>NC_083405.1:17943843-18586721 GCF_020745735.1 Hemiscyllium ocellatum | reverse complement strand
GGTCGGTGGTCAGAATCCTGCTCTGAGTCCGGGGGTCAGAGTCATGCACTGACGTCGGGGGTCAGAGTCCTGCACTGAGGCCGTGGGTCAGAGTCCTGCACTGAGGTCGGGGGTCAGAGTCTTGCACTGAGGTCGGGGGTCAGAGTCCTGCACTGAGTCCGAGAGTCAGAGTCCTGCACTGAGGTCGGGGTTCAGAGACCTGCACTGACGTCGAGGGTCAGAGTCGTGCAATGTGGTCGGGGGTCAGAGTCCTGCTCTGAGTCCAGAAGTCAGAGTCGTGCACTGCGGCTGGGAGTAAGAGTCGTGCACTGAGGTCAGGGGTCAGAGCCTGGACTGAGGCCGGGAGTCAGAGTCCTGCACTTAGGTCAGGGGTCAGAGTCCTGCACTGAGGTCGAGGATCAGAGTCCTGCACTGAGGTCGGGGGTCAGATGCTGGACTGAGACCGGGAGTCAGAGTCTTGCACTTCTGTCGGGGGTCACAGTCCTGCACTGAGCCCCGGAGTCAGAGTACTGCACTGAGGCCGGGGGTCAGAGTCCTGCACTGAGGTCGAGGGTCAGAGTCGTGCAATGAGGTCGGGGGTCAGAGTCGTGCAATGAGGTCGGGGGTCAGAATCCTGCACGGAGTCCCGGAGTCAGAGTCCTGCACTGAGGCCAGAAGTCAGAGTCGTGCACTGAGGCTGGGAGTAAGAGTCCTGCACTGAGGTCGGGGGGTCAGATGCTGGACTGAGGCCGGGAGTCAGAGTCTTGCACTTAGGTCGGGGGTCACAGTCCTGCACTGAGTCCGAGAGTCAGAGTCCTGCACTGAGGTCGGGGGTCAGAGTCCTGCACTGAGTCCCGGAGTCAGAGTCGAGCACTGAGGTCGGTGGTCAGAATCCTGCTCTGAGTCCGGGGGTCAGAGTCATGCACTGACGTCGGGGGTCAGAGTCCTGCACTGAGGTCGGGGGTCAGAGTCGTGCAATGAGGTCGGGGGTCAGAGTCCTGCACTGAGTCCGAGAGTCAGAGTCCTGCACTGAGGTCGGGGGTCAGAGTCGTGCAATGAGGTCGGGGGGTCAGAGTCCTGCTCTGAGTCCCGGGCTCAGAGTCGTGCACTGAGGCTGGGAGTGAGAGTCGTGCACTGAGTTCGGGGGTCAGAGTCCTGTACTGAAGCCGGGAGTCAGAGTCCTGCACTGAGGTCAGGGGTCGGAGCCTGGACTGAGGCCGGGGGTCAGAGTCCTGCACTGAGTCCCGGGGTCAGAGTCCTGCACTGAGTCCGGGAGTCAGAGTCCTGCACTGAGGTCAGGAGTCACAGTCGTGCAATGAGGTCGGGGGTCAGAGTCCTGCACTGAGGCCGTGGGTCAGAGTCCTGCACTGAGGTCGGGGGTCAGATGCTGGACTGAGGCCGGGAGTCAGATTCTTTCACTTAGGTCGGGGGTAAAATCCTGGACTGAGTCCGAGAGTCAGAGTCCTGCACTGAGGTCGGGAGTCAGAGTCCTGCACTTAGGTCGGGGGTCAGAGTCGTGCACTGAGGTCGGTGGTCAGAGTCCTGCACTGAGGTCAGGGGTCAGATCCTGGACTGAGGCCGGGAGACAGAATCTTGCACTGAGGTCGGTGGTCAGAGTCCTGCTCTGAGGCCGGGGGTCAGAGTCGTGCACTGAGGTCGGTGGTCAGAGTCCTGCACTGAGGTCGGGGGTCAGAGTCCTGCACTGAGGTCGGGGGTCAGATGCTGGACTGAGACCGGGAGTCAGAGTCTTGCACTTCTGTCGGGGGTCACAGTCCTGCACTGAGCCCCGGAGTCAGAGTCCTGCACTGAGGCCGGGGGTCAGAGTCCTGCACTGAGGTCGGGGGTCAGAGTCGTGCAATGAGGTCGGGGGTCAGAGTCGTGCAATGAGGTCGGGGGTCAGAATCCTGCACGGAGTCCCGGAGTCAGAGTCCTGCACTGAGGCCAGAAGTCAGAGTCGTGCACTGAGGCTGGGAGTAAGAGTCCTGCACTGAGGTCGGGGGTCAGATGCTGGACTGAGGCCGGGAGTCAGAGTCTTGCACTTAGGTCGGGGGTCACAGTCCTGCACTGAGTCCGAGAGTCAGAGTCCTGCACTGAGGTCGGGGGTCAGAGTCCTGCACTGAGTCCCGGAGTCAGAGTCGTGCACTGAGGTCGGTGGTCAGAATCCTGCTCTGAGTCCGGGGGTCAGAGTCATGCACTGACGTCGGGGGTCAGAGTCCTGCACTGAGGCCGTGGGTCAGAGTCCTGCACTGAGGTCGGGGGTCAGAGTCCTGCACTGAGTCCGAGAGTCAGAGTCCTGCACTGAGGTCGGGGGTCAGAGTCGTGCAATGAGGTCGGGGGTCAGAGTCCTGCTCTGAGTCCCGGGCTCAGAGTCGTGCACTGAGGCTGGGAGTGAGAGTCGTGCACTGAGTTCGGGGGTCAGAGTCCTGTACTGAAGCCGGGAGTCAGAGTCCTGCACTGAGGTCAGGGGTCGGAGCCTGGACTGAGGCCGGGGGTCAGAGTCCTGCACTGAGTCCCGGGGTCAGAGTCCTGCACTGAGTCCGGGAGTCAGAGTCCTGCACTGAGGTCAGGAGTCACAGTCGTGCAATGAGGCCGGGGGTCAGAGTCCTGCACTGAGTCCCGGGGTCAGAGTCCTGCACTGAGGCCGTGGGTCAGAGTCCTGCACTGAGGTCGGGGGTCAGATGCTGGACTGAGGCCGGGAGTCAGAGTCTTGCACTGGGGTCAGGGGTTAGATCCTGCACTGTGGGCGGGGCTCAGAGTCCTGCACTGAGGTCAGGAGCCGGCTCCTGGACCGAGGCCGGGAGACAGAGTCTTGCACTTAGGTCGGGGGTCAGAGTCCTGTACTGAGTCCGGGAGTCAGAGTCCTGCACTGAGGTCCGAGGTCAGAGTCCTGCACTGAGTCCCGGAGTCAGAGTCGTGCACTTAGGTTGGTGGTCAGAATCCTGCTCTGAGTCCGGGGGTCAGAGTCGTGCACTGAAGTCAGGGGTCAGAGTCCTGCACTAAGGTCGGGGGTCAGAGTCCTGCACTGTGGCTGGGAGTCAGAGTCGTCCACTGTGGTTGGGACTCAGTGTCCTGCACTGAGGTCGGGGGTCAGAGTCCTGCACTGGGGTCAGGGGTTAGATCCTGCACTGAGGTCGGGGCTCAGAGTCCTGCACTGAGGTCAGGGGTCGGCTCCTGGACCGAGGCCGGGAGACAGAGTCTTGCACTTAGGTCGGGGGTCAGAGTCCTGCACTGAGGTCGGGGGTCACAGTCGTGCAATGAGGTCGGGGGTCAGATCCTGCTCTGAGTCCAGCAGTCAGAGTCCTGCACTGAGTCCGAGAGTCGGAGTCCTGCACTGAGGCCGGGCGTCAGAGTCGTGCACTGGGGTTGGGGGTCAGAGTCCTGCAGTGAGGTCAGTGGTCAGATCCTGGACTGAGGTCGGGGCTCAGAGTCCTGCACTTAGGTCGGGGGTCAGAGTCCTGCTTTGTGTCCCGGAGTCAGAGTCGTGGACTGAGGTCGGGGGTCAGAGTCCTGCACTGAGGCCGGGAAACAGAATCTTGCACTTAGGTCAGGGGTCAGAGTCCTGCTCTGAGTCCGGGGGTCAGAGTCCTGCACTGAGGTCGGGGGTCAGATGCTAGACTGAGGCCGGGTGTCAGAGTCTTGCACTTAGGTCAGGGGTCACAGTCCTGCACTGAGTCCGAGAGTCAGAGTCCTGCACCGAGTCCCGGAGTCAGAATCGTGCACTGAGGTCGGGTCTCAGAGTCCTGCACTGAGTTTGGGGGTCAGAGTCCTGCACTGAGGTCAGAGGTCAGATCCTGGACTGAGGTCGGGGCTCAGAGTCCTGCACTGAGGTCAGGTGTCAGATCCTGGACTGACGCTGGGAAACAGAATCTTGCACTTAGGTCGGGGGTCAGAGTCCTGCACTGAGGCCGGGGGTCAGAGTCCTGCACTGAGGTCGGAGGTCAGATGCTGGACTGAGGCCGGGAGTCAGAGTCTTGCACTTAGGTCGGGGGTCACAGTCCTGCATTGAGGCCGGGAGTCAGAGTCATGTACTGAGGCCAGGAGTCAGCATCCTGCACTGAGGATGTGGGTCAGAGTCCTGCTCTGAGTCCAGGGGTCACAGTCGTGGACTGAGCCTGGGGGTCAGAGCCATGCACTGAGGTCGGGAGTCAGAGTCCTGCACTGAGGATGTGGGTCAGAGTCCTGCTTTGAGTCCTGGGGTCACAGTCGTGGACTGAGCCTGGGAGTTAGAGTCGTGCACTGAGGTCGGTGGTCAGAGTCCTGCTCTGAGTCCAGATGTCAGAGTCGTGCACTGAGGTCGGGGGTCAGAGTCGTGCACGGAGGTTAAGAGTCACAGTTGTGCACTGAGGTCCGAAGTCAGAGTCGTTCACTGAGGCGGGGGTCAGAGTCTTGCACTGAGGTCAGGGGTCAGAGTCCTGCACTGAGGTCAGGGGTCAGATCCAGGACTGAGGTCGGGGCTCAGAGTCCTGCACTGAGGTCAGGGGTCAGATCCTGGACAGATGCAGGGAGACAGAGTCTTGCACTTAGGTCGGGGGTCAGAGTCCTGCACTGAGGCCGGGTCTCAGAGTCCTGCACTGAGTTCGGGGGTCAGAGTCCTGCACTGAGGTCAGGGGTCAGATCCTGGACTGAGGCCAGGAAACAGAATCTTGCACTTAGGTCGGGGGTCAGAGTCCTGCACTGAGGCCGGGGGTCAGAGTCCTGCACTGAGGCCGGGAGTCAGAGTCCTGCACTGAGTCCGGGAGTCAGAGTCCTGCACTGAGGTCAGGTGTCAGATCCTGGACTGAGGTCGGAGCTCAGAGTCCTGCACTGAGGTCAGGGGTCGGATCCTGGACTGAGGCCGGGAGACAGAGTCCTGCACTTAGGTCAGGGGTCAGAGTCCTGTACTGAGGCCGGGGGTCAGAGTCCTGCACTGAGTCCGGGTGTCAGAGTCCTGCACTGAGGTCAGGAGTCACAGTCGTGCAATGAGGTTGGGGGTCAGAGTCCTGCACTGAGGCCGGGGGTCAGAGTCCTGCACTGAGGTCGGGGGTCAGATGCTGGACTGAGGCCGGGAGTCAGAGGCTTGCACTGAGTCCGGGTGTCAGAGTCCTGCACTGAGGTCAGGAGTCACAGTCGTGCAATGAGGTTGGGGGTCAGAGTCCTGCACTGAGGATGTGGGTCAGAGTCCTGCACTGAGGCCGGGAGTCAGAGTCCTGCACTGAGGATGTGGGTCAGAGTCCTGCTCTGAGGCCGGTGGTCAGAGTCCTGCACTGAGGTCGGGGGTCAGAGTCCTGCACTGAGGCTGGGAGTCACAGTCGTGCACGGAGGTTAAGAGTCACAGTCGTGCACTGAGGTCCGGGGTTGGAGTCCGGCACTGAGGTCGGGTCTCAGAGTCCTGCACTGTGTTCGGAGGTCAGAGCCGTGCACTGAGGTCAGGAGTCAGATGCTGGACTGAGGCCGGGAGTCAGAGTCTTGCACTTAGGTCAGGGGTCACAGTCCTGCATTGAGTCCGAGAGTCAGAGTCCTGCACTGAGGTCGGGGGTCACAGTCGTGGACTGAGCCTGGGGGTCAGAGCCATGCACTGAGGTCGGGAGTCAGAGTCGTGCACTGTGGCCCGGGGTTGGAGTCCTGCACTGTGTTCAGAGGTCAGAGTCGTGCACTGAGGTGAGGAGTCAGACGCTGTACTGAGGCCGGGAGTCAGAGTCGTGCACTGACGTCGGGGGTCAGAGTCCTGCTCTGAGTCCGGGGGTCAGAGTCATGCACAGAGGTCAGGAGTCACAGTCGTGCAATGAGGTCGGGGGTCAGAGTCCTGCTCTGAGTCCGGGGGTCAGAGTCATGCACAGAGGTCAGGAGTCACAGTCGTGCAATGAGGTTGGGGGTCAGAGTCCAGTACTGAGGCCAGGAGTCAGAGTCCTGCACTGAGGTCGGGAGTCAGAGTCCTGCACTGAGGCCGGGAGTCAGAGTCCTGGACTGAGGCCGGGGGGTCAGAGTCCTGGACTGAGGCCGGGAGTCAGAGTCCTGCAGTGAGACCGAGGTTCAGAGTCCTGCACTGAGTCCGGGAGTCAGAATCCCGCAGTGAGGCAGGGGGTCAGAGTCCTGGCTAATGCCGGGAGTCAGAGTCCTAGAACAGACTCCGGGAGTCAGAGTCGTAAACTGAGGCCGGGAGTCAGAGTCCTGGACTGAGGGAGGGAGTCAGAGTCCTGGACTGAGGCCGGGGGTCAGAGTCCTGCACTGAGGCCGGGAGTCAGAGTCCTGGACTGAGGCTGGGACGCAGAGTCGTGCACTGAGGCCGGAAGTCAGAGTCGTGCACTGAGTGCGGGTGTCAGAGTCCTGCACTCAGACCAGGGGTCAGAGTCCTGCACTGAGGTCGGGGGTCAGAGTCATGCACTGAGGCCGGGGGTCAGAGTCCTGCACGGTGGCTCAGAGTCTCCCAGACATCACCAGTGCCACCCAAGGAAGGATGATTAAAAAGCAGAAGAAGAAAAAGGATAAAAGAGAAATACATAAAATCAACAGATGAGTCCTACTCCATCGCCATTTTGGAAATGACAATTCTATTAATTCTCATAAAGAGGAGAATCAGTGATAGAGTGGAAGATGTGAAATATGTGAGTGGGAACGTGAGGTTGCATTGGCTGGCCAGCATTTATTGCCCATCCCTAGTTGCCCTAGTGTTGATAATGCTCCGTTACCTTCTTGAAACGCTGCAGTCCACATGCTGTTGGTCAACTCACAATACCCTTAGGCAGAAAATTCCGGGATTTTGATCCAGTGACAGTGAAGAAATGGTGATATATTTCCATGTCAGGATGGCGAGTGGCTGAAGGGGAACTTGAAAGTGGTGGTGTTCCCGTGTGTCTGTTACTCTTGTCCTTCTAGAACGAAGTGTTCATGGATTTGGAAAGCACTGTCTATGGGTCTTTGATGAACTTCTGCAATGCATCTTTTAGATAGTACACCATTGAGTGCCAAAGGTAGATGTAATGCCAATCACCACTGATGTGGCAGGACTGCAGAGCTTAGATCTGATCTATTGGTTCAGGGGTCACTTAGCTCTGTCTATCATTTGATGTTTATGCCATTTGGCACACAAGTAGCCCTGTTCGGTAGCTCCACCAGGTTGACACCTCATTCTCAGGTCTGCTTGGTGCTGCTCCTGGCATGCCCTCCTGCACTCTCCATTGAACCGAGGATGATCAGCTGGTGTGATTGTAATGGTTGAGTGAGGGATATGCCAGGCCATGAGGCTGCAGATTTTGATGGAGTACAATTCTGTCACTTCTGATGGGCCACAGCACCTCATAGATGCCTAGTCTTCTTTTGCTAGATCTGCTTGAAGCCTGTCACATTTGGCATGGTTATAGTGCTCCATAACAGGATAGAGGACATCACCTCCACAAGAACTGAGCTGTGGTCACTTTTACTGACCCTGTTATGGATAGATCACACCTTTACTCATGAAACTCCAGGGTATGAAGCCTAGGTTTAGGAATCCCATCATGATAACATAACTTTAGGCTCAATTAAGAATCAATGAGTGATCCTGCTATGGGGAAAACATCAGTATCTATGTATTAACCTGTGTTTAGCCCCTCTAGTTCTTCAGTTACAAAGCAATTATTCAAGTGGAGCCTGAAATGCAGAAGTATGATCTGTATAACTGAAGTAAATCTTACTGCCCTTTGCATTCAAACTCTTAAGAGAAAAAGTGTTCACTAGGAACATTAAATTAAACTGATGAAACTGAAATGAATCCTGTTATTGACATTGGCTGGGCAAAGCTATTATTTTGTTAGCATGTTGTCTGAGCTTACCTAAAAAAGGGGTCTTTTTGGATCCTTTTAAACAAAGGCCACACCTTGGATGATGCAGGACTGTAGCAGGCAACCAAGATGGATTAGCAATCTTTATTTAACTCGAATCACAGCTAACAGCTTATTCACAGTGAAGGTGACCATGTTAGTGTCAAGGAATGTAAAATAGCCCGATGCATATTACACAACAATGAGAGGAAAGCTCATGGTCTTATTTCAAAGTACAATTGTACCCGTTCTTGCTAAATTTAGGTTCCTATTAGTGAACCCTGTTTAGAAATTTGGAGTTTTAAACTTGATTTAATACTCATCCCTTTCAAGCACAATGGTCCGAATTTTATCATTAAGGTAGAAATCAAGAGTCGGAAAATTTCCCAACATTGTGATCCCAACCTCTACCCTGGAGTACAAGTTGGCAGAACTTTAATTTGGTGGAAGTGGGGATGAATCAATGCTGAGTAAAAAATGAGGTCTGCAGATGCTGGAGATCACAGCTGAAAATGTGTTGCTGGTCAAAGCACAGCAGGTTAGGCAGCATCTCAGGAATAGAGAATTCGACGTTTCCTGATGAAGGGCTTATGCTCGAAACGTCGAATTCTCTATTCCTGAGATGCTGCCTGGCCTGCTGTGCTTTGACCAGCAACACATTTTCAGCTATGAATCAATGCTGAACCAGGCATATTTAAAGACCTACATCTTTTTGCAGAGACATTGATCCTTGACACACACCCCCAACTCTCCCCTATGGCTTCTCAGCAACCAAACCACTGGAGCTTTACTCATTCACAGGTGAAACCAGGTGAAGAAGCATGCAGCTAGTGTCCACATGTAAGGAGAAAGATCTGGAAATCTGTCTTGATAGATGTAACAGAGGAAATGGTTTTACCTCACCTACCCTAAAACATGGCAGCATAGATAGCTGTAACATGCATCAATCTGAACACAGAAGGTGCAGCAGGACATCCATATTTGACCATATTTCCAAACATCTGGACTGTTCAAGCCATTGAGAATAGACGTGCAAGACCAAGCGTGTGGGCTGGCCAAGTTCAATCCACCCCCACTATAATTAACTCATGCTGAGGTATTTCTTGTTGACAAACTTCATCGCCTTCCTCACACATATTCCGTTATGTTGTGAAATGTCTGCTTTTTTGCATTTATCCACACTCTACAGTATATTGTGAGCAAGACTGAAATAAAGGAAAATGGGAGATCTTCTTAGGTCCTTGGAATGTAAGAATTTAACTGTTAAAATCAACATTTTCTGACCCCAGCACAGAACAGTTCTAGTTGACAGGGACCATTTGGGCTATAATACTGACAATGTTGTTCAAGCAAAACTTTCCCAACAAAGGAGGGTGGGATGACAGGATTATCTGCAAGAGACGTAATCTTTTGGAGAGGCAAGCTGAAGAATGAGAGACAAGAGGCAGGCATCAGGTTTGTTATCAAGTCTGACATCTCTGAATATTTGGATCTCCTCTAGGGCCAGAAATGATTATCTCATGACTCTATCCTTACTTCTTGAGAACAACATCTGGTATGACTACTCTAAAAGAAAGTGTGCATGTCACAGATGTCACCCCAATACAGGTCCAAATGATCCCAATGACGTGCTCTACATGTTCCATGTAAGACAGTCAGATACATATTTTTCTTTGACATGCATACATTTTCATTCGCTGTCCCAACATTCGTTTTTCACTAAAAATTGCTAGCTGCTCTTTGAAGCACAGTAAAATATTTGAAACCATTGATTTTGTTGTTTAAATTGTTTGTTAATGCAATCTGTTCCCTCTTTAACACCCACCTCTGCATGATGTAGAAGAAAGACAGCACTTTGAAAGTGGATTTGCATGTTATTCTTTCACATCTCATATTATGCTTTTAGCACCAAGTGACAGGGTGAGAGGCTCCTCTGCTGGCTGCAAGAGACACTACGGAAACTGTCTTAAATCACTCCTGATTAGTATGAATCTAAAACATACCATTTGCTATAACTTGGCACTGTATTGACAAATTACTTCAGGGACATGACTGGTATGTAAAGAAATGCAACAATGGATCCCTGGGTGCAATACAGAGTCCCTTTATGAGGCTGGGATTAAGACACATTCCTTTAGTTCAGTAGAAGAAGCATTACTGTATTCTGCAGCTGTTAGTGCTGTACCTGACATCCCGCAAGCTGATGGGCACAAAAAAAAACTATGTTACAATTATACCTGCATTGCTTCACTGGACCAAGTGCCTTTTTCATCTCTCGAGCATATTATGCTCTCAAAGAGATAATGGGACCAGACAAAGTTTCCCCACCCCTTTCATCTCCAGAATTCCGAGCACATTTTTTTTCTCTAATGACTGTTAAAGGGTCTATGTAAAGACTGTCCAGATACTCAACATCAGACACATTAGTTCCCCTAGGACATGACTCCAAAGCACAAAACTGTCCTTACCGTTGGCACTAATTGGCATAAAAGTTGTTTTAAAAGTTCATTGTGCGCTTTTGCTGGAAGAATCTGTCAGTGGGTTCAATTTAGCTAAATGTTGAATCCTCTGATTCCCCTTTTTCATTTATTTTTAATTTGTCTGAAAGAAAAATTGAGTCTTATGTTAGAAATTGCTTTACTTTTACCTGGTAAGCCCTCAGCAGCATTTTCCCGATTCAGAACAGATTATTATTTTCCGACAGTGCAAACATCAATGATCAGATACAGATGTTTGACACAAACTCCCATTTTGACAAAGACATCACAGCAACAGTCAATTGAAAACATCAGGACCGTGTCAGGCTAATCAAATGCAGCTGAGACCTTGCAGGAGTCAGTACGTTTACCATTTTCTCAACTAAGAATTTACTTATGTCTCCGAACATTAATGAAGGATATTATATTCACCTGCCCTAAACAATGCTCCAGTAAGTGAGCTGGTCAAGCTTTTGTGGCAATTTTTGTTTCAACCCACTTTGTAAAGTAAACTTTTCCATGGAAATTCAAACCTATCTTGCAACGACAAAATTTACGCCACTGAACTGTTTGAATGAATTTCTTTTCAAACATGCAAGCAGATGCCACCATCAATCCAGCTCACAAACCATTCTCATGTGGTACACCCACACTTACCAACAACCCAGAGGTGTTACCCAGTGTCCCCTGAAGAATCATTTCCTTCGACAAAGGATACGACTTAAAAAGCATCTGACAAGATTTTAACTGGAACTATGCCAAGTCCTGTAACTTGCCTGAGAGCAGGAAAGGCAATTAGGCAGATCAGATGCCTGGGTAAAAAAGGACCTTAAGTTCTGCCATTTAATAAAGGGGGGGGGGCTATTGTGTGGATTTTTCTGCAGATTGGTGCTTAATTACCCTCAGAACCGGTCGAGCAAGCTACTTAGTTAACAAAATCTGAAAGGAATGAAATCAGATGGGCCACCCGCCATCAATGATGGCACCAAGAATTTCAACAGCAAACTCAGCACTAAGCCTAAAATACTCACAACTTCCACCTTGACATACTCATACTCATTAAATCATACCTTACAGACAATTTCCCACACACCATCATCCCTATCCCTGGGTGTGTCCTATTGCAACAGCAAGGCAGACCAACCAGCAGTAGCTACATAGAGGTACATTTTGAGGCGTACTACCCCAACGTTTAGATGGATCGTACGTATCTCTATTAGTTTCCTTGGATCCCAGTAAATAGGACCGACCAAATGTCATTGTACTCATTGCTATCATGCAATAAAGCTTATTGTTATCTAAGCACAGTGCCTCTTGTGTAGATCCTGGACTATGGTGTATCCTTTACGGCTCATCACTCAACAGGACCAAAATAAATCAAAGACAAAGGAAGATTGGTACCAACACGCTACTTCAAGCACCAATTACCTCGTACCACATACTGGGAGAGATGGCAAAGACCACAGATAGCAAGGTTGTTTATCTGTGAAAATATCACTTCCATTACCAAGACTGGCTCAACAGTTGGCCAAGTCCGAAAAGGCAGAGATGCTAGAGTGTCCTTATATTGCGAAATGGAACAAACTTCAAACAGATTTAGCAACACAAACCATGAGGCACTGTAGGCCATCAGTGGCAGCAGAATTGTACTCAACCACAATTTGCAAACTCATGACACAGCATAATTCCCGCGCTCTCATCACCACCAAGTCAGGGAATAAACAGTTCGATGACGGGTGCAAGAGGACAGGCCAGGAGCAGCACCAGGCATACCTAAAGATGACATGTCAACCTGGTGAAACTACAGAACAAGACTATTTGCATGACAAACAATATTAGCAGTGTTGAAAAAGGTGGTGCTGGAAAAACACAGCAGGCCAGGCAGCATCCGAGGAGCAGGAGAATTGACGTTTCGGGTATAAGCCCTTCCCCTGCTCCTCGGATGCTGCCTGGCCTGCTGTGTTTTTCCAGCACCACATTTTTCAACTCTGGTCTCCAGCATCTGCAGTCCTCACCTCCTCCTAAACAATATTAGCAGCAAGGGAGAGGCAGGGTTAGGCAATTTCAGTCATGCCACGGCTTCACTGTACTCTCCTCCCCTAACATACCACTTACCTTTCTAATTGTTTTTTACACTTGAATATTAACTTTTGGCAATCCTTGCCCAAGCACACCCAAGCCTGTTTGAGTACTAATGCTTACAAGTTTCACATCATTTATCATAAACAGCCAAAGTGAAAATAACTTGCCTATATAATACTGCATCTGCTTGTCCAGTAATTTATCCTTGAGTAAAAAATGAGGTCTGCAGATGCTGGAGATCACAGCTGAAAATGTGTTGCTGGTCAAAGCACAGCAGGCCAGGCAGCATCTCAGGAATAGAGAATTCGACGTTTCGAGCATAAGCCCTTCCTGATGAAGGGCTTATGCTCGAAACGTCGAATTCTCTATTCCTGAGATGCTGCCTGGCCTGCTGTGCTTTGACCAGCAACACATTTTCAGCAGTAATTTATCCTGTCTATATCTTTGTAACCTTTCTGTGGCTTACTCTCTCGTGTAGCTTTATAACATCAGTAAACTTAGATAAATTACTCTCTGTCTCTTCATTTAAGTCACTAATAAAGGTTGTAAATACACTGATCCAAGTGCTTATGCCCGAAACGTCGATTCTCCTGCTCCTTGGATGCTGCCTGACCTGCTGCGCTTTTCCAGCAGCACATTTTTCAGCTCTGATCTCCAGCATCTGCAGTCCTCACTTTTTCCTTGTTCAATCTTGTGTCAAGGGGATAGAGACATAGAGTCAAATAGCATGGAGACAGACCCATGGTGTAAGTCCATGCCAAACATAATCCCAAACTGAACTCACCCCACCTGCCTGCTCCTGGCCCATTCAAACCACAACTTTTCTATTCACGTACCTATCCAAATGTCATTTAAACTTTGTATTTGTACCCACTTCCTCAGGAAGTTCAATCCACATGCAAACCACCCTCTGTATAAAACATTTGCCTCTCCCCCGTCTGGTCTTGAAATCCCCCATCCCAGGGAAAAGACAACTACCATTAACTCTATCTATACCCCTTGTTGTTTACAGACAACTATCAGGTTGCTTCTCAATCTCCTATGCAGCAGTGAAAGAAAGGCCCAGCCTACCCGACATTTCTTTATAACTCAAAATTTCCATACTCGGCATCATCCTGGAAAATCTCTTCTGACCCCTCTCCAGTTTAGTTATATCCTTCCTACAACTGGGTAACCGGAACTGGACACAGTATTCGACAAGAGGCCTTACCAATGTCCTGTACAACCACAACATGACTTCTCAATTCCTTTACTCAAAGGACTGAGAAATAAAGACAAGCAAACCAAATGCCTTTTTAACCACCCTGTCTATATGTGACACTAGCGTCAACGAATTATCTACTCCGCCCCTAGGCCCCTCTGTTCTACAACGCTACCCAAGGTCCTACCATTAATTGCATAAGCCCCACCTTTATTTGTTATTCCAATGTGCAATACCTCATATTTATCCTGACTGAAATCCATCTGCTATTTTTTAACCCATTGACCTTTTGATCAAGATCCTTTTGAAATCTTAGAAACTCTTCTTCACAGTCTACTCTGCCAATAATTTTGGTGTCGTCTGCAAATTTACAAACCATGCTTTCCATATTCTCGTCCAAATCATTTATAGAAATGACTGTCAAAAAAGGACCCAGAACCAATCCCTGTGGAACACTGCCAATGACAGGTCTGCAATCCAAAAAGCAACTGTCCACCACCACTCTCTGTCTCTTCTGGTAAGCCAATTATGTATCCAATTGGCAAGCTCACTCCAAATCCCATCTGAGCTAAATTTATGAATCAGTCCACTATGTGGAACTTTGTTGAAGGCTTTACTAAAATCCAAACAAACAACGCCTACTGCTCTTCCCTCATCAATCCTTTTGGCAACTTCCTCAAAAAGCTGAACCAAGTTTGTGAGACATGAGTTTCCTTCCACAAAACCATGCTGACTATCCCTAATTAATTTTTGCGTCTCGAAATGTCAATAAATCCTCTCTTTCATAATCACCTCCAACAACTTACCTACAACCGAAGTCAGACTCACAGGTCTTAGTTCCCCAGTTTCTCCTTTTAACCTTTCTGAAACAAAAGTATAACATTAGCCACCCTCGAGTCATCAGGCACCTCACCCATAGTTACAGATGATGTAAATATTTCTGCAAGGGGTTTTGCAATTTCCTCCCAATTTGAACCAAGTTGTCTATACCTAAAATAAGATCCTCTTTTATTCTTGGTCAGAACCCCAATATTTTTATTCATCCATTGTTCCTTAATCTTACCATTTCACTCTAACAGGAACATAATGCCTCTGAATATTTGCAGCCTCTTGAAAGCCTCCCACTTGTCAGATGTCCTTTCACCTGCAAACAGTCAGGTCCCTGACATCTTCAGCGTTTTCATCAGCAATCCTCCCTGCATCATAAGGCTGAACATTGGGTTATTTGGTGATGACTGCACAATGTTCAGTATCATTCACAACTGTTCAGATACTAAAGTAGTTGGTGGCCACATGTAAAAATCATGGACAAAATCCAAGCTTGGGATGATAAATAGCAAAGAATATTTGCCCACACAATAACAATCAAAACAGAATCTTCCCATCAATCCTTGTTATTGAATGGCGTTATTATTAAAGAATCCCTCACCATCGCAACCTGGTGTCATGCAAGCTGAACTGGATTGCCATAATACAGAGGCTGCAAGAGCAAATCAGAGACTGGTCAGTCTGCAGTGAGTAACTCACCTTCTGACTCCCAAATTTGCAAGGGACAAGTCAGGAGTGTGATGGAATACTCCATGGTGTCTGAATCCAGGACAAAACAGTCCACTTGAGTGATATCTCATCCACCAACTTCAGCAGTCATTTTGTCCACCATCAATGCATATTGTAACAGCATGGATCATATACAAGTTGAGTTGATGGCATCTCCTGACTCGTGACCTATGCTAGCAGAAGAGTAAAGACAGCAGATGTGTGGGAACAACACCACCAGCAAGGTTCATCCCCATCACCACCATCATGTTGTGCATGACCCTGACTGGGAAATATATCACCATTCCTTCAAAGTTAGATGATAATAACAAAAAACCTTATTGACAAGAACAAAAAAATACAATATTTTTGAAATGATGTGAAATTTGTAAACCTTAGTGTTCGACATCCTCCAATGCTTAGGAAATATGGACCTGAATTGCAGAGTGCTCTAGCAATTAGCATTGAAAGCCTGCTGCAAGGACACTGCGCACAAGCATGAGTATCCAACATATAGATTGGACTAGTTTGCAACTCAGGGCTGCTCGTTTGCTCTATTCGTGCTCATGGTTGGAGGTGCAGGTGTTGTTCTGGGTTGGCCAGAGATAAAAATCACACATCACCAGGTTATGGTCCAACAGGTTTATTTGGAAGCACAAACTTTTGGATCACTTTTACCTGACGAAGGAGCAGTGCTCTGAAAGCTTGTACTTTCAACTAAACCTGCGGACTATAACCTGGTGCTGTGTGATTTTTAACTATTAGTACTCAATCACTTAGCACCTACATGTCTGCTTGCATCATGCTGTGTCATGTCTGTTCATGTATTGTTGCTTTAACTGGACCCTAAAGGCTATCAATACTGCCATATTGATGTGCTGTTTGGGTATACACAGACCATTGGCTTGTCATGTTTGTCAGCAGTGATCTGTCAGGAGGTGGGTGTGGAGTTGTGGGTACATCTTGATGTACAGCCCACCAAGACATCAATCTAACTCTTACAGCCTGTGACATCTGTCTCTCTGGAAAACACCGTTTATACAACAAATGGGCCCTGTTGGACGTCTTTAGTCCAGTCAAGGGGGTGATATCATTGGTCATGGGGTCCTGGTGATATCAGTTTTCACACAGACTAGGGGGTTGGCAATGGTTAGTAGTCCACTCGAGCCAGTCTCTGTCAGGGGATCAATCCAATTACAGTTCAACTCAGCACCCTGTTCCCTGTTTTATTCCCCTATCCTTTCATCCCTTCAGAACGATGCCTAGCTCCTTGAAAATACTCAACCACTTTTTCTGTGATAAAGAATCACACAGGTTCAGTCCTCCCTGATGAAGAAATTTCTTTAAATGTGATGTGAGTTTGGGATGGCAAGGAGATCAGGACAGAGCAGGAACTCCATTTTTGATGTTCCTCACTCAGTTAACATGACACTTCACCAGATCGGTGCGCACGCTGAGATTGAAGCTAGAAACAAAATGGAGATGTGGCCCTTGTGTGCAGCCATCATTTGCCGGGTATGCTACCAGTGACTGTTCTGAGATATAAGAACCTCCTTCACTCCTTATATTACCATCGTAGGTCATTTGCGATGAGAGTTCTACTCCCAGCTGGTTGCTGGTTGCTGTGGTGAAGGTGGATGTCTGAGAATCAAAGCTGTTGGAGCAGTAGCAGGTCAGTGTGGAAGTCAAGGAGCACCCAGCTCAGAGACAGCTCGCCATACCCCTTGAGATGGGTCGGATCCACTGAAAGATCTAGGTCCATTTCCTGGGGCTGGGCAAGGCTCTGTATCTTCAAGGACATTGTGATAGATTAATAATAGCAGATGCTAGGGCAGGACCTGAGGGCTACAGGACTGCAAGATCAACTTCTCCCGATGGCTGTAAAGGCTACAGTCACTTTGAACTGGTTCCTTCTGGGGATCAATGGACGCCCTGTGTGGGATCTCTCTGTTGTACACCTACAAATGCATCCGGGCAGTGATTGATACTGTCAGTGTCAGATCACACCAGTTCACTTCATTGATGATGATGTGGTCAGTGTTGCAGCCCAGTTGGTAGGATTCAGGAGTGTAGCAAGCTCCCCCAGCTACAGGATGCCATTGACTGTACACATACTGCATTGAGGGAGCCGTATCACAAAAATGCAGAATTCAAGGAAGGGGTAACATGGCATTAATGTCCAGTGATCTATGATTCCCATGACCACTTCCTGGAAGTGTGTGCCAACTACCCTGGCAGCTGCCATGACTCCTATATTCTGGAACACTCTGATGCACTTGGTGCAGTTGAGGGTCCAGGCAACCTATAAGATTGATTACTGGGGAATTGGGCTACTCATTTGTGACCATGATTGATGACACCCCCCCCCCCCCCCCACCCCCCCAAACACCTTTGCAAAACCCTCAGACTGATCTGGAGCACAGATATAATGCTTTGACCAGGCCTGTGGTGGGGTAGATGAAGAGGCTGCTGAAGCTGTGGTTCCGCTGCTTGGACTGCTTGACTGAGGGTTCCTTTTGCGCAGTTCGGACAGTGTGCTGCATGATCCTTTTGGTAATGTGTTCCACAGATTCATCATCGTCTGGCTGAAGCAATTCCTCCTCATCTCAGTTCTAAAGGGTTGCCCCTTCTCTCTAAGGCTGTGCTCTCAGATCTTAGTGTCTCCTGTTATTGGAAACCTCTCGTCCATGTCCACTCTAACCAGGCCTCTCAGTATTCTGTAAGTTTCAGTACGATCCCCCTTCACCCTTCTGAACTTCATTGAGTACAGACCCAGAGTCCTCAATGACTCCTCATATGATCAGGCCTTCATCTTTAGGATCATTTTTGTAAACCTCCTCTGGAGCCCCTCCAATGCTAGCACATTCTTCCTTAGATACAGGGCCCAAAACTGCTCACAATATTCCAAATGTGGTCATCTCTGTTTGCTCTCCTGTGTGACTAGACATGTCGTTTAAGAAATACGACAAGCAGTCCAGCTCAACACCTACAATCTGGTGCATAACGTTCAAGTGACGTATACGTTTTGAGTGCGGTTGCCTCTGAATTAAGAAGGAAAAATCAATCCCAGGGCTATTAAAGTGGAAACAACAGACAAATGAAAAATCACACCCAACATGTAAGATGCTTGTATGTAACCTTTCCCCAATCAATTCAGGTAAATGAGCATTTCTTTCTCAAAAACTTACACCCGCATGTTACAATTACTGAAATCATATTTTTAATAGTTTGTAAAACTTCATATGGAATTATATCCACTTCATACAATAATGTTACATACTAATGCCATTTTGGGGAACTATTGTCCTCTACCCAACCCTTGTGCAACATTTTTTTGTGCATTATAGCAATGAAATGGTTTGCCCAATTATAATAAATAGGACATTTGTGTTGTTAAAATGGAGCACAGAGGAATTTTACACAAGAACATTAAGCAGTGCATACCAAGGGAAACAAATTCCACAACAGAAGCTAAAGGAAAGAGCAAGGAGCAAACAATTCTTCGTTAATGGTGTCTGGGGTGCAGTTTATTCAAACTTGAAATTGGTTTGTGCTGGTGAAAAGGTTAATGTATAAAGGAAATGCACAGAAGTCTGAGCAGTGAGTAAATCATTCTGCTCTGCTGCTGAAGAAAATGGTAGCCTACCCTGGCAGTTTATTGCTCTGCCACTGCATGTGATTTCCTTACAATTTTCTGCATTTTGTTTCTCACCCCCAATATTAACTTATCTCTCCCAAATTTTACGATTTGTTCCCACTGTCCAACTCATTCCGTTTCCTGCATAATTTTGCAATCTGTGCAGCTGCAGTGAAACAGACCTTTGACAATCTTCTCCTTAACCAGCCAGTCTGTGAGTGACTCACCTTTTGAAAAATATAGGACATCCATGCAGAAGTGCCTAAGTATGAGCACGCAGAGCAGGGACTCACAGGGAACTGTTGACTTGCCAGCCAGGTGGCGATTTCCCAAGTCAGTGGAAATAATGTGGGTGGGGGACATGAGGAAACTTGGAAAATTGCACATTGCAGTGGCATCCCAATATGTTTCTGCTGCGTGGACTTTATCTGCAACTGGTCTTTAGTCTTTGATGTTACTCATTTGACAGCCATTGAGACTTAATGATCAAATTTTCTTCAACCAGGCCCAGAGATTTTCCCTGTCTCTGGACCCGGACGCCCACGTTCAAATCCCAACAGCTCGAGACCTGTGTGGGAACGTCTCTGAACAGATTGATGTAGGAGATTTTGAAGAGGTTCTCCCTGAGATGTATGAGCCTCTTATTGCCGAAAGCCTTGTAATTGGATGCAGTTGATATTTGTCGGAGAAATTTGCCCAATGGGATAGAGATCACAAAACACAGCTTGAAGTGAAATTGATAAACAGTTTATTGCAAGCTGGAGGAGAAACCAGACCAGCTGACACAGGACTGACAGTCTGCACAGAGATCAGATTTCTCCTCCCAGTGTGGAGGATGAGACCAGTTTTATAGTAATGCTGCACAATGACACTGATTAAGAAATGGGAAACTACAATATTTCTGGAAACGGAGTAATTTAGTTACAAGGATGCTAATTGGAAAACAGTTTATTGGAGGAATGTCCTGCTCCTTCACACAATGCAACATCCTGTCAGTATTATGGTTCCACTCATCTTCGCAGATAGGTGTTAAAGCCCTTTCTGAAGAGGTGAGGTGCTGCCATTGTCCTGTAGTGCCTGTCTATCTGTCCTGCTCTTTGTGTGGCTTTGAGATTGCTGGGTTGTGAAACTGCCCTTAGGGCAGTGAGGTCTCTGTCATGTCCATGGGAGCTTAAAGCGTGTTCCATTGTCTGCGTGCCGTCTGACCCAGTTTGTGAGCTGCTCGGGAAGTCTGGGTGTCCTGGTACAATTTGGCCGATTTGCTTTTGTGGGCCTATCGTGGGTTAGCAAATCATTTCCCACAATATTGCAGTCCAAGTTTCGAGTCGGTAGAGGGACTGTGTTCATTTGATTGCAGTGATCTTCAAATCGAATCTATCCCCAGGCACAGGGCATGGTCCTGAAGCCACTTTGTGGACATTGATATGTCCACTAATGCTAATTGTTTCAATGACAGCCTGCACCCTTTCACTGAGGGGACCTCCGTGCTGTCATTCTCCCTTGTGGTTAGGTCCTACCCAGACTGTGAAGGAAGATAGTGGACATTTCTATTGGCAGTGATGAACAGATCTCCTAGTATTGGAACCTGGTCGCTGATCATCTTCCGCGCTCCCAGGGACAGGTTCCTAATTGACTACCTCTGGGAAATCCCTTCCAACATTTCACTGGGTCGAAGCCCTGAAACTCCCTCATGGAATTGTGGGTGTACCTACGCCAAATGGATGGCGGTGGTTCAAGAAGGCATCTCACCGCCACCTTCTCAAGGGCATGTCGGGCTGTGCAGCCCCAACCAGCGATAACCACATCTCACCGGGCGAAAATTTTTAAAAATTCTACTCCCCACTCTTCCAGTTTCCCAACCGAGATTACATCCAGATGTTAGGATCAGCGGACTGAAATCAAAGTTCAGCCCTGGATCTTAGCTGTTTTTATGGGAACGGCCCAATTTTTCATATCAACTGATTATAGTATTGCAAACCAGACAGGTTTCTTGTTTTAATAGGATCAGCTCATCACCAACAGCAAACTTCCTCTGCCCAGGAGTCAGCTGAGCATTAACCCCACTGGTCACATTCAGACACCCCCATTACTAGCGGCTTAGACAGTATGTTGGATTCCAGGACCCTGCGCTCTTTGTTAATATTTAATGCAGAATGGGTATTATAACGTCATATAAGGAGCAATTTATTCATTCTAGATTGTCACCAAAAACGCCCTGGTATTCCGAAACAATTTCACAGAAAATCTGACTCATGACTTTTATTTCATGAACACATTAACATTTTATAATATGAAAGTGCAGAGTTCCATTTCAAGCTAAACTAAGAGCACAGGCTATAGAATACAAACATTTCTCAATTATTTATTTCAGGAAACAATTTGGTATCAATCTGAAACCAGTTCTTAAAACACTGTTATTTATATTTTTCTGCTGTAATTACAAGGTCCAGCAGAGGGCGCCTAACAAACAGTTACAACCGAACTGAATATGCAAAATCACCTTCTTCCAGCCTGAACACAAGCCAGCTCTTTCCCACACACAATGGATTAAAAGTTACAGTCATTTTACAGTATCAAAAGGCAATTAACAGGACACATCTGATAAGTAACAAAGTAAATGTTAACAATCCTGAAATCTGGGCTTTTTTGACACAAATGGAACAATATCTCGCCATCCCCGAGGCCCCCAGCCTCATTCCTGAGGAAGGGCTTTTGCCTGAAACGTCGATTCTCCTGCTCCTCAGATGCTGCCTGACCTGCTGTGCTTTTCCAGGAACACACTCTTGATTCTAATCTCCACCATCTGCAGTCCTCACTTTCTCCTATATATAAAGGTTTATTAAAGGTTTCTATAATTTCATTGGGACGATTGGCAGTTACTATGATGCCTGTTTGTTTTTAATTGCTTGACTCCATTTCCATTTTCAGGCTATGTTCTTTGAAGTGCTCTGCAGGTAGGTGTATAGGTGTCCCGGGGATGTTTTCTTCCTTCCCACCGATCTGCTCCCACCCTTCTCTCTGACCTTTCACCTTCACCCCACCTCCATCCAACTATTTCACTCTCAGCTACCTTACCCCAGCCCCTCCCCCCTCTCATTTATCTCTCCGCCCCCTCGGTTCACAGCCTCATTCCTGATGAAGGGCTTTTACCCAACACGTCAATTCTCCTGCTCCTTGGATGCTGCCTGACCTGCTGTGCTTTTCCAGCACCACTCTGAGCTATATGGAGAGGTTTAATAGGCTGGGGCTGTTTTCCCTGGAGCGTCGGAGGCTGAGGGGTGACCTTATAGAGGTTTATAAAATCAGGGGGGGCATGGATAGGATAAATAGACAAAGTCTTTTCCCTGGGGTGGGGGAGCCCAGAAGTAGAGGGCATAGGCTTAGGGTGAGAGGGGAAAGATATAAAAGAGACCTAAGGGGCAACTTTTTCACGCAGTGGGTGATACGTGTATGGAATGTGCTGCCAGAGGATGTGGTGGAGGCTGGTACAATTACAGCATTTAAAAGGCATCTGGGTGGGTATATGAATAGGAAGGGTTTGGAGGGATATGGGCCGGGTGCTGGCAGGTAATGAGTTGCTGAGTGGGGTAGACAGGTAATGAATGGGGCAGATGGTGAGGTAGTGGGTGGAGCAGATGGTCAGGTAGTGAGTGGAGCAGACAGTCAGAAGTGAATGGTGCAGACAGTCAGGTAGTGGGTGGGGCAGACGGTCAGGTAGTGGGTGGGGTAGATGGTCAGGTAGTAAGTGGGGTAGATGCTGAGATAGTTTGCAGACAGTGAGGTAGTGAGTTGAGCAGACAGTCAGGTAGTGGGTGGGGTAGATGCTGAGATAGTTGTGCAGACAATGAGGTAGTCAGTGAGGTAGATGATGAAATAACAGGGCAGACAGTGAGGTAGTGAGTGGGGCAGACAGCGAGATATGGATGGGCAGACAGTGAGGTAGTGAGGGGGACAGATGGTGAGGTAGTGAGTGAACAGAACAATAAGCAAAGTGGAGAACAGAGTGAGCAAGTGGGTGCAAGCTTTCAGTTTGTGTAAGTCGATGACATTATTAGTAGCACCAGACATGCAGCTTCAAGTACAGCAGAAGAACACTGACTTCTTTCCAAGTACAAAATGATGGCATCAGCAACACACATGTCCTGTACTAGTGACTTAGCAGTTTGGCCTTCATCGTTAATCAAGTTGCATACTGACAATAGTATAGGCAAAAGTGAGGACTGCAGATGCTGGAATCCAGAGTTTAGATTAGAGTAGTGCTGGAAAAGCACAGCAGGTCAGGCAGAATCCGAGGAGCAGGAAAATCGACGTTTTAGGCAAAAGTCCTTCATCAGGAATTCATCAGGAATGAAAGGCTTTTGCCTGAAACTTCGATTTTCCTGCTCATCAGATGCTGCCTGACCTGCTATGCTTTTCCAGCACCACTCTGATCTAAACTGCTGACAACAGTGTGACAGTTCAGCATTTCCACAACAAATACATTGTTATATAACAAAATGAGTATTACAAAAATATTGCAATGCGGTTCTGGATCAGTACCATTACTTGTGATTGTGTAGGATGTCAACTTCTATAGATTAAATTGCTGCACATATATCCAAATTATTTAGGATGTTTAAAAAAAACAAATTAATTTATGTTTAATTGGTTCTGTGCTTTTCATATAAACTTATCAGTTTGCTGCAACTGGAAATAAAAAAAGTCGAGGCTATGATAAAATAATCCAGTCCAAGTCTAACATTTATGAGTTAAATTCAGTTGGATGTCAATTTTAGTAGAATATCAGGTTTACTGAGTTCGTTCCAAATTACTTCTCTTGAATGGAGTACACATCTCTTTCATACAACGTGTAGAGTCATCATAAATTTAATTTGCTACCTTTTTGCCTAAAGGCTGATTGAGAATGTAATATTAATCACTCCTGAGTCTTCTAATTTCTCCTTTTCTGTCCAGGTAAGTCAACACCAGAAGCACTTTTCTGAGTGTGTAGGCACATGTGAAATCAGAATGTCGTTTCTCTGCATTCCTCAGTCAAATGAGCTGACAGATTTGCAGCTATCACAACTTGTGACCAGTTTCTGAGTGGCTGAATTAACAGTAACTGCTATTACTTTTTATTAGTAGGATCAAGAGGATTCAATCCAATTAACAGCCAATCATCAGCTTTGCTTGATATTAGGGCCTAAAGTACAGGCCTAAATTGCCATTCTCTGGCAATTTTCCAATCTCTTTCTGTGGCTGCTCTTTTGCAGTTACAATTGTCTTTAGAGAGCGAAAGCCATGGGTATACAGACCAGTTCATGTAACTGGGCCATTAACCAATGAGGAATAAACAACATGTCAAAATCATAAGTGGGCTGGATAGAGTAAATTAGGAAAAGCTGTTCATACGCACAAAATAAAAAGGGATGAAAAGGCATAGATTTAAGGTGATATGCAACTTAAACAAGGATTATATATGAGAAAAAGACATTTTCATACAGCAAGTAGTCAGTGTAGGTAATGCACTGCCTGGGAGTGTGGTGGTGGCAGGTTCAATTGAGGCAATTAAGAAGGCATTGGATGATTATTTCAATCAAGATTGTGTGTAGGCATATGGGGGAAAGGCAGGAGATTGATGCTAGAATCAGGTACAAAGTACCACAATGGTCACCTTCTGTGCCTGAACAATTAGAGTCATGAAGTCATAGAGATGTACAGCACGGAAACAGACCCTTCGGTGATTCTGCAATGCTCTCTGGCCAGTGTAGCCGAGACTACAATCTAACCTGATGAATGGCCATTGACCTGAAACATTTAAGTGACTTTTTTTGTCTCCACAGATGCTGAATTCCTGCATCTTCTAGTCTTATTTAACTAATAATTCTGGCTAGCCAAAGCAACATGGACCATTATCGAAGAAAATATAAGAGTTTTTTTTAACATTTCAACTGATGCACATTAAGTGAGAGAGACTGCGAACCACTTGCTGTGGTTGTGAATGAAGATGAATGGAACACACTAAAATGTGTCTTCACAAATAAGAGGCTTGTTCTTTTATCTGTAAAAGAAACTTTAAACCCACTAACACGGTCATCCATCTTGCCTTTACAGCTCAAAGGCAACAAATATGAAACAAATTGCCTTTTCCAGCCTGCCTGGGTTTGTGATCAATGGTCAGCAACTGGTGCTTTGTTAGAATTGCTCCAATTGCAAAGCAGCTAACTGTAAAAAGATAAATAAGTAAATAGAAAGAACTAATAAATGTGTGCCACCTGCTGGATTTCTCTGTAATTTCAACATGCATTTGCGTGTTTTTACTGATTAATCCATTTCTCTTTAAAGATTTTGGTTTGATGTCATTCCTCGTTTGTAAACTCAGCCTAATTTCGGAAGATGTATTTTAGTAATAGTGAAAGCTTTTTATTATTGATTAACTCAGTCTATAATTAATCAATGAAATGTTTTCACTAAAATCCTCCAGAATTTTGCAAGGTTCGTCTTTAATCAAGGATAAAGCTTGCAGCAATGAAAACATGTTACACTGGGTGACCACCATCTTGATTTAGTGACCATAAGAAATGCCTCATTTCATATCGGCAATTTTGCTCTTATTGATTAACCATTTTCCCCGTTACCTTTTATTTCTTTCTCCTACATATCACTGATTACTTTTTCAGACAAACCCCTTCAACTGTGCAGGCTATCACGAACACCATGCACAAGATGATATTTATGCTGCTATAAAAGAGGGCCCTTGAACAAAAGCACAATTGTAGGAAATGCTGCAACTATGGAATATTTTCTCCATGTGTTTGTCTGTATCCCAATGCTGAGTCAGACTGGTTCTATTTCTAAAGTAGGAATTAGTAAAATGTCACATGGGCTGACGCCTAGACATTTTTGACATAGTATCTGTAAATATAAACCTGCAAATGCAAACACACAATGAGCCCAATTTTAATGAAGGAATCACAAATGTGCACCAAAGAAATGCTTCCTAGAATAAAGGCAATACAGATCAGGGTGAAAGGATAGCTGTGTAGGCCTCAATGAGAGAGGCAATATGGTCGTCATTTACAATTCCATTTATTTATTGATTTTGCATTAGTGTTTGCAATAATGTGATGATTCACAATTATCCATTTCCCTTTGACCACTGTATGTTGGCCAATATTTTGCCCTCGTCAGCATCACGATAAAAATTATTATCACATCACTGATTAGGGATCCTCCCTCTGTGCAAATTCATTGCTCTATTTCCCATGTTACAACAATAACTCCACTTCACAAATACTTCTCTAACTGTGAAATCCTTTCGATATCCTGAAGAATGATATACAGGTTTTTCATTTTTCTTCAGCTGGATATTAAAACAAGGATCCATAACACATTTCTAAAATCTTTAATATTGGCAGTGGATTGCAAGTGCAATAACTGAGATAAATGATTCTGATTCTAATTGGCAAGAAATTTGACACTGTCTACAACAAAGCAGCCTGTTGGCTTGATACCTTATCCACAAACATGCACTCTCTCCACCACTGAGGCTCAACAGCAACACTATGTAATATCCACAAGATGCACTGCAGAAATTCACCAGGGCTTGAAAGACAACACTTTCTAAACCCAAAACTATTTCCAACAGAAGCCATGATATGGAGGTGTGTCGGTTTTGGACTGGAGTGGTCAAAGTTAAAAATCACACAACACCAGATTATAGTCCAACAGGTTTATTTGGAAGCACTAGCTTTTAGAGCACTGCTCCTTTGTCAAGTAACTAGTTGGGCAAGATCATAGGACACGGGGTTATAGTAAAAGATCAAAGTGTGACACAACTGATGTGATATATTGAACAAACCTCGATTGCTACTAAGTCTTTAATCACTTAGAATGGGGAAGCAGGTTTCAATTCATTAATATTTAAATTCTAGAGCTTCTTCCAAGTTGCTTTCCTGAGATAACTTAATGTTTTATAAAAAAAAAGTGACATCTCAGCTCAGACAATGCATTAAAGGTGTGAGGTTAGAGTCTGTCTGTATCTCAATGCTGAGTCAGACTGGTTCTATTTCTAAAGTAGGAATTGATAAAATGTCACATGGACTGACGCCTAGACCTTGTGTGCTTTTTGACAAAATAAAAGTATCTGTAAATATAAACCTGCAAATGCAAATTTACACCATAGACTTTTTTGTGTGTGTGTGTGAGAGTGAGAAGGTGTGCGGGTGTGTGCAGGAGAGACAGGGAGAGTGCACATGCTTGATGGAGTGTGTGCACGAGTGTGATGGAGTATATGCCTGCAAGAAGTTGTGTGCCTGAGTGTGAGTGTGGATGTGTATGTGAGAGAGGATCTGTAAAGTGATTGTGTGTAAGAGTGTGTGTATATGCTTGTTTGTGTGTGAGTGTGTGTGTATGTGAGAGTGTACAGTGTAGTGGGGTCACCTGTAGTGTGACATGGACCCAAGATCCCATTTGAGGCCATCCTCATTGGTACCGATCTTGGCTATCAGCCTCAGCTTGGCAACTTTGCATTGCTGTGTATCCCAAAGTCAGCCTTGAGGACGGTCACCTGAAGATCCAAGACCGAATGTTCCTGACCACTGGAAGAACATCCCTGTCTGGTGACTGTTGGGTGGTGTCCATTCATCCATT
The DNA here is from genome assembly GCF_020745735.1 of Hemiscyllium ocellatum. Lineage (NCBI taxonomy): Eukaryota > Metazoa > Chordata > Chondrichthyes > Orectolobiformes > Hemiscylliidae > Hemiscyllium > Hemiscyllium ocellatum. Next base: position 18,559,403 of record NC_083405.1, on the reverse strand, counting down.
GTCGTAGCTTTGCTTGGTCTCACCAATGTACCATGCCTTGGGGCATCCTTGCCAGCTGTGCATGTGATAAACAACATTGGCCAAGTCACATGAGGACCTGCTGCGTACATGTTGGTTTGTCCCCACGTGTAATTGTGGTATCCATGTTGACAGGAGAATGTGAAGTCTGCAGATGCTGGAGATCAGAGCTGAAAATGTGTTGCTGGAAAAACGCAGCAGGTCAGGCAGCATCCAAGGAACAGGAAATTCCTGATGACCACAACACCATCCAACCTGTCATGGCAACCACTGCAAGACATGTCAGAGTGTTGACATGAATGCTACCATTACACATGGGAACACCACTCACCATGTATGTGGCAGATACTCATGTGACTCGGCCAATATTGTCTATCTCATACACTGTAGGCGAAGATGCTCTGAACAGTTGTATATTGGCAAAACCAAGCAGACATTACAACAACGGATGAATGGACACCACACAACAACCGCCAGACAGGGATGTTCCCTCCCAGTCAGGAAACACTTCAGCAGTGAGGGACATTCAGCCTCGGACCGTCAGGTGACTGTCCTCTCAGGCAGACTTGAGATACACAACAACGTAGAGTCGCTGACCAAGAGGCTGATAGCCAAGCTTGGTACCCAAGATCTTGGGTTAATATCACACTAGAGATGACCCAACTACACTACACAGTCTCTCACACACACACTCACACACAAGCACACATACACGCTCACTCTGACACACTCACACACTCACACAGACTCTCTCTCATACACATGCTGTCTCTCAGAGACACACACTCAAACCCACATGCACACCCTCGTACAGACATCTACTCTGTCACATTCACACACACGCGTGCTATCATGTACACATTCTCACAAGCGCACACACACTCATACACTCTCTCTCTCTGTCCCTCGCTCACATGCACAAACACACACACACACACATACTAGTCTGTGGTGTGAATTTGCATTTGCATATTTATTTTTACAGATACTTTTTATTTTGTTCAAAAAGTACACAATCTGTAAGCAATCAGCAGATGTGACATTTTATCAATACCTACTTTGGAGATAGAACCAGCCTGACTCAAGATTGGGATACAGACAGAGTCTAACCTCACACCTTTAATGCATTGTCTGAGCTGAGATGTCACTTTTTTTTATTAAACCTTAAGTTATCACTGGAATGCGACTTGAAAGAAGTTCCAGTATTTAAATATTAATGAATTGAAACCTACATCCCCATTCTAAATGATTAAAGACTTAACAGCAATCTAGGTTTGTTCAATACATCACATCAGGTGCATGACATTTTGATAGCTACCTGATGAAGGAGCAGCGCTCCTAAAGCTAGTGCTTTCAAATAAACCTGTTGGACTATAACCTAGTGTTGTGTGATTTTTTTACTTTGCTGAAAATGTGTTGCTGGAAAAGCGCAGTAGCTCATGCCCGAAACGTCGACTCTCCTGCTCCTTGGATGCTGCCTGACCTGCTGTGCTTTTCCAGCAACACATTTTCAGCTCTGATCCCCAGCATCTGCAGTCCTCACTTTCTCCTAGATGATTTTTTACTTTGTCTATATAGGAGGGCAGGGCAGCAGATACATGTCAGATGCCACCAACCACAAGTGCCCTCCATGCCACCATCCAGACATGGACAGATACCACGGTTCCTCAGTGTCTTTTATAGACCTAGACCTCCTTCCCTAATGGCATTGTGATTGACCTACAGCACATGGACTGCTGCAGTTCAAGAAGGCAGCTCACCTTCACCTTCTCAAGAGCAACTAGGAATGGACAATAAATACTGGTATGGCCAGCAATACCCATGTCCCATTCGTGATTTTTTAAAAAAATGATTCCCATTGTTGATCTCCACTTCTTAATATGCACCGTGGTGGAAATTGGTCCATGCTGTGATAATTTTCAGATCCAAAAAAAGACTGATTTCAGAGCATATTGCTGTCTGCATGTTAATGACCTGTATTGCAGTCCAATCACATTGATTTGGGAATTTTTGCAGGCATTTCTTTGGGAGCTTTATTATGTTGATTAGGATCACCATTTTGCTTGAAAGAACTGTAGGTAAAATGTATTGTCTAGGAGCCAATCAAAGTAAGGCCTGCCTTGTTGACCGATTTCCCATGGGCCTTGTGGTTGACAATGAAATGTCAGTCGTTTTTAACATGTAGCTTTTTGAAATAAAATCCCTGGGAAGTCAGGAAAAGCAGTAGGGATACCTTTAGCTTCATAGTCATTATTCTCATTTTAATTCCCAAATATCTAGTCTGGAATTTCTGCTTGGATTACTTCCAATAGGGTGAGTATCTGAATATCCTGTAATTCCATTGCATGCATTGTCTGCAAAAGTATCTCAAGTGGGTCTTAATGCTTACAGGTGCAGTCCAAGTCTCTGAGTTTGAATCTGTACCTAAAAATGGACTTAAACTATTTCTACCCCAATATTTGTGGGTGGCACAGTGGCACAGTGGTTAGCACTGCTGCCTCACAGTGCCAGAGACCTGAGTTCAATTCCCACCTCAGGCGACTGACTGTGTGGACTTTGCACGTTCTCCCCGTGTCTGCGTGGGTTTCCTCCGGGTGCTCCGGTTTCCTCCCACAGTCACAAAGATGTGTGGGTCAGGTGAATTGGCCAAGCTAAATTGCCCGTAGTGTTAGGTAAGGGGTAAATGTAGGGGTATGGGTGGGTTGCGCTTCGGTGGGTCAGTGTGGACTTGTTGAGTCGAAGGGCGTGTTTCCACACTGTAAGTAATCTAATCTAATTTGTGACTATGATAACTCTTGACAAACAAACAGGAGGCTGATGTTGAAATAGCAGGTGATAGATGACCCAAGCACGAGCATAGTACTCACATACTAAAAGGTTGAATCATTGCAGTCAAATCCTAGGGTCCATCCAGATGGCTGATGACCTAAACCTGAAATATGTTGAAGCATGATTTGTATACTATTGGCATTGGCCTTTGAATCCTTTTACAAAGGATTAAATAAAATGTTGTTGATTCCTTAACTGAAGTGACTTTGCAGTTGATAGATTTCTACATGTTATGGTTCTGTCAGTTCCTGTGATGCGCCTGCTATTTTATCCAGGGAGTAACCGAGTCATTGCTGATTCAATGTTAGGTCTTGCATGAGATAGCTCAACATATGTTGGACAGTAGTAATCAGCTAGATCTCCCTCTTGTGACCATTATTTACTTAGTGCTGTTGTAACTGCATGTGCCCATTTTAGGGTCAAACAAGCAACTTCTACTTTATCACAGAATAGCCATAGCAGCTTTATCTTAAATTTTCATTTGACATGAGGTAGAGACTCTGAGAGGGAAGCAATGGCCTAGTAGTATGATCATTGGATTGTTCAACCAGAGACCAAAGTAATGTTCTGGGGACTGGGTTTAAATCACAGCATGGCAGATAATGGGATTTGATTCAATTTTTAAAAAAAATCTGGAATGAAGAATCATTGTTGATTGTTGGAAAAGCCCATCTGGTTCATTAAAGTCCTTTAGGGAAAGAAACTGTGATCCTCACCTGGTCTGGTCTAAATGTAACTCCAGACACATAGCAACGTGGTTGACTCTTAACTATACAGATATGAATAGGCAATAAATGCTGGTCTGTGTGGTTGTGAACATAGAACTGAGCCCATACATTTTAATATTTTCTTCAGCAGACTGCCTAGTAATCGGGTATTGATTAGCATGGTTCCTAATATGTGCAGAACTTGCTTGCCCTGATTCAAGAAAACATTGAGAAATTCAAAGCCATTGTCTTACCTCCCACAACACATTTCATACCCACATCACTAATTCTATCCTCCTACCTGGTCTCTGTTTCATGTTGAACCATGCTGTTTTCACCTTCCCTTTTTTTATTTCAGTCTCCATTACAAAGACCACTAACTTGCAACTTTGTAACATCATCTGTCTCCACATGAACTTCATTCAAGTTACTCCCAAACCCTCATCTGTATTGTCATCCCTGCATTTGACTTCAATTACTTCAATGATAACCTACCCTCCATCTTTCATAAACTTCAGAGTATCCAAACCTCTGCACCCATTCTCCCCTGACTGCTGTGCTTATTCCTCAGTTTTGGCAATCAGTGCCCTAAATTTCAAAATCTTATCCATTGTATTTAAATACCTTATCACATAGCCTTAAACCCCTTATCACTTCAGAACCCAATGTTCTGAAGAAGGGTGACTTGATTCTATGTTTCCAAATTGTTCCTTAGTTTTATTTTATTCACAGGATGTTGGCACCATTGGCTGGACCAGCATTTATTCCTGATGAAGGGCTTTTGCCTGAAACATCGATTTTCCTGCTCCTCGGATGCTGTCTGACCTGCTGTGCTTTTCCAGCACCACACTAATCTAGACTCTGGTTTCCAGCATCTGCAGTCCTTATCTTTATCTAGACCAGCATTTATTGCCCATTCCTAACTGCACAGTTAAGAGTCAACCACATTGCTATGTGTCTGGAGTTACATTTAGGCCAGACCACATGAGGATCGCTGTATTCTCCCCTAACGGACATTAGTAAAATGTTAAGAGGTAAAAACAATGACTGCAGATGCTGGAAACCAGATTCTGGATTAGTGGTGCTGGAAGAGCACAGCAGTTCAGGCAGCATCCAAAGTTCAGCGAAATCAACGTTTCAGGCAAAAGCCCTTGATCAGGAATTAAAATAATGGAATAATTAGTAAAATGTTAACTCTGCTTTCTTATCACAGAGGCAGCCGTACCTGCTGAGTTTTTCCAGCCATTTTTGTTTTTGTTTCTGATGTCCAGCAGTTGCAGTTCTTTCCATCTTTTTCTTTTTATTTACATTCTGATTCACCCCTTCTAATTTCTCCTCCCTTGGCTCTGTTTCACTCTGTTTGGTTTTCCTTCTGCAAACAGCCGCGAGTCACATGTTCTGTCTGAAAGACTCTCGGTATATTTAATTTGTCCTTGTGCAACTTGGATATGGCAGGCTGCCATTAACAAGACTCTGACCCAAAGAAGTAACAGAATAATAAAAGTGACACTGTATGTGCCATAATACATCTATAAATTCTTATATGTTAAAATTTCTTCAATTTCAGGCTGCACAGTCAAAATGAAGACCTGAAATATGGTGGAAATTGGCTTAATTCACTTCCCTCCCAAACCCAAAACTAATTCAAGTGTTTCCATTTTTGGCAGTTCAGCAGTTATTGGGAGCATTTGCAAAGGAATGTTAATGTTCTGCACACACTCCCATTTCAAAATTCTTCTTTACCTATATATTTACATTAACCTTCAGGGAATGCATTATATTTTAATACTTTATATGTAGGTTGGTGTGTCTATTATACAACTATTCAATTGTGAATTGCTGAATATGCTGTGATTCATCTCCCAATTTAGCTCAAGGGAACTGGGTACGTGTAGGTTCATTACGATCGATTTGTGGAATGTATTTCTGATGTACTCAGTTTTTCACAATATTTAGGTTCACTTAATAAGACCGCAAATAAACGTAATATACCCTAATTTCTATCATTATAAACCATGAATCACAATAGACTTTTCCAAAAGTTCCTGGCTCACGAATTTTGCATAACCTTTTCAGAACCAACACCTATATTGCAAAGGTAAACATTGTTAGGTTTTAATGCACATTTCTGAAGAAGGTAACATCAAGGATCGGAGAGTTATAGTCCTACATATCGCCAGGAGAGTACTTTTTTTGTTTAAGGTTCCATAATTTAACATTTATACATGTTTATTTATACATTACAGCCAGTGGCAGTATGAAGGAATCTCAGTTCACATACAGAACAATAAGAAACAACGCAAAGCTCCCTTTTACTTGGTTCCACCCATGTACCTTAACACCACGAGAAGACATCAACCGTAGAGATGTGGTGTTTTTTTCCACATCTCATTGGGAAGAGTGTTCAGATTGTTTCAACTCATTTTACATGAAACACGTCTAGGCATTAATTACATTCACCAATGTTGGATGCAGCATTCGGACGTGAAAGGAAAAATGTTTTATATCCACTCGTCAATTTTGATCTTGCACAATGGTGTAAAAGTAGATGTGGTGCAGTTTTAATAACCTTATCTCTGCTCCAAAAAGCTCAAGATCAAGTCTTACCTGCTTCTCCAGTGTGTGGTGTTCTGAATAGGTTAGTTTAAAATATCTAGGAGTGAATAATAACAAATTAACAGCCCATTTTTACATCTCTGCAAAATATAATTTAGGAATAAAATAAAATGAATTGCTAATACACCGACACTTGCCTTACGTTATTACACAAAGTTGCTTTCTGATTCATAAAGAACAAGATTCTATGGATTTATCTCATGATAATGTTTTAGTGTACCCTGGCTGCAAACCAAATGTGGGAATCATGATGTGCAATTAACCTGCATCCATTGTTTTTGAGGTCTCCAGGATGTCAATGTCAAGCAACCTGCCAATTATCATCTTACATGACATAGCCAGCATAAATCATGCTATTGAACTGCAAGCCATGGAAGTTAGCAGTCTGCAAGATCATCTGACACTGCACTGGAGACCTTGGTAGAGACATTGCAGAAGAGGTGAGGTATATTCCATTGATGTAAAAGGTTTGTCAGGCACACACTGCAAAAGAAATGGGAGGGAAGAGCCGAGGCAGCCAATATCAGGAGCTAAGCCCTGTTCATAGAGTCATAGAGATGTACAGCATGGAAACATACCCATCCATGCCGACCAGATATCCCAACCCAATCTAGTCCCACCTGCCAGCCCCAGCCCATATCCCTCCAAACCCTTCCTATTCATAAACCCATCCAAATGCTTCTTAAATGTTGCAATTGTACCAGCCTCCACCACATCCTCTGGCAGCTCATTCCATACACGTACCACCCTCTGCGTGAAAAAGTTGCCCCGTACGTCTCTTTTATAACTTTCCCCTCTCACCCTAAACCTATGCCCTCTAGTTCTTGACTCCCTTACGCCAGGGAAAAGACTTTGCCTATTTACCTTATCCATGCCCCTCATAATTTTGTAAACCTCTATAAGGTCACCCCTCAGCCTCCGATGCTCCAGGGAAAACAGCCCCAGCCTGTTCAGCCTCTCCCTGTAGCTCAAATCCTCCCACCCTGGCAACATCCTTGTAAATCTCTTCTGAACCCTTTCAAGTTTCACAACATCTTTCCGATAGGAAGGAAACCAGAATTGCACACAATATTCCAACAGTGGCCTAACCAATGTAGCATGACCTCCTAACTCCTGTACTCAATATTCTGACCAATAAAGGAAAGTATACCAAACACCTTCTTCACCATCCTATCTACCTGTGACTCCACTTCCAAGGAGCAATGAACCTGCACTCCAAGGTCTCTTTGTGCAGCAACACTCCCTAGGACCTTACCATTAAGTGTATAAGTCCTGCTAAGATTTGCTTTCCCAAAATGCAGCACCTCGCATTTATCTGAATTAAACTCCATCTGCCACTTCTCAGCCCATTGGCCCATCTGGTCAAGATCCTGTTGCAATCTGAGGTAACCCTCTTCGCTGTCCACTACATCTCCAGTTTTGGTGTCATCTGCAAACTTACTAACTGTACCTCTTATGCTCGCATCCAAATCATTTATGTAAATGATAAAAAGTAGAGGGTCCAGCACCGATCCTTGTGGCACTCCACTGGTCACAGGCCTCCGGTCTGAAAAACAACCCTCCACCACCATCCTCTATTTTCTACCTTTGAGCCAGTTCTGTATCCAAATGGCTAGTTGTCCTTGTATTTCATGAGATCTAACCCTGCTAATCAGTCTCCCATGGGGAACCTTGTTGAACGCCTTACTGAAGTCCATATAGATCACATCTACTGCTCTGCCCTCATCAATCTTCTTTGTTACCTCTTCAAAGAACTCAATCAAGTTTGTAAGACATGATTTCCCACGCACAAAGCCATGTTGCCTATCCCTAATCAGTCCTTGCCTTTCCAAATACATGTGCATCCTGTCCCTCAGGATTCCTTCTAACAACTTGCCCACCACCGAGGTCAGGCTCACCGGTCGATAGTTCCCTGGCTTGTCTTTACCACCCTTCTTAAACAGTGGCACCACGTTTGCCATTCTTCAGTCTTCCAGCACCTCATCTGTGACTATCGATGATACAAATATCTCAACAAGAGGTCCAGCAATCACTTCTCTAGCTTCCCACAGAGTTCTCGGGTACACCTGATCAGGTCCTGGGGATTTATCCACTTTTAACCATTTCAAGACATCCAGCACTTCCTCCTCTGTAATATGGACATTTTGCAAGATGTCACCATCTATTTCCCTACAGTCTATATCTTCCATATCCTTTTCCACAGTAAATACTGATGCAAAATATTCATTTAGTATCTCCCCCATTTCCTGTGGCTCCACACAAAGGCCGCCTTGCTGATCTTTGAGGGGCCCTATTCTCTCCCTAGTTACCCTTTTGTCCTTAATATATTTGTAAAAACCCTTTGGATTCTCCTTAATTCTATTTGCCAAAGCTATCTCATGTCCCCGTTTTGTCCTCCTGATTTCCCTCTTAAGTATACTCCTACTTCCTTTATACTCTTCTAAGGATTCAGTCGATCTATCCTGTATATACTTGACATATGCTTCCTTCTTTTTCTTAATCAAACCCTCAATTTCTTTCATTATCCAGCATTCCCTTTACCTACCAGCCTTTCCTTTCACCCTGACAGGAATATACTTTCTCTGGATTCTCGTTATCTCATTTCTGAAGGCTTCCCATTTTCCAGCCGTCCCTTTACCTGCGAACATCTGCCTCCAATCAGCTTTCAAAAGTTCTTGCCTAATACCGTCAAAATTGGCCTTTCTCCAATTCAGAACTTCAATTTTTAGATCTGATCTATCCTTTTCCATCACTATTTTAAAACGAATAGAATTATGGTCGCTGGCTCCAAAGTGCTCCCCCACTGACACCTCAGTCACCTGCCCTGCCTTATTTCCCAAGAGTTGGTCAAGTTTTGCACCTTCTCTAGTAGATACATTGACATTCTGAATCAGAAAATTGTCTTGTACACACTTAGCAAATTCCTCTTCATCTAAACCTTTAACACTATGGCAATCCCAGTCGATGATTGGAAAGTTAAAATCCCCGACCATAACTCTCCTATTATTCTTACAGATAGCTGAGATCTCCTAACTAGTTTGTTTCTCAATTTCCCTCTGACTATTGGGAGGTCTATAATACAATCCCAGTAAGGTGATCATCCCTTTCTTATTTCTCAGTTCCACACAAATAACTTCCCTGGATGTATTTCCAGGAATATCCTCCCCCAGCACAGCTGTAATGCTATCCATTATCAAAAATGCTCCCCCTCCTCTCTTGCCTTCCTTTCTATCCTTCCTGTAGCATTTGTATCCTGGAACATTAAGCTGCCAGTCCTGCCCATCCCTGAGCCATGTTCCTGCAATTGCTATGATATCCCAGTCCCATGTTCCTAACCATGCCCTGAGTTTATCTGCCTTCCCTGTTGGCCTCTTGCATTGAAATAAATGCAGTTTAATTTATTAGTCCTACCTTGTCCTTGCCTGTTTGACTTACTTCTGTTCTCACCTGTACCCGTCTCAGATCGATCTCTTTCCTCACTATCTCCCTGGGTCCCAACCCCCTCCACCTTATTAGCTTAAATCCTCCCAAGCAGGTCTAGCAAATTTCCCTGCCAGTATATTAGTCCCCTTCCAATTTAGGTGCAATCCGTCCTTCTTGTACAGGTCACTTTTACCCCAACAGAGATTCCAATGATCCAAAAATGTGAATCCTTCTCCCATACACCAGCTCCTCAGCCATGCATTCATCTGCTCTATCCTCCTATTCCTGCCTTCACTAGCTCGTAGCACTGGGAGTAATCCAGACATTACTCCCTTGAGGACCTCCTTTTTAAATTTCTGCCTAACTCTCTGTAATCTCCCTTCAGTCTCAATCTTTTCCCTTCCAATGTCGTTGGTTCTAATGTGGACAATGACCTCCTGCTGGCCCCTCTCCCCCGTGAGAACATTCTGCACCCTCTCGGAGACATCCTTGATCCTGGCACCAGGGAAACAACACACCATCCTGCTTTTTCTCTGCTGGCCACAGAAATGTCTATCTGTATCTCTGACTACAGAATCCCGTAACACAATTGATCTCTTGGAAGCCGACGTACCACTTGTTGCATTCGAGCCAGTCTCAATACCAGAAACTTGGCTGTTCGTGCTACATTCCCCTGAGAATCCATCACCCCCGACATTTTCCAAAACTGCATACCTGTTTGAAATGGGTATATCCACAAAAGACCCCTGTGCTAGCTACCTACCTCTCTTACCCTTCCTGGAGTTAACCCATCTATGTGACTGTATCTGAGACTTTCCCCCTTCCTATAACTGCCATCCATCACATACTGTTGCTGTTGCAAATTCCTCATCGCTTCTATCTGTCTCTCCAACTGATCCACTCGATCTGATAAAATTCGTATCCAACAACTATTGTGGCAGATGTAATCAGCAGTAACTCTTAAACTCTCTTTAAACTCCCACATCTGACAAGAAGTACATATCACTGCAAAGACCATTCTTGCTCCTTCACAACCTACAGACCCAGCAAATAACACCGTCTTGTTCCTCTACAAACACTGTCTAGATTGCACATTTCACAGAATATCACCTGCAGTCCTGGCCTGAGAAACCTTTAGATTAGATTAGATTACTTATAGTGTGGAAACAGGCCCTTCGGCCCAACAAGTCCACACCGACCCACCGAAGTGCAACCCACCCATACCCTTACATATACCCCTTACCTAACACTATGGGCAAGTTAGCATGGCCAATTCACCTGACCCGCACATCTTTGGACTGTGGGAGGAAACCGGAGCACCCAGAGGAAACCCACGCAGACACGGGGAGAATGTGCAAACTCCACACAGTCTGTCGCTTGAGTTGGGAATTGAACCCAGGTCTCAGGCGCTGTGAGACAGCAATGCTAACCACTGTGCCACCGTGCCGCCTTTTACTGCACTATACCCCACCATTCACCTAAACAAAATCTCCATCAATCAGTACTCATGCATAATATTCAAAGCTTTATGTTATCCTTAGATACTTAGCAGTGCTCTAAGCCTCATGCCCATTTTTCATAGCTTCACAAAGTGCCAGTTATTCAACCCTGACAGGCACTTCACCCAAACACTTTACATCACACTCACAGGCATACTCGCATCTCTCTTGTAAGTTGCAAATGACCAGAACAGCAGGTAATAACCAATGGGGGTCAGGGACACCTCTATGTTTTCACTGAGATGAAGGGGAGGCTGTTCACTTGACTGGTTAATGCCCAGCAATAAGCAAAACCCATGGATCATAATGGTAACCATGTTCTTGGCTATCATTCTCACATTCCATTTCTACTCATCCAACAGTTCTTCTGATTTAGAAGATACAGCTACTTAAGCGTGTACTGCGTATTTCCTCTCCTCATTCTCCCTTCACCATAACCCTACCCTTGGGCCATTCCCCTTTCAACATCCCCTTTGCTCATCAGAGAAGACAGCAGAACCTGAAAGGTTTTTACTCGCTCTGACTCTCTCTTTCTCTCTCTCTTTCTCTTTTCTGATCAGGTTTTCTCATCATCTCAGAAAAAAAGCACCTCGTAAAAAAAAATCACTTGAGAGCTCAAGATATCTCTAAGTTTTGCTATTATTGAAGATACAAGTCAGCAATTCTTCAGCTGCAGCCTCAGGCTTCAAAACTCCTTGGATACCTGAAGGACTCTTAATGATTTGAAAAATGTAACCTTATTTCTCCCTTTGTGTACCAGATACTCTCCCTTCTAAACTGATTTCACCAGGAGTGGTGATGGCTGAGTGGTACTATTGCTAGACTATTAATCCAGAAACTCAGCTCACCTCTAGGATATGGATTTGAATCCCCACTGTGGGAGATGGTGAAAAAAAAAAGGATTAAGCATTTACTGAAACCATTGTCCATTGCTGATTGTTGGAAAAACCCTTCTAGCTCACTAATGCCTTTTAGCAAAGGAAATCTACCATCCCCATACTGTCTGGCCTACATGTGACCCCAGAACTACAGCACTGTTGTTCAGATTGCCTCGCAGTTGTATCAATCACTATGAAGTCTCAACAGAAAACCATCTGACCACTTGGTATTAACCTAAGCACAAGAAGCAAAATCAGCCCTGTTGAAAGTATGAAGTCCTCCTTGCTAATATCTGAGGGCTAGTGCCAAAATTAGGAGAACTAACTCAAAGAACAGTTGAGCTACAGTCTGACATAGTCAAGCTCAGTGAGCCATACTTACAACAGTGTCATAGACACCACAATCACTACCCTGGATATGTCCTGTCTCAATAGCAGCGTGGTGGTCAAGGAGTATACAGCCAAGAGAGATTTGCCCTGGGAGCCCTCAACATTTACTTTGGACCTCAGGGAGTCTCATGGTTTCAGGTTAAACATGGGAAAGGAAACCTCCTGCTGATTACCACATACTCCTCAATTGATGAATCAATACTCCTCCATGTTAAACACCATTTGGAGGAAGCTCTGGAGGATAGCAAGGGTGTAAAATGTACTCTGGGTGGAGGATTTCAAAGTCCACCAACATGAGTGGGTCAGCAGCAGCAGTATTGATCAAACTGGTTGGGCCCTATAAGACAGAGAAGCTAGACTGAACTTGTGGCTGATGGTAAGAAGGAAGAACATACTTGACCTTATCATTACCAATTTATCAGCTACAGATGCATCTGTCCATAACAGCATTTGTAAGAGTGACCACTGCACAGTCCTTGTGCAGATGAATTCCAGCCTTCACCTTCCAATTGAGTTCTGTGGCACGATCACCATGCTAAATGGGAAAGTGTTTGACCAAGTTTAGCAACTCAAGACTGGACATTCATGAGGTGCTTTGGCAATCTGCAGACTTCATGGTCCAGCATATCCCCCCACTCAACCATCATCATCAAACCAGAGGATCAATCCTGGTTCAATGCTGAGTGTATGAGGACACCATGCATACCTAAAATTCAGGTGTCAACCTGGTAGAGCTATGTTAAAGGATTACTTGTGTGCTGAATCGCAAGTCATAAACAAAGCTAAGTGATCCCACACCAATGGACCAGGTCTAAGCTCTGCAGTCCTGCCACATCTAGTTGTGTCTGATGGTGGACAATTTAGCAACTCACTGTAGAAGGAAGCCCCACAGATAACCACATCTTCAATGGTGGAACAGTTTAAAAGGTAAGGCTGAAACATTTGCAGTAATATTCAGCCAGATGTGCTGAGTGGATGATCCACCTCAGCCTCCTCCAGTGGTTCTCAGTACCACAGATGCCAGTCTTTAGCCAATTCAGTTCACTCCATATGATATATCAAGAAACAGTTGGAGGCATTGGATATGGCAACAGCTGTGAACCTTGACAACATTCTGTCAATAGTACTGAAGACTTGTACTCCGGAACCTGTCACTGCCCTAGCAAGCTCTTCCAGCATAACACTGATATCCACCTGGCAATGTGGAATATCACTCAGGTTCGTCCTGTACACAAAAAACTGGGTAAATCCAGCCCGAACAATTACTGCCCCATGTGTCTTCTCTTGATCATCAGCAAAGGGAGGGAAGGTGTCATCAACAGTGCTACCAAGCAACACTTGCTTCGCGATAACCCTCTCAGTGATGCCCAGTTTGGGTTCTGCCTGGGCTACCTAGCTATTGACCACATTACAGCCTTGGTTCAAAAGACTGAATTCCAGAAGTGAGATGGAAGTGACAGCTCTTGATGTCAATGACATGACATTAATGGCCGCATGTGGCAATGAACCTTATATAAAATAGAATCAATGGGAATTGGGGGGGCAATGTTTCCATTGGTTGTAGTCATACCAGGCACATAGGAAGATGATTGAGTTTAGATTCCCTACAGTGTGGAAACAGGCCCTTTGGCCCAACAAGTCCACACCGCCCCTCTGAAGAGAAACCCATCCCAACCCATTCCCCTATTTTATATTTGCCCCACACCTAATACTGTGGGTAATGGCCAATTCACCTGACCTGCACATCTTTGTGACTGTGGGAGGAAACCGAAGCACCCGGAGGAAACCCACGCAGACACAGGGAGAATGTGCAAACTCCACACAGACAGGCGGGAATCGAACCCAGGGCCCTGGTGCTGTGGGCAGCAGTGCTAACTACTGAGTCACTGTGCGGTTGGCGGTCAGCCATTTCAACTCCAGGATCTTTGCAGGAGTTCTTCAGGGTAATCACCTAAGCCTAACCATCGTCAACTGCTTCATCAATGACCTTCCCTCCATCATAAGGTCAAAAATAAGGATGTTCACCAGTGATCACATAATGTTCAGCATCATTCATGACCCCCCAGGTACAGAGGCAATCCATGTTCAAGTGCAACAAGGTCAGTCCTTGAGGCTTGGGCTGACAAGTGGCAAGTAACATTCATACCACACTCAAATGCCAGACAATTATCATATGCAGTAAGATAATCTAACCAGCGCCTGTTTTTGGTGTTACTATCACTGAGTCCCCCACAATCAACATTGTGGGTGTTACTATTCACTAGAAATTCACCATATAAATGCAATGGCCACAAGAGCACATCAGGGGCAAGGTGAGTGTTTCACGTCCTGCCTCCCCCAAAGTCTGTCTATCATTTATGAGCCACAAGTCACGAGTGTGATGGAATATTCCCAACTTGCCTAGATGGTTGCAGCTCCAACAACACTCATGAAGCTGGGCACCATTCAGGATAAAGAGCCAGCTTGATTGGCACCACATCTACAAGCATCCATTCCTTCCACCACTGATGCTCAACAACAGCAGTTGAAAATCGTCAAACACCATCTTCCAAACCCATAACTGCCTCCATATAGAAGGATAAGGGCAGCAGATACTTGCAAGATCAACTCTAAGCCACCCACCATCCCAACTTGGAAATATATCACCATTTCTTCACTGTTGCCAGGTCAAAATCCTGGAATTTCATCTCTAGCCATATTGTGGGTCAACCTACAGTGCATGGACTACAACTATTCGAGAAGGCAGCTCACGACCACTGTTTCAAGGGCAGTCAGAGATGGGCAATTAATTCCTATATGCTTGCTGGTGAATATAAGTGATCATGTAAGTGTATGCATGTGTGCATGTATAGACATGTGTGCATATGTATGTTGTTCCTTTATTGACTGCTATTAAGTATTAAACTTTGTTTTTGTTAATCAGGAAAGCCTTGATAATTGGATCCTTCATTTTCTGATGAGCCACATTTTAATTGAAATCAACATATTTGTTGCTATGAACCAAGTTGGGATTAAGAAGCAGGAAGCCAATACCCCCTCCTTATCTGGTATGTAACAATGGCTTTATTCACCTTTTCAGCCATTGGCAATTTCATTTTAGCTCTTTAAGAAATGGGAGCATGAGTAGGTTGTTTGGCACTTACAGCCTCCTCTGCCATTTAATAGGACCTTGGCTGATCTGACACTCCTCACTTTTTTTTTTAGATTTAGATTAGATTACTTACAGTGTGGAAACAGGCCCTTCAGCCCAACAAGTCCACACCGACCCGTCGAAGCGCAACCCATCCACACCCATTCCCCTACATTTACCCCTACGCCTAACACTACGGGCAATTTAGATTGGCCAATTCACCTAACCTGCACATTTTTGGATTGTGGGAGGAAACTGGAGCACCCGGAGGAAACCCACGCAGACACGGGGAGAATGAGCAAACTCCACACAGTCAGTTACCTGAGGTGGGAAATGAACCCGGGTCTCTGGTGCTCTGAGGCAGCAGTGCCTACTTCTGTGGCCTTTCCCCATAACTCTCAATTCCTCCACTGATCAAGAATCTATCCATCTTGTCCTTCATCGTGAGTTCAAATTCCATCACTTAATTTACATTTAATGAATAAATCTCGATTTTAAAAGGTACTCTTAATAATGGTGACTTGAATCTGTCATTAATTGCTGTGAAGATACAGGAGGTTTATTCTTTAGAGTAGGAAATCTCCCATCATTACCTGGTTTGGCCATTTAGACTCATAGTAACGTGTCTGACTCTTAACTGCTCTTTGAAGTTGCTTGGCACAAGCATAATTAGGGATGGGCAGCAAATACTAGCTTTGCCAAAATGCTCACACCTAAAAGAGAAAAGAAATCTGACTCTTATTGGTCACTAAGGTTCAGGCAGGAGAACGGAACACCCTGGATGGATAAAAACCCATGTCCCTCTTGCAGCGCTTGACCTGTTCTGCTCTACAACTCATCTTCTATTCCAAGCAGAATGCCAATGAGTGCACTTGTGCTTCCTTTGATATCTGCCACATGATTCCCTGTTGCATTTTCCAATTTTAAGAAACTCTAGAAAATTTCAAACGTTTATACAGTCAAAGCATCAGCCAATCAGCAGCCAAATTGAAAGTATTTGATGCTCCCTTTCAATAGAATGTATTGGGATTCCTTTCCATTGCTGAATACGTGTTCAGTTATATATGATCAAGAGATGATGTTAGCCGGCACGGTGAACACCAAAATGGCAGCATTGGCATCAAATAAGCATTACAAACCTGACTCACAGCTTGTCTTCCCAGCTTCAAATTCTGTTGGTGGATGCTAAGACCTTTACTATCATGGCACCCAGCATGATTAACTTCAGGCACTGGCATAATTAGGGATGGGGAGCAAATACTAGCCAAATACAAGGCCCAATGTGGGTTTGGAGCAGGGATTGCCCAAAACTTCCAACAGCAACCAGCAGTCTGGCTTCTCAGTTCCATCCCTTGTATAATCTGTTTTGCAAATTCTTGTGTGGGGATTCATAATAAAGGGCTTATGCCTAAAACATCGACTCTCCTGCTCCTTGGATGCTGCCTGATCTGCTGTGCCTTTCCAATGCCACATGTTTTGACTCTGATCCTCACATTTCTCCATTGTCTGGGATAGCAAGACTACCCATCGTCTTGCTGTTTAGACTCACTAAAAGCCTCACTCAACCCAATCTAAGGAGGATGAATGCTTTCTCTGGTACACAATGGCAGACCGAAGGTTGGAAGTACAGATAAAACAAGAAGCACACCCTGCCTACTTGGCTTCTGTAGTCAAAGTCCCCAAAGAAGGAAACCCAACCTCAGCTTCACCCCTCAAAGCAGACATGATGTCTAGTCTGTATATGTCTTAATTAAACTTTTTAAGACATCATTTGGCACCTCCCTGTTGAAGCCTCCTCCCAATTATTTCAGGCTGAAGTTAGAAGGTTTTGGATTGAACATTCAGCTTTGAGATATGGATCGATCCTAATTGGTCAGGGAACCTATGTCCATTCCAAAAAAAAAGGGATGGTTCTGTAAAAGTTCAGAGAATTGATTAAACTAATGGTTCTAAAGGTTAATATTGGACACAGCATTAAGTATCTTAAGAAACGTTCTCTTCAAGATGTCCAACCCAGTATTCTATTTGTTCTGTCTCTGAAATTAAAGCTGCTGGTCAGTGTTATTTCTCCTGCCATTTTTCCTTATGTGATTACAGAGGAAAATCACTGAACAAGATCTCAAGGTTGCATAAAAAACATTACATCAAAAGAGGTAAGTGAATTCTGATTAACTGTATTGGAGAACATGTGAAAACGCTGACAAAAATAAAGAAACACAAGCACCTCAAGCAGCAACAACTGGATTTTTTTAACGTAAGGGTTAGTTACACAGCCCTTTGCAAAAGTAAGTGCTTTATTCCCATCACTTTACTAGTGCATTCATGAAAATAAAATGGCAGAGGAAGTAAACACGTGTGTGAGGTGGTGCAACTGTCATTCTATGGCAACACTGCGTTGAGCAGACACTGACAAATGCTCCTGTGATTATAGAAACTGTTCAGGACCTTGCTTAGTGCTTGGATTTCATATATTTATGAAATGGTAAGGGTTTAGTCCTTCTCAGTTTAACCTGCAACTTGGAGAATGCAAAGATTGGTTTGTTTAAATAGCAGACACATCAAATTTCTAGATTGAAACCGACTCTCTGGTAGAGCATAGCTGTAGATCAGTACGGC
Organism: Hemiscyllium ocellatum; assembly: GCF_020745735.1. Classification (NCBI taxonomy): domain Eukaryota; kingdom Metazoa; phylum Chordata; class Chondrichthyes; order Orectolobiformes; family Hemiscylliidae; genus Hemiscyllium; species Hemiscyllium ocellatum. The sequence goes on along the minus strand of NC_083405.1, from coordinate 18,541,297 downwards.
TTCCCTTGTTTCAGGTCAAATTGATTATCTGAATAATCAATCAGAACAGAAGTCTGCCCGCCCGATTCATTCGGATAATTGAGTTTCCTCTGTATTTATTATTTTAACTGTAAGGATTTTCAATTATACAGTATCTCAATGCTCTTTCATTCCCTTTCCCAAGACAATTATTCAATCGCAAGCTGAAGAAACATAAACATTATATTCATTGAATGCCATAAAACCTATAGCAGATGACGAAAAGCTTGTTAAAAATGTAAATGATGGCACAGATACATTTCATAAAATTCTACTAGCTTTTGACAATAGTGTTAATGTGAGAATTATTTTTCCTTAAAAACAGAATTTAGCAGAAGAGTTGAGCTTTCAAGGGAATCAACAGGTAATTAAGTAATGGATAGTAACAGGACCAAAGGTTACGAGGAGAAGACAGAATATTTAGGTTGAGAAATATATTAGCCATATTGAATGCCAGCAGACTCGATGAGCCAAATAGCCAAATTCCACTCTTATATTTTAAGGCCATATGATATCTGAGTCGATGGAGTTTTGAAATCAGAATGCATAAGAGGCAGAATTGTTATTGGAAATACTGTTAAGCCTTTGTAAACTAAACGTTTAATTAAAAGACATACTGAAATAAGTTCATCGCTTATCTTTTAGGATGTGGAGCTGAGGCTGGATCGCTCTTCTTCAGGGGGACTTTGGCTGCACCAGCCAAGCAGGCAGGGTATTACAGTTCAAAGAAGATTTGACTTTGGAGATAAGTATTCAGATTATGCAGAAAGAAAAACCTGTGAAGAATGTTAAAAATTGCACAACACCAGGTTATATTCCAACAGGTTTATTTGGAAGCACTAGCTTTCGGAGCGCTGCTCCAAATTTATTGCAAATTTGCTATAAATTCTGTGTCCTATAATCTTCTACTCAACAACCACCTGATGAAGGAGCAGCACTTTGAAAGCTAGTGCTTCCAAATAAACCTGTTGGACTATCACCTGGTGTACACCGCAGTCCATCAAAGACACTGCCAAATCCTGTGAGGAATCACAGAGTAATTCCGAGAAAAAGAAGAAAACCATTTTTTACAGGAGACCAAAGAGTCCACACGCGTGCGCGCGCGTGCGCGCACACACACACACACACACACACACACACACACACACACATTAAAGCCACTAGAGGCACACAGATCTAGCCAATACACAAAAAAGCAGATGTTAAGAATGTCAGTGTGATGGGTCATGGAAGTTTCACAGACAAAAATAATGCTTAATTACTAAAAGAAGAAAGCTTTAGGTCACTTCCAGAAGATGTGTAGAAATAGGACAAACCTAACAGAACAGTGAAGAGTCAAAAAACTACCTATCCATAATTGATAATGGAGTGTTGCTGCCAACGTTAGAAAAGGGACCCAAAGCATTGATAACGAAAATTGGTGATCAATAGAATTTGTTTATGTCACTGGACATTTCCTTAATTTTAAATTTGATATAGGGCTGAGTGTTGTTGCCAAATCAAACGATGTACTATAGATATCAAAACAGAAGTTACAGCCTCCAGATGAATCTCCTTTGTCCAGTTGGAACAACTTTCAAGATTAATAGTACCAAGGAGTAAAGACTGCGGCTATAATTAATAATCAAGAAGTCTCATATTTTGAGGTTCTTAACTTCCACATTCATGAAACAGTAGAAGTAGAACAGGTTATGCCATTTCTGTCCAAGTTCAAACCAGCTGGAGAACACTGATCCTGGAACAAATAATTGTTGAATTGGCCAAGGGGCAACCTTGTGCTTCCTAGTCTCATGATGGAACTCAAAAGGAGCAAAGAACTAATTGAGATCATCTACATTGGCATAAGAGAATTAATTCACATATCAAAATGATGGGAATCTGTGATGACACAGGGTTAGCAGAAACCTTTCCTCTCACCACTGAAGAGAATTCAGAGGACCAAATAGTGTGCAACAAGATGTGAGCAAGGAGAAAAATAATGAGCAGCACAACTAACTTTGATTCACTGCTCAATCTTTAACTGACATTCATTAGGCACCAATAGAAGCTTATGAATAAATTATAATAGAAAACTCAAATTTTATCTTAGATGATGAAGCAAGTTCAAGACAATTCTTCATATTCCAAGAAGGAATTAGCAGTATCAATGACAGAGCCAAATCAACAGTAATCTGCAATTAGCATGACTGAGGATATGAGTGTGTTGAGTTCACTAAGTCAGAGGGCAAATGAGGATGTTCAACATAATCCACAAGTTGATATGAAGAGATTACATTACAGATATAAGGATAAAAGAACTAAGAGCAGGAGTAGATAATTCAGTCGGTCAGGCCTGCTCCGCATTCAATACGACCATCTCACCTCGGCCTCAAATTCACTTTCCTGCCCAGTTTCCATAATTCTTCAACTCATTACTAATTTAAAATATCTGTATCACCTCCTTAAATTCACTCAATGTCCCTGCATCCACTCTACACTTGGGGAGTGAATTCCACCTTTTGCGAGAAGTAATTTTTCCTCATTTCTGCTACCCCTTATTCCGAAACTCTTTCCCAATTGCTCCACAAAAGAAAGCATCTTTTCTACCTTTACTTTGTCAACCTCATTTAGCATCTTATACACCTCAACTTGTTGTCCTCTCCATCAATCTACCTCCTCTGAAATGACTCCAATGCAGTTATATCCCTCCTCTAGTAAGGGGACCAAATCGGGGTGCAATACATCAGGTGAGTGTCTCAGTAATACCTTGTACAGTCGTAGCAACAATTCCCTACTTTTATACTCTATTGCTTGATATAATTAAGAAGGACGATAGATACAGAGGAAAGAGAAATGGTGTGGACAAAGCTAGAGATACCCAACTTACATAAAAAAAGCAAGATTTCTTCATTCAGAGGAAAGACTCAGAAATTTTGAACTGTTGGCAATGCTGTTTGCTTTTAATCCTCCTCTCTTAACACTTAATTGGACTACAGCCCAATCCTAAATATGACAGAAAATAATTGAACCTGCAAATGGATTGGAATGCAGACAGTTTTTGATGCCAATCATTTCTGGAAAGTGGTGTGAAATCTCACTCAGTCCAGAGTGTCTTTCTGTGTCGTGACTCAGAAAACATGACTGAACAGCTTACCTAATACAATTCTGACAACACCAGAAATTTTCCTTTTCAAAGACTTCAGGCAGGAACATCCCCAGGGCAGATTTCACAATTGATTGAATGAAGATATTGATAAAGAAATGCAATTTTATGTTCAGTTTGTAGCAAAAAGAATTGCATTAAGCTGAAGGGTGTGAGTACATGGCTGGCATAATATTGTTTATTTGTTAAAACACTTTCAATGTTTGTTATTTAAAAAGGATTTACTTGCTTTAAATACATTTGCTAAAGGAGGAAAGGAATACCATACCAACTTGTTCATAAGTCTGTAACATTTATTTAATTTTGGTTTTTGGGACAATGTCATGAGCAAATTGATTGCCTTGATTTTATACTTTACAACAGTGACTATTCTTCAGAAGTACTTCATTGGCTGTGAAGTGCTTACAACACTCAGAGGTCATCATGGTACTGTATAAATACAAAAGCCACAAAATTCTGCTCGAGAGCACTGCTGGTTTCCGTGCTAAAGGACTGCAGAGTTTTCAAAGTGACAGTACAGACAGTGCACATCCAATGACTACAGGCATTAATTGTGGCGGTCCTCATGCAGAGATGGGAAAAAGTATAAAATCGGGAGTATCATGACAGCGGGTTATAGTCCAACAGGTTTATTTGAAATCACAAGCTTTTGGAGTGCTGCTCCTCCATCAGGTGAAAGATTCACTTTTTGAAGGAGCAGCGCTTTGAAAGCTTGCGGTTTCAAATAAACCTGTTGGACTATAACCTGCTGTCACGTGACTTCTGATCCTTTTCCACTCTAGTCCAACACTGGTTTGTGCCCATCATGGAAAAAGTATATGCAATGCATGCACCGCAGTGAATAAGATGTGTGGGTGGGAGCTGCAACTTTCGGGTCCAGGAGCAATAACATTTGATGGAACTTATGTTCAGTGTAGGACTGGAAGAAACACTTTTATACTTCGATGATCCATGTTCAAGAAAGTATTGCTTTGTTTGGTTTTTACAAGCTTTACTTGTAGACTACAGTCGTCTTCAAGGTGTTGAGTGCACCCTGCGTACAAGGTTTATCAAGTATTGTGATTTGGGGAGTTAGGTTCTAAAACAGAGGTAAATGGGGCTTGGTTTTCATTTCTGTGCAAATGACTTGTTTAGGGTCAAAAACTCAATTACTTTTTAACATGGCATAAAAACAGCCTTTCCCAAAAAGCATTTGATTTAAGCTAAGTATCTAAGCAATCCATCTGCTGAGCTATTTGCTAAAATATTTACTAAGTTAAGATTTATAACCTAGATAGAAATAGATAAAGTCCAATCAGGAGCTCAGAGTCACATCAGCAGAAGGGCAGTTTATTTCTTGTTAGTCTCCAGGCCCTTGGAGCTGGAAAGAAGACTTAAGCTGTTTTTGCAGTCTCCAAGTCAACAGGCCTGGAAATAGCCTTGAATCTTTTCCTTCTTCTTTTCTTCTAATTCAGTGAGTTAGCTTGTTTCTGTCTCTCAGGGAGAGATGGTAACTGAGAGAATGAGATCTCATGAATGCCCAGAAATTCTCTGAAAGGAAACCTTAAGAACCGAGTAAGATATCATGGGGTGAAGAGTAAGAGTGATAATTCACTGGGGTTGGGTACGTGCTGAGATCTTTCCAAACAATCATATATATGTGTGCATAATTTTGTTTTTCCTGTGTGTAATAAGCGTTCATGTTCTTTTGTTAAAAGTACATTGCAGCATCTTGTGAGTATATTCAGGTGACTGACAGCTAGAGTAAAACATTGTAGAAATAAAAACTTATCATCTCTCAAGCCAGGTGTTGCTCTGAAATCTGACTTGGTGAATATTACTATCAGCTGCTGTCTTAGGAAACTTCATGTCCATACCTGAATTAAACACAGATAGGAGACACCCACTTCACTGATTTTTCAAATAGCGGATTCCCCACTCCCAGTGCTAATAATGAAAGGGATGTGCTCAACAGGGAAGCCAGATGCAAAATGGTAGGATGGATTTGTGCTTCCAAAAGGCCATAATTTGACCAGCTAGTAGACTAGTTATTGCCCTCAAAAGGTGGATGTTGCGCACCCAAATTGAGAGGCTTATATAACTCCATACACAGGGAAGTGTGGAGTCAGAGGTGAGTGTATGTCAGTAAGTACACAGTTAATAAGGTAACCATGATATGGGCAGAGACAGAAGTCTCAGGCTAGAGATGGTGGAAGAATCGACACTCTGTGATAGATTGGTTGTAATGAGATAAGAAAGAGTCAGAATTATTTTGCCGTGCTAATGTTCAGGTTGCTAGTAGAGTACAGCAAATAAGGGCGAGCCAATTAGATCAAAACTGAAAGTTGACAGGGACAAACCTAGCCTTCAATTAAGGGGGGACTGGACCATGGTGCAGACTTCTGCTGCAATTGCAAACTCCAGTGACAAACAGCAAAGAAGCAACTGATGGCAAGGATTCAAAAAATAATGACCTGCAAACTCGCAGTGTACAAACATACCCGAGCACCACTCTCAGTGAGAAGTAAGTGAAAGAGAACACACTGGTCCAGATGGAAGCAGCAAAGAGCTTCAGAAGGAATTCAGGCTTCCGGAACAGTGAAGAACTTGAAAGGATTTTGAAGGATTTTGAGGCCAGGTAGACCTGAGATATAAGGTCTGTAGAAGCAGAGCAATGTGGCAAGTCAATACCCACGGAGCAACCAGCAACACCACCCCAGCAGTTCATGCACATCAAGGATCTGCAACAAACACAAGGCTGGGAGATCTAAAGACACCAGTTGAAAGGTACAGATCAGTGTTCAAAGTATAAACAAAAGCTGGAAAGTACCAAGATCCATAATTCCACAGGCTCACCACTCTCTGAATGAAGAATGTCTCCTCATCTCAGTCCTAGAAGCTTTATCCTTCTCCTTCAACTTAAGACCCCTGATTCTGGGCTCCCCCACCATCAGAAACATGCTTTCTGCATCTAACCTGTCCAGTACTGCTAGAGTCCCAGTGACTGATGACATGATCAACACTGCTGCCTCCCAGTACCAGGGACCCAAGTTCGATTCCAGCTTCGGGCAACTGACTGTGTGGAGTTTGCACATTCTCCCTGTGTCTGTGTGGGCTTCCTCTGGGTGCTCCGATTTCCTCCCACAATCCAAAGATGTGCAGGTTAGGTGAAGTGACCATGCTAAATTGCCCATAGTGTACAGGGATGTGTTGGTTAGGTGCATTAGTTATGGGTAAATGTAGAGTAATAGGGTAGGGGAATGGGTCTGGGTGGGATACTCTTCAGAGGGTCAGTGTGGACTTGTTGGGCCAAATGGTCTGTTTCCACACTGTAGGAATTCTAAGACATGTTCATGAAGGACATGTCTGTAAGAACACAGCTTCATTTATTTTAATGCACTCAGGGAATGTGAGCATCACTAGCTGGTTCAGCATTTATTGCCCATACTTAAATGCCCAGAGAGCAGTTAAATGTCACCTGCACTGCTGTGTGTCTGATCTCACACAAAGTGTGATTAAGGAAACGGTGGCAGATTTTGTTTCCTGAAGAGCATCAGTGAAACAGATGGATTTTTATGTTATTACACAAAGATCACATGATTGCGATCTGAATTAAAATTTCACCAACCTCCATGATAGGGATTGGAACCCATGTCACCAGAACGTTGGTCTCATGTTCTGGATTGCTGGTTCAGTGATACCATCACTGCGATAACACCTCCCTGGAAATATTGTTAAACACATTTGACACTTCGGTCCAAAGAAAAATATAATAATAAAAGTATAATAATAATAATACCAGATGAATCAAAATGAAATGGATCTATGGACATATTCATAAATGATTTTTAGAGATTTACAAGATAATACATGGCTTGGAAAGGGTGGATGCTGAGAAATTGTTTCCGTTAGGTGGGGAGACTAGGATTAGATTACATACAATGTGGAAACAGGCCCTTCGGCCCAACAAGTCCACACTGACCCGCCGAAGCGCAACCCATCCATACCCCTACATTTACCCCTTATCTAACACTACGGGCAATTTAGCATGGCCAATTCACCTGACCCGCACATCTTTGGACTGTGGGAGGAAACCGGAGCACCCGGAGGAAACCCACACAGACACGGGGAGAACGTGCAAACTCCACACAGTCAGTCGCCTGAGGCGGGAATTGAACCCGGCTCTCTGGTTCTGTGAGGCAGCAGTGCTAACCACCGTGCCGCACACTGTGGGCACAGCCTTAAAATTAGAGGGGGTCAATTCAGAACAGAAATGCGGAGACATTTCTTCAGCCAGAGAGTGGTGGGCCTGTGGAATTCATTGCCGCAGAGTGCAGTGGAGGCCGGTACGCTAAATGTCTTCAAGGCAGAGATTGATAAATTCTTGATGTCACAAAGAATTAAGGGCTACGGGGAGAATGCGGATAAGTGGAGTTGAAATGCCCATCAGCCATGATTAAATGACGGAGTGGACTCGATGGGCTGAATGGCCTTACTTCCACTCCTATGTCTTATGGTCTTATGGTCTTAAATAATAATTATGGATTTGAAGCTTTGAGAGATTCATGAACAGAGATTTATTGGTGTAATCGATAGCACCTTATGAGATCCTTTACAGTCAAAAGAAGACCTGACTCTAGAGCAAGACACCAATTCCATGAAGCAGACCCAACAGTCAGGGCAAAACTGAAGCATACTTCTGGAAACACCACCACTTATGTTGAATCTGGTGACTGGTAGGCTCAAAGATGCTGGTTCTTCCTTCAGAAAGTCTTTAGAAAACATCTACCAAAACTGCCAAAACAGCAGGAAATGGCGCCTTCACGATATTGCCGTGATTACATTGTGGTGTTTAAAAACCTCACATTGTGAGCTGGCAGAATTTTGGTGGGGGTTGGGTGGGAAGGGGATCAACACATTGTGTTTGTGAATAGTTAACTTAAAGAAACAAAAGCAGAAATTGCTGGAGAAACTCAGCAGGTCTGGCAATAGAACTGTTTCTGAAGGATCTGAAATGTTAACTTGACTTTCTCCCTGTGGATGCTGCCAGACCTGCTGAGTTTCTCCAGCAATATCTGTTTTTGTTTCAGATTTCCTCATACACATTTCTTCTCTTTAACTTGAAGAAATACTGTACATCAGGAAACATCTTTACAAGAAGACAAGTACAATCATCTGCTCATGTCAACGTCCTTGAGAGAGGATCACCAAACTTTCTGGGACAAATTAAGGATCCTGAAAACAAGTTCTAGTCAGCGATATTCAAATGTAAAAGAGTCCATGTCAGAAGTTAGGTGCAGGAACCTTTTGGAATGTTTAACAGTTGGAATTCAGCCAACTAAATGAAACTGCAGAGGCTTGGTGCACAGACTTGAAGAAACAAGAATGGATTACTACAGTTCTTCCCCTGAAAATAATATGATTCCTGAAATTCTTTGGCTCACATATTTCAATGGGCTAATGTCATTTCAACCACCTAACTTTGAGTTGCAGGAAGGACAATGTTGACTGCAATGATTACCCAGAAGATTAAAATGAGCAGTTACTTTGCATCTAATGTTGACCAGTCTGTCCCGAAGCATATCCCATGTGCTTGACAGTGATATCGAGTAACAACCCCGGAGCACAAATTGCTGTTTGAAATATCACAATGCTTTATTACACTGGAAGCAACTTACTAATGAAATACCATAGCTACCACAAACTAAACTATCATCATCTGCATCTGGGACATTATCACTTGTCCTCATGTTGATCGAGACTGGCGCATGGGTATATTTCTTGAAGTCCCAGCTCTGTGTTGTCTGCTGGACAGTTGGTTCTTATCTTTCTCTGTGTGTTTTCCTTCTCTACGTCTGACCTCTTGAAAGTTATTCTCTCTCTCTCTGTCTTCAGGATCTCCTACCTTAAATGGTTGTAAGTCTTCCTTTCATCCTTCTTCTTTTCCCACCAGTGGAATTGGACTCACTCTCAATGAATAATGTGAGTTTGGCAAGGCCACTATAAAACTTTGGGAGCATTATTCAGCAGCAACATAATCCTTGTCAATCCCACTCGAAAACCAACTCAGTTGAGGAATTCCTAAAATCCAATAGTATCGGAGACATGGTGGGTGGGCGGCACGGTGGCAGTGGTTAGCACTGCTGCCTCACAGTGCCAGAGACCCGGGTTCAATTCCCGACCCAGGCGACTGACTGTGTGGAGTTTGCACGTTCTCCCCGTGTCTGCGTGGGTTTCCTCCGGGTGCTCCGGTTTCCTCCCACAGTCCAAAGATGTACGGGTCAGGTGAATTGGCCATGCTAAATTGCCTGTAGTGTTAGGTAAAGCGGTAAATGTAGGGGTATGGGTGGGTTGCGCTTTGACGGGTCGGTGTGGACTTGTTAGATCGAAGGGCCTGTTTCCACACTGTAAGTAATCTAATCTAAACATACAAATAACTCTTGGTATAGTCAAAAGGTGGGGAAATTCCTATAAAACCGATCAATGATCAAAGAACCAAAAATGAGATCTGTTTTAAGCTGTATTTGGGACATAGAACATTAAAAAAAGGTATTCAAGCAGATTGAAGAGATGCTTATTTCCTCAGACATACTAAAACATATGATTCAATGCATTCAATAATCATTATAACCATTACATAATCCACAGGGCTGTGTGCAAGTTTTGCAAATCTAAGATAATGGCAAACAAAGGAAAATTTTTGTCACAAAAGCAGTATCATATACTGTGAATCTTGGGTCATAATGTGGGTCTGTTAAAGCCATCTGATCAGCCAGTCTATAATCCTCCTGCAATCTAGGGCTCTTCTCCTCATTATTTACCATCTCATCAATTTTTCCATCACCCATGGACTTACTGGTCAACCCTCCTTCATTCAAGTCTAAATCATTTTTATACACTGCAAACAGCAAGGGTTCAACAGTAAAGAGGAAATAGCAAATATTCAAGAAGAGGTGGTGATAGAAAACAAGAAACTGTATGCAGAGGGATCTTGAAGTCCATGTACATAGATCTCTGAAAGTTGCCACCTGGGTTGATAATGCTCTTAAGAAGGCATACAGTGTTTGATTTTATTGGTAGAGGGATTGAGTTGCAGAGCCATAATGTCATGTTGCAACTGTACAGCGGTTGCTCTTAGAATATTGTGTACAGTTCTGGTTGCCCCATTACAGGAAGGATGTGGAAGCATTGGAAAAGGTGCAGAGGAGATTTACCAGGATGTTTTCTGATCTGGAGGGAAAGTCTTATGAGGAAAGGCTGAGAGACTTGGATCTGTTGTCATTGGAGAGAACAAGGCTAAGAGGGGATTTGATCGAGACATACAAAATGACCAGAGGATTAGCTAGGGTAGACAGTGAAAGTCTTTTTCCTAAGACATCAGCTCGTAGCAGGGGCCATAACTGCAAATTGAAGAGTGATAGATTTAAGACAGATGTCAGAGGCAGGTTCTTTACTCAGAGAGTGGTAAGGGTGTGGAATGCCCTACCTATCAATGTAGTTAACTTCAGGACAGTTAAACAATCCTTGGATAATAAGCACATGGATGATGATGGGATAGTAGGGGGATGGGCTTAGATTCGTTCACAGGTCATTGCAACATCAAGGGTCAAAAGGCCTGTTCTGCACTGTCTTGTTCTATATTCTATGTTAGCTCGATGTCTCTTTCAGGGAAAATGCTAGAATCGATCATTGAAGAGGTTATAGCTACATGATTTCAAAACCACTCAAGGTGATTGGGAAGAGTATGCATGTTTTTTTAAAAAAAAAGGAAAACCAAGTTTACCTATTTATTGGAATTCTTTGAAGCAGTAAGGTGCTGTGGATAAAAGGGAGCATGTAGATGTGAAAACTGAAAAAAAATGGAAAATGCTGGAAATCAGAAACAAAAACAAATTGTTGGAAAAGCTCAGCAGGCCAGACAGGATCTGTGTAGAGAAATCAGAGTTAATGTTACGGATCCAGTGACCCTTCCTCAGAACTTGAAATCCTGAGCTTGTAGATGAGCTGTACTTCAATTTTCAGAAGGTACTTAACAAGTTATTGCATAAAAGGTTATTGCATGATGTCCAAGCTCATGGTATACAGGTAACTTATCAGCATGGATAGTAGATTGGCTAGCTGGCAGGAAACAGTACGCATAAATATGTCTTTTTTCTGATTTGCAGACTGTGATGAGTGAAGCACTGTAAGTGCTTATGCTAGTGCTTCAGGTTTTTATAAATTATCTCAATGATTCAGATGAGGGGAATAAAAGTATGGTAAGTGTATTTGCAGATGACATAAAGGTGGGTAAGCAAGTTACATTGTGAAAAGAACTTAGAAGCATGCCGACAGTTATAGATGGGTAGAGTGTGCAGACAATAACCAATGGAAAATGGAGCATAAAGTGGGGAAGTGTGAAGTTATTCACTTGGGCAAGACGAATAAAGAAACTCAGGATATTATTTAAATGAAAAAAGGTAGCAGAATTTTGAGATGCAGATTTAGATTTTCCAGTGCTTGAGTCACTAACAAGTTTACTGATGATACCACCACTGTTGTTTGGATCTCAAATAACAACGAGACAGAATACAGGATGAAATTCAGGACATAACGATGTGGTGCAAAAGCAACAATCTCTCCATCAACGTCGGCAAAACAAAGGAGCCAGCCATTGACTTCAGGAAGCAGAAGTGACAATGGTCATGAACATCAAGTTCCTGGGAGTGATGATCACCACAATCTGTTCTGGTCCACCCACATCGACACAAGGGTCATGAAATCACTTCAATGTTTCTACTTTCTGAGGAGGCTAAGAAAATTCAACAGGTCCCCAAAGCCTCTTCCCAATTTTTACAGATGCACCAAAGAAAGCATCCTATCTGGATGCAACACAGAGTGATATGGCAACTGCTCTTCCCAAGACCACAAGAAACAACAGAGAATCGTGAACACAGCCCAGTCCACCATGCAAACCAGCCTTCCATCCATTGGCTCCATCCATACTTCCAACTGCCTCAGGAAAGCAACCAACATAATTAAAGATCCCTCCCACTTCTGTTATACTCTCTTCCACTTTCTTCTGTCGGGTAGAAGATATAAAAGCTTCTTTCCCGCTGGTATTTGAATGGACCTTCCAAAGGTTAATTCTGATCTCTGTCTCTGCACATTGTCTGCGGATGTGACATGGTATACTACCCTCTGTTCTGCAACCCTGATGCACTTTGTTTGGATCAGCCTGTATAGCACACAAAACAACACTTTTCATTGTATCTCAGTAGATGTGACAATAATAAATCAAATTCAAACACCTCACTAATACCCAAGTGCTGGAAGTAAGTAAGATAGTGAATATAATACCATTCTTTACTATGCAAGTACAAATGAAGTGAGGCCATATTCAACGTGCAGTTTTGGTTTTCTTTATATGGATATGTATTGGAGGCGGTTTAGAGAAGGTTTCTTAGATTGACATCAGGAATAAGCAGCTTATCTTATGAAGACAGCTTGGACAGACAGGTTACATTTTCACTGGAGCTTTGAAGAGTGAGGAATGACTTAGCATAATGTCATGATCAGATTTAGCAAGGTGGATGTGAAACGGATGTTTCCTCTTGTGGGTGAGTTCAGAAAATAGGTTGCATTCTAATGATGCTTCTGACATAAACCCTTCACCAGGCTTTTGTCGATTCTCCTGCTCCTCGGATGCTGCCTGACCTGCTATGCTTTTCCAGCGCCACATTCTCGACTCTGACTCTCCAGTATCTGCAGTCCTCACTCTCTCCTACATTGTAATGAGGACCGGTCTTCCTGATATTTATTTACAGAATATAAGTTCAAAATTTCTGGTTGAGACAAAAGCTGGAAATATAATGAACCTCCCCAAAAGGATCATATAGCACTTCAAAAGGACTTAAACAGGTTGCTGCAATGAATGGACAAGTGGAAAATGAGATTTAATGTAAAAATATGTTATTTGATTCACTAAGGAGCAGGAGCAGGTCATTCCACTCCTTGAGCCCATTCCACCATTCAATATGACCATGGCTGAACATCAAACTCTATACCTTTCTCCCACCTCCCCCATGCCCCCCTCCCTTTAACTACAGAAGTCATATCAGCCTCTTTCTTGAAAATACAATGTTTTGGACTCGACCATTTGCTGTGGTAATGAATTCCACAGACTCAACACCCTCTGGGTGAAGAATGTATCCTCATCTCAGTCCGAGAAGTTTTATCCTTCTCCTTAAACTTAAGACCCCTGATTCTGGGCTCCCCCACCATCAGAAACATGCTTTCTGCATCTAACCTGTCCAGTACTGCTAGAGTTTTATAGATTTGTATAACAATCTCCCTCATCCAATCAATACAATCCTGACTGACTCAATCTCTCTCCATATGTCAGTCCTATCAGCCCCGGAATCAATTTGCTAAACCTTTGCTGCACTCCCTCAATAGCAAGCATATCCTTCCTCATATGAGGAGACCAAAACTGCACACAATATTCCAGATGTGGACTCACTAATGCCCTGATAATTGTAGTAGAGCCGTCCTTGTTTCTGTATTCAAATCCTTGCATTGTGAAAACCAACATATAGCTTACCTTCTTTCACTGTTTGATGCACCTGTCTAGTTATTTTCAACGACTGGTGCACAAAGACACCCAGATCTTACTAAACAATCTCCTTTCTCAATTTACAATGTTTAAATTATAATCTGTCTTCATATTTTCATTACCAAAGTGGATAGCCTCACAGTTATCCACACTATACTGCATCTCTGTACCCTCCTCATTGTTCACCTTTTCACCCAGCTTTGTATCATATTAATTTTGGTAAGATGAATACAGGAGAGACTGGACAAATGCATAGCTTCAGAAGGCAGCATTCGAGGAGCAGGAAAATCGTTGTATAAGAACACAAATAACTGCCAGTTTCCTCACAAGCCAGACATCATTCTGACTCGGAATTATATTTACAATCCCTCAAAATCCTGGAAATGACTCTCTAACAGCGCTGTCGGTATACCCACACCACATTGACTGCAGGAAGCATCACACAATCACTTCCTCAAAGGCAATTAGAGATGGACAATAAATGGTAGCCAGGTCAGCAATTTCACATCCATGAAGGAATAATAAAAAAGACTTGCATTGAAAATAGATCATTGCAAACACAGAGCAGTTTGAGAGTGGTTAATGAAGTATATGGAATCCTGGGATTTATCAATAAAGCATGGAGTACAAAATGTAAGAAGATTTTGTTAAACCTGCATGGGACATATGTTTGACTTCAGCTGGAGTATTGTAGCTAGTCCTGGAAAGATGTGAAGGCACTAGACAGGAAACTGTAAAGGTTTATAAGAATGGTACAGAGATGAGAAACTCAAGATTCAGAGGTTGACCAGAAGCATAACACAAAGATAAAACATGATACTTTTGTTTTATTAAGAAAGGGTTATGCGAACACAAATCATGTGTTTTCCATAATTCTACCCCTAAAGTTCTGAACTAAAACAATCTTTGTTTTTTTGAGTCTCCTCAAAGAAGCTCCAGCTGCTGGAATGCTGCACACTGGGACTGGAGAGATTCCACTGAATTTCTGAATAAGGATAGTGCATGATTCAGGAGGAACTAGCATTGCATGTGGTGACATTCCCATGTTCTTCCATGCTGTAAAGTTCTCATACATGGAATGTGTTGTCCAATGTGCATTTGGAGAGATTTTGCAGTGCTTCTTGTGGATGGTATACACTGCTGCCACAGTGTGCATTGGTGATCAATGGATGCCAATGACCTGAGTTGTCATAGCCTGAATGGGATTATTGGAGACAAAAAGTGTGGCGCTGGAAAAGCACAGCAGGTCAGGCAGCATCCGAGGAGCAGGAGAGTCGACGTTTTGGGCATAAGCCCCTCATGAAGAGTGTGTGTGTGTGTGTGTGTGTGTGTGTGTGTGTGTCGGGGGGTGCCAAGGGGGCTGAGACTGGGGTGGGGGGGGAGGAAGGTAGCTTAGAAGATGGTATGTAGATGAAGGTGGGGGTGATGCTGATAGGTTAGAGTAGAAGGTGGAGCAGCTAGGTGGGAAGGAAGATGGTCAGGTAGAACAGTTCAAGAGGGTGGTGCCAAGTTGGAGGGTTGAATTGTGGGATAATGTGGGGGATTTGGAAACTAGTGAAGTCGACATTGATGCCCTATGGTTGAAGGGTCCCAAGGTGGAAGATGATGTGTTCTTCTTATAGTCATCGGGTGGCTAGGATTTGGCAGTGGAGGAGGCCCAGGACTTGCATATCCTTGGCAGAGTGGGAGGGAGAGTTGAAGTGGTCAGCCATAGGGCAGTGAGGTCTTTGGGTGCATGTGCTTCAGACATGTTCCCTGAAGTGTTCCGTAAGTTGGTATCCTGTCTTCCCAATGTAGAGGAGACCACATTGGAACGGTTCAGGGAACCTTCACTGCCAAATCCAAGCCACCTGACACCTAGAGGTTGAACACCTCATCTTCCACCTCGGGACCCTCCAAATACATGGCATCAATTTCACCAGTTTCTTCATCTTCCCTCCCCCAGATCCAACTCTCCAACTTGGCACCACCCTCATAAACTGTCCCACCTGTCCATCTTCCTTCCCACCTACCCGCTCCACCCTCTGCTCCAACCTATCACCTTCATCCCCCACCTTCATCTACCTATTGTACTCTCAGCTACTGTCCCCCCAGCCCAATCCCCCTCCCATTTCTCTCTCAGCCCTCTTGGGCTCCCCACCCCCAGCATTCCTGATTAAGAGCTTATGCCCAAAATGTCCACTTTCCTGCTCTTCGGATGCTGTCTTACCAGCTGTGATTTCGCAATGCCACACTTCTTGACTGTGATCCCCAGCATCGGCAGTCCTCACTTTTTCCTGGTGTTATTGGAGTAGAACATAGCCAGATAATTGGGGACCATTCCATCACTCACCATGATATGCCCTGAGATGATGGAAAGGTCTGAGGGAGTTAATTTGTTGCAATTTTCCAAGCTTAGACTTTTTCTTGAAAAGCATGCTATTTGTATATAGCTGGTCCAGTTCATTTTCTGCTTAATGGTAACTTCCAGAATATTGACATGCAAGAGATTCAGTGATGTCAATGCCACTGAATGTAAAGTGGGAAGTGGTAAGATTGTCTTATTGGAGATGTTCATTGCTTGGTGGTTGTGCAGTAAGAAGGCCACTTGACATGAATCAACCCAAGCCTGAATGTGACCCAAGCACGGCTGCATAAGGGCACAGATTGATTTGTTATCTAAGGAGCTGTGAATCACATTTACCATTGTGCAGTCATTACCAGATATCCCCATGTCTAACCATATGATGAAGGAATGCCATGAGATGAAGGTAGTTTTGACAAGAACATTACCTTAAAGACTTCCTGCATTGATGTCCTGAAGTTCAGATAACTGCCTGCAATCACCACAATCATCGTCCTCTATGCAAGGTGTGATTTCAATCGGTGATGAGATTCGCCCCTCTCATGTCCACCTTCTACAGGGACCATTCCCTCCTGGACAACATGGTCTACTCTTCCCTCACTCCCAACAATTTCCCACAGTCCCATGGCACCTCCCCCTGAAGGTGTAACATCTGCCCATTTACCTCCTCCTTCCTCAGAATTCAATGGCCCAAACATACCTTCCAGGTGAAGCAGCGCTTTTCCTGCACTTGTCTTACTCTGGTCTAACATATTCGCTGCTCACAGAGTGGTCTCCTCTACATCGGGAAAACAAAGCGTAGACTGGGTGACCATTTCGCAGAACACTTACATACAAAAAAGACCCTGAGCTTCCAGTTGCCCGCCACTTTAACACACCACCTGGCCAACATCTCTGTCTCAGGCTTGCTGCTGTGCTCCAGCGTAGCTCAGTGCAAGCTGGAAGAACAGCACCTCATTTTCCATTCTGCAGCCCTCTGGACTCAATATCAAGTTCAATAATTTTAGGGCCTGAACTCCCCGATGTCCAAGCCCCCCACCACACACACTAACTAGGCCTTGTTATCACATAGTCTGCCATTACATACTACCTATTGTTAGCTACTATCATTCTCCATGAACAGCTATTCGGTCTCCCAGCCAGATTGTTATCAACTCCCTTGTCTGTCCAACCGTTCTTCCTCTCTTTGGGCTCTATCCCTCGCTATCATTTATTCCTTACACCCTCCCTCCACCCTATCTTCTGCATAGAAACCAACATTTTCCTAGCTGCCATCAGTTCTGGGGTCACCAGGCCCAAAACGTTAGCTTTGTTTTCTCTTCACAGATACTGCCAGACTTACTGAGCTTTTCCAGCAATGTCTGTTTTTGTTTTTGGTAATGAGCAGTTTCCTTGCTTATGAAGATGGGACTTTTTAATCATCAAGAACTATGCAGTGGATGCTCCTATCAGCTCGAAGCTTGGAAGATTCTCTGTCAAGACATATTGGTTTGAACTCAAACTCAGACAGAAAAGGCAAATTTGGAAGGATTTGGAACAAGGTTGGGAGATTCCCATAGCCTGTGCATGACGAGGACCTTACTGTCCAAGGCAATTCTGGGTTAGCAGGGACTAGGCTGGGAAAGTAAAATGAAGAAGGTAAATTCACAGGTATTACCAATTACTTTGGACTGGAGAAATAAATGTGTAGTTTAGGGATGGTGTAAAGTATGAGGTATTTTTAGTTTAGAGTCATAGAGTCAAGGAGATGTACAGACCCTTCGAGCCAACTCTTCCATGTCAGCCAGATGTCCAAAATTAATCTAATCCCATTTGCCAGGACTTGGCCCATATCCCTGTAAACCCTTCCTATTCAGATACCTATCCAGATGTCTTTTAAATGATGTAATTATCCCAGCCTCCAATACTTCTTCTGCCAGCTCATTCCAAACAAGGACTAACCTTCATATTAAATTGTTGCCCCTTAGGTCCCTTTTAAATCTTTCCCTTCTCGCCCTAAACCAATGCCCTCTAGTTCTGGATTCCACAACCCCAGGGAAAAGACTTTGCCTATTTACCCTATCCATGCCCCTCATAATTTTGTAAACCTCTATATGGTCACCCCTCAGCCTCCGACACTCCAGGGAAAACAGCCTCAGCTTATTCAACCTCTCCCTATAGCTCAAATCCTCCAACCCTGGCAACGCCCTAGTAAATCTTTTCTGAACCCTTTCAAGTTTAACAATATCCTTCCGATAGGAAGGAGACCAGAAATGCACACAATCTTCCAAAAGTGGCCTAACTGATGTCCTGTACAGCCACAACATGATCTCCTGACTTCTTTGCTCAAGGCAAGCATACCAAATGCCTTCTTCATTACCTTATCTATCTGTGACTCCACTTTCAAGGAACTCTAAACCTGCATTCCAAGTTTAGCAACAGTCCACAGGACTTTATCATTAAGTGTATAAGTCCTGCCCTGACTTGCAATTCCAAAATGTAACACCTCATATTTATTTAAATTAAACTCCATCTGCCACTCCTCAGCCTATTGGCCCATCTGATCAAGACCCTGATGTACTCTGAGGTAACCTTTTTGCTGTCTACTACACCTCTAATTTTAGTATAATTTGCAAACTTACTAATTATACCTCCTATGTTCGTATCCAAATCATTTATATAAATGACAAAAAGCAGTGGACCTAGCACTGACCCTTGTGGCACACCACTGGTGTCAGACCTCCAGTTAGCACTGCTGCCTCACAGCACCAGGGACCTGGGTTCAATTCCTGCCTCAGGCGACTGACTGTGTGGAGTTTGCACGTTCTCCCCGTGTCTGCGTGGGTTTCCTCCGGGTGCTCCGGTTTCCTCCCACAGTCCCAAGATGTGTGGGTCAGGTGAATTGGCCATGCTAAATTGCCTGTAATGTTAGGTAAGGGGTATATGTAGGGGTACAGGTGGGTTGCGCTTCGGTGGGTCGGTGTGGACTTGTTGGGCCGAAGGGCCTGTTTCCACACTGTAAGTAATCTAATCTAATCTAATCTACCCTCTGATTTCTACTTTTGAGCCAGTTCTGTTTCCAAATGTCTAGTTCTCCCTGGATTCCATGTGATCTAACCTTGCTAATCAGTCTCCAATGAGGAACCTTGTCAAACTCCTTACTGAAGTCCATACAGACCATGTCCACTGCTCTACCCTCATCAATCCTCTTTGTTACTTCTTCAAAAAACTCAATCAAGTTTGTGAGACATGATTTCCTATGCACATAGCCATGTTGACTATCCCTAATCAGTCCTTACCTTTCCAAATGCATATAATCCTGTCCCTCAGGAATCCTTCCAACAACTTGTCCACCACCAATGTCACACTCACTGGTTTATATTTCCCTGGCTTTTCCTTATTACCTTTCTTAAACAGTAGCACCACATTAGCCAACCTCCAGTCTTACGGCACCTCACCTGTGACTATCGATGATACAAATATCTCAGGAAGAGGCCCAGCAATCACTTCCCTAGCTTTCCACAGCGTTTGAGGATACACCTGATCAGGTCCCTGGGGTTTATGCATTTTAAGACATCCAGTACTTGTAATATGAATATTTTACAAGTTGTCACATTTATTTTCCCACATTCTATTTCTTCTATGTCATTATCCACAGTAAATACTGATGCAAAATACTCGTTTAGCATCTCCCCCAACTCCTGGGGTTCCACAGGTAGGCTGACTCGCTGATCTTTGAGGGGCTCAATTCTCTCCCTAGTTATCCTTTTGTCCTTAAATATATTTATAAAATCCCTTTGGATTCTCCATAACCCTATTTGCCAAAGCTGCTTCATGTCCCCTTTTTACCCTCCTGATTTACCTCTTAAGTATACTCCTACTATCTTTATACTCTTCTGAGGATTTACTCGATCTCTGCTATGTATACCTGACATATGTTTCCTTCTTTTTCTTAACCAAACCCTCAATTTTTCTAATCATCCAGCATTCCTTACTCCAGCCTTTCCTTTCACCCTAACAGGATCATACTGTCTCTGGACTCTCATTATCACATTTTTGAAGGATTCCCATTTTCCAGCCGTCCCTTTACCTGCGAGCATCTGCGCCAATCAGCTTTCGAAAGTTCTTGCCTAATATCGTCAAAATTGGCCTTTCTCCAAATTATAACTTCAACTTCTCGATCCAGTCTATCCTTTTCCATCACTATTTTAAAACTAATTGAATTATGGTTGCTGGCCCCAAAGTGCTCCCCCACTGACACATGTGTCACTTGCCTTGCCTTATTTCCCAAGAGTAGGTCAAGTTTTGCACCTTCTCTAGTGGGAACAGCCACATACTGATTCAGAAAATTTTCTTGTATGCACTTAACCAATTCCTCGCCATCCATGCCCTTAACACAATGGGAGTCCTAGTTTAAGTTTGGAAAGTTAAATTTCCCTTCCATAACCACCTTATTATTTTTACAAATAACTGAGATCTCCTTGCAAATTTATTTCTCAATTTCCCACTGACTATTGGGGTGGGGTGGGGTGGGGGGAGCGGGGAAGAGGTGGTGTCTACACAATCCAATAAAGTACTCATACATTTCTTATTCCTCAGTTCCACCCAAATAGCTTCCCTGTATACATTCCAGGAAAAAAAAATATTTATTTTAGAATCCTTGCAGTGTGGATTAAGGCTATTTAGTGCGCCAAGTCCACACCAATCCTTTGAAAATCATCCTACCCAGACCCTTCCCTGTATTGTATCCTTATAACCCTGCATTTCCCACAGCTGCTCCATCTAGCTTGCCCATCCCTGGACACTTCGGATTATGGGAGGAATCCCATGCAGACACAGGGAGTTTGTGCAAACTCCACATAGACAGTCACCTGAAGGTGGAATTGAAGCTGGGTCCTTGGCGCTGTGAGCCAACAGTGCTAACCACTGAGCCACTGTGCCACTCCAGATGGTTAAAAAAATTGTTTTGTTCTCTAGTGTATGGTAAGTGTGTAACAGCTGCCGCAATGGCATTGATTTAATAGCGCATTTTAGCTTATTTGTTAAAATGCAGACCTTGATGGGCGGCACGGTGGCACGGTGGTTAGCACTGCTGCCTCACAGCGCCTGAGACCCGGGTTCAATTCCCGACTCAGGCGACTGACTGTGTGGAGTTTGCACGTTCTGTCCGTGTCTGCGTGGGTTTCCTCCGGGTGCTCCGGTTTCCTCCCACAGTCCAAAGATGTGCGGGTCAGGTGAATTGGCCATGCTAAATTGCCCGTAGTGTTAGGTAAGGGGTAAATGTAGGGGTATGGGTGGGTTGCGTTTCGGCGGGTCGGTGTGGACTTGTTGGGCCGAAGGGCCTGTTTCCACACTGTAAGTAATCTAATCTAATCTTAAATAAGAAATCTTTTCCTGTCATCCTTTCAGCTAAAAGATACTGAGTACTATAGATACTGATTGTAACAGTTATTAAGATGAATGAGTACTAATTCATCAGCCTAGAGAGGATAGTAGATGATAATGAGCAGGAGGTTCCATCTCCATATTTGGCCTGATTCCATGAAATGTCACAGGGTCTGGAATCAATCTGACTGCCTCTTGTATGTTGACCACTGTGCCACCTGTCCAGCTGTCCTCCTGGTAGGACAAGACTTACCCAGTGATAGTGAGGCAGGAGTCTGAGATATTGGTGCCAGACTTTTGCTTGACTAGCTTGTGGTACACCTCACTTGGTTCTGGCACAAGTTACCAAATGGTTGTAAGGAGGCTTCACAGTTGACAGTGCTTCATGCGCAAATGTTGCTTCTGATGCTTGGGTCATTGTGGGAAGTTTATGACTTCTCATTCATTCAGCCTGCCTATATCCTCTTGGAATCTGTTACTATCTGCCTGACTGGTCACTACATTCCTGAAATTCATGTAATCTGCAAATTCAGAAGTTATGACCTGTGTGCTGGAATCAAAGATCTTAAAAACAGTAGTGATTTTCATTTAGAACTCCACTATATATCTCCTGCCAGTCCAAAAGTCAATTACTCGCTACAACTCTTAATTTTTATCTTTTGCATATTTTGTATCCATGTTAAAACTGCCCCTTTTAGCACATAAGCTTCGATCTTGATAGCATGTGCCATATTTTTGATATTGCAGCAATATAATGTCACCCGTGCTATCCATAGCCACTACTGAAAAACTCAATCAAACCAGTCAAGCACAATTTGCCTGAGCTAATTTGGGCCATCTCTCCTATATTAGATTATGTTTATCCAATACGTTATTAATTCGCTCTTGGATTATTGCTTCTGAAACTTCTATGCCTTCAACACTAAACTAGTGGGTCTGTAATTGCCACTATAATACTTCTCCACATTTATTTTAGAAGCTTGTAGTATTTAGGATTTGTTACCACCAAAATGGGTGGGCAACAAATGTTAGCCTTGTCAGTGATGTTCACATGGAAGAACAAAAGAAAAATCTCTACAGAAGAAGATTTGAAATATCGCAGCAAGCTACCTTTGCAATTTTTACTGTTACTTTCATCAGTGACCTGGAATGTTGCCCATCCAAACAATGGATTAAAAAGAAATGCTTGCATTTATCTAACATTGCATAGGGCCACCAATCACCTGAAAGCACTTTACAACCAATGAAGGATTTTTATCGGGTAATAATTCGCATGGTGGCATTCCGCAATTGATGTTCTTCATTCTGCAGGACAGGCTCCATCCATGTTAAATGACATGATGGCTCAGTGATTAACACTTCTCCTCAAAGTTCCAGGGACTCAGGTTCGGTTCAAGCCTTGGGTGACCATCTGTGTGGAGTCTGCATGTTCTTTCTGTGTCTGCATGGTGTCCTGCCACTTGCTCCATTTACTTCCCATAATCCAAAGATGGGAAGGTTGGGTGCACTGGCTATGCTAAATTGCCCCACGGGTGTAGGAATGTACAGGCTAGCTGGGTTAGCCATAGGAAATACTGGGCTTATGGGAATAGGATGGGGGCACTGAGTCTGGGTGAGATGCTGTTCAGAGGGTTGGTGTGGACTCAATGGGCCAAATAGCCTGCTTCCACTTTGCAGGGATTCTCGATCACCAGTATCCACACTTTGTGCATTTACGCAAACACACTTCAAACAAATCTTTGACCTCTTTGTATTTTTGTTCCTGTTTAATCCAACATTATTTATAACTCTCTATATCTTCGTTTCTTGCTTCTACTCTGTAATAGCACCTCTCTGTGCTTAATGATCTGCTAAATTAATTGAGTTAATTTGAAACTTCCTCACAGTACTAGCTATGTTGCCTTAGAGCATGCTGGTTCCTGATCTGTTTTAGCCAAACCCAAATCTCACCCCAGAACTTTGATTCTGCTACAGCCCAAACGCTAACCCTAACCCAAGAAACTGAAGTCCTCCTTTCTGTATTATGTCTCTAACCGGATACTAATCCATCATAAGATCATATTTTTACTCTCATTGAGCACTGAAGCAATACTTGAGTTGATACTTTTGGTGTCCTGGTTTTAAGTTTCCTCCCTAACTTTTACATCAAGGTCTCAACCCTCTTTCTCCATGAGTCATTGGGTCTGACATGATCCAAGACTTTTTTACGCTTCCCCAATCATGCAGTAGAACATCTGCACACTCACGGCAGTGACTTGACATCAGGCAAGCAACATTCAACATTAGCCTCATGTCTCAGTAGCAAAACTGTCTGTTTGTCCTTCCAACTGTTGAATTCTCAATTACTGTTGCCTTCCTACACTTTACGATATCCTTCCCAGACCATCATTTTCTCTTGTGGTGCCAGGCACAGGACCTAAAAAACTTGCAAAAACGAAGTACGATATTGGTAACAGTCTGATTTGCTTTTGGGGCCCACAAGACTAGACAGGGGAATTGCCAAAGAAAGGCTATTGATGCCAGAAGACACTAAACAAGACATCAATCAGATTTAAATGATATCATGATGGGAATATGCTGTCACTTTATACAACTCAGATATAGGTGCACATTTGGCAAGAGAATTAAAAGAGACAAATGAAGTGTAATAGCATATATCTTCTGTGACATGCCCACTTAAAAAATCTTGCACAATTCCTTCAACATGTTGCAGCTACCCTGCATTCAGTCTATTTGTACTAGATTTCTTCACAGCAGTACAATTTGAGATAGTACTGAAAAGGGAAGATAGTGAACATCATTTGCAGATTATTTCTCTTTGGTAGTTTCAGTGCAAGGCTGTTCACTAGGGAGTTGACTGATTCTGAGACCTCTATTTCTGTCTCTGCTGAATGACAAGCTTTACTTTGAGATTTGTTTTAAAAAAATTAATAAGACAATCTCTATCTAACATGTTTCAGATTCCAAATGCTAACCTCTCTGTTCATGAATATGTAACAGATTTCTAAATATCAAATCAGAAATTTAAGTGTTATCTAATCAGCATTTTATGCAGATGTGATTTCAGTGTACTACCTCAATTGCATTACATTAAAAAGATGACCCTGTTAATAAGCCAATACCAAAGTATACAGCTAAACAAGTTAATTGCTTACTTCACAAAGCTACATCAAATTGTGCACTTAATAGGACTGCGTCATCAATCCAAATGTTTATTTTTTGATAAAAGTATGATATCAATGGAACATGCATTAATATGTATTTAATGAGAGTAAATACCAGAATATAATTTACTGCCGTGACAATAAATATACTTAGAAACAAGCACTTATTTTTAAAAAGTAACCTTTGATATTTGGAACTTCTAAACTGAGCCCAAATATTGTAATGACAGACATTCCTTGCTTTCGTCTGTGCCAAATGTGTGTGGGTGCTCGTAAAGTAGGCTTTTTGGCAAACCATGCTGAGACTGGGTGAGGCAGGGGATGGAACTGTCTGCGAATCTGAAGTGTGGAGGTGGTGGAGGCAGCTCTCTGTAATGAGATACACATAGCAATTGAAAATAATGATGACAGATTGGGAATCAACCAGTATCCAGGCCTATAATTATTGGATGGCAGGCCGGAGGCAGTGCCCAGGTGTTTGTGATGTAATCCACGCAAGGCAAGCAAAGACAGAGAGTGAGGAAAATTCCAGAGTTTCAATCTCAGTGTGAGAAATAATTTGAAGATATTGCTTCTTGCCCCAGGGAAAGGCAGATCAGTACAAAGAACACTCAGGTACAGTTCATTAGATATGTTTTTACTGCTATTGTTATTTTGTATATCAGAATAAACTCCGTGTAGAATAATTGTTTTGTTTAATATAATCATAAAACTAACAAAAGATTTCAAAATACATTAACTGCAAATTCCACATCCTGCAATTCTATAGACAAATCTAGAACATGTATGTGGAACATTTATACATAAATATATAGGAGGAGAAAGTGAGGTCTGCAGATGCTGGAGATCAGAGTTGAAAAATGTATTGCTGGAAAAGCGCAGCAATGGTTGGAGGAAGAGCGCCTCATCTTCTGCCTGGGAACCCTCCAACCACAAGGGATGAACTCAGATTTCTCCAGTTTCCTCATTTCCCCTCCCCCCACCTTGTCTCAGTCGAATCCCGACCTCTCCGCCCCCACCCCACTCCGGCCTATCACCCTCACCTTGACCTCCTTCCACCTATCACATCTCCATCGCCCCTCCCCCAAGTCCCTCCTCCCTACCTTTTATCTTAGCCTGCTGGACACACTTTCCTCATTCCTGAAGAAGGGCTCATGCCCAAAACGTCGAATTTCCTGTTTCTTGGATGCTGCCTGACCTGCTGCGCTTTTCCAGCAACACATTTTTCAACTACATAAATATATATGCAATTGCATACAAAATGTGGAATTTGCATGGCTGTTACTACAGGATTAGGGAGAACACTCCATGTAATAGTTAAAATACTAGTCATCGCGCTTAAACAGTAGAAATGTGGGCTGATGCTGAAATACACTTCCTCCCCAGCAATATGATGCAGTTAGAAATAATCGCCATATTGCAGGGCTTATATGATACCTTTGCATATAAGTACCTCAACAGTTAGCATTCTCAAGACTAGTGCAGATAGATCTGAATTCAATTTAAATTCAATTCATTATTGAATTTGATTGCTTAACAAGTAAAAATCTAGAATTGAGTGTTGGAATAAATAAAAATGTGATGAAAATATAATCATCTGTTTTAAAAACCCATCTATTTCAGAAATGATGCTGAGTGAAGAAAATTTGCCATCCTTATCCCATCTGGCATACACCAGAACCACAACAAGGTATTTGGTCACACTGCCCTTAGAAATGCTCCAGCAGGTCTCCCAGGGTCAAAAAACCCACAACAGGAAAGTCAAAATAGAATAAAAGAAAACAGCTACTTACCATCACACTGGACATTGGAAATTACAATGGTAAACCCAGCCCTGTTGACCCTGTCTGGCCTTTGTTTAATTCAGTTATGGATTGAGGACTTTGTTGGCTGAACCAACATTTATTGCCCATCTCTAACTTCCCTTGAGCCATTGGTGATGAGCTGCATTCTTGACCAATGCAGTTCATTTTAGGTAGGTCAACCTGCAATGCTATTACACAGGGAGTTACAGAATTTGACCCAGTGACACTCAAGGAATGGCAAAATATTTCTAAATGAGGACGGTGGGTGGCTTGGAGGGGAACTCCAGGTGATCATGTTGCCGTGCAGCTGCTGTCCTTGTCTTTCTAGGTGTAAGTGGTCATGGGTCTGGAAGGTGCTGTCAAAATAATCTTGATGGATTTCTGCAGTGCATATTGTAGATGGTGTATATGTTGCAACTGAATTTCCATCATAGTGGGAGTAAATGTTTGTCAGTGTGGTGTGGATTGAGTAGGCTGCTTCATTCTGAATGATATCAAGCTTCTTGTGAGTGTTTTTAGAGTTACATTCATCCAGGCAATTCATGGTGAATGTCTAATCACACTCTTGGCTCGTGTCTTCTAGATGGTGGACAGGCTTTGGAGGGTCAGGAGGAGTTAATTGTTAGAAAAGTCCTTGCCTTTGACCTGCTTTATATGGATAGTCCTGTTCAGTTTCTGGTCTATGGTAACCCCCATTTCGTTGAAAGTGGAGCATTTAGCAGTAATGCTAATGAATTTCAAAGGATGGTCACTGGATTCTGCTTTGTTGGAATTGATCACTGCCAACACTTGCATGCTGCAAATGGTGCTTTCCACTTGCTAGTCTATGAGGAGAAAGTGAGGACTGCAGATGCTGGAGATCAGAGCTTAAAAATGTGTTGCTGGAAAAGCGCAGCAGGTCAGGCAGCATCAAAGGAGCAGGCGAATCCACGTTTCAGGCATAAGCCCTTCTTCAGGAAGGCTTGCTAGTCTATACCCGAATATTGTCCAGGTTTTGCTACATTTGAGCACGGACTGCTTCAATCTAAGGAGTCATGAGTCGTGCTGAACATTGCACAACCAGCAAATATCCTCACTACTTATCTTATGATGGAGAGAATTTATTGATGAAGCATCTAGTGATTATTGGACCTAACATACTTACTTGGAAGGGATCTTGTAGTGCAGTGCCTAAGCTTAAGTTCTACCTGTTCTAGAGGTGCATCAGCTTTTAATAGGTTGATTAGACAATGCCTACACTGAGCAACTCCAGCTGAGCTGACTAACAATTGCAATCATCTTCCTTTTGCACAAGGTAGGATTGCGTCTAGAGGAGAATTACCTCACTGAGGTAGGGCTCCTTGGTGCCACATTTGGTCAAATGTGGTCTTGACATCAAGGGCAATCACTCCCATGTTACCTCTGGAATTCAGCTGTAATAAGGTCAGGAACTGACTGGCCTTAGCAGTGACCCTGCTACTGCTCCTGTTATGCCCTCCTGCAATCTGCATTGATTGGTTGATCCCTTGGCTTGATGGTGATGTTAGAGTAGGTTATATGCAGAGTCATGAGATTGCATGTTGTGACTGAATGTCTTTCTGCTACTGCCTCTGGTGGCCCACATTGTCTCATGGATGACCAGACTTGATATGCTAGCTCTGTTCAAAATCTGTCCATTTCATGTGATGAAAGTGCCACAAAAGAAATATCCTTAATGTGACGAGGTTTTACTACCACAGGGACTGTGCAGTAGGCACTCTTACTGATGCTAACATGGTCAGATGTATCTGTTTGGTTACTACCATTCTGACTGGTTGCTTATAGATTGGCAAAGATGTATGTTTTTTTCTATCTTGTTTTCTACCACCTGCCACAGACTCAATGCAGCCATTACGTTCTTTAGGAATCAACTAACTTGGTCAGTTGCTGGCAAGCCACTCTTGGTGCTGGATATTGAAGTTGTGCACCCAGTTTACATTCTCCATCTTTGCCATCCTCAATGCTTCCTCCAAGTGCTGCTCAACATAAAGGGGCACTGACTCATGGGGTGGCATGGTGGCTCAGTGGTTAGCACTGCTTGCCTCACAGTGCCAGGGACCCAGGTTTGATTCCAGCTTCGGGAAACTGTCTGTGTGGCATTTGCATATTCTCTCTGTGTCTGCGTGGGTTTCCTCCAGGTGCCTGGTTACCTCCCACAGTCCAAAGATGTGCAGGTCAGGTGAATTGGCCATGCTAAATTGCCTATAGTGTTCATGGATGTATAGGTTAAGTGCATTAGTCAGGGGTAAACATAAGATAATAGAGTACGCGAATAGGTCTGGGTGTATTGCTCTTCGGAGGATCAGTGTGGACTTGTTAGGCTGAAGGGCCTGTTTCCACACTGCAGGGATTCTATTCTATTTGCTGTGGGAGATAGGATATGATAATCAGTAAGTGGCTTCTTTGCTCATGTTTGACCTGACACCATGAGACTTTACTGCATCAAGAATCACTGTTGAGGATTCCCCGAGCAACTATGCCCGATGAGATACTACCATCTGCCATCTCTGCTGTACCTGTCCTGTCAGTGGGAAGGACGGAAGTGTCCAGGAATGGTGATGGCATGTCTGGGACATTGTGTTTAAAGTATGTTGTTTCATTAGTTTTAGACAGCTCTTCCAATTTTAGTACTGACCCCTAGAGGTAATGAAGAGAACTTTGCAGCATCAACAGGGCTGAGCTCGCTGTTGTCATTTCCATTGCTGATATCAGTGCTAGGTTGTCAATTAAGTTTCATTCCTTTCTTGAGACTTTTTTTAGTGATTGTTATAATTGAATAGCTTGCTAGGCAATTTAAAGGGCAGTTAAGAGTCAACCACATAGAGTCTGAAGTCGCATGTAAGGATGATAAGGATGATGGTTTTCCTTACCTAGGGATATTAATGAATGAGGTTTATTTATGACAATTGGCAATGATTTCACAATAATTAATGAAATTTTCATTTCAGATTTCATTAAATTCAAATTCCACCATCTGGCAAAGTGGGATTGAACCTTAGAACAATATCTGGGTTAGTAATCCAGAAGGATTTACTAGTCCAGTGATAATGTTATCCCTATCTTACTCCTTTCTAATATTTGGGAAACCATTTAGGGCCTCATAACATCTTCCCAAACCTGGGAAAGCAACACCACAGACTAGTGAACCAAAAGACTGACATAGTCTTATTCGTCAAATCAGATATCCTTTCCCATGAGCAGGACAGAACGAGCAAAGATAGTACACAGTTAGGAGGGAGTTGCACTGGGAGTCCTCAATGTTGATTCTGGACCTGATGAAGTCTTATGGTTCCAAGTTAAACATGGGCAAGGAAACCTCTTGCAGATAACTACCTGCAGCGTGCCATCATCGGATGTATCAGCACTCTTCCATGTTGAAAACCAGTTGCAAGTACTGAGTGTGGCAAAGGCAGAGAATGTACAGAATGGGTGACATCAACTTTCATCACAAAGAATGGCTCAGAAGTACCACTAGTGACTGAGCTGGTCAACCCCAGACTCTGTATGCAGCACTTGGAGAGGGAAACACCAGGCGGACAATGCCTACTTGACCTTATTCTCAACAACCTCTGCATTGCAGACACATCAGTCCACATTAGTAATAGGAGGAATAATCACTTTGACAAAATCCATCTTCATACTTATAATGCCTTTAGCATTGTTAAAAATCACATGACACCAGATTACAGTCCAGCAGGTTTATTTCAAAGTGCAAACTTTCAAAGCACTGTTCTTTCATCAGGTAACTAATGGAGTAGAATCATAGGACACAGAATTTAAAGCAAAAGATCATAGAGTTATACACTGATGCAATATATTGAACAAATCTAGATTGCTGTTAAGTTTTTCATCTTTTGGAATGGGCTGCAGCTTTCTATTCATTAATACGTAAATCCCAGAACTTCTTTCAAGTCAGCTTCCCGAGATAACTTAAAGTCTTTAGCATTAAAGGTGTGAGGTTAGAGTCTGTATATATTCCAACCTTGAGTCAGACTGGTTCTATTTCCAAAGTAAGAATTTATAAAACATCACAGATTGTGTGCTTTTTGTACAAAATAAAATATATCTGCAAATACACCACATAGACTTATATATATATGCGTATGTATGTGTGTGTGTCTGCGTGTTTGTGTGCGTGACTGTTATGGAGTAAATGCCTGTTAGAGAGCATGCGCATGGGTGTGAGTGTGACGGGTGTGTGTCAGAGAGAGAGAGCATGTGTATAACAGAGGGTCTGCATGAGTGTGTGAGTATGTCAGAGTGTATGTGTATGTATGCTTGTGTGTAAGTGTGTGTGAGAGTGTATAGTATAGTGGGGTCACTTTTAGTGTGATATGAACCCAAGGTCACAGTTGAGGCCATCCCCATGGGTACCAAAATTGGCTATCAGCCTCTGCCTGGCCATTCTGCGTTGTTGCCTTGGAGGACAGTCACTCAAAGATCTGAGGCCTGGTGATTGTTGCGCGGTGTCCATTCAACCACTGCCGTATGTCTGCTTGGTCTCGCCAATGTAGCATTATATTATCGTGTGGCACAACCACTAAATTAACCAGCATTGCTTTTGAGAAGATCTAGCAACACAAAACATTGCATCTGAAAGTTGATAAAAGCCATCAGTAGCAATAGAATTGAATTCAATCGTAATTTGTAAGCTCATGACTCACACTCCCTGACTCCACCAATCCCATCAAGCCAAAGGTCAATTTTGGTTCAATGAAGACTACAGGAGGGCACTTCAAGAGCAGCACCAGCTGAAACGTAGGATTACTTCCTGAATGAAAGGGAAGCCTCGTAAATTAGTGTAAAGGATAAGAAGAAACAGTTAAAACTATCTTCAGCCAGAAGTATTGATGAACAACCTCTACCTTCACCCCCGAGTAGCACAGCCCTTGCATCAGCAGATGCCAACTGGATTCACTCCATGTGATTTTATGACTGCAACTTTTCTGGACCCAGACAACATCCCAGCAATTGGACTGAAGGTTTATGCTCCAGGACTGGTTCTATCCCCCAGTCAACCCAACAGCTCTGGCATCTGCCGGACGATGTGGAAAATTGCCAGGTATGTCCTGAGCAGTGAAAGCAAGATAAATCCAACCCAGTCTCTCAAGATGCCATCAGTCTAGGAATGTAGAAGGAGGCCATTCAGCCCCTTGAGCCTGTTTGATCATTCAATGAGATCACGGCGGATCTGTGGCCTAACTCTAATCTTTGACCAATATCCCTTTATGCCTTTGCTTAACATGTATTTATAGAACATAGAACATAGAACAATATAGCGTAGAACAGGCCATTCAGCCCTTGATCTTGTGCTGACCTGTGAACTATTCTCAGCTCGTCCCTCTCCACTATCCCAAAAGCATCCTTAGAATGCTTATCTATGGATTGTTTAAATCTTTCTAAAATGGCTGAGTTGACTACATTAGCAAGTAGGGCATTCCACGCCCTTACCATTCTCTGCATTAAGAACCTGCCTCTGACATCTGCCTTAAATCTATCACCCCTCAATTTGTAGTTATGTCCCCTCGTACACACTGACGTCATCATCTTAGGAAAAAGACTTTCACTGTCTACCCTATCTAATCCTCTGATCATCTTGTATGTCTCTATCAAATCCCCTCTTAGCCTTCTTCTTGCCAATGAGAACAGGTTTCAAGTGTCTCAGCCTTTCCTCATAAGACCTTCCCTCCAGACCAGGCAACATCCTGGTAAATCTCTTCTGCACCTTTTCCAATGTTCCCACATCCTTCCCGAAATTTGGGGACCAGAACTGTACACAATATTTCAAGTGTGGCCGCACCAGCGTTTTGTATAGTTGCAGCATGGTATTGTGGTTCCTGAACTCAATCCCTCTATGAATGAAACTTAACGCACCATATGCCTTCTTAACATCACTATCCACCTGGGTGGCAACTTCCAGGGATCTATGTACATGGACTCCAAGATCCCTTTTTACATCCACACTTCCAAGAATCTTTCCGTTGACCCAGTACTCTGCCTTCCTATTATTCTTCCCAAAGTGCATCACCTCACACTTAACTGCATTGAACTCCATTTGCCACCTCTCAGCCCAATTCTGCAGTTTATGCAAGTCCCCCTGCAACCTGTAACACTCTTCCACAGATTTAAAACTGTTTGTGGAAGAGAGTTCCAAACATCCAGCACCTTTTATGTGGACAAGTGCTTCCTAACATCTCTCCTGAACAGCCTGGCCCTAATTCTCAGACTATACCCCCTGGTTCTAGCATCCCCAACTAGTGGAAATAGTTTATTTTCATCTGCCCATTTTTTTTCCTGTTAACATCTTGAAGACTTTGATAAGAACACCCTCCAAATTTTAGAATAAACAAGCACAATTAGTGTATTTCTACTTATAACTAATCCCTGAGGTCCAGGTATTACCCTTGTAAAAATACATTGTACTCCTCCAAGGTCAATATATTCTTCCCAACATGTGGTGTCCAAACTGCTTACAGTACTCCAAGTGGGATCTTGTATCAGGGTTTTGTATACCTCTGTGTACTTGTACTCCAGTTTTCTAGATATAAAGACCAACATTCCATTAGCATTCTTAGTTATTTTCTGCACCTGTTTGTGACATATTAAAGTTCAAGGCATCTGAAGCTCCAAGTTTCTTTGGACATTCAATATATTTCATACCATCTAGAAGATACCCTTTTTGGCACAAAATGGATACCCTTATACTCACTTACATCAGACCATGTTTGCCATAGTTTTGTCCCTTCACTTAGTCTATCAATATTCCTTTGTAATTTTATGCTACTGTCTACGCTGTCTACAATGCTGCCTAACTTTGTGTCATTCTTGACCCTCAAATGTGATAGAAGGCATCTTCAATGATGCATACAGACACAGCAGTAACTTACTGACTGATTTTGCGTTTGGGTTAGAATGATAGAAGCTGAAAGTGTGTTGCTGGAAAAGCGCAGCAGGTCAGGCAGCATCCAAGGAGCAGGAGAATCGACGTTTCGGGCATGAGCCCTTCTTCAGGAATGAGGAGAGTGTGCCAAGCAGGCTAAGATGAAAGGTAGGGAGGAGGGACTTGGGGGACGGGCGTTGGAAATGCGATAGGTGGAAGGAGGTTAAGTGAGGTGATAGGCATGAGAGGGGGTGGGGGCGGAGAGGTCAGGAAGAAGATTGCAGGTTAGGAGGGCGGTGCTGAGTTCGAGGGTTGGGACTGAGACAAGGTGGGGGGAGGAGAAATTAGGAAACTGGAGAAATCTGAGTTCATCCCTTGTGGTTGGAGGGTTCCTAGGCGGAAGATGAGGTGCTCTTCCTCCAGCCATCGTGTTGCTATGGTCTGGTGATGGAGGAGTCCAAGGACTTCCATCACCAGACCATAGCCAGATCCTTGGACTCCTCCATCGCCAGACCATAGCAACACGATGGCTGGAGGAAGAGCGCCTCATCTTCCGCCTAGGGACCCTCCAACCACAAGGGATGAACTCAGATTTCTCCAGTTTCCTCATTTTCCCTCCCCCACCTTGTCTCAATCCCAACCCTCAGACTCAGCACCACCTTCCTAACCTGCAATCTTCTTCCTGACCTCTCCGCCCTCACCCCCACTCCGGCCTATCACCCTCACCTTAACCTCCTTCCATCTATCGCATCTCCAACGCCCCTCCCCCAAGTCCCTCCTCCCTACCTTTTATCTTAGCCTGCTTGACACACCCTCCTCATTCCTGAAGAAGGGCTCATGCCCGAAACGTCGATACTCCTGCTCCTTGGATGCTGCCTGACCTGCTGCGCTTTTCCAGCAACACATTTTCAGCTCTGATCTCCAGCATCTGCAGTCCTCACTTTCTCTTAGAATGATAGAACCCCTACAGTGCATAAAGAGGCCATTTGGCTCATCAAGTACCCTCTGAACAGCATCCCATTCAGACCCAGACCCAGCCCCAGCCCCAGACCCAGCCCCCCCCCCCCCCACCCTAATCCCATAACCTTGCATTTACCATGGCTAATCCACCTAACCTGCACGACTTTGGACTGTGTTCGGAAACCAGTGCACCTAGCAGAAATCTAGGCAGACATGGGGTGATTGTGCAAACTCCCTAGAGACAGTCCCCAAGGCTAGATTCAAACCTGGGTGTCTGACGCTGTAGGGCACCAGTGCTAGCCATTGTGCCACCCACAGAGTTCATTTAATGAAGAAAGAGGTCATTCAGGCCATCAGGTCTACACAGACCCTTTGAAGAGCATCCCACTCCAACCCACCGTTTTCCTGTAACCCCACATGGGGATTTTAAAATGGCTAACCCACCAAGCCTGCACACTTCTGGGCATTATGGGACAATTTTTAGCATGGCCAATCCACATAATCTGCACATTTTTGGACTGTGGGAGGAAGCCAGAGCACCCCAGCGCAGACACAGGGCGAATATGCAAACTTCACACAGATAGTTGCTGGAATCGAACCCGGGTCACTGGTGCTAACACCTGTGCCACCATGCCACTCGCTTTTAAAGGGAATGGAAAATGCAGGCATTATCCCTGTTATCTCTCACATGCAAAGTGAGAACTCTACTGTTTGAGCAAATGCCCCTCCCATGGAATATATAAGGGTCACTCAAATCCTGACTTCATTACAAATATTGTCAAAATATAGATCAAACATTTAAGAAAAGGTGATTACTCCTGACAACTAGGCAGTATTTGGCTAAGTGTGGCAGCAAAGAGCCTTAGGTACTTGAAATCAAGAGGCATTGGGCAAAATATTACATTGGTTGAAGCCATGCCCTGTACAAAGGAAGATGGCTGTGATGTTTGGAAGCCAATCATCTCAGTTTGAGGATATCACTCCAGGTGTTTCTCAGGGTAGATTTAATGGTCTAACCATCTCAGTTGCTTCATCATAGTTCTTCCCTCCATCACAAGATAAGATGGAAAGACTTTTGCTTGTGATTACATGATGTTTAATCGACAACTCCTCAAGGATCTGCAGCAAGGTCTCATTCCAGTTTGGGCTGGTAAGTGGCAAGTGACATTCTCATCACAGAATTGTCAGACAATGAGTATCTCTGATGAGAGAGAATTTAACCATCTGCATTTAGCATTTGAGGTATTACAATCACAGAATTCCTTCTCTACCTACACGCTGCTTGTTACCATTGATCAGAAATTGAACTGGACCAGTTTTATATAAACTTCAAAACAGCACAGAGCAGAGAAATTTTGCAGCAAGTAAGCCCGTTGTGATCCCAAAGCTTGTTCACCATCTTTAAAGTTCATGCTAGGAGAGTTACTTCCACAAATGAATATGATTCCAACAGCATTTAAGAAGCTGAAAATGATCCAGCGCAAAGCAACTGTGTGAGTGGTAGCACCAACTTAGAACATTTCCTCCTTCCACCACAGATGTAGAGTTGCAGCACTGCGTACCATATACAAGATGTGTTGGAGAAACTCACCAAGACCTTCTTGACAGGAGTTCCCAAACCCTCAATTCACCAGGATGAGAACAGCAGATAAATGCAAATGCCAGTACCTGCAAGTTCCAACCAAGCCAAGTATTTTTCTTTCACCTTTGCCAGTTTCTGGTTTGGAGTTGTGAGTCAAAGTTAAGAATTGAACTTCGAAGAGCAGCTTGTTTTAAAAGAGAAGAGAACAAAAACAGGCATAGGCTAGGAAAGAAATGCAATTTAACTACTGATCTAAGGACACTATTGGTGAACTAGGATCAAGTGGTTGCTATGCTCAGGGCTGACACTTGTTTAGAAGTTGAATTGGTCAGTCAAGAGAGGATCAGTGTTAACCACCAACAACAATGAATATTGTTGGAAAAGATAATAATTGAGAGAACAGTCTCTGATTTGATTTGGCAGGAGATTATGTATGCTGTCAGAAGCTTTGGAGACTGTCTTCCTTTTGTATTGCTCTCTCTCTTTCTGTAGTTGCTCTCCAGTTAACAAATTGTTGAGTGTACTGAGGAAATTTTTATTAATTATTAATTTTTCTTTAAGTTATAAACTTGGTGTCCAAAATCTGCTGTATATAAGGTCTTGTTAGGAACACCTGGGCAATTTTAGTGATCATTGAATGTTTTGATTTCACTATGATGCAAATCCAGTGATAGCAAAGCTGATCTGCTTTGGCTTGTTATCCCAGTGTCATAATACACACCATCCTGGGTTGAATTTATGCCACCATTCCTTCACTATTTCTGGGTCAAATTCCTGAAATCCCCTTCTGTCAGCAATGTGAATGTGCCTGTACCAGATGGATTGCACTAGTTCAAGAAAGCAGCCACCACCAAGGACAGTTAGAGATGGGCAACAAATGCTGTCTACGCCACTTATGCGAAAGTGAAGACAGCAGATACTGGAAATTACAGTCAAGATTAGAATGCTGCTGAAAATGCACAGCAGGTCAGGCAGCATCCGAAGAGCAGGAAAATCAACATTTCAGGCAGGAGCCCTTCATCAGGAATGGCCCATATGCCAGTTCTGTCCATATCCCATTTAAAGATATTTTTAAAATTTCAAATAATTACCCAAATTTAGTTGATTTTATAGAGCAATGCACGTTGATTAATTTGTCCAGGATGCTGTTCTTTATTAGGCAACTTAATCCACTAACTATATACTGGGCATGGTTGACATGGTTCTGCTGTACGCTTTTCAATAAAAATAAATAGCTTACCGGAATACGATCTAAAATATAATATTCTAGGATCCCAATTAATTACAACAGAACTTAACCCACCTCTTTAGTACAGAACTTGCGTCATAATAAGAGATACACTGTTGAAATTTTTTGTCTTAAACTTGTAAAGATAGATGTCAGTTTACCAAATGTCAAAAGTAGCATGATAAAGGGCAAGTAAACTCTGATTTGTTAGTGTTTCCATATATCAAGGAACATTTGCCCCACATCTATTTGTTTAATTGAAATAAGCACAATGATTGGACATATCTTTCATCCCAAGTGATCACATCCCAATGTCCTAATACATGTAGCTTCCAGAACGTGCACTGAGCCTCATTGCCAGCCCGACAGATCATCTTAAATTGGTCCTTATTGTAATTTTCTAATAGTTGCAATTACTATCCAAAGAATCACATCAAATGTTGGACATTACGTTCTGTGTTTTGCAAGTGTTGGTTGGTTGAATACAGTCAATTTGCTGCCTATTGCAAATGTCCAAAAGGTTATGTGAGACAGCAGTGCTAACCACTGGGGCACCATGCCAATGGTGTCTTATCTCTCGATGGGAGAGTGTTTCGCTCCCTGGCATTTACCTATACTCATGGACAGGGATAGGAGCAGACAGTATGGGAAAGTATTTAATTGGGGGAGGGGAAGTTACAATGTTATTAGGCAGGAACTGGGGCACCTAAGTTGGGAACAGATGTTCTCAGGCAAATGCACAACAGAAATGAGAAACTTGTTTCAGAAGCTCTGATAAAGAAAGGTTGAGGGAGCTAGGGCTTTTCTCATTGGAGTGAAGAAGGATGAAAGGTCACTTGATAGAAGTATACAAGATGATAAGAGGCATAAATAGAATGGAGAGCCAGAGATGTTTTCCCAGGATAGAAGTGGCAATCACAAGGGGGCACCATTTTAAGGTGAGGAATGTGAGTAAGGTATAGGGGAGATGTCAGAGGTAGGTTCTTTACACAGAGAGTGGTGGATGCGTGGAATACAATGCCAGCAGTGGTAATAGAGTCAGATACATTAGGGACATTTAAGCAACTCTTGGATAGGCACAGGATAGTAAAATGAATGGTATGTAGGTTAGTTTGAACTTAGAGTCGGATAAAAGGTCGGCAAAACATCGAGGGCCGAATGGCCTGTACTGTGCTGTGCGGTTCTCTGTTCTATATTGCTAATGCATAAAATCAAGATAAAACAGTTTCAATTCCCAGGGTTTTGATGGGGTGTCAGAGTGATGGCAAAGGAGAAAGGAACAAGAAGCAAATCCTTTACTCCAGATCCCGCTGCCATGAGGATACAACCTACCTTAGATGTCAAAGATCAACAGTTGAAACTTGGTCTGTTAAGACACATGACGATCTACAGCAGAAACTCACGATCCTGAATAGATGAAATTTGCAGATCAAAAGATTCAACTTAAAAAAAAAGAATGATTTGAAACATAAAACTAGCCTCCTAGTTTGTCTGACAAGATTAATTATATGTCCTCAGGATCTGATCTGCTTCAGCTCAATCCTACTTTCCTATTGATTGCCTCATTCCAATGAGGCGATGGTGAGGGTGTCTATCCAGAGTTTCCCCAGTTGCTGTGGAATAAATGCCCTCATGCTTCATCCTTCTATGCCACATGATTTGGTTTCCAGAGTGTTTAATACGTCTTCGACTGACCCATATTGGTCTCTGAGGTGCATGATTGGTTGTTGATTAGTCATGTTGCATTGGACATGTTTGTTTACCCACCTGATTATCCGATACGTAGCTGTTTAGCCAAAGGATGTCTAGCCCTCCTTCTGACATTACTTCAAGCCTTATTTGTTTCTGCAATTAGATTAGATTACTTACAGTGTGGAAACAGGCCCTTCGGCCCAACAAGTCCACACCGACCCGCCGAAGCGCAACCCACCCATACCCCTACATTTACCCCTTACCTAACACTACGAGCAATTTAGCATGGCCAATTCACCTGATCTGCACATCTTTGGACTGTGGGAGGAAACCGGAGCACCTGGAGGAAACCCACGCAGACACAGGGAGAACGTGCAAACTCCACACAGTCTGTCACCTGAGTCGGGAATTGAACCCGGGTCTCAGGCGCTGTGAGGCGGCAGTGCTAACCACTGTGCCACCGTGCCGCCCACAATGGCTGTCCGACTGTCTGTGAATAATGCTGCATCTGTGCATATCATTGCTAAACACGACAATAGCAAAATCTTTTAAAAATATTTCACAGTGAATCTGGCAGTCTTTTAAACAAACTTATGCCAGAATTATTAAGCCTAATTTTGTACATATCACAAAACATAGGGTAGCATAGTCGAAATAAAGCTCATTATTCTATGTTCCTTTATAAATGTGTACATAGGAAAAGGAAGTGTAGCAACAAAGGGATCATTTGTGCAGGCAAATAGCCTAATTTATGTAATAAATGTGTAACTCATATTTCTGTTCACAGAAGAAGATGCTGTTACCAATATTGTAATAAAGTAATAGGCAGTAGATAAATTCAATGAAAATGGATTAAAGAAAGGTGCTTTAAAAATGGTCAACAGTCATCAAAACTACAGTATTCACAGAGTCTGTGTAGGATGCATCCTGAGAGACAGTAATAGACCTAAGAGGACATTGACAGGCAGGTGTAATGGGTCAAAGTCATGTAATTTTGTGCAGCAAAATAATGTCACGCGCTTTGGTAAGAAGAATGAAGAAAGGCAAAATAAAATAAAAGTTATTATTTCAACAAGTGGTGACAGAGGGAACTATAGATCAATACATAAATCTTTGAAAATTGGAGGACAAATTGAGGACGTTGTTAAATAAGTACACTGGTCCCTCACAGTCAAACATTGAGATCAAAGATGAATTGTAATAGTCATGTGGGCATGAAACCAACAGACAAAAATGGAAGGAGCCCTCTGATTAAAAACATTGGGGTACAAAGAAAACCAATTCTTCGAACGTTTTCAATCTTAATCCTGCGCATATACTGTACCTTTGGACTCAGGTTCAGCTATTAAAATGGTACCAGGGATCAGGGATTTCAGTTACTTCGGGAAAATAATCAAGTCAGGGTTGATCACCTTGGAGTAGAGACAGTGAATGGGGACTTAGGTAGTTACTTTAGTACTATTTCTCAGCACCACAATCACTTTTAAGAAACTTTCAAGGTGTATGTTGTCCTGCTTAGGATGGACATTATGATGTTTGCTTAACTGTTGGTCAAAATCCTGCAATTTCATACCTAACACTCTTATGGGATCATCATTTTTTACAAGGATAACAGTAGGAGAAAGTGAGGACTGCAGATGCTGGAGATCAGAGCTGAAAAATGTGTTGCTGAAAAAGCACAGCAGGTCAGGCAGCATCCAAGGAGCAGGAGAATTGACGTTTCGGGAATAAGCCCTTCTTCAGGAATGAGGAAGATGTGCCAGGCTGGCTAAGATAAAAGGTAGATAGGAGGGACTTGGGGGAGGGGCATTGGGAATGCGATAGGTGGAAGGAGGTTAAGGTGAGGGTGATAGGCCAGAGAGGGGGTGGGGGTGGGGGAGAGAGGTCGGGAAGAAGATTGCAGGTCAAGAAGGTGGTGCTGAGTCCGAGTGTTGGTACTGAGATAAGGTGGGGGAGGGGAAATGAGGAAGCTGGAGAAATCTGCATTCATCCTTTGTGGTTGGAGGGTTCCTAGGTGGAAGATGAGGCGCTCTTCCTCCAGGCATCATATTGCCATGGTCTGGCGATGGGGGAAGCCAAGGACCTGCATGTCCTTGGCGGAGTGGGAGGGGGAGTTAAAGTGTTCAGCCACAGGGTGGTTGGGTTGGTTGGTAAAGGTGTCCCAGAAGTGTTCTCTGAAACGTTCCGCAAGTAGGCGGCCGGTCTCCCCAATATAGAGGAGGCCACATCGGGTGCAGCGGATGCAGTAAATGATGCGTGTGGAGGTGCAGGTGAATTTGTGGCGGATATGGAAGGATCCCTTGGAGCCTTGGAGGGAAGTGAGGGGGAGGTGTGGGCGCAAGTTTTGCATTTCTTGCGGTTGCAGGGGAAGGTGCAGGGAGTGGAGGTTGGGTTGGTGGGGGGTGTGGACCTGACGAGGGAGTCGCGGAGGGAGTGGTCTTTTCGGAATGCTGATGGGGGAGGGGAGAGAAATATATTCTTGGAAATATATCCAATGCCCCTCCCCCAAGTCCATCCTCCCTACCTTTTATCTTAGCCTGCTTGGCACACCCTCCTCATTCCTGAAGAAGGGCTTATGTCCGAAATGTCAATTCTCCTGCTCCTTGGATGCTGTCTGACCTGCTGCGCTTTTCCAACAAGGACAACAGTAGACCTTGGAAAAGATCCAACACCACATGACTGGACAGGAAGGATGTGATTGCACTGGAGGAGATGCAGTGGAGAGTCGTCAGGAAGTTGCCTGGGATGGAGGAGTTTATCTATAGAGAGAGGCTGGATAAGCTCAGGTTGTTTTCTTTACAGCAGAGAAGGCTAAGGGTAGATCAGTTTGAAGGGTATAAGGTTATGACTGACAGCATAGAAAACAACTGTTTGCCTTGGTTGAAGGGTCTTCAACAAAGAGGCATAACTATGAGGTAAAGGCAGGAGGTTTAGAGGTGATTTGAGGAAAAGTTTTCTCACCCAGAGAGAGTGGTGAGAATCTGGAATACACTGCCTGACAGGATAGTTGAGGCAGGAAACCTCACAACTTTTTTGGAAATACATGAACAAGCATTTGGAATCAGAAGTTCCATCTGAGTCTGGTGAAATACAGCAAGTAGCATTCTGTCATAAAACAGAAGAAGAAAATATTGACCTCTATTGTTAGATGAAAGGGTCAGAGTAGAGGTAGAGGATGCATGCAGCTCTCTCCCTCTGCCCAGCCCCATAATCCCGCCTTACGTTGACACACTCCTCAGACATTAAACCGCAATCCGGTCGGATTATTGGCCAAAGGAATTGGAAAATCAGATGTCAGGAAGCAATGAGATGGGTACTGACCAGGCTGCTGTCATTGAGTGAGATATAGGGTCACTAGCAGGGTGAATGACCTTCTCCGTTCTGCTTGTGTGCATTAGGATCCTAACTTGTGGTGAGGGTGCATTCTGTAACATAGACGATTTGTGTAAAATTGCTGTCTGAGATGCAGTGACCGTGGCTCATTTCAGTGTGAGAGGTGATTCCTTTTGACTTTTCTTCAACAGGTCAGTCATCAATTGCTGGAAAAGCGCAGCAGGTCAGGCGGCATCCAAGGAGCAGGAGAATCGACGTTTCGGGAAGAAGGGCTTATGTCCGAAACGTCGATTCTCCTGCTCCTTGGATGCTGCCTGACCTGCTGCGCTTTTCCAGCAACACATTTTTCAGCTCTGATCTCCAGCATCTGCAGCCCTCGCTTTCTCCTAGTCATCAACTGCAGCAATTCAAGAAGGCAGCTCAACATCACCTTCTCAAGGGCAACTGGGGGACAAAGTAAAGGCTGGCCCTGAACAATGCCAACGTCTCACAAATGAATTTTTTTTCAAAATCCTTATTCCACACCTTTCACCTTCCACTAACTCAGGTAATAGCGCATCCATGGTTATGCACATAACCATAACTGCAGCACCAATTGGTTAGAACAGCACACAAATACTGCACTGGCTGTTAAAGCCTGTATCAATCTTAGCCTCTGACGCTCAAGTGAGAGAGATCTGGAAAATGCTGATACCCAGACAGATGGTCAGCCTTGGAGACAGATCTTGGCTGTACAATGGGAGATGCCTGATGATCTGGTGGAGGGAGACTTCTATGCTTACATACACCCCAGATGAGGACAGTGGAGGCCGTGAGCTCTGTGATAGCCCTCTGGTTTGTATACTTGGTTTCCACCATTGAGAGATTAATGACTCTCCTGGAGGACCAGAATCTGAAGCGCATTAGGGAACGTGGGGTTGATATGCAAACCTGGAAGCTCTCAGGCTGACATGCAGTTCAAACAGACAGTTGCAATACCGGAAAGGGACATGGAACCTAGAGACTCCCCAAGGCTCTCATTTCTCTCTCAAGAGTTGCAGTTGGAGTTCATGACACAGAGGTTCAACAGCTGTCTGCATCTGGAGGTCCTCTCAGGCCAATCTGACGGAGGGAGTATTATCTCCGTAGTTCAGTCGATTAATATTAGTGCTTCAGAGTGCAATGGGGACAAAGAGGTATCCTGCCACTGGGCAGGGCTTGCTTACACTTCCCGGATCCTCAAGGCATCAGGCAACAGAGCACAGCCATTACAGTTACCACAGGTAAATGGACATTAATGTCAGCAGCCTGCCTCCAGCTCAGTGAAGAGGAAGCACCATTGGATCATGGAAAATACATATAATATTATATTGTTTTTTCATGGGTTGTGGGCATCACAGGCAAGGACATTTATGACCCATTCTTAACTGCTCTTCAACTGAGTTTCTGGTTAGATTATTCCAAAGTGCAGTGAGGAGTCAAACACATATTTGTGAATGAGACCAAGCCTGGTAAAGACAGCAATGAAATAGGTGGGGTTTTAGAATAATTTTTAATAGTTTCATAGAGCTGAATCTCACATTTCTTTGATGAAATGTGAATTGAATTGAGTTTTTTTTTGGAGGGATTGTTGTCATGAGGGTCAGGGGGATTTCTCCAGTCTCTATGGCAACCTTCATGTCCAGTTCTATCACCATTTTACCACGTGCCAAGACCAACTCTTCACTCAGTAGAGATCCACTGAAAGACCAGCATCTTTAGCACCTGTGGCACATTGAGAAGCCTGGTGTGCATCCAGACCCACCCTGACATTCCAAAGCTGACCTGTCCATTGATGCTGAAAATGTGTTGCTGGAAAAGCGCAGCAGGTCAGGCAGCATCCAAGGAACAGGAAATTCGACGTTTCGGGCATGAAGGGCTTATGCCCGAAACATCGAATTTCCTGTTCCTTGGATGCTACCTGACCTGCTGCGCTTTTCCAGCAACACATTTTCAGCTCTGATCTCCAGCAT
Organism: Hemiscyllium ocellatum; assembly: GCF_020745735.1. Lineage (NCBI taxonomy): Eukaryota > Metazoa > Chordata > Chondrichthyes > Orectolobiformes > Hemiscylliidae > Hemiscyllium > Hemiscyllium ocellatum. Next base: position 18,497,203 of record NC_083405.1, on the reverse strand, counting down.
CTGCAGACCTCACTTTCTCCTGTTCATTGATGGACAGAATCTGAACATGCCGGAGAAAGGAACGATGGCACGTCAATTCTCCGACAAGTATTTAGTCGTCCTGGTTGAGGGGGTGGGGCAAAGAAGAAGATGGTGGAGCACCTTCTCTCATTCCCGCCACAAGTCAAACCCTGCATCCCCAATGCACTGCCTCCTCATTCCCTTGGAACACCTCAACAACTTTCCTCAACCACCATTAACAGCTGTGCCACCCACAGTCATTTCATTCAATTCCTTCCTGTCTCTCATTCCAGGAGAAAACAGCCCAAAATAGGGCAGAAACAGATGGATGGGTGGAGTGGTTTCTAACAAAAAAACTCCATATCTCCTACAAGGAGGGAATCCTGGACATTACAGGAGAAAACCAGGATATCTTCTGCGTGGATGCAAACACATTTATGCTTTGGCAACTGAGCAAGCGCCACTCTTTATTCTGTTGCAGTCGTCATAGTAACGTCCGCCCCCCCACCCCACCCCAACCACTGCACCCCCCTCACCCCCATCAGTATCGTTCAGCAACCATCATTTCTACCCATTGTTTATGATGCCTTCTCTCTGTTTTGTCTCACAGGTATTGCTGGAATATTCACCATCTTCTCAGACAAATAGTCTAATCTGCCAGAAACCACCAACTCGACTCTGAGAATGATCATACCCAATGTCTCAATGAGAGCATCTATAAGGTTTCCTACTCCATCCCTCACTAACTCAGGCACGAACACTGCAATGAGAATGTCTTACTTAGAAAGTATATTTCCATAATCTGGTGAGCACTGTGACAGTTCTGCAGTGTGCTGAAGAAGATATGCTCCAGGCCACTGGCACTTGAGAACCACCAGAGGCCAGGCCCTTACTTGGCTCCAACTATGGAGGACCTTGTAAGTCAGCAATTAGGGGCTTTGTCCACATGGACAGGGAGAAACAGGAATGACAAACAGGCATATGGGACACAATGGCCCTCGTTACCCAGAAGCTACAGCAGTGCAATGAATCATGTGAACGTCTGTCATTGGTAAGTTGGTAACTGGCACAGAAAGCCAGGCACAATACCCTCAGTGTCTGCAGGAGATATGTGCACACCCTGCACTCTATTGCCACACCCATTCACCCTCAGGGACCAAAGACGTGGTGACAGAGGAACATGACATTTACTCCACATACCCATTCCTCACAAGGAGACAGGACAATGCCAAGAGTACACAGCCACAGGTCCCTCAGAGGTCTGCACTCAGGACACTCAAAAGGGGGCCAGACCTTCCACTTACCCTACCTGCACCCCTTTAATCTTTGGAATATGAAACTGAGATAGGTTCACTTGCATCTGGCAAGAAGACCCTTTGTGCGTCTCGGTCATCTAGACACAAATGGCCCAGAGGTCACCCAACCAAAACTCGAGGGCTAATGGGATCTACTGTAGAGTAGGTTCCTTTGATCTCAGCTACACTACAAGGGACTACAATGCGATGTAGTTTTGGAGGGTAAGAAAGAAGAAAGCATATTGAGAACACTATAATGGCACAGGTGATACTCTATATGAATATATAAGTGCCACTATTTTGCTTATACATTTATTTGAGTGTCTGTGTAGCTCTAACTGCAGCTACGCCACAGTGATGCTTAATTTCATGCTCACAATGCATTGATGTCTATCCGAGAGTCTGAAGCTGCTTGATGAAGGAAGGAAAACAAAGCATTTCCAAGTGTAATAGGTCTTGCTGACACTATGGTCCTTCATATTACAATATCCCTTTTATTTCTCTGGTCTCCACGCCCAAAGCATTGGTGTGAATGAGTTGCTTAGTGTATCTGGGGCAGGGAGCTTTGCACCAAATAGGGAGCTGTTCCATTTGGATGGTCAAAGGATTAGAGACCCTGCAGAACAATACATGGTTATGTGTGTACTGTTGTCTACTGTTAAAGGGTCTAACATTGGTGAGTCCTGCAGTAGCATCCCTCACAGATCAAGCCCTTACCTCACGCACTCTGCTGACTCTTTCACGGTGCAGCATGTTGGTCTTCATCCTGGTGGTCCTTTTCCAAGTTATCATTGGATTCTTCCTCTGAGAAGACTTCGGCTTTGTAAAGCTTTCATCCGTCATCCAGACGTTCCTTCCTCATCCAGAGCACCAAGCTAAGAATAATACAGCAAGTGGTCACAGTCTGGGTACCCTGAACAGTACCCGAAACAACAGGTACCAGCTAATTGGTCCAGGCATCAAAATTAATTTTCAATTGACCTACGTTCCTGTCAAGAATAGCCGCAGTCGCTACAATTTCATGTTGTATCTGTCCTCAGCCTCAGAATGTGGATATCTCATTGAGCCAAAGGTAGACAATTAAAAAGGTGGTTAATGAGGCTAAAGTAGCCAACAACCCAATTGCATTAATGGCACAAAGGGTGAAAGTTGGTACTGCAGACACTGGAGATTAGAGTCTAGATTAGAGTTGTGTTGGAAAAAGGCAGCAGGTCAGGCAGCATCCGAGGAGCAGGAAAATCAACGTTTCAGGCAAAAGCCCTTCATCAGGGTTGGCACAACTACTCTCGCACTCAGAGATGCCTGAGGATGTATGAATCATGGCTAGTCTTACAGTTCAGCATGCATAGGATCTTTGCTCAGTGCTCTCTGTCCAGTTTTCACATTCGGAAATGACATTTTATTCACCAGGTGAATGTTCTTAGCTGGCACATTGGTGCCTCAATGTCCACATGTGTATTATGAATTACCCCTTGCAGCTTGGAGAATTCAAAAATGCCCCCGGAGTCTCTGATTCTCTTGGCTTGGCTTCCTTCATCAGCCTACTCTGCCTAAACTCTGCAGTGTGACAAGCCTGCTGGAATAATGGATTGCTGCAGAGATCTCTTGCTTATCTCTGAGAGTGTCCCAAAGGCACACAAACTGAAAGTCACATTAAGATCTACAGGTGGCCATTCACTTTGAGCTTAATTCCCCCTGCAAGCATCTTGCAACTAGATCTGAATGGCCTCAGGGAAAGCCATAGCCACTGGCGTCCTGATCTGGGAGAAATGTAAATGCTACCTTTACACTTTTCTTTCAGGATAAACTCTTCGCTTTGCGTGGGCCAGCTCATTGTCCCCCCTGAGACCTTCTTCACCTTCAGCTTCACCATTTCCCAGAATTGGCTGGTCAACAGGACGCTGCTGTCACTGGTGGAGCTGCCCTCCATCTCAGCCCTTCTCCTCTCCAGTTGCTTGAGGATCCTGTGCCACAGTGCACTCGTCCCATAACCCCTCCTCCCTGTGATACCAGCGTCCCCTGTAAGGGAGCCTTCCATGGCTGCAAACCCCTTTCCAGGTGTCATCCTCAGTTGCTTCCCTTCAAATATTTGCCCAAAGCTAACACATAATAATTTGTTTGCCTTTCATGTAGTCTCAACTCCAATTCTTCACAGTCAGCTCCTCACCAGTGCTTATTTGCCAACTGTGAGCTGTTGAGTTATCCATGCCCTGTGTAGTTTGGCAACGAACAACAAACAGAAGTCTAGTGACAATTTAATTGCCTCAAAAAGGAGTTAATTGATTTTTAATGAACGTGTAGTGTGATTCTGGCTCTGTTGGAATTTATTGTCCATCACGCATTACCCTTGAGAAGGAGCTGCTGAGTTGCCTTCTCGAAACTCTGTAGTCCATGGAGGGATAGGTACAGTCAGTTCTTCTATAACATGATGATTGCGTCCTGTGTTATAGAAAAATTGCACTTTAGAAACAGCGCACTTAAAGTGTTGTCACTGTAATCATGTTCCAGCCAACACACACTTTGAAAGTTCCACTTTAGAAACAGCATACCCAATTCATCAGTCATGTTACAGTGAAAGAATAACCTGAACTTACACATAGCTGTTCGGAAGAAAGTTTCAGAATGTTACCAGGTGACTGTGAGGGGACAATGATTTAGTTCCATGTCAGGGTTCTGAGTGGTTCCGATAGGAACTTGCAGCTGGTAGTGTACTCATGCTTCTTTGTGTTTCTATGTAATTGTAAGTTTGGTAGGTGCTGTTAAAAGTGCATTGTTGAATTAATGCAGAGCCCCTTCTCTGTGGTAGACACTGTTGCTACAATCCATTGGTGGTGAAGGGAGTAAATATTGAAGATACTAGATGGGGTTCCACTCAAGAAGGATGCATTGTACTGGATATGTCAAGCTGTTTGATTTGTGTTGAAGCAACTCTCATCCAGGCAAATAGGGAGTATTCCATCATACCTTGTAGATAGAGGACAGTCTTTGGGGAGTCAGAGATGAGTAATTTGCTGCAGAATTCCTAGGCTCTGACCTGGACTTGTAGCCATAGTATTTACATGGTTCATCCAGTTCAGCTACTGTATGGTTTTCTGAAATGGGTGTCATGATATTGGAAGCAGTAACCCACATTTTTATGCCCATTTCACAGAGCAGTGGGATGGACTGCTGCCTGATTGGGTGCATAGAATCCTGTCCACCTTATCAGTGGAACAAGGATTCATGGAGCCTAAAAGTTGAATTACTAAATACCTGTCTTCACAATATCTCCAAAACCATGCTATGAAGCTCATAACAAGCTACCAAGGAATGACTGAGATATTTAAATGCTTGTTCAGGTAACCTTTCTGATTATGGAGCAATTTGTACATCTCCTTTAGATCACAGGATGATAACTAAAATCATATTGTTTTGCATATTTAAATATTTATCTACTAGATCATCACTGTAATGCCAAATTAACCTTCAACTGTACATAATAAGACCATAAGACATAGGAGTGGAAGTAAGGCCATTCGGCCCATCGAGTCCACTCCGCCATTCAATCATGGCTGATGGGCATTTCAACTCCACTTACCCGCATTCTCCCCATAGCCCTTAAGCCCTTAATGTCAGACTGCAGATCACTGAAGATATAAGTTGTAGCTTCTTTTAAACTTGCATAATTATGAATTACAACAGCTCTATGTAAACTTTAAAAAGCTGAAACCCCACATATTAGAAATATTCTCACAATTTTAGATTATATTGTTCTTTATACTAATCCAAATTTTGGCATGTGTGGAAAAATCAATAGCCCCAATCTGATAAATCCAGTCAGTATTAATCTCCAGAGCACATTCGCAGGGAAACATTACTTGAAAGATTGCCTGAGTAAAGTAAGAATGGTCTAGAATTTACTGGGAAAATACTGGTGACAATTATGATAGTCACCATGACACTTGTAGATTTAGGCAGTAATTTCACTTATGCACTAGTACACTTAGAAATGAAAACCTGAAGGTTGCTGTCAGTTGACCATAAGCTATATAAAAAAAAATTCTGGCAGTCCGTCTCCCCATTCAGTATGAAAGAAGTCCCTGTGATAATAGTTAAAGTCATAGAATTTTGAAGCATGAACAAAAGAGCTTCAGCCCATATGCTTGCAATGGCCATCAAGCACCTATCCACTCTAGCCCCATTTTCCAGCAGCTGACCCATAAACGTGTATCCTATGGCACTTTAATGCTCATGTAAATACATATGATGGTTCCCACTCTACCAACCTTTAAGGCGCAGAGCTCCAGATGCCCACCACACTTTTGATGAAAAAAATGTTGTTCCTTATAATCTCTCTCAATCTCCAGCCCTTTTAACTAAATCTATGATGCCTGGACACTGATTCCTCGATGAAGGGGAAATGTTTCTTCATATTTACCCTATCTATCCCCCTCATAATGTTGTAGACCTCAATCACATCCCCTCTCAACCATCTCTGCTCCATGGAAAATAACCCCGGTCTATCTACTTCAGCCCAGGCAACGTCCTGGCTAATCTTCTTTGTACCTTTTCCACTGTAATCACACCTTTCCTACAGTATGGTGACCAGAACAGCACACACATTTGGCTTTATTAGCATCTTATGTAGCTCCATCATAGCCTACCTGCTCTTGTATTGAATGCCTTGACTTATAAGGACAAGAATCCTAATAACCTTAACAATCTTGCTACTTTCAAGGATGTGTGGACCTGTACACCACAATCCTTCTAATCCTTTGTACTTCCTTGATCCATATCATTCATCCTATACTCCCTTGCCTTGCTGGCCCTCCCAAAATGCATCACCTTCCACTTTTCAAGATCAGATTCTATTTGCCTGCCTAACAGCCTGTCCATATTGTCCTTTTCTTCCTCACTACCACAGCACCAAAGTTACTGATCAAGCTTCCATTATTCATGTCTAGATTACTAATGTGTTGTACAAGCAGCAGGGGTCCCAGCATTGGACTCTGAGGTGCACCACTGAACTTAAGTTTCTAGTCACAGAAACAACCTTCAATCATTCCCAACTGCCTCTAGCTACAAAGCGAATTTTGGATGAAATTTGCCAAATTGCCCTGGATCCCATGAGCCCTTACCTTCTTAGCTTGTCTTGCATGTGAGACCTTGTCAAAAGACTTACTGAAGCTCCTACCTGACACTACCCTCATCCACATAGCTAGCCACTTCCTCAAAAACTCATTCAAACCTGTCAGACATGATCTCTTTATGACAAAGCCTGCTGACTATCCTTTATTAATCTATGCATCTTCATGTAGAGATCAAATTTGTCCTTAGTTTTTTTTATATACATTTACCTACCTATAATGCTAGACATACTGGCCTATGTTTCTCAGGTTTATCCTTACCACCCTTCTTAAATAATTAGCTGTCCTCCAGTCCTCTGGAACCACTCCTGTGGTCAAAGCGAATTTGAAAATTCAAGATCAGGGTCCCAATATCTTCTCCCTTGCCTCACTTAGCAGCCTGGGATACTTCTCATTTAAACCTGGAAACATACCCAATTTTAAGTATGCTAAAATGCTAAAGTCTTCCCCTTCTCAACTGTGATTTGTTCAAGCATATCACAGTTCTCTTCCCTAATTTCTATACCGACGTTGTTCTTTTCTATCATGAATACATGTGTAAAGTACTCATTCAAATCTTAACTCTGTCTTCCAGTTCCACTCACAGTTTGCCACTTACGACCCTAATGGACTCCACACTTTTCCTAAGTATCCTTTTTCTGCTAACATTTTCCTTTACTTTACCCGCCGCCCACCTTCATGCCCTTCTTTTTGCCTTCCTCATTAAGTTAACCTTAAACTTTCTATATGCCTCAAGGACTTCTGGGTATTCTAAGCCCTCAACATCTACCATAGGCTTCAATTTTCTTATCTACTCTTGCACATTCCTCAATATCCAGACTTCTCTGGAATTTCTGAACCTACTGGCTGACCTTTAAAGGAATGTGCTGGTCCCGCAGTTTCACTATTGCCTTTTGGAGAGATTCCCACTGCTCAAATATAGATTTTCTCACAAGTAGTTGCTCCTCCGCTGGGTTGGCCAGAGCCTGTTTTATTGTATGAAAATTAATCTTCCCCCAGTCCAAAATCTTTATTTCTGACTTATCTTCATCTATGACTACCATAAATCTTCCTACGTTTTAGTCATTATCACCAAAATCTCCTATTGAGATTTCTACTATTTGGTTGGCTTCCCTCGCTAAAATTAGTTCCAGGTCTCCTGCTGTCTTAATACATTCTACATACTGGCTCTAAAATGTCTCCAGGATATATTTTTAAAAATCTCATCTCTTCTAAGCCTTTTACACTCTGTCTATCCCAGCTCATATTGGGAAAGTTGAAATCTACTATTATTACCCTACTACCTTTGCACTTCTGTGAAATTTACTAATATATCTGCCCTTCTGTCTCCCCATGGCTATTACGCCCTCCCAACAAAGTGACTGCCCCTTCTTTTTAAGCTCTGCACATCTGGCCTCAATTTAGGAGCCTTCTAAGATATTAACCCTCCTTAGTGCAGTAATTGACTTAATCAATATTGCAACAACATCTTGTCCTATACATGGGATGGGTTTGCTAATTGGTTTAAATTAATTTAGCAGGGGAGTGGGATACAGAGTGGAAATGTAATAGGACATGGACAGATGTAAGTGTAAAACCAAGTCAACCTAGCAGGCAGCACATATATAGTCCAATTATGACACAAGGTAGCACAGCAAGGTTATATTGCATTTATTTTTATGCCATGAGTATTGCAAGTATGGCAGCAGTATTAAAGGTGCTGATTAACACATAGGAATATGATATAATTGATAGCATGGAGACATGGCTGATAGAGGGACTGGACTGAATATCCTAAACCTTAGAATATTGAATTGCCAGTCCTGTCTCTCCATCAGCCATGGTCTTCATGCTATCAATTATATCGCACTCCTGTGTGTTAACCAGCACCCTCAACTCTTCTGCAACAACACTCATGCCAATAAAATAAGTGCAATATAACCTTGCTGAGCTACCTTGTGTCGTAATTGGACTATATACACGCTGCCTGGTAGATTGACTTGGGTTTTACTCTTACATTTGTCCACGTCCACATAGCATTTCCATTCTGTATTCCATTCCCTGTGAAATGAGTTTAAACCAATTAGCAACTCCATCCTGATCTGAAAGGATGCTGGTCCTATTGCAGTCCACATGCAATCCATCGGACTTGTACAGACCCACTTTCTCCAGAAGTGGACCCAATGCTCCAAGAGTTTAAAGCCCTCCCTCTGACACCAACTCTTCAGTCATACATTCATTTGCTCTATTCTTACACTCACTAGTACTGGAATAATCCAAAAATTACAATCTTTGAGATCCTGTTTTTCAATCTCCTTAAATTCTTGTTGCAGGACCTCATTCCTCTTTCTGCGTATGTGGTGCCAATGTGAACCACAATCTCTGAATATTTGTTCTCCCTCATCAGAATGCCCTATGACCATGTTCCATGACATCCTTGATCCTGACCCCAGTAAGGCAACATATCATCCTGGAGCCATACATACAGCTGCATTAACACCTAGCTTTGCTACTGAGACTCTTGCCACTGACTCTTCACCTCTGTCTGATCCCTCTTGGTACAGCTGGACTCTAACTGCACTTAACAGATGAACTCTCACTGTCACTGCATTCCAACAGAGATGGGCTTTCCTGATTGCACGAAGTGTCGAAATACAAAGGGACTTTAGAGTCCTAATCCAGGTTTCTCTTAAGTTAAACTTGCAGGTTGAGTCGTTACACTGTCGTTCATCTCTAGAGGACCAAAATATAAAAGCAGAGATGTACTTCAGAGGCTTTGTAAGGCTCTGTTGAGACCACATTTAGGATATTATGAGCAAGTTTGGACCCCATACCTCTGGAAAAATATATTGACTCTTAATCGGGTCTAGAGGAGGTTTACGAGAATGATCCCAGGAACGAAAGGCTTGACATATGAGGACTTTGGGACTATACTTGATGGAGTTTAGAAATGTGAGGGGGAATCTGATTGAAACTTCTGGAATACTGAATGTCCTGGACAGAGTGGATGTTGGGAAGATGTTTTCACTGGTAGGAGAGACAAGGACCTAAGGGCACAGCCTTAGAGTAAAGGGAAGACCTTTTAGAATGGAGATAAGGAGAAACTTCTTTCACCAGAGAGTGGTGAATCTGTGGAATTCATTGCCACAGAAGGCTGTGGAAGCGAAATCATTGAGTATATCTAAAACAGAGGGAGATAAGCTCTTGATTGCCAAAGGGATCAAAGGCTACTGAGTCAAAGCAGAAAATGGAGTTCAAAGAATCGAATGGTAGAGCAAACTCGATGGGCTGAATGGCCTTATTTCTGTTCCTAGGCCATGTGGCCTTATGGTGTTCCTCTCATTGATGGTCACTGATTGCTTCCCTAACAGCGTTTCCTTAAGGTGCAGTGTGACCACGACCATAAACACGCTGTCCATGTAGTTTTCAGCTTTGCTGATTCACTGCAGTGCTGCCAGATAATGTTCAAGCTCCAAAACTGGGTAGTCAAGCTGATCAAAACAGTAGCCCTTCCTGCAGATGCATTTGGGAGCATCTAAGATTATCAACATGGTGCAGCACATAGGACTGATCTCTCTGTCATATATTTAATTTTAAAAACTCTTAAGCTAAATTTAAGCCAAGTAGAAAATTATGTTTTTTTTGAAAAGATCTCAAACCCTTACCTTTCCTTAATGTAGTTTTAATGTCCCAAATTGAGATTACACGAGGTACAGAAAGTGAGAGCTTGTGAATTCATCCTAGAAGCTTATTTTAATCATGCATAAAGATGCATTTTTTTGAGTGAACATGCACATATTTCAGTAAGAACTGTTTAAAGGCATGGTAAGAGAAGAGGTTTTCCTGAAGCTGTACAGAGTCAGGTCCTATATCTATATGATTTTATAGCTTTTTTCCACATCTTCAGTGGCTATTGTCAGTAAAAATGATATAATTAGCCTTTCTTTATTCGCAAATTATTTAACCATTAACACTTAATGATCAACATTTACCTCTTGACTCCAGGCATACTGAAAAATGAGGGCTAACCTGGTGAAGCTACTAAACAGGACTACCTGCACTCTGGATCAGTGGTGCTGGAAGAGCACCGCAGTTCAGGCAGCATCCAACGAGCAGCAAAATCGATGTTTCGGGCAAAAGCCCTTCATCAGGAATAGCACGCCAAGCCGCATAAACAGCCGGTGATAAGAGATTCCACAAACAATGGACCAGGTCTAAGCTCTGCAGCGCTGCCATATCCAGTTGTGAATGATGGTGGACAATTAAACAACTGACTGGAGGTGCAGGCTCCACAAATATCTCCATTGTCAATGGTTGAGGGTGGCACAGTGGCTCAGTGGTTAGCACTGCTGCCTCACGGTCCCATTGACTCAGGTTTGATTTTTGCCTCGGGCGACTATGTGGAGTTTGCACATTCTTCCCGTGTCCTGGTGCTCCAGTTTCCTCCCACAGTCCAAAGATGTGCGGGTCAGGTGAATTGGCCTTGATAAATTGAACACAGTGTTAGGTGCATTAGTCAGGAGTAAAAGTAGCAGAATGGGTCTGGGTGGGCTACTCTTCAGAGGATCGGTGTGGACTTTTTGGGCCTGTTTCCACACTGTAGGGAATCTAGTCTCAAAAGCCAAACATTTTAGTGCAAAAGATAAGGCTGAAGCATTCACAAAAATCCTCAGCCAGAAGTGCCAAATGGATGATCGTCCAAGCCTCCTCCAATAGTCCCCAGCATCACAGATCACCAGTCTTCAGCTAATACAATGCACTTTACCTGATAGAAAGAAACATTTGGAGGCACTAGGTAAGTGCAAAGGCTAGGCGCCCTGACAACACTCTGGCAATTGCACTGAAGACTTGTGCTCCAGAAATTGTATAACCGTAACCAAGCTGTTCCAGTATTGTTACAATATTGGCATCTACCCAAAAATGTGGCAAATTGTCTAGATACGTCCTGTGCACAAAAGATAGGGCAAATTTGACCCAGTCAATTACTGCCCCAAAAGTATACCCTTGATCATCAGTAAAATGATTGAAGATGTCAACAACAGTTTAATCAACAGCACCGACTTAACAACACCTTGCTCAGTATTGTCCAGTTTGGGTTCTGTCAGGGCCATTCAGCTCCTGATCTCATTACAGCCTTGGTTCAAAAATGGACAAAAGAGCTGGATTCCAGAGGTGAGGTGAGAGTGACAGCCCTTGACATCAAGGCTGTGTTTGACTAAGCATGACATCAAGAAGTCTAAACAACATTGGAATCAATGAGAATTGGAGCAAAAACTCTTCTAGTTGGTATCATACCTGGATATGTGAGATTGGTTATGGTTGCTAGAGGCCAGTCACCTCAGCTCCAGGACATCTCTACAGGCATTCTTCAGGATAGCATCCTTCGCTCAACGGGAGTCAGCTGCTCCATCGTAATGTCAGAAATGTAGATGTTCACCAATGATTGCCCAACATTCAGCACCATTTGTGATTCTTCAGACACTGAAGCAATCCATGTTCAACTGCAACAAGACCTGCAAAATATCCAGGCTTGGACTAACAAGTGGCAATTAACTAGGAGACAGTGAGGACTGCAGATGCTGGAGAACAGAGTCAAGAGTGTGGTGTTGGAAAAGTACAGCAGGTCAGGCAGCATCCGAGGATCAGAAGAATCGACATTTTGGGCAAAAGCCCTTCATCAGGAATGAGGCTTGTGAGCCAAGGGGATGGAGAGATAAATGACAGAAGGGTTTGGTGCTGGGGGTGGCCCCGACCAATCAACTCACCGCCCAGTGGCCGAACATTTCAACCCTCCCTCCCACTCTGCCGAGGGCATGCAGGTCCTGGGCCTCCTCCATCGCCACTCCCTTACCACTTGAAGCCTGGAGGAAGAATGCCTCATCTTCCGCCTCTGGACCGTCCAGACCCATGGCATCAATGTGGACTTCGCCAGTTTCCTTATATTCTCCCCCCCCTCCCCCCCCCCCATGTAACCTTACCCCATTTCCAACCTACCGGCTCAGCACAGTCCTCCTGACCAGTCCCACCTGTCAATCTTCCTTCCCACCTATCTGCACCACCCTCCTCGCTGACCTATCACCTTTACCCCCACCTCCATCTACCTATTACACTCTCAGTACCTCCCCCCCAGCCCCACCCCCCTCCTATTTATCTCTCCACCCCCGAGGCCCCCAGCCTCATTTCAAATGAAGGGCTTTTGTGTGAAACGTCGATCTTTCCTGCTCCTCGGATACTGCCTGACCTGCTGTGCTCTTCTAGCACCACTCTTATCTGGACATGAGAGTGGTGCTGAGTTGGAAGATTGGATCTGGGATAAGGTAGGGGGAGGGGAAATGAGGAAATTGGACAAATCCATATTGATGCTTTGTGGTTGGATGGTCCTAAGGCAGAAGAAGAGGCGTTCTTCCTTCAGGTGTTGGGTGGATGGGAGGAGGCCCAGGACCTGCATGTCCTTGATGGAGTGGGAGGGGAAATTGAAGCATTCAGCCATGGGATGGTGGGGTTTGTTGGTGTGGGTGTCCTGGAGATGTTCTTTGAAACGTTCTGCAAGTAGGTGTCCTGTCACCCCAATGTAGAGGACGGCGCATTGGGAGCAATGGATACAGTAGATGACATGGGTGGTAGTGCAGGTAAAACTCTGATGAATGTGGAAGGCTCCTTTGGAGCTGTGGACAGAGGTAAAGGGTGAGATGTGGATGCAGGTTTTGCAATTCCTGTGGTGGCAGGGAAAGGTGCCAGGAGGGGAAGGTGGGTTGGTAGGGGTCATGGACCTGACAAGAGTGTCACGGAGGGAATAGTAGCAATTAATATCAACACCATACAAATACTAGGCAATGACCATCTTGAGTAAGAGGCAATCTAGCTACCAGCCCTTTCCACATGGCTCAGTGGTTAGCACTGTTGGCTCATAGGCCACCAAGACTCATCTCCTGTCTCTGAAAAATGCATCTATCATCTACAAGCCACAAATCAAGATTATTATGGAAAAATCCTGACTTGCCTGGATGAGTGTAGCTCCAACAATCATGAAGAATATAGGTAGCATCTAGGAACAAAGCAGCCCACTTCATTGACATCACATCCACAAGCATTCACTTCCTCCATACTGATGCTCATTAGCAGCAGTGGGAATGATCCACTAGATGCACGGTAGAAATTCACTGTAGATATCCTGAGACAGCACCTTCCATACACACGACCACTTCCATCTAGAAGGACAAAGGTGGCTACCTGCAAGTTCTCCTCCAAGCCATTCACAATCCTGACTTGGAAATTTATTGACATTCCTTCACTGCTGCTGGGTCAAAATCCTGGCTTCTGGCCCTCGTGGCATTGTGGGTCTACCTACAGTACATGGACTGCAGTAGTTCAAGACAGCAACTCACCACCACCTTCGCAAGGGCAATGAGGAGTGAGCAATAAATGCTATGTAGCCAGACAGCAAAGTTGGGTGGAGGGACAAGTCAAGTAGAGGAAGCAAGTAGCTGCAGAATAACTTGGACAGGCTATGAGAGGAGGCAAAGAAGTGGCACACAGAATACAATGTAAGAAAGTGTATTGTATTCTACATTGCATTCTATCTGCAACATCTTTGCCCATTTTCATGGCCTGTTTACGCCCTTCAGCTTCCCCACTTCCTCAACACTACCTGCCCCATCACATATCTTTGTATCATCTGCAAACTTAGCAACAAAGCCCTCAGTTCCTTTGTTAAGATTGCTAATGTATAATACGAATACCCTTTGATCCCTTTACCTCTCAGAAATAAATCTAAATCCTTTTTGAAAACATGCAATGCTTTTTGGCCTCAGCTGCTCTCTGCAGTCACAAATTTCACAGGCTCACCAGTCCCTGGGGGAAAAGATTTCTCTTCATCTCAGTCCTCAACAGCCTATGTCACATCCTTAATCAGTGGCCCCCTAGTTGTGGCCACAGGGTACATCCTTCCTGTGTTTACCCTATCCAGTCCTGTTAAAGTTTTATAGATTACTCTGAAATCTCCCCTCATTCTTCTGAACTCCAGTGAGTATAGTCCCAACTGATCAAGTTTCCTTACATACATCAGTCCTGCCATCCCAGCAATCTGGCTGGTAAACCTGTGTTGCACTCCGTCTGTAGTCAGAACATTCTTCCTCAGGTAGGGAGACCAAACCTGCGCACAATATCCAGGTGTGGTAACGGCCTGTACAATTGCAGGAAGATATCCCTACCCTCGTACTCAAATCCTTTTGCTACAAAGGCAAACCCGACACATGCTTTCTTCACTGTCTGCTGCAGCTGCATGCTTTCAGTGAGTGGTGTATAGGAACACCAGGTCTCGCTGCACCTCCCCCTTTCCCAATCTATCACCATTCAGATCATCTGTCTCCCTGTTTTTGCTCCCAAAGTGGACAATCTCACATTTATCCACGTTATGCTTCATCAACCGTGCATTTGCCCACTTACTCAACTTGTCCAAACCACATTGAAGCATCTCTGCATCCTACTCACAATTCACTCACTTATCCAGCTTATTGTCACCTTGGAGATAGAACATTTAGACCCCTCATCCAAATCATTGGTGGACATTATAAATAACTAGCTTCCTGGCATAGATCCCTGTGGTACTTCACGAGTCACTACCTGCCATTCAGAAAAAGGCATGTTCGTATTGAATCTTTGCTTCCTGTCTGCCAATCAGTTCTCTGTCCACATCAGTACACTGCCTCCAGTGCCATGTACTTTAACTTAACATATTAATCTCTTATGTGAGACCTTAGCAAATGCCTACTGAAAGTCCAAGTAAACCACGTTCTCTTATTTCAAAGTATTACAAGACAAGAGTGTTAAAGAACCATTCAACATCCTAGTTCCCATTTAGTTCATATATAAGGTTTGCTGTAGGGATTTGCAGCTCACCTGTGTCTTGGTTCCAAATCCTCTTGCTTTTTGTAGCAGATTAGGCCTTGAATCTATTGGCAATTGTATCCAGAAAGATAAGGAAGAGAGAGGTAAGAAATGTAAGACAGATTTGAGTTCTGAAAGGGTGTTTGAATTTGCCACATATTGAAGTACAGTATTCTGAAGTTTAATCATGGATGGATGATAAAACAGTAATGATGAGGAGTGTTTACAACAATAAGGAGAAGACTCAGCATGTTAGTTGTTCCTTCTTGCACCTACCAGACAGAGAAACCTTCAGGTATGTGAGTAACTGTAGCATCTAAACGGGGCATCAAACAGCATAAAATTAGTAGCATACGTGTACAAAAAAATGCCAAGTTTACAATTATTGGAAATTGAGTAGCATCAAGTTTCATTTTTGCCAGCACAGTGAGTACAATGGCCATCTTTATTATTTATTAATGTCAAGCTCCAGCCCAGCTTGGTCTCCCAGGCTCACAGTTAGTGGCTGCTGGAAAATCATGCACTGTTATAGTGCCTAACGGCCACAGATGGTATATGCAACGTCTTTTTGAAAGCCTAAAACTTATGTCCAAAGGATTCTAGGCACATCCATTTTTAGATATAACCTTGATATTGTCATAGTTGCATGTACACACTGCTGCTACATGCAACTCCAGCACTGATCAAGTAGGCTGCTTTGTGTTTGGCGAGTATGACCATGAAAGGCAGTTGCTTGATTAGTCTGGAGGCAGCTTTCCCAATTTCGTAGAGACTCGATAAACTGTACACTTTCCATCTACACTGTAGCCTTTCTAATATGCTAAGGGGTGCACGGTGGTTAGCACTGCTGCCTTGCAGCGCTAGGGACCCGGGTTCGATTCCAGCCTTGGGTGACTGTCTGTGTGGAGTTTGCATGTCCTCCCCGTGTCTGTGTGGGTTTTCTCTGGGTGCTCCGGTTTCCTTTCCTCCCACAGTCCAAAGGTGTGCGGATCAGATGAATTGGCCATGCTAAATTGCCCATAGTGTTAGGTGCATTAGTCAGAGGGAGGTGGGTCTGGGTGGGTTAGTCTTTGGAGAGTCAGTGTGGACTTGTTGGGCCGAAGGGCCTGTTTCCACACTGTAGGGAATCTAATCTATCTAGTGGCTTATAAAAGAAAACCTTGGATTGCACACAACTGCATAGATTTCCTGGCGCGGAAAGTTTAATGAGAAATATGTAGTGATTATAACGAGGTCAGCCAGCTGGATATAACAGAATGAGTTCCCTGATTGGACCATTTTAACAGCCCCAATCAGGGAACACTGGCTGATCGATAAAAAGAGGTGTGTCCAAGATTCTGGTGCTCTAAAAGCTGGCTCTGAAGAGACAGTACAAGAGACAAGAATTCTTCATGTATAAATAAAGGGAGACTTGGTAACAGGATATTGGCCTCCGTGGAGTTATCTCAAAATACTTTGGGGGAGGAAACAGTCAAAAGTTTTACTACAATTTGCTGGTTAGGCCTCAAAGCCTGAGTGTAGGATTTTACAAACACCCCCATTCTGAATAAATCAGAGTAATTGTGACCACCTTCCCCAAGATATAACCCCCTCTTTGTTTCTACTTGATCCCAGGGCATGAGTAGCACACTTTGCTGTTGATGTTCTCCAAGGATTTGAGTGCATTGTCCAAGTCTCTAATGTGTACAGGAGGGCAGGTAACAGCATTCTCCAATCAACCATGAACTTGATGCTGAGATTGAGATGTTTCTTACCAACCACTCTTTGCCTCAGATGAAAACAGGCTGTGCTGGCACATTGGGGGTATTATTACTTGCCTTACTAAAGGGAGACTCTCAATGGTACAAGAAATTACCCATATTGTCCAATACCTCGACATAGACCTTGACAGGGAGGGAGATAGAATTGTATGGAGGGAGCTAGTTGATAGGAACATTTGTCTTCTGAATGTGTAACTAAAGACCTATTTCTTCATACACCTATATGAATGTACTAATAATGGTTTGGAATTTGGCCTCTGAGCATGTGAACATTCAACTGTAGTCTTCATGCTGCAGTTCAATAACAAACATTGGTGTGCTCTTGGCTCAAGACTGGAGGATACACGGGTTGAGTTTTTTCTAATCTACAGCTTATCCTGCAGATTAGCTCCATACCAGCTGGAAACCATATGGATATGGGGTGAAGGGTTGCAACAATGAACATGAAGAAGAGCATAGGGTCATTGCTTTGCTTGATCCTAGTTCACACTGCATTGATGAGGATTATGACTCATCTATGCAGGCAGAGAATGATGACAAATTCCTACAGGCAGTCAATTTTGACAACGATTCTACATATTCCCACCCAGTTGATGGAGTTAAATTAGGTGAAAGAAGGCCACACATAGAGGTTGCTCAGCTGTCTGCATTTTACCTGGCCTTGTTTTCAGTAAAGATCAGGTCCTTGGAACCATCTAATGGACGGTCTCTACATTGTGATTCTGTTAGAATATCTTCAGCCAGGTGGAGGAGGCATTGAGATGACTTTTTACAGTGACCTTCCATGTAATGGACAGCATAGAGACTCCTCTGTAATTCATCTTCTCTCCTTTCTTGAAGATTGATGCAATTGTGGTATGTCAGATATTGCCTCAGATGCCCTCCTCTTTCCAGATAAGGGAGATGAAATTATGCATTCATGTTACAAGTGCTCTTCACTGTATTTCGTATGTGCTGGTGGCTTTGTTGGGTCCTAGCTGTCTGACAGCCTTTTTGATCTCATGGTTAGGGTTGCGCTAAGATGAGCATGCTGTGGGATGTTGTTGGGGCAATCGTCTTGAAGATTGAGCCTTGTTGAGATGATCCTTGGAATGCTCCTTCCAACATCGATAAGCTGCAGAGCTGGGCTGAGAGGTGGCAAATGAAACAAGTGTGAGGTGATTCACTTTGGAATGAGTAACAGGAATACAGAGTACTAAGCTAATAGTAAGATTCTTGGTATGTGGAGATGAGCAGAGAGATCTCGGTGTTCAGGTACATAGATCCTTGAAAGTTACCACCCAAGTTGATAGGGTTGTTATGAAGGCATACGGTGTGTTAGCTTTTATTGGCAGAGGGATTGAGTTTTGGAACCATGAGGTCATGCTGCAGCTGTACAAAACTCTGGTGCAGCCATACTTGGAGTATTGTGTAAAGTTCTGGTCACCGCACTATAAGAAGAATATGGAAGCTTTGGAAAGAGTTCAATGGAGATTTACTAGGATGTTCTTATGAGGAAAGGCTGAGAGACTTGAGGCTGTTTTTGTTAGAGAGAAGAAGGTTGAGAGGTGACTTAGTTGAGATATAGAAGATAATCAGAGGGTTAGATAGGGTGGACAGTGAGATTCTTTTTCCTTGGATGGCGATGGCTTGCACAAGGGGACATAGCTATAAATTGAGGGGTGATAGATATAGGACAATGTCAGAGGTAGTTTCTTTACTCAGAGAGTAGTAGGGTTGATAAACGCCCTGCTGTCACAGTAGTAGACTTGCCCAACTTTAAGGGTATTTAAATGGTCATTGAATAGGCACATGGACAAGAATGGAATCGTGTAAGTTAGATGGGCTCCAGATTGGTTCCATAGGTCAGCGCAACATCAAGGGCCGAAGGACCTGTAGTGCGAAGTAATGTCCTATGTTTTATAGTTCTTAGGATTAAAGCGATCTAAATGCACATTGAGAATGTGGGAACATGGTACTGAATTGGATTATGAACCATGACCATAGTGATTGCTGGAGTAGGCTCAAAGGGCTGACCGTGTGTTGCTGGTTAAAGCACAGCAGGTTAGGCAGCATCCAAGGAACAGGAAATTCGACGTTTCGGGCCAGAGCCCTTCATCAGGAATGAGGAGAGGGTGCCAGGCAGGCTAAGATAAAAGGTAGGGAGGAGGGACTTGGGGGAGGGGCGATGGAGATGTGATAGGTGGAAGGAGGTCAAGGTGAGGGTGATAGGCCGGAGTGGGGTGGGGGCGGAGAGGTCAGGAAGAGGATTGCAGGTTAGGAGGGCGGTGCTGAGTTCAAGGGAATCGACTGAGATAAGGTGGGGGGAGGGGAAATGAGGAAACTGGAGAAATCTGAGTTCATCCCTTGTGGCTGGAGGGTTCCCAGGCGGAAGATGAGGCACTCTTCCTCCAACCGTCGTGTTGTTATGTTCTGGCAATGGAGGAGTCCAAGGACCTGCATGTCCTTGGTGGAGTGGGAGGGAGAGTTAAAGTGTTGAGCCACGGGGTGGTTGGGTTGGTTGGTCCGGGCGTCCCAGAGGTGTTCCCTGAAGCGTTCTGCAAGCAGGCGGCCTGTCTCCCCAATACAGAGGAGGCCACATCGGGTGCAGCGGATGCAATAGATGATGTGTGTGGAGGTGCAGGTGAATTTGTGGCGGATATGGAAGGATCCTTTAGGGCCTTGGAGAGAAGTAAGGGAGGAGATGTGGGTGCAAGTTTTGCATTTCCTGCGGTTGCAGGGGAAGGTGCCGGGAGTGGAGGTTGGGTTGGTGGGGGGTGTGGACCTGACAAGGGAGTCATGAAGGGAGGGTCTTTGCGGAACGCTGATAGGGGAGGGGAGGGAAATATATCCCTGGTGGTGGGGTCAGTTTGGAGTTGGCAGAAATGACGGCGGATGATACGCTGTATACGGAGGTTGGTGGGGTGGTAGGTGAGAACCAGTGGGGTTCTGTCTTGGTGGCGGTTGGAGGGGCAGGGCTCAAGGGCGGAGGAGCGGGAAATGGAGGAGATGCGGTGGAGGGCATCGTCGATCACATCTGGGGGGAATCTGCGGTCCTTGAAGAAGGAGGCCATCTGGGCTGTACGGTATTGGAACTGGTCCTCCTGGGAGCAGATGCGGCGGAGACGAAGGAGTTGGGAATATGGGATGGAGTTTTTACAGGGGGCAGGGTGGGAGGAGGTGTAGTCCAGGTAGCTGTGGGAGTCAGTCGGTTTATAGTAGATGTCTGTGTTGAGTTGGTCGCCCGAGATAGAAATGGAAAGGTCTAGGAAGGGGAGGGAGGAGTCTGAGACAGTCCAGGTGAATTTGAGGTCGGGATGGAAGGTGTTGGTAAAGTTGATGAACTGTTCAACCTCCTCGTGGGAGCACGAGGCAGCGCTGATACAGTCATCGATGTAGCGGAGGAAAAGATGGGGTGTGGTGCCAGTGTAGTTGCGGAAGATGGACTGTTCCACATATCCTACAAAGAGACAGGCATAGCTGGGGCCCATGCGGGTACATCGATGACTGTATCGGCGCTGCCTCGTGCTCCCACGAGGAGGTTGAGCAGTTCATCAACTTTACCAACACCTTCCATCGCCACCTCAAATTCACCTGGACTGTCTCAGACTCCTCCCTCCCCTTCCTAGACCTTTCCATTTCTATCTCGGGCGACCAACTCAACACAGACATCTACTATAAACCGACTGACTCCCACAGCTACCTGGACTACACCTCCTCCCACCCTGCCCCCTGTAAAAACTCCATCCCATATTCCCAACTCCTTCGTCTCCGCCGCATCTGCTCCCAGGAGGACCAGTTCCAATACCGTACAGCCCAGATGGCCTCCTTCTTCCAGGACCGCAGATTCCCCCCAGACGTGATCGACGATGCCCTCCACCGCATCTCCTCCACTTCCCGCTCCTCCGCCCTTGAGCCCTGCCCCTCCAACCGCCACCAAGACAGAACCCCACTGGTTCTCACCTACCACCCCACTAACCTCCGTATACAGCGTATCATCCGCCGTCATTTCTGCCAACTCCAAACTGACCCCACCACCAGAGATATATTTCCCTCCCCTCCCCTATCAGCGTTCCGCAAAGACCACTCCCTTCGTGACTCCCTCATCAGGTCCACACCCCCCACCAACCCAACCTCCACTCCCGGCACCTTCCCCTGCAACCGCAGGAAATGCAAAACTTGCGCCCACATCTCCTCCCTTACTTCTCTCCAAGGCCCCAAAGGATCCTTCCATATCCGCCACAAATTCACCTGCACCTCCACACACATCATCTATTGCATCCGCTGCACCTGATGTGGCCTCCTCTATATTGGGGAGACAGGCCGCCTGCTTGCAGAACGCTTCAGGGAACACCTCTGGGACGCCCGGACCAACCAACCCAACCACCTCGTGGCTCAACACTTTAACTCTCCCTCCCACTCCACCGAAGACATGCAGGTCCTTGGACTCCTCCATTGCCAGAACATAACGACATGACGGTTGGAGGAAGAGCGCCTCATCTTCTGCCTGGGAACCCTCCAGCCACAAGGGATGAACTCAGATTTCTCCAGTTTCCTCATTTCCCCTCCCCCCACCTTATCTCAGTCGATTCCCTTGAACTCAGCACCGCCCTCCTAACCTGCAATCCTCTTCCTGACCTCTCCGCCCCCACCCCACTCCGGCCTATCACCCTCACCTTGACCTCCTTCCACCTATCACATCTCCATCGCCCCTCCCCCAAGTCCCTCCTCCCTACCTTTTATCTTAGCCTGCCTGGCACCCTCTCCTCATTCCTGATGAAGGGCTCTGGCCCGAAACGTCGAATTTCCTGTTCCTTGGATGCTGCCTAACCTGCTGTGCTTTAACCAGCAACACATTTTCAGCTCTGATCTCCAGCATCTGCAGACCTCACTTTTTACTCAAAGGGCTGACTGCCTACTCCTTCCCCTATTTTCCATGTTTCTATTTATTATTAAAAATCACATGACACCAAGTTATAGTTCAACAGGTTTATTTGAAAGTACAAGCTTTCGGAATGCTCCTCCTTCATCAGCTAGCCACTGAGGCATGATCATAGGACACAGAATTTATAATAAAAGATCAAAGTGTCATACAACAAATACAATGCATTAGACAAACCTAGATAGCTGTTAAGTCTTTAATCACTGAGAATAGAGACACCGTTTTGATTGATAATATGTAAATCCTAGAATTTCTTTCAAACTTTTACTATGTCCTATGTATCCTGCGTCACTAGCTACCTGATGAAGGAGCAGCGCTCCAAAAGCCTATACTTTCAAATAAACCTGTTGAACTATAATCTGATGTTGTGTGGTTTTAACTTTGTTCACCCCATTCTAATACTGGCATTTCCACATGTATTGATTGTGAGTGCTGACTTAGTAAGTCCTTCCTTACAGAGTTGTTAAGTCCTTTGCCAGGTACATTTGCCACTGGTGTTTATGGTCCAGGCTGATGGGGGATTGTAATCAAGATTCAGTTATGATCAGTCCAGCAGACATCAGCCCCTGTCATAGGGCAGGTGAGGTGAATATCTTTGAGGTGCCTCATTTGAACGAGGACATTGTCACACAGGTGCCAATGTGTGGAGTGAGCCATGAGGTCTTGTACTTGTTGCTCTAACAAAATAGGGTGATAATTGTGATCAGATCATGTTCTAGGCTTTTTTGTCATAAGGAGAACTCCACTGTTATTTGCTTTCTCCATGCCATCCATGCTGACTGTGCCTTTCTAAAGGCTTGTTCCTCTCCCAAATCGGGCACTGAAATCATCAAGGAGAATCAATGTGTCTCCCTGAGAGATGCTGAACAACAAGTGATATTCGCCCTGCCAACTTCTTCCAGTTCAGTCTGGAGAGAACTTTAACTCGGAGGAAACCTGACTGTTAGCCCACCAGCCCATTGTTCTTGTGTAGCTGGTAATTAGATGAATGCTTAAATAGCCAGTGTTGGGCCAGGACATCGTATTTATATTACTCTTACTTAACCCTTCCATCAAAAGGCAAGTCAATGAACATTTGAATAGAAAATTAACTAAAAGTTTGACCATGATAATTGTTTGTTTTTCAGACTTGGCGGATGGTGGATATTGATGTTTCATACTTCTGTGTTAATTTTCACTTGCCTGCTCTTCTTGCTAGCTTAACTATGTCCTGTTGCACTCAATTGCATCTACCTAATTATTTGCTGTTCCTCCAAATTCAGCATTATGGGTAGATTTTGATATTTTACTCTGTATTCCATTGAACAAATTCATTGATAAAAATCAAAAGTGAACTGGTCCTGACACTAAATCTTGGGAAACATCAATATCCACCATCCGCCAAGTCTGAAAAACAAATAAGTATCATTGTCAAAATTTTAGTTAATTTTCCAAAAGGACATTGACTTGCATAATCCATGAGCCAGTCAGCCAGTTGTTAACCAGCCTTGTAATAAACACTTTATCAAACCTTTTCTGAAACTCCACTTAACAACATCTATTTCATCAACTTTCTCTGTTTCTTCACCCAAAAACTCCATTAGGTTAGTCAAACACCAGCTGTGCTTATACAATTTGTGCTGGCTGTTCTTAATTCATTCAAATATCTTGAAGTACAGAGAACATAGAACGTAGAACAGTACAGCGTAGTACAAGCCCTTCAGCCCTCAATGTTGTGCCAACCTTTTATCCTACTCTGGAATCAGACTAACCTAAATACCTTTCATTGTGCTATCTTCCATGTGCCTATCCAAGAGTCACTTAAATGTCCCTAATGTATCTGACTCTACTACCATTGTTGGCAGTGTATTCCATGCACCCACCACTCTCTGTGTAAAGAACCTATCTCTAACATTTCTCCTAAATCTTCCTCCAACTATCTTAAAATTATACCCCTTGTGATAGACATTTTTGCTATGGGAAAACGTCCCCCGTCTATCCACTCTATCTCTGCCTGTCAATGTCTTGTACACCTCTATCAAGTCACCTCTTATCCTTCTTTGCTCTGATGAGAAAAGCCCCAGGTCCCTCAACCTTTCTTCATAACATATGCCCTCCAGTCCAGGCAGCATCCTGGTAAATCTCCTCTGAACATTTTCTATAGCTTCCACATCCTTCCTGTAATGAGGCGATCAGAACTGAACACAATATTCCAAGTGTGGTCTAACCAGGGCTCTATAGAGCTGCAGCATAACCTCGTGACACTTAAACCCAATCCTCTTGTTAATGAAAGCCAACACACCAAGCACCTTCTTAACAACCCTGTCAACCAGGGTGGTGGCTTTGAGGGATATGTACCCCAAGATCTCTCTGTCCCTTTATACTGCCAAGAATACTGCCTTTAACCCTGTGTTCAACATTCAAATTTGACCTTCCAAAGTGAATCCCTTCACACTTTTCCAGGTTGAACTCCATCTACCACTTATCAGCCCAGTTCTGCATCCTATCAATGTCCTGTTACAACCGACAACAGCCCTCCAAACTATCCACATCTCCACCAACCTTCATATCATTGGCAAACTTACTAACCCACCCTTCTACTTCCTCATCCAAGTCATTTATAAAAATCACAAAGGACAGAGGTCCCAGAACCGATCCCTGCAGAACACCACTGGTCATTGAGCTCCAGGCTGAATACTTTCCATCCAACACCACCCTCTGTCTTCTATAGGCCAGCCAATTCTGTATCCAGACAGACACGTTTCCCTGTATCCCATGCCTCCTTACCTTCTGAATGACCCTACCATGGGGAACCCTATGAAATGCCTTGCTAAAATCCAAGTATACCACATCCACTGCTCTACTTTCATCAATGTGTTTGGTCAGATGCTCAAAAATTCAATAAGGTTTGTGAGACATGACCTGTCCATCAAAAGCCATGTTGACTATCTTTAGTCAAATGATGGTTTTCCAGGTAATCATAAATCTTGTCTGTCAGCATCCTCTCCAATACTTTGTCCGCCATTGATGTAAGACTGACTCCTCTGTAATTCTCAGGATTATCCCTATTCCCTTTCTTGAACAAGGGAACAACGTTTGCTATCCTCCAATCATCTTGCACTACTCCAGTGGACAGTGAGGATAGAAAGATCACCGCCAAACGCATAGCAATCTCTTCCCTCTCTTCCTGTAGTAAGCTAGGGTATATCCCATCCAGCCCAGGGGATTTATTTCTACTTACGTTTTTAAAAGATTTCAGCACATCCTCCTTCCTAACACTCCTGTTCTAGCATATCAGTCTATTTCATGTTCAGAAACATCAAGGTCCCTCTCAGTAGTGCATACTGAAGCAAAGTATTTATTAAGGATCTTCCCTACTTCCTCTAACTCCAGGCACAATTCCCTCTACTATTCCTGATCAGCTCTACTGTCACACTGGCTATCCTCTTGTTCTTCACCTAAGTGTAAAACGTCTTAGGGTTTCCCTTAATCCTACCCACCAAGGCTTTTTCATGCCCCCTTCTAGCTCTCCTAAGTCCATTCTTCAGTTACTTCCTGGCTTGTAATCCTCTAAAGCCCTGTCTAATCGTTGCCTTTCCAACCTTAAACCAGCTTCCTTCTTCCACTTTACTCGCTGTTCCACATCCCTCGTCACCAAAGGTTCCTTCACCCTGCCATCCCTTCCTTGCCTCATTGGGACAAACCTATCCAGCACTATCAGCAAGTGCTTCCTAAATAACCTCCACTTTTCTGTTGTGCGTTTCCCTGAGAACATCTGTTCCCAAGTTATGTGCCCCAGTTTCTGTCTAATAACATTATAATTCTCCTTCCCCTAATTAAATACCTTCCCATACCGTCTACTCCTATCCCTCTCCATCAGTATAGTAAAGGTCAGGAAGTTGTGATCGCTATCACTAAAGTGCTCTCCCACCTTGAGATCTGACATCTGACTTGGTTCATTGCCAAGCACGAAATCTAATATGGCCGCCCCTCTAGTCAGCCTACCTATATATTGTTCAGAACCCTTCCTGGACACACCTGACAAAAACTTCTCCATCCAGTCTACTTGAACTAAGTGTGTACCTATCAATATTATGGAAGTTAAAGTCACCCATGACAACAACCCTGTTACTTCCAAAATCTGCCTCTCAATCTGCTCCTCCATGTTTCTGTTGCTATTGGGCAGCCTGTAGAAAACTCCCAGTAAATTGACCGATCCTTTTCTGTTTCTGATTTCCACCCGTACTGTCTCAGGAGACAAGCCCTCCTTGATAATCTCCCTCTCTGTAGCTGTCTTGATTAGCAATATCATTCCTCCGCCTATTTTACCTTCCCCCTATGCCTTTTGAAACATCTATACCCTGGAACAGCCATCAACCATTCCTGCTTCTGTGAGATTCAAGTCTCTGTAATGGCCACAACATCATAGTTCCAAGTATTGATCCATGCTCTGAGTTCTTCACCTGTACTCCTGATACTTCTTACATTAAAATAGAAACACTTTAACCCATCACACTGACTGCACCTTTGCCCTATCAAGAGTCTATCCCTCTTCACAGACTCTCTGCATGCTTTATCTGGCTGTTCACTACCTACTCCATCATCTAATCCGTAGCTCAGGTTCTCACCACCCCGCTAATCTAGTTTAAATCCTCCCAAAGAGCTCTAGCAAACCTTCTACCCAGGATATCAGTGCCCATCCAGTTCAAGTGCAACCCGTTCTTCTTGTACAGGTCCCACCTTTCCCAGATGATATCCCAATGATCCACATATCTGAAGCCCTCCAACCTATACCAGCTCTGCAGCCACGTGTTCATCTGCACTCATTCTCTATTAGCCTCACTACTACATGGCACCGGTAGCAATCTTGAGATTACTACGCTGCTCATCCTGCCTTCTAGCTTCCAACCTAACTCCCTCTATTCTCTTTTCAGGTCCTCTTTCCCTACCAATGCCGTTGGTACCGATGTGTATCCTGACTTCTGGCTGTTCTCCCTCCCCCTTAAGAATCCTGTAGACTCGATCCAAGACATCTCTGACCCTGGAATCCAGGAGGCAACACACCATCCAGGAGTCTCGCTCGCAACCACATAATCTCCTGTCTGTCCCTCTCACAATTGAACCTCCTATCACTATTGCTCAATTATCTTCCCCCCTTCCCTTCTGAGCCACAGAGCCAGGCTCAGTGCCAGAAGCCTGGCCACTGCGGCTTTTCCCCTGGTAAGTCACCCCCCTCCAACAGTATCCAAAACGGTATACTTATTATTGAGGGGAACAGCCACAGGGGGCCCCTGCAATGTCTGCCTATTCCCCTTCCCTCTCCTGAGTGTCACCCAGCTACCTTTGTCCTGTAAGTTAGATGTGACTACCTCCCTATAACTCCTCTCTATCACCCCCCCCCCCAGCCTCTCAAATGATCCGAACTTCATCCAGCTCCAGCTCCAGTTCCCTAATGAGGATCTGGAGTTAGGTGCATTTCTCGCAGGTGAAGTCAGCAGGGACACAGTGGTGACCCTTACCTCCCATATCCTTCTGTTCTAAACTACCAAGAGAGATTGAATAAATGGGGAAAAAAAACAAAAAAAAGTCTTACCTTACCAAGCCTCCACACACAGTCTTTTCCCTTTCCACTGAAGTGCAGATTCAATTTTTCCTACTGATTACTGTTTTGGAAACCTTACCCACTAATGATAGTAAATGAACTGGCCTGTAATTTTTAGAAATATCTTTATATCTCTCCTTCATATCTGTCACTCCCAAATCTACAACTGATAAGCTCTTCCACTGTTTTCACTAACCTCACCATCAATCTTCCACCCACCACTACTACGTCTTTAAGCAACTTGGACGCATGGCATCCAGACCATGTGACTTATGCACTCTATACACAGAGAGGCTTTTCAGTACCTCCTGCCACATAATTCTTATCTTATCCATTACCACTTACCATCTCCACTCTTACAGCTATATCATCACTTCAGAGTTTCCTCCTTTCACACCTTTTTTTACACCTGCTTCAGATCTATCTCTCTTCTACTATCATTAGCAACCCTTTGGTGCAGTCTTTGGCTCTGAACACCATATAATCTGTTTCACTTGCTCATCCTTCCACTCCGTCAACAGAAATAAAAAGCACACTATCCAAAGCCTTTTCAGTTGTGAAGAAGGGGTACATTGGCCTTGTACCATATGTTGCCAGGCCTTGCTGAGCTTCTCCAAAATCATCTGTTTGAGTTTCAGATTTCCTACATCTGCAGTATCTTGCCTTTATTTAAGGCCTGGGGAAAGGTGGAAAGGGGTTTCCTCATAGAATGCTAGTGTGGGTAAGGGACTTCCATTATATGGAGAACATAGAGAATGTGAGACATTTCTCATCAACCCCGAGAAGGTTAAGGTGAGATTTGTTGGAAATGTTCATAATTATGATGGCTTGTAATAAAGTAAATGAAGAGAAACTGTTTCCAGAGACAGGAAAGTTTGAAAGAAGTACACACAAATTTACAATAACTGACAAAAGAATCATGCCATGAGTTTTTTTATGATGCGATGAGTTACGATGATCAGGAATTCACCACCTAAATAGTTTATAAAATCAAACTTATTAACAACCTTCAGAAAGATATTGGATGTAATTTGGAAAGGAAAGATTTGGAAAAATGTGGTGGGGAAGATTGCAATGTAATTAGATGCTTCTTAAAAAGCCAAAATGTCTTGCACTGTGCTACATAAATCTACTAATTTTATGATTTTCTGAATCCAGGAATATTCTGACTAGTGAACCTTTTCCACATAAGATGTCTAACATTGGAAAGAGAGAAGCCTTTGGCAATATTCTGTATCATGCCATATTGCTTTACGTTGTCCTTCCTCTGTTTTTAGAAGGTTGTACTTTCAGCTTTTGGTTCAAATCTGGGTGAAATAAATCTTGCTATAATCAGAAGAAATTATTTTCTAAGTCAATGTTTCTCAAACTTTCTTCTACTGTGATGGCATTTCAAGGCTTGCAAGATTTTGTAATGCCCCTGTGAGAACTATAAAAGCAGGGTTGTGTGAGGGGGGGGGGGGGGGGGTTGAGGAGGGGGAAGGCTTATGGGAAGACCCATGAGAGCAGGAAGCAGTGCACAGAAAACCTATGGGAGTGAAGGGAAAGGGGTTGTGCTATACAGACGCCATTGCTGTCTCTGGGCTTGTGACTCACTTAGGGTCCCACACCTAACTTTGGAACCCCGATCTAGGAGGTGCATTTTGCTAATCCTTCACACACAACTCAGAATAAACATTTCAGCCATAAGAAAATACAGCATGCAGGAGTTATTTATATTAAATGTGAATGTCCATGTTAGTTGCCATTTGCATTATGATCACAGATCCAAAGGTGAATAATGGGACTATGGAATTTGGAACACCATCAGAATAGCCATGGTCTCACTGATATGTAGAGCAGCTTGGAAAGGCCAGATAGCCTAATTCTGGTCCTAAATCATATGCTTACACATCAGATTTTAGCCATGTTAAATTTTAAATCATCTCCATTTTTGCTTTAACAGGTAGATTCTGCACAGGATGTGTGATTTCAGTAGTTCGTACCTTCTGCAGTCATAATGGCACAACCATGAGAAGGCCTCAGCTATTGAGCTTCCACCACACAAAATTGGTGTGTGTGTTTTCAGCTGCCATGGATCTAAGCTCTAAGTTCTCTCCTAAAAGAGTTCTTGGTCACCTTTGGCTTTGGCTTTCTTGCAATGGTGTTCCTGTGAAGCACTTAGCAATGTTTTCCTGTGTGAAAGGTGCTCTGTAAATGAAAGGTAGTATTTAGAAGTCACACTGAAAAGTTAGAAATGCAGAAAAATGAAATGGAAAAAAAACTCCTTTTCTACCTGTTGCTTTTCCTTTGGCCAGAGCTTAGAATTTATCAACTTTAACAGCTCTCAGGATGTGTCTATTTGCAACTTCTTGTGACCGTCAAAGGGGAGTTTTCAATTAAACAAAATTGAAACAGCAGGAGAATGAAGCATTGTGTGTCACATAGTACAGTAAATCCTATTGTTTTGAAAACAATATATCCTTTGTCTTCCATAAGGAACATCACATGAAATTGATTATTTGCACATAATGTTATAGTGTTGAGAACAGTGACCTCATAAGATAGAGGCAGGCCCATATTTGTCATAACCATTGTTGTCAGTCTTGCTAATAATAGTTTGGCCAACATTTGGCTTGTTCACAAATTTTAAACCTCCTGAAATAATCTGCACAATCCCAGTAAAGGAAGAGAATTAGATTCAGGTGGTAATCAGACAACCATGTATCACTAATGTTTTTTCAGGACCGAATGAACTCCATCTGCATCGGTTATTTGTCGTTACTTCTTCATTAGGAATGAATCTCTCCGAGCAATCTGCAATTTCATTACCTAAGCTGTTCAGAAAATTACAACAATCTTCCTCGACAGATCTGTTGCTTAATAGCTGAAATAAAATGTGAAACTCATTGCCACGATTTGCATCTGCAGATTCTGGGTACCGTGACAGCATGTCTTAATTGCTATACAGAACAACCTCGATTATCCAAACAAGACAGACAGAGAGTATTTTGCTTAGATAACTGAATGTTTGGAAAACGGATAACGCTTTTACGGGACCTTGACATCTTGTTCGGACAATCCGAAATTCGGATAACTGATGTTTGGATAACCGAGGTTGTTCTGTATTTGCCACAAAGTTCAAAATCATTTTTATTTTAAATAGTCCCTAACTTGACAGCACCATTTATATTGAATACAGTATTTCTATGATGCGGAGGTGCTGGTTTTGGACTGGGATGGTCAAAGTCAGAAGTCACATGACACCAGATTATAGTTGAACAGGTTTATTTGAAATCACAAGCTTTCAGAGCACTGCTCCTCTGTCAGGTCACATCATCTGACAAAGGAGCAACGCTCTGAAAGCTTGTGTTTTCAAATAAACCTGTTTAACTATAATCTGGTGTCATGTGACTTCTGACAATATTTCTATGATCTATTTGCAAGCCACATAGAAACGTTAGATGATTTCTAAGTTGTAACTCTCGCTATCAGAGAGTAGCTGTGACCCACCAGATAGACAATTGGTCTTTGTGAGAATTGCCACATTGTCCGTGAGCTATTGGATTTCACAAAAAAACATTCCGATATATTTTTCCACACAATAAAATCAGTAAGACCAATCTGACATTCCCAAAAGAATTGAAGCCCTTACAAACTACTGCTGATTCTTTTTGATAACCACCAACGTGCTCAATTTTATATTTTTGGAAAAAGTGAATGAGTTGAGTTTGGATAATTATAATAGTGGATCGAAAGTATTCATTCAAATTGGAAGATGCCGTTCCTTGCGATAGCCGGGTAACATTAGAAACAGAGCTATGTTGTGAAAATTGCACATGGACAAAGATGACCAATTTTGCCAAACTGAGCCCTGCATCTCCCAAGAACGTCAGAAAAAACTGATGCATTAAATACCTGTGAATATTTTTCAGTTAAGTCACTTGATCAATGCAGGTAAATGTTTTCTTGGTCTGAATATGGCCTAACAAGCAGAAATACAAGTCAATTATTGCATTTTGTTTTTAAGTGGAACTAAAAGAAGCAGGAGGACTCCTCCCAGTTCCTCAGAGCCCCTGAGGCCTGATGCCCCGACCTCTCATGTACTTCGGCCTCCATAGCGCTGACCTGAGTTATCAACATTTTAACCAAGACTTCAACAAGCAGGTTCACATTATTTAAATGATGCTTGAAGCTCAATTTTGGATCCGCCTTCAGTCCCCTGGATCTGATCTGCAAAGTGGTTCCAGCAGTGACTTCATATACAAAACTAATTTCTGTTGAATTTCAATAACATGCATGTAAACTCAATTTCTCAGCCATGTGTTGGTAGTCAAGCAAGGATTAATCAAGAGAGAAGGAATGACAAAGGAATACTCCAGTTTAAAGGGACATGCTTGAAATCTCTATTAGAACATAGAAAGGTAACACACAGGAGTGGGCCTTTCAGCCCACAGTGTTGTGCTGAATATGATGCCAAATTAAAGAAATCCCTTCTGCCTGCTCTTAGTCCATATCCCTCGATTCCTCATATGGTCATGTGCTTATCTGGGATGAGGTGGGGGGGAAG
The DNA here is from genome assembly GCF_020745735.1 of Hemiscyllium ocellatum. Taxonomy (NCBI): domain Eukaryota; kingdom Metazoa; phylum Chordata; class Chondrichthyes; order Orectolobiformes; family Hemiscylliidae; genus Hemiscyllium; species Hemiscyllium ocellatum. The sequence goes on along the minus strand of NC_083405.1, from coordinate 18,465,106 downwards.
GGAGAATTGGAAAATGGTGAAGTCGATGTGGATACAGTATGATTGAAGGGTCCCAAGGCGGAAGATGAGGCAGTCTTCCTCCAGTCGTCAGGTGGCTTGGATTTGGTAGTGGAGGAAGCTCAGGACTTGCATGTCCTTGGTGGAGTGGGAGGGGGAGTTGAAGTGGTCAGCCACAGGGGAGTGGGGTTGTTGGGTGCGTGTGTCCCACCATAGATGTTCCCTGACAAACTCTGCAATTTGGCAGTGCAGGCAGACCAAGGAATTCAAAGGCAAAGTCCAGAAGCTTAGAATAAATAAAAACATATTTACTGAAGGTGTTTCTGTTATTTGAAGCTGACTTTGGTGTGTCTATAACCTTCAAGCCTGACATAGGCAAAGTTGAGAAGCTACGAAAAATGGATGGCATTTTCAGTGAAGACTATGCCTATGGAACTCAGGTTGGTTGTGTACTATCCCTGGTTGAATATATTGCCATATCTATGAAGGAGAGATGAAATTCTTCCAGAGGAAGGCAGTTATCAAGAAATTTGTGGTTAGGATTATTGGCCTAAATGCTGTGAAGACTGCCAAACCAGTTGGTAAGTTCTGTCTTATTTGCAATTGGCACTTGATGTGTAATCAACCACAATTTTCTGGTTAAATCATGGTTTTAAATAATGTTGAACTTGCATTTTAGAATATGAGCAGTTACCCAGGATGTCATTTTAATATTTGCTTTGGATGATTCTTGTATTGTAAAATTTATTTTGCTTTGAACTTTTGTGCTTTTATTCTTTCAGTAAATAACTGAAATGTACCTGAGCACTTGAAGTTCAAAGCTCTGGGTTTAATGCAATTAGAGTATATTTAGTGTATTACGGGTGGTACAGATTAATGGTGAAAGGGAGGACTGCAGATGCTGGAGATCAAAGTCAAAGAGTGTGGGGCTGAAAAAGCACAGCAGGTCAGGCAGCATCCGAGGAGCAGGAGAGTCAACGTTTCGGGCACCAGCCCTTCATCAGGAATGTGGGATAGGGGAAGGGAGCTGAGAGATAAATGAGAGGTTGGGTGGGGTTATGGAGAAGGTACCTGGGAAGGTGATAACATTTCTGATTTCCAGCACCACATTTTTCAATACATATTGATGGGCCATGGGACCTCTTCTTTACTGTATGATTCTACGAACTAAGATTTCAGACTTTTTCTAGAAACTGGTAATCTTATCTATGGGTAAAATAGATGACAAATCCAGCCTGCTGCCAATTCACATTCCAGAACTTTAAAAGGAAGCCAACTGTCTCCTCTTTTCTCTCCTTCTAGAGTCACAAACTCTAATAGCTATACTTCCAAGGAGGAAGCAATGGATAATATTCAATTAGATTAGACTTACAGTGTGGAAACAGGCCCTTCGGCCCAACAAGTCCACACCGACCCGCCGAAGCGCAACCCACCCATACCCCTACATTTACCCCTTACTTAACACTACGGGCAATTTAGCATGGCCAATTCACCTGACCCGCACATCTTTGGACTGTGGGAGGAAACCGGAGCACCCGGAGGAAACCCACGCAGACACGGGGAGAACGTGCAAACTCCACACAGTCAGTCGCCTGAGTCGGGAATTGAACCCGGGTCTACAGGCGCTGTGAGGCAGCAGTGCTAACCACTGTGCCACCGTGCCGCCCTATGGGCAGGGGAATGTGTTGCTGGTTAATTTACACCCTTTTGAGTGAGACAGGCAACATTTTGTTTAGTGCTTTGTTAATAGGATGTGAGTTTTTCTGGCTTGGTCATAAACGTCATGCCTGTTTAAAAAATAATGTGGTGCAAAACAGCTGCCAAGTGGCAGCATGCCCCAGCATGGAGTTCATGTTCATGCAAGGTTACCGCCACTTTAAGCTGGTGTATGGAAATATATTCTGGCTAAAACAAATACTCTAAATGCCTGTGAGGAGAGTCTGAGTGGAGAGAAGGTGTAAAAATAGCAAACATAGCACAGAGTGTGCTCGACGGTCCTCTGCTGCAACGATGGAGGTCATGGTGCTGGAGGTGGACAGACAGAGAGAGAGTTTCATTTCCCGGGGGGATCAAGAGGCTCCCCAGATAGACACTGAGAAAACAGCGAATGCAGACAGGCACCACTGTCAGACCAAGCATTCTGGCATGGAAATCCAGGCAACAGAAGTAGGAGTCTAATGGCCACACAAAAATGATCAATGTAATTATGCATCTTCAAGTGCCTGTTAATTAATCCATTAGGTTTTGGACTTTGGAATTTATTGCCGGTTACTAACTGCCTGTTAGAAGGGGGTTGTGAGCTGACGTCTCAATTATATGCAGCCCATGTAGTATCAATATGACCAAAATGCTGTAAGGTGGGAAGATCCAGAATTTTGACCAGTGACAATGTGAGATGTATTTTGAAGTCAGAGGCATGACTTTGGAGGGGAAATTGAGGAAGATGGTGTGCTGGTGTAGACTAAAATCATGAGCCATGAGTCAAGTATTTCAATTAGGTAGCGGTGCTTGATGTGAGAAATATCACCTGTTCCACCTTAAAGGAAGCCAAGTCACAGCTATAGTCATCTTGATCATTATCGGTCTTTACTTATGGCTGCAGGTTTGCCTACTGAAGTAATAGGTTTTGGTGAGAACTTTTCTTGTCAAGAAAGAAGGATGTACTCACTGTTCCTGGCTTGGGTTGAAGTAAGAGATTTTCTCCCTGAGGACCCTGTAAAAACAAAACCATCAGTTAAGATCCCATCTCCTTCTCCTGCTCCCTCCATCTGAGACCAGCTTGTGACCTTCTGCACTGAGTGTCATCAACTTTGCTTTCATCTTGCACAACAAGGGGGATTTTAATCGGTTTTAATCGGCCAGTTGTATCTCAGGGATAACACTCTGCCTTCTGAGGCAAAGGGTTGGAGAATCAAGACTCCATCTCAGGACTTAAGCACAATAAAGTCAAGGTTGACCCTCGAGTGCAGCTGATTGGTCAACTGGTAAACCAAGGTCCCTCCTGTCCTCTCAGGTAGGTGTAACAGAACCTGAAGCATTACTTGAAGAATGAGGAGACGTGCTATCATGGGAGTCCTGGCAAATATTTATCACTGAAGTCTATAATTTGGTCATTTTTTTGTGGGAGCTTGGTGAGCACAAATTGGCTGCTATGTTTTCCACGTTAAAACTGTGAATACAGCTCATAGTTTGTAGACTACTTTAGGACTTCCTGACAAACATTGATGTAAGCCTTTCTTCTTATCGAGCCCATTACTGGAAGAAAGTCTTTTGATCTAAACCCTTTGAAACAAAATTGTTACGTAAGGCAGTTAGTACCTGAAAGAGAAAGCTGCAGTAGTCCTGAAGAACCATAGGCTATTCTCTTATTAGAAAAAGATGTCTAGTAGTGAGTCTAACTCGAGTGTCACCATGAGGTTGAGAAGGCAGGGCCTTCGTGGTGACATCAGTTGACCTCAACAATCTATGTCATTCACATACCTCTGCATCACATACCAACTGTCCAGCCCATTGAACTAGCCAGTATGTTAAAGAGTTAACTGACATTACACAATATTCCTGATTCCTGAAGAAGGGCTTATGCCCGAAACATCGATACTCCTGCTCCTTAGATGCTGCCTGACCTGCTGCGCTTTTCCAGCAACACATTTTCAGCTCTGATCTCCAGCATCTGCAGTCCTCACTTTCTCCTGACATTACACAATAGGCTTCCTCCACACGAATGTGAGTGACTGCTCCTTGAAGGAGCTAACTAGAGTTCTACAAACCCAATGAGTTCTATATGTGTTTACCACAGGATATGTAGGGCTTTAGAAAGTAGACAATAGGTGCAGGAGCAGGCCATTCAGCCCTTTGAACCAGCACCACCATTCATTATGATCATGGCTGATCATCCACAATCAGTATCCTGTTCCTGCCTTATCCCCATTATCCTGATTTCACTATCTTTAAGAGTTCTATCCAACTCTTTCTTGAAAATATTCAGAGACTTGGCCTCCACTCCCTTCTGGGGCACAGCATTTCATATATCCACCATTCTCTGGGTGTAGAAGTTTCTCCTCAACTCTGTTCAAAATGGCCGACCCTTTATTTTAAAACTGTGTCCTCTGGTTCTGGACTCACACATCAGCGGAAACATGTTTCCTGTCTCCAGAGTGTCCAATCCTTTAATAATCATATATGTCTCAATCAGATCCTCTCTCATCCTTCTAAACTCAAGTGTATACAATCCCAGTCGCTCCAATCTTTCAATATATGATTAGATTCCCTATAGTGTGGAAACAGGCCCTTCGGCCAAACAAGCCCACACCAACCCTCTGAAGAGTAACCCACCCAGATCCATTTCCCTCTGACTAATGCACCCACTAGGGGCAATTTAGCATGGCCAATTCACCTGACCTGCACATCTTTGGATTGTGGGAGGAAACTGGAGCACCCGAAGGAAACCCACGTAGACACAGGGAGAATGTGCAAACTCCACACAGTCAGTCACCCGAGCTGGAATCAAACCCAGGTCCCAGGCGCTGTGAGGCAACTGTGCTAACCACTGAGCCACTGTGCCGCCCCATTTGTGAGGTGCTGGCATCTTTCTGGGCCAGCCTTTATTTTGTACCCCAGTTGCCCTTGGGAAGGTGATGGTGAGCTGCCTTCTTGAATTGCTGCAGTTGATGACTGACCTGCCATTCCGGGAATTGACCTCGTGAACCTACGCTGCACTCCCTCAATAGCCAGAACGTCCTTCCTTAAATTTGGAAACCAAAACTGCACACTATACTCCAGGTGTGGTCTCACCAGGGCCCTGTACAGCTGCAGAAGGACCTCTTTGCTGCTGTACTCAATTCCTCATGTTATGAAGGCCAGCATGCCATTAGCTTTCCTCACTGCCTGCTGTACCTACATGCTTGCTTTCATTGACTGATGTATAAGAACACCAAATCTCGGTGTACTTCCCCTTTACCTAACTTGACTCCATTTAGATAGTAATGATTGTTCTTAGTGTTCACAGCATATAACTAAAATAGCAATATGGACTTAATTTTAAACTGAGACTTACATGGATCCCAAATGTTATTAGCTATGAGGTAATGTGTGATAAACCGGGTTACTGTTCATCAAGGTTGAGCTTAATTCTACCGATGAGGTAGTGTTGGCATCCTTTCCCAAATGGCATCATTAGCATAAACTGATTCTGACAAGAAAGATTCATTTTAAGGCATTCCTAGATGATTCTAGTAGAAACTAACTTGTACAAAGGAAAACAAGAACTTCTCCACAGTTACATCCATTGCAATTGCCCCTATCACCTTTTAACCAAAGTCAGAAGCCCCACCGCAGTTCTGCAGTCAGCCATTAACCTGGAAGTGTTTTGTAATTGGTTTAAGAAGAAGTGTAGCTTTGTAACCTCTGAGCCAGGAAGTTCCAGTCGCACCTGTTTCAGGTGTGTGTAATAAAATCACAGTGATAGCGTTCCTACCTCTGGATCTCTCAGGTCCCACCGACTCCAGAGATGTATAATGACATATCTGCACAGGTTGAGTAGGACCAAAAAAGAAAAGAGCCAAGGGCAGTGGTCCTCCCTGCTGCTGAATATACGTGCATTATGTGTGTTAAAGAGGTACGTGAACTGTAATGGCATGGTCAAAAATAACAATGCTGACTGAGATTACAATCGTTATATTTGTGATGCACACCTCACATCTGCCTAATACCTTGGCAACAGTGGCATCCGTTGATCTAACATGCAAGAAACATCTTTGTGCAGTGCAAGTCAATTTATTTTAATCAAAATGGCACTCGTAGTTATGAAGCTATAGGTATTATGGAGCCATATTTAGTTTTTTTAGTAACCCTAGTGGCTAATCTTCTGTGTGATTTGGGTAGTGAGACTTAAACTTTGACAGGAGCAAGCTTCCAGATTCCAGAAGCAAAATGGTCTCCTGTGATCTTCAGGGTCTAGGCTGATGTAAATTCCACAGGTGAGTTGGTAGACGCCAAGTAGGCATTCTGATGTTGTTCACTTGGATAAACAGAACCATGTATCCATAAGCTAGGTGAGAGGTGGGAGTTCCTAAGGCTGGAGTAACTCAATTTCATCGTTGCTTATTCATCCAGTGTGAGGAGCAAGTAATTCAATTATCATCAGAGGGCATGTTCTCATCTATTATCCATGAAGTCATGGAAACCTACATTGCAATGGACACCTAGTAATAATTTCAAATAAAATGGAGCCAGGTGCATCACTGGTGTTAGCCAGAGTGTAAGGCTATCAATCCCATTTTGAGTTCTGCAGTACTAAGCAAATACATTCAAAGTTGACCTCCAACTGACATTAAGCTGTTGCACAATGTGAATAACACAGTCAGATTTGGTCAGCGTGTGCAGTTTGCAGCAGCACTCACTCAACTACAGTTGAGTAGCAGGCATCCTCATTGAAATTTTTTCACAATTGAAAGACACTGAGACAAAACTGTCCCACCAAAACTATTGTTCCACTTCCTATCTGCATAAGCGGTGTTAGTGCTACTTAAATAGTGTCTATCGATCTGACGATGAGGGTATCTGGAGCACAGATTTAACAAGGTAGTAAAGTTTTGACATAGGTGAACTGTAAGCATAAATTTGGCCAATTATAAGGATCAGAACCATCAACTTCATCAGGTTGACAATTTCCAAATTGTTATATGACATGCCAGTTAAAAATTATAAATCACAGTCAGACTAAGTCTTTAACATTAATTGTGCAATAGGACACAAGACTACAAATAAATTTGTTCATTAATTTCAGGAGCTATTATTTAATAGGCATGGAATTTTAAAAAGTCAACCACTTAAAAATGACTGAAATAACCAAATATTTTCAGGAGAAAGTATTCTTTGACTTGTTCAAGTATCAATGTATAGGAAGAGTTAGGGTATACAGGAAAGTATTGGCAGAGCTAACATCAAATGAAATAATTATGATTTAAAGACTTCATCACTCACTCGCTCTGACAGTGACTATGAAAGTATCAATTTGCTGTTGAAAGTGTCATTCCAAATACTTGGAAGCAACTCCTCTGGCATTAAGAAGGGCGCCATCTCTTATTGCATCCATGAGGTGATGGATGCCCTGTTTCAGAAACTGAAATGATAAACCATTTTTACAGGACGTGCGATAGATAGTTACAGCTTGCAAAAACTTTAGTTTTTTTAACCATTATCATCTACCGAAGAGTTTAGATGTGGTCAGTTACACAGTTAAGGGGACTGTCAGTTAATCAAATCAGGCACATCAACCCAAAGGGCACCACATCTTTAGCATTCAGTAGTCCGTCATGCTGGAAGAAGAATCCTTAATCACATGCCTCTTTCTTTTTGAAGTTGGTTACCTCTTTTTAAACAATCAATTGCAAGATTTGTCATTGACTGACCATGACTACGATTTGAAACTATCGGCTCTTTACCCAATTATAATGGTGAGAAATGACTACAAATAATGACAAAATGAATCTCGGAATGGCTAGAATATGTCTTAGACTTGTGATCCTTATTCTTTTATTTACATGTGGAGTTAGGATGAAGAGGTTACAAAATCTGCATAATGATTATATGACTGCAGAACTTGCTTATATTTTATTTGTGTGATAAATTTGCTTTTGTTAAACTTTAACTGTCGCTTTCTTTGGTGTTTATTTTTTTAAAAAGCCTAAAATCAGATTAATGTAGGCATTAGATAATTTGATGTTGAAAAGTAATTACCTAACATGGCATGCTGTATGATTACCCTGTTAACTATGAGAAACTTATCTTGTCCTTAATGCAAGGTTGACACCACAAATGTTTGGTCATTTTGGACTAGCTCAGAGGAATAAGATATGAGAATCAAAACAGAAAGCTAAAACCACCACAAAATATAACTCTACAAGACACCTCCATTCTGTGAAATTATGTTCTTGCTAATCTGATACTAATTCTGACCACTTATTGCCAAGATGTTGTGAAGCAATAAAATCCCACCACATTTGTTGAATGAGCCCAAGAATTCTTGTTTTTCACAGAGCAGAAACTGCAATCCTCGTTATTAGGCTGACTTTTAAATAATGATAAATTTTCTTCAGTCCCAGGTGCAATGTGACTGTTTCCTGTGACCTACATTTAGACAATGTTGCACAACTGCAGAGGAAAACATGAGAGCAAAGCTAAATATAGGTCAGCCCTATCCTGAAGGCATCTTGTCTAACCAAAAATATGCTTAATTCTGGTGGTTCAAGCTAGAAAAAAAAAGAATTTTGCCCTAAGAGAGTTACATAAAAGTAATTGCAGGTACAGATTGGTGTTAGAACAATACTCGGAACCTGAAAATAACACCACAGGCATAGAAAATTAAGATCTTGCATGAGTTTCAAAATGACCTTTCAAGCATATATTAATAATAGCATCCCTAAATGTTGTAAAAGAAATGCATAAAACTTCAATGAGTGTGTTATATAAAATAAAAACAATATCTTGTTAGTTGACAGCTAAAATAAATATCTTCCAATTAATTAAACAAGTTACCATAAGCTCATGCACACCTCCTTTCTGAGAAAATATATGGATCTATTTTTATCTCCCATCATTTAGTTTATACATTAGGTGTGTTGGATCAGAAGTGCATCTTCTATTTTCCAATCTTCAAACTTTAATGAACTAGTGAAGGATAATGGCTGCCAAGCGTGATGGTAAGCATGGTATTTGTCTGTCTTCCATGGTATTGTGACAAAATGGCAGAATCTGGATAATATCAACAAGTCCAGGACAAAGAGAATAACAACAAAATATTTAAAAGTTATGAATAATGCAGATGGAGTTAACAAATTGGTTCTCAGAGGAAGTTGTGAAACAGTTAGAATTCATAAGTGAACTTGACAGGGCAAATACTGAGAGAATGTTTTCCCTCATCTAGACTGTATAGGACCAGAAGGCACAGTCTCAGAATAAGGGGGCGCCAATTTAAGAGTGAGATGAAAGGGAATTTTTTTTGCTCTCAAGGTGTTGGGAGCCTTTGAAATCCTTTACCATCGGGAGCTATGAGGACAGAGTTCTCATGTATATTTAAGGTTATGTAGTTAGTTTCTTAACCAGTACAGGAAAAGGGCAATAAGATGGATATGAGGAATGTTGCATCAGCCATAATCATATCATGTGGGGGAGCAGGCTCAAGGGGCTGAATGGTTATTCCTGGTTTTTATGGTCTTATCACAGTAGAAACAATCCCCTTATAAAAAGAAATTTGAATGCTCAGTTATTAACTCAAAGAATTATGTTGCAAGATTCTGCATTTTAAACAGAAGCTTTTACTGAACAAGATTATATTTGATAATTCGTTATTATTTAATCCGAAACTCTCAACAAGTCAATCCTTGTTCTATTTTTATTTCCACCAAAGGGTTTTACTTCCCTTTCCAGGAGTTTGAATGTTCCTCCACTATTCCTGAATCCAAATCACGGTGGAACACATCCCTTAGGAATTCATTCTGACTGTCCTCAATGCTCGTGCTGTTCCTTGAGGTGTCATATTTACTGGAGCTAACATACAGAGAGAGAACCTTCCAATTCTTTTTAACCACCTTTGCTTCCATTAGCATTTTGCTCCAGGTCTCCACTGCTTTCAAGCAGCTATTGCTGACATTTCTGGATCACCTGCACCAAACAACCCCACTTTCCTATGGCCAACCACTTCAATGCCCCCTCCCACTTCTTCAAGGACATGCAAGTCCTGGGCCTCCTCCAATACCAAATCCCAGCCACCGACGCCTGGAGGAAGAACACCTAATCTTCCGCCTAGGGACCCTCCAACCGCATGGCATCAACGTCAATTTCACCAGTTTCCTCATCTCCTCTCCTCCCAGCTTATCCCAGATCCAACTCTCCAACTCAGTACTGCCGACGAGAAAGTGAGGTCTGCAAATGCTGGAGATCAGAGCTGAAAATGTGTTGCTGGAAAAGCGCAGCAGGTCAGGCAGCATCCAAGGAACAGGAAATTCGACGTTGAGGACATTCCTGATGAAGGGCTTATGCCCAAAACGTCGAATTTCCTGTTCCTTGGATGCTGCCTGACCTGCTGCGCTTTTCCAGCAACACATTTTCAACTCAGTATTGCCCCCTTGAACTTCTCCCACCTGTCTATCTTCCTTCCCATCTATCCCCTCCACCCTCCACTCCAATGTATCACCACCAGTCCCTCCTTCATCCACCTATCGCCTTCCTAGCTACCTTTACATCCCCACCCCCCCACCTCCTCCCCCCCCCCCCCCCCCCCCCCCCCCCCCCCCCCCCACCAGCCTCCTATTTACCTCTCAGCCACCATGGGCACCCTTCCCCCACCCCCCCCTTCCTGATGAAGGGCTTATGCCCGAAATGCCGACTCTCATGCTCCTCAGATGCTGGCTGACCTGCTGTGATTTTCCTGTGCCACATTTTTTGACACTGACAGCTTTCTATCTCTGTCCATTTATAAGAAAGTAAAGTACCCTGCACATGATGTTATCTTCCCTGTAATCTATTGCCACTGCAATATGGCAGCTTCAGTGTCTCAGATAGAAATCATGACTAATTATCCACCATTTCCGAACTGAAAATCAAATGGACACTTTAAGATCGCCCTTATTTACCATTTGCTTTACCATTTACCTTGCCTTGAGCTTAACTACCAACCTGAGCAGCATCACAAGGCCTCAAACACATGCTGAGGTGAAAACCATCGGAAAGTAAGTAAAGCCAAGTACTCACCCGATAGATCCAATACACTTGCCACCAGATCAGCGGCTTCCACCCACAATGAAGGCCTACGCAGTCTGAAGTCTTCATTGAGGCATTGGGTACAGCAAGCAGGAACAGCCATCTGTGCTTGTTATCCCCAGTGGTGAGCTTAAACTCCCAAGATCCGAGAGCTTCCAAACTGGCTGGCAGGGATGGGAAGGGCGTTGGTGATAGTGTAGGGAACCCCAAGGATCAGAAGCCTGATTAAAAGTTCTGTGAATGAAACTGCTGTTTAGATTTTAATACTGCTTAATCTGTGTTTAAATTAATAATGTATTTAATTGTTGTCTTCTGTACAATTGATAGTGTTAATTACTCTGTTTATTGCATTCACTTTTATTTTCTTGTATTATGCTTTCCTTTTAGCATTCAAATAAATGCAGAGATTTTTTTGCCCTGAAATGCCTGTCTACTGCCTTCTTCCTTTCACATTCCGAAATAAATTCAGTCTCGATAACCAGAGATCTGAGGGTGATTCAAACCACCTAAAATCAGCAAATCACTGAGTGCAAACCCTACAGAATGGCGACCACGGCTTGACGCTGGCAGAAGGAATGTGATGTGGTAGAGGATGTTTCAGAAGCAAGGTCTCTGATGAAGGAGAGGATCTGCTTCTATAGGTTTAAAGAGGTAAGCAGATACAAGAAATGGGTCCTTGATTTCTCGCACACTGAGCATCTCGGTGAGACACAGCACCGTGGACTGACAACAAGGAGACTAAGTGCTCCACAGAAAAGGCAACCTGACTCCTCTGCCTTCAGTGGCAGGTCCGGGTACTGGATCAGAAAGTCAAGGAACTGAAGGCAGAGTTATGGGAGGCAGAGGAAGGTTCTAGCATGAGGACCAGGGTAGGAGAAAGGCTGTACACTATGCTAAATTGTCCATAGTGTCCAGAAGTGTGCAGGTTAGGTGGATTAGGTATGGGAGGTGCAGGGTTACAAGGATAGGGTGGGGGATGGGTCTGGATGGGAGGCTTTTCAGAGGTTGATGCAGACCCAATGGGCCATTGGCCTCCTTCCATGCTGTAAGGGTCCTATGCTTCCTCTGGCCTCTTACGCCCTCAAGTACTTTGCTTGAAAGCTTCCAGACTGGTACTCATCAAATCTAATGTTCGAACATCGCCCTCTGAACTTGCAATATTTGACTTCCCAAAATACACTACCTCAGACTTGTTGGGATTAAACACCATTTCTTTTTCCAACTTTCCAAATGATCTATATCCTGCTATTTTTTAAACCTCCTTCACAGTCCATAAATCCTCCAGTATTGATGTTATGTGCAAACTGTCTAATCAGACTACTGGCATTTTCATCCAAATCATTAATATGTATTGAAAACAATAGAGGTCCCAGCACTGATCTTTGCAGAACCACACTCCTGTCAGAAAAGCTCACCTTCAAAACTACCCTCTGTCTTCTTTGACCAAGCCAATTTTGTTTCCAACGTATCAATTTACTCTTGATCCCATATCTTCTGGACCAGCCTACCATAAGAGACCTTATAAAATGCTTTAGTAAACACCATGTAGACAACATCCACTTCCTTGCCCTCATCAAGCATCTTCGTCACTTTCTCAAAAGATTCAATCCAATTTGTGAGACAAGACCTCTCCCTCACAAAGCCATGCTGACTATCCAAAACAAGTCTTTTTTTTTCTCAAATGTGAATTATTCCTGTCCCTAAGAATCTCTCCAATAATTTCCCTATCACTGATATAAGGCTCACCAGGTTATAATTTCTTGGATTATCCTGGCTGTCCTTCTTAAACAAAGGAATAATGTTGGCTCTCCTCTAGCTTTCTGGGAACTTGCCTATAGGTAAAGAGGAGAAAAAGATCAAGGTCCTGACAATCTCCTCCCTTGCCTCCCTCAGTATCCTGAGATAGATACCATCACGTCCTTATCTACCTTAATGTTTTTCAAGACATCCAACACCTCCATCTTCTTAATATTGACATGCCCCAGAACATCAACCTTACATCATTCATGTCCCTCTCCTTGGTGAAGACCAATGCAAAGAACTCATTAAAGAATCTCACTCACTTCACTGGCTCCATGCATAAATTCCCTCCTTTGTCTTGAATGGATTTATCCTTTTCCGAGCTATCTTCTTGCTTCGAAGAAATGTATAAGATTCCTTGGGATTCTCCTTAATCCTACTTGCCAAAGACATTTCATGGACCCTTTTAGCCTTCCTAACTCCAAGTTTAAGTTCTGTCCTGTCTCCTTATAATCATCAAGAACCCTATCTGATTTAAGTTTCCTAAACTTTATGTGTCCTTCCTTTTCCTTTTGGCTAAACCTTCAATATCCCTTGTCATCCAGGGTTGCCAAATTTTGCTATCCTTATCCTTCAGTCTCACAGGAACATCCTAGTCCTGAACTCTGATTAATTGGCCTTTTAAATACTCCCACATGTCAGATAGGGAAATGCTCTCAAATGGCTGTGCCCGATCTAATTTCTCTAATTCCTCCCTAAACCTGTTGTAATTTGCCTTCCCTCGAATTTAGCACTTTCACCCAAGGACCACTCTTAGCTTTATTCATAATTATCTTAAAACGTATGTAATTGTAATCACTGCTGCCAAAATGCTCCCTCATTGAGTCTTGTTCAGGTTCTTTCCAGGGAGTAGCCTTGGGCCCTCAGATGGGCCCCAGTCATGCCTGCCTCTTAGTCAGCCACATCGAACAGTCCGTCTTCAGTACCTACACAGGCACTGTGCCCCAACTCTCCTGCCGTTACATCGATGACAGCGTCCTGCACCCAGGCTCACAATTTCCACTCACCCTCAAAATCATTTGGTCCATTTCACGCACCTCCCTCTCCTTTCCTGATCTCTCCATTTCCATCTCCATGACAGTCTACAGACAGTCATTTACTACAAACCCTACAGACTCCTATACTATTTGGACTACACCTCCTCCCACCCAGTATCCTGCAAGAATTCCATCCCATTCTTCCAATTTCTCTGACTCCACCACATCTGCTCAGGCAAGGAGACATTCCACTCCCAAGCATCCCAAATGACCACCTAATTTGAACAGTATGCTGTTCCCCCTGCTGTCATCCAGATAGCCCTCTACCGCACCGTCTCCATTCCCCATTCCATAGCTCTAAACCTCCCCCACCCCCAACAAATGCAATAAAGACAGGGTCCCTCTTGTCTTCATGTACCAACCCACCAGTCTCTGCATCTAACGTATCATCCTTAAACACTTCCACCAACTCCAATTAGGCCCCACCACCATGAACATCTTCCCCTAGCAATTCCGCTCTGCCTTCCACAAGGACCATTCCCTTTAACAGTTCTTGGTTCATACTACGCTCTTCACCAAGTACCCCCCACTCCCCGAACCCCTGGTACCTTCCCCTGCAACCTGAAATGATACAAAATCTGCCAGCACATCACCCCCCCTTATCTCCATCCACGGCCCCAAACTGTCCTTCCAGGTGAGACAGATGTTCACCTGCCTTTCCTTCAATCTAGTTTACTGTATCCGATGCACCTGACGTGGTCTTCTCTACATCGGAGAGACTGAACCTAAACTCAGGGCATGTTTCACCAAGCATCTCAGCCAGGCCCATAGGGGCCGACCTGACCTCCCAGTTACTCCCCATTTTAATTCCCTTTCCCACTCCCTTTCCTTGGCTTCCTCCATTGCCACAGCGAATCAGACCACAAATTGGAGGAACGCCTGGGTAGGCTACAGCCCGGAGGACTCAACATTGAGTTCTCCAAAATCAAATAACTTTCCTTCCCATCCCATGACTCCCTTCCCAGCCCCTGCCTCTCCCTTCCATTCCTCTGATCGACCCTTCCTTCCAGCTACCGTATGGATTCATTCCTTCCATCGACCAACCAGGTCATACCCTCTACCTATCCCCACCTCACCACTCTGTCCCACCTTCTCCTTCATTCCCCTCCTCTGTCACTTTTTCTGCAGCTCTCCTTAAACCCACCCTCAGTCCTGAAGAAGGGTTACACTCAAAACATTGACTTCCCCACCTCCTGTTGCTGCATGGCTTGCTGTGTTCTTCCAGCCGTCTCCTTGTCTTCCTTCTTTCCCTAGTTGGACTATCTTCCTCAGTGTTGGTAGAGCTGTACTCACCCAGGCAAATGGAGGGTATTCCATTACACTTCTACTTATGCCTTGTGGACAGATTTTGATGTATTAGAAGGTGAGGTGAGTGAACTACTCGTTGAAGACTCTGATCTGTTTTAGCCACAGTACTTAAATGACTAGGAGAAAGTGAGGACTGCAGATGCTGGAGCTCAAAATCGAGAGTGTGGTGCTGGAAAAGCACAGCCGGTCAGGCAGCATCTGAAGAGCAGGAGAATTGACATTTCGGGCATAAGTTTCTGGTCAATGGGAACCCCTGGTATGCTGATTGTGGGGCATTCAGTGAGAGTGATGCCATTAAATGTCAAGAAGCGAATATTAATTCTCTCTTTTTGGAAATGATACCTGTATGAAGTGAATATTATTTGCTACTTGCCAGCCCAAGCCTGGATACACACCTATTTTGCTGAATTTAGGCATGAACTGCTTCAGTGTCTGAGGAGCCACGAATGTTGTGCAGTCATCAGCAAATATCCCCACTTCAGACTTCATGTCTCTCGGCGGCCCAGCATTGCAGTCTCTCAGTCCAATGTGGAAGTCTCTCAGTTCAGTGTGGACATGCAGCCTCGATAGGATTCTAGAACAGTCTTCGGCCTCAAGAGTCTCGAGGAGAAGTCTGGTGCCATCTGGAGTCAAAGTTTGCCCCATACCAGAGGCTAGGTGCCAGTGTGGACTGGGTTGAAAGGTGAGTTATTCTGAACCTTTTATTTCTTTACTTTTCTAACTTTATTCCTATGATCTGTAATGTTGGATGTTTTATTTCTTTGCTTTACTTTTTGTCCGTATGAATTTGTACCTAGGTATCTAAGATGGAACCATAAGTGGCGATTGTAAAGTTTCCACTGTTGTTCATTTGAGTGTATGTGACAATAAAGCTAATTCTAACTCTAATTCAAGTTGGAGGCAAGGTCACTGATGAAGCAACTGCAGATAGTTGGACGCAGACACTATTTTGAGGGAGGTACCCCATGTGAAGGCTCCACTTTTTCGCTTTTATCATACAACAGTTTGTGACCCTTCGTAGTTGATTCAGTACTATCGACTGTTAGCTGGGTTTCCATCTTCAGTCTCCATGATGAGAAGCAGTGACTGCTCCAAGATGTTTCTCTCATTGTCCCTCAAGATTTCTGCACACAGAATGATTGCTCACAGCCTGTCTTATACCAATCAATGCTGAAAAATAGCTACTCTCCAAAAACTGATGAATCATATTTCCTTACTAGGTATTGGGTTGCCTAAGCCTGGGGCAGAGTGTATCCATTGTCTTTCAGTTGAGGTAATTAACTTTTGACTGTCTTAGCCTTTAGCTTGGCTCCCATTGTCTATTTGAATTGAGCAATAAAGAGCTACTCATGCCTCCAGGAAGCCATTGGCAAGCGATTTCTGTTTACCTTTGGAAATGTTCATTGAATTTCAAAAAATCTCTTGCAATTTCTTCCTGCCACAGGTATAATCTAGTCTCGGTTCCAGATGAAATCCTCAAGGGTGTTTAAGTGACTTTTGAGATCCATTTTGAAAGTTTTTTTGTATTTTAATTCAGGTTTGCACTCTTTATAAAATATATAAATACACTGTTAGTCACCAGCACACAATCCCATTTGTTGCCACAGAATCTCACTGCAAATATTGCACCCATGAATCACGTGTTTAAAAGATTAGAAACGTATGGGAAGTTGTTTTTTTTCCCTTCAAGAGGAATTGAGGTATCAAGAATAAAATTTTCTTCAGTTAGCCTGACCTCAATCATTGATAATATTTTAGAGTCCATTATGAAAGGTGAGATTAAGGTGTACTTGAAAGTGCTTGGTAAAACAGGGTTCAGTCAGTGGGGTTTCGTCAAGGGGAGATCATGCCTGATAAATCCGTTAGCATTCTTTATGGAGGTAATGAGCAAATTAGACAAAGGAGAGCCAGTGGTTATGATCACTTGGACTTCCAGAAGAGCCCTGATAAGGTGCTGCACAGGAGGCTGCTAAATGGGATTAGAGGCCATGGTGTTTGGGGCAAGGTTCTGGCATGAATAGAGGATTGGATGACTGGCAGAAGACAGAAAGTGGGGATAAAGAAGACTATTTCAGGATGGCAGCCAGTGGAGTTCCGCAGGGATCAGTGTTGGGACTACAGCAATTTACTTTATACGTTAATGATCTGGACAAAGTAATATTTTTACCTGAGCTGTAAAACTAACTCCTTAGATGTTTAACTTGAGAATTTCTTACAAGAGTGCTCACAGACAAATGCATATTGAAGTGGCAATCCAGCACCCTTTTAAAACTTCTAAAATATGTTACAGTCAAACAGGAAGTGTGAATAGAGGAAAACTGGTCGACCTCTCTTCATCCGATTATATCAAGGTGACATCTGACAGTTAAAATCACATCAATGTCACATGGTCAAAATTTGTCGGGTAGCAAAGAGGATGTTTCAGCATTTCCCTTCACTGTGCTCACCTGAATTCAACTCCAAACTCCAACAGCAAGAAGGATCACTGGACCTGAAGCTTTAATTCTGCTTTCTCTCCACAGATGCTGCCAACCCTGCTGTGTTTTTACAGCATTCACTTCTGTAATCCAACCCATACTAACATGCAGCCATAGTTCTAACTGGTAACCACTAATAATCTAGCAGACAAATGATTCACCATTTTCTAGCTGCTAACTTATCTGTTTTACTCTCCATTTCATAAATCTCTTTATTGCTCTGAATTTCATGTTTTATTCTGTGATAATATTCTTGATTTACCTCACCTAGATGCCACTTATTACTGTGCAGAGATTTTGCATGGCCTTATTCAGACATGTCATGACACACATCAAGGGAAGCTGGGCCTTAAACCCAGGTGTTCTGGCTTAGAGGCAGGGATTCTACTACTGCACCACAACAGCACGAGATATCACATTACATATTTTGAAGATGTAGTTTTCCAATAGCCACATCAAGTAAGTTAGTAAGCTCCTTTAAACTTGCCCCCAACATGGTTTTCATTTCCATCTTTACTTGCAGCCCCTCCAACTCATGAGCATGTTTCATGACACTGAGTCCAGAAAAGGTAAAAATGCAGTTTTATGTTGGAAATCCTCATGTTCAGATAATTCTGATCATATTAAATTCTATTTGAAGTATCTATTTACCTGTTTTGTCAGTTTTATATACATATTGAAAATAGTGGAAAGAAATTTAACTCATAATAGCCAGATTCTTACCTGATTGTACAATTGAAACCACAAACATGCAAAGCCCACTCAAAGTTGGTTTTAGAAAGGCCTGTAAATAATGAGAAAAGAAAATCTGTTCACTTGAAACAACAGTGCTGTAAAATCACATTGCATCATTCACTTCACCTGTGCTAGTTCGTTGAAAGAGGAGACTAATTAGTTTTAATCCCTAGATCTTTTTTCATAGTCTAGCAAATATTTTAGTGCCCCCAGAAAGAATCAGTAAAAAAATGCAAAATAGGCTGCTTTGCCAGTTGAATGATTCTAGTTGCAAAATTTCAGCACAAACTGGTACTTTTCAATAAATGACGGAGGAAATTTGCAGTTTTTGCTTCTTTAAACCTCTCCTGAGCCCACAAAGGAAAACTCCAGCCAATTTGTTGCTGGCCACCTCATTTTGGAAGGAGGCCAATTTCTTCTTCACCTGAAACAAGGAGCAGCAGCACGAAAGCTCATTTGGCACCAAAACCTCACTGGCAGCATTTAGATGTGGCTCCCAGTGTAGCTGAGACCGTACACCAACGCAAATGGGCTGAGAGCCATCAGTCCCACTGACTTTACCCCTTGTCTGTGCAGAAGCTGAATTTCTTCACCAAGGAGCCGCTTATTGCTCCCAGATTATTATTTGTGTTTCTCTGAAAATTCAGTTCATTTTGTTCCAAGTTTATGATGTTTTTCTAAATAGTGCTCTCTAACTCTAGTATTAAATTTCTACTTTTTAATTTTATCCACCCGGTTGCTGTTGTCCTTACTCTTAAATTGGAAAGAGTAAACTGTTAGCTATTTTATAAAATGGAAGTCATCTCTGACCACTCTTCCCCTCTACAGACCATTCATGGTTGTCAAGAAACAGAATACAATCAGGCCTGTTCAGCAGCGTGATTTCCTATACATCACCAAGCGAGGGGCAAAAACTCCTGGTATTCAACAGGCAGAGAACTGAGAAAGTCTTTTCCTTTTATCTTTCTACCAAAACTTTTCATCATGTCACAAAAATGTAACAGTAAGTGGCAGCACAAGCAGAACACAATTATATCTGACATGGCTTGTATTGCTATCATGATGTCGGAACATTGGAGTAGAAATGTACCATTCAGACTTGTGAGCCAGCTCCACTGTTCAACAAGATCATGGTTGATCAATCATTTCAGTGTAGTTTTCCCCATACTATCACCATATCTCTTCAAATAATTGATGATTAGGAATGCTCAAGCTCTTCTTTAAACATATTCAGCGACTGAGCCACCGTAGTCCTCCGGGTAGAGACATCCAAAGATTCAGAATCCTCTGAGTAAAAACAAAATCTCCTCAGGTTGATCCTCATTGACTTCCCCTTATTTGAAAATTGTGTCCCCTTGTTCTGGGCTCCTCACTAGAGGAAATACACTACCTGCATCTACCATGCCCATCCCTTTCATATTCTCAAGGACTCAATTAGATCTCATCTATGAAACTCTATCGAATATAAGCCCTGTTTCCCCAATCTCATTAGTGCACTGAACAGTCACCTCAGAAACAAATCTGGTAAACATTTGTTGAACTTCATCTATGAAAATAATATCTTTCCCAATATAAGGGGTCCAAAACTGCACATACTACTCTGGGTGCAGATGAATCAATATTCTAGCCAGCTGAATTGTACTCAAATCCTCCTTTAATACAGGTTAGCATTCATTAACCTTCCTAACAGCACCTACAGATTAATTTTCAATAATCTAGTGACAAGGACACCCAGGTTCCTTTGCACATCTGCACCTTATAATTTCTAATCATTTTAAGAAATATTCAGCACATCTGCATCTCTTACCAAAGTGGATAGCATGATATTTTTCAGCATCAAATTCCATCCGCCATGTTTTTTGCCCACTCACTAAGGCTGTCCAAATTCTCTTGAAGCTGATTTGTATTGTCTCACAAATTTCTCCCTTGCTTTGTGTCATCTGCAAACTTGGACATCTCATATTTCATCCCCACTTCGAAATAATTGATATGTATTGTGAACAGCTGAGGCTCAATTACTTACTGCACTAGCCCACTAGTCATGCAAAAATGGACCATTCAATCCTACTGTCTGTCTACTGCCTGTTAACCCTAACCATTACCTAATCCTAACATCAGTACAAGAATGCCTTATATCCTAAATTTTACTAACCAATATTCTGTGAGGGATTTTATGAAAAGCCTTCTGAAAATTCAAATATACTTCAGCAACTGAGTTCTCTTTATCCATTCTGTTAGTAACTTCCTCACAAAACTCCCATTAGGTTAATCAAACCTGATTTCCCCAATAAAATTCTATGCTGACTGTGTCTAATCAGATCATTATTATCTAAGCGTCCATTCATCATATCTTCAAGAATAGAGTCAAGCATTTTCATTGCTACTGATGTGACGCTAATATATGTGTGGATCGCAATCTTATTCAAGAGTAGGTAACATTTGCTGTGTTCCAATCTACAGGAACCATTCCAAAATCAATAGAATTTTGGAAACTGATCATCAAAGCATCATTTACCTCCTTTCAGAATTCTGGATGGGTATTTTTTAGGTTCTACTACTTATTTAGCTTCAGTCCCATTAATTTCCCCAACGCAACCGTCTTACCAATGCGAATTTCCTTCCCTTCATCATTCTCCCTAATCTCTTGGATCTGTTTTCTGGGAGCTCTTTTGAATTTTTCTCAATGAAGACAGGAACAATTAATCATTTAACATTCCTGCCATTTATATATTCCCCATTATAATTTTTTCTGGCTCTATCTACATCGGACCTATACGTGTCTTAGCCAACAATTTCCTTTTTGTGTACCTTTAGAAACATTTACAGTCCATTTTTATGAGATTTTTTTTGTTAATTTACATTCATTTTGTATTCTTCTTTTCTCTATCAGTTTATTGGTTCTCCTTTGCTCCATTCTAAGATTCTTCCAGTATTCAGATTTACTACTATTTCTGGTAACTTTATGTATCTTTAAATTTGATCTTATACAACCTTAATTTCTTTTATAAGTCAATGTTGACTGAGATATTTTTGGATTGCTGTAAACTGTGGAATAACTCTTTGAAGATTATTCATTACTGATGTATCATCTTGGTTTTTAAAGTATTTTCCAAATTTAAGACTGGGATGAGATGAAATGTCTTCTCTCAGAGGGCTATGATTGCCACAAAGAACTATGGGGCAGTGTTTAAAGCTGTGATAGATAGACTCTTGATCAGTAGGGGTACCAAGGACTATAGAGAAAAGACAGGACAGGATAGACGTGAGGAATGTTGGATCTGCCATGATTCTGTGGAATGGTGAAGCAGACTCGAAGGGCCAAATGGCCGACTCCTGTTCCTATTTCATATGGTCTTTATGATCTAATCCACTTCAGTCAAGTTGCCCCATATACCTTCCTTATTTTCCTTTATTCAACTCTTGCCTCATATTTTAAAACATCAAACACAACTCTATTATATTTTGGTCACTAATCACAAAAGGAATTACTTTACAGAAAGACAATTAAATAGCCCTTTATCATTACATGATATTTGACCTAAAATACCCTGTTGAAGGGCTCTGGCCCGAAACGTCGAATTTCCTGTTCCTTGGATGCTGCCTGACCTGCTGTGCTTTAACCAGCAACACATTTTCAGCTCTGATCTCCAGCATCTACAGACTTCACTTTTTACTCTAAAAGACCCTGTTCCCAAGATGGTTCCTTAACATACCATTGTAGAAACCTTCTTCGCTAACATACATGAGAAACTCATCCTCCACAGCATGTTAGTTTTTCTCAGTCCATATACATATGAAAATCACCCATGTTTACTGCATTACCCATGCTATATGCTTCCCCAATCTCCTGTTTCAGTGGCCTCACACTACCACTACTGTTTGGTAGCTTATTAAACATCCTACCAATGATGTTATCCCTTGCTTCTTGGCTCCACCCAAACAGATTCCACATTTTGATCTTCTGACCTGGGATCCTAACTTGCACCGCCTCTTATCAGTATAACACTGTTTCCTTTCCCTTCCTTACTGTTGAAAATTCTTGAATGTTCAGGTTCCTGTCCTTGGTCACCCTGCAGTCATGCTTTCAGAATGGTAATTATGTCATGACTTTATTTGTGCTTCAGTTAATTTGTTGTGAATGTTTACATTCAACCAAAGTGCTCTTTACTTTGCCCTTTTGATCTTATTTTGAATTTTGAGCATATTGATACTTGCCTTGATTTTGCATACCTTCCTTACCTTCAGTTGCCAGCTTTACTTCCTTCCAATTTAAGCTATTACCCAGGTTTCTATTCCATGACAAGCTATTTTAACCCATACCCAACAACATTTAAAAATCTCCCTGCAAGGATATTAGTACCAATCAGGTTTTAGGTATAGGCATGAATCCCACATGCTCCTGGATCATCTCCAATGCCTCAGAAATCTGATGTCCTCCTTCCTCAGCCAATTCACCAACCATGTGTTCAACCAGTCAGTCTCCAAAATCCATGCTCACTAACGCATGGCACTGGGTGCAATCCTGAAATTACTGTTTTTTTCATTTCTTTTCTAACTCCCTAAAATCTGCTTTCAGAACCTCATCATACTTGTTCCTATGTTGTTGGTGACAATGTGTATTAAAACCGTGGGAAGTTCATCCTCACCCAGAAGGACATCTTGCACCTGACCTATATTTGGTCAATGAGACAACCAATGAAGCAATACCATTCTGGAGTTCAATTTACTGCTTTAGCAATACCTATCTGATCGCTGACTCTGGAATGCCTGATCACTATTCCTCTTCCATTTTTCCTCCTCTACCACATCACCGATTTCCCACATACAGTTGTGTCACCAATAGCCCAACAGTCTTAGCTCTGGCTGCATTCCCCTGGGGAACCATCACCCCAACCAGTATCCAAAATAGAAAAGTCATTAGCAAACATGATAAACTCAGGGAAGAACTTTTTTGCCTGCCTCGTGATCTTAGGTCGCTTGAAATGAATGATAACCTACTGATACAGTCGCATTTGCTGTTTGTTACTTTTTTCCAACATCCAACAATATCCAACATCCAACAACAATTTACAGTTACATCACACTTTAACAAGGTTAAAAATCCTCAGCTACTTCCCAAAATTTATTGTCATCCAAAGTCAGACAGATTCAGGGAAAAGAAGCCCAGCATCCTTTCCTAATTTTCATTTAATTATTCAAGGACTCATAATTAGTTCATCTATGTTGTAGGGTGTGCTGAGTGCAGTCTTCAATGGTTGCAATGCTCTTTGTTTGATTATGTTACTTGTTGACTGATCTATGTTTGTTATATTTAATTGCTTAATCTTGACATAGCCTCTGAGAGATAAGGTAAACAAATGCCTCCAGAGAAAGATCTGAGAAGCTTTGGCTGTGTTGAAGCGATTATAAAACAAGTGACGTTTAGCAATTTTCTGAGGGAAATCATAGATTCAACAAACCAGTAAATACACAACAAAATTAATGTCAAAGATGCTTGATTAAAGTTTATCTTTAATAGTGTTAGCAATATTTTCTTTCATCAAATGCGAAATTTTCAAAAACATTGGGGAGAGAGGAGGATTGTCATTTTAAAGTCAGTGCAAAGTGAGAAGAGAAAACAAAGGCAAATTCACAGTAAAAAGGTTGGAGATAGAGGTGGATCTTCATTTCGAAAGATCATAATAGGGAAGAGAATATGGTTCAGTCTTCACTTTGAAAATAATTCACTCAGTCTGTGGCTTCAGAGCAGACTGACCTCATTCTGAAAAACAAATTAAGTCTGATAATACCAGAAAGCAAATAATTCATTGATGACGAAAGTGATGGGAGGTGTCATCAACATATATCTGCTGCCATTAGATGGAAGTGGTCATGGGTTTGGAAGGCACTGTCTGAGGGTCTCTGGTGAACTTCTGTAGTGCATTTTGTAGATTATACGCATTGCTGCTATTGAGTGAGAGTGATGGAGGGAGCAGATCGTGTGGATGTAATACAATCAAGTGGGCCACTTTGTCCAGGATGGTGTCAAGCTTCTTGAGTGTTATTGGAACTGCACTTATCCAGGCAAGTAGGGAAAATTCCATCACTTTCCTGACTTAGTTAAAAATCACACACCACCAGGTTATAGTCCAACAGGTTTAATTGGAAGCACACGAGCTTTCGGAGCGTCGCTCCTTCATCAGGTGGTGGTGGAGGGCTCGATCGTAACACACAGAATTTAGAGCAAAAATTTACAGTGTGATGTAACTGAAATTATACATTGAAAAATTGATTGTCTGTTAAGCCTTTCATCTGTTAGAATACCATGATGTTTAGATTGATTCTAATCTAAAAAGTGAGATAACTGAGTTCTACATGAATGCATGCAGTGTTTGAGCAAAGTACAGTGTAACCCTGCAAGTACAAATCACCTCACAAACTATATGTGTGCATGTGGGTCTTTGTCTGTCTGTGTGTGTGTGTCTGTCTGGGTTGGGAGTTGTGAGTGTGAGAAAGTGTATGTGTGTGTGTAGTGAGTGCAGAGTGTCTTAGGTCCGTGAGTGTGGGAGTGTGTGTGTCTGTAAGGGTGTGTGTGGGTGTCTGTGTGCGCGTCTGTGTATATGTATGTCCTTGTGTATGCGTGTATAGAAGCGCCTGTGTGTGTGAGACAGTGTGTGTGTGTAGGAGTATCTGTGTGTGTATAGTGCAATGGTGGTCACCTGTAATGTGACATGAACCCAAGGTCCCGGTTGAGGCCCTCCCTGTGGGTATGGAACTTAGCTATCAGCCTCTGCTCGGCCACTTTTCGCTGCTGCCTGTTCCGATGTCCGCCTTGGAGGATGGTCATCCGAAGGTCCGAGATCGAATGTCCTCATCCACTGAAGAGTTCCCCAACTGGGAGAGAACACTCCTGTCTGTTGATTGTTGTGAGATGCCCTTCATCCTTTGTCGTAGCCTTGGCATGGCATAGACAGAGAACTCAGGGGGCTAACACCTTCAACATATTGTCTAGCTATCACCGTTGTTAACAGCTAACCCGATAATGCAACATTTTTTTAAAAAGGTTTTGTGATTTACACATGAAAGACGTGAAACTATCACTGTATTCTAACAGATGAAAGGCTTAACAGACAATCAATGTATAATTTCAGTTATATCACACTGTAAATTTTTGCTATAAAGTCTGTGTGTTCGGATTGAGCCCTCCACTACCACCTGATGAAGGAGCGACGCTCTGAAAGCTAGTGTGCTTCCAAATAAACCTGTTGGACTATAACCTGGTGGTGTGTGATTTTTAACTTTGTCCACCTCAGTCCTACACCGCTATCTCCAAATCATTTCCTGACTTATGTCTGGTAGATTGTGGGCAGGCTTTGGATAGTCAGGAGGTGTGTTATTTGCCACTGTATTCCGAGCCTCTGACCTGCTCTTGTAGCTATAATGTTTATGTGGTGAGTCCAGTTGAGTTTCTGTTTAATGAAAGCTCCCAAGATGTTAACAGTGAGAGATTCAGTGATGGCAATACCATGGAATGTCAAGGGGTGGCAGTTAGATTGTCTTTTAAAGGTGATAGTCATAGCCTGGCATTTATGTAGTGCGAATGTTACTTCCCACTTGTCAGCCCAAGTCTGGATATTGTCCAGATATCGTTGCATTTGAACATGGATTGCTTCAGTATCTCAGGAGTTGAGAATGGTGTTGAACATTGTGCAATCATTGTTGAACATCCCCACTTCTAATCTTATGGTGGAGAGAAGGCCATTTATGAAACAGCTGAAGATGGTTGGGCCTAGGACATTACCCTGAGGAACTCCTGCAGAGATGTTCTGGAGCTAAGATGACTGATCTCCAACAACCACAACCATCTTCCTATATGTCAGGTATGACTCTAACCACTATAAAATTTGCCCCTGGATTCCCATTGATTTCAGTTCTGCCAGGTCTCCTTGATGCCACACTTGGTCGAATACAGCTTTGATGTCAAGGGCTGTCACT
The DNA here is from genome assembly GCF_020745735.1 of Hemiscyllium ocellatum. NCBI lineage: Eukaryota > Metazoa > Chordata > Chondrichthyes > Orectolobiformes > Hemiscylliidae > Hemiscyllium > Hemiscyllium ocellatum. The sequence goes on along the minus strand of NC_083405.1, from coordinate 18,439,020 downwards.
GTCATCTCTCCCCTGGAATTCAGGTCTTTTGTCCATTTTTGAACCAAGGGCGTAATGAGGTCAGGAACTCAGTGATCCTGAACCCAAGCTGAACACCACTGAGCAGGCCATTGCTGAACACTTTTAATGACACCTTCCATCACTTTACTGATGATCAAGAGTAGACTGAATGGACAGTAATTGGCCATGTTGGATTGTCCTGCTTTTTATGTTCAGGACGTACTCTGAGCAACTTTCCTCATTATTGGGTCGATGCCAGTGTTGTAACTGTACAGGAACAGCTTGACTGGGGGAAATGGCAATTTCTGGAGCACCAGTCTTCAGTACTACAGTCGGAATGTTGTCAGGCCCATTGCATTACCCAGTATCCATTACTTCTGACAGTTTCTTGATATACCATGGAATGAATTGAATTAGCTGAAGACTGGTGTCTGAAAGGTGGGGACTGCTGAAGGAAGCCGAGATGTTTCACCCACTCAGCACTTCTGGCTGAAGATTGCTGCCTAAACTACAGCCTTTGCTGACGAATTAGAACACCTCCGTTTTGAACAATGCTTGGAGGAAGCACTGAGCATGGCAAGGGCACAGAATGTACTGTGGGTGGGTAATGTACTGATGTACTGGGCTGTTCCATCATTGAGGGTGGGAATATTTTTGGAGCCTCCACCTTCAGCGAGTTGTTTAAATATCCACCACCATTCACGACTGTATGCGGCAGTCTGATCTGATCGGTTGGTCATGCGGTCACTTAGCTCTGCCTATCACTTGCGGCTTATAGTGATTGGCACGTAAGTAATCCTGTTTAGTAGCTTCAGCAGGTTGACACGTTATCTTCAGATATGCCTGGTGTTGCTCCTGGCATGCCCTCCTGCACTCTTCATTGAACCAGGGTTGACGCCTTGGCTTGATGGCAATGGTTGAGTCAGGGATATGCTGCATCATGAGGTTACAGGTTGTGCTGGCATAGAATCCTGCTGCTGCTGATGGCCCGCAGTGCCTCATGGATACCTACATTTGAGCTGCTGGATCTGTCTAAAGTCTGTCCCATTTAGCACAGTGGTATTGACAAACAACACAGTGGAGGTTATTCTCAATGTGAAGGTGGGAATTCATCTCCATAAGGACCGTGTGGTGATCACTGTCATGGCCAGAAGCATCTGCAGCTGGCAGACTGGTAAGGATGAAGTCGAGTATGTTTTTCCTTGTTGCTGGTTCCTCCACCACCTGCCAAAGACCAGTCTATCAGTTATGTTGCTCAGGACTCAGCCAGCTTGAGCAGTTACTGAGCCACTCTTGATGGTGGACATTGAAATTACCCACCCACAGTACATTCTGTGCCCTTGCCATGCTCAGTGCTTCCTCCAAGCATTGGTCAAAACGGAGGAGTTCTAATTCGTCAGCAAAGGGAGGACAGCACATGGCAATCAGCAGGAAGTTTCCTTGTCCATTTTTAATCTGAAGCCATGAGACCTCCCAGGTCTACAGTCAATGTTGAAAACTCCCAGGGGCAACTTCCTCAAAACTGTATCCCACCCTGACACCACCTCTGCAGGGTCTGCAGAGGACATATCCAGGGATGGCCATGATGGTGTTCAGGTCATTGGCCGAAGGGTATGATTCATGAGGGTGACTTTGTCAGACTGTTGCTTGACTAATCTGTGAGACAGCTTTCCCAATTTCAGCACCGGCCCTCCTTATTATATGTTATAAGGAAGATTTTGCAGGTTTGACAGGGCCATTTCTACTGATGTCTTTGCCGTACAAAGGTCAATATGAAGTGATATGTCCAGTTTTATTTCTTAGAGACTTTGTAGTGATTGGGAAAACTAAATAGCTTGCTAGGGCTTTCAGAGGGCAATAAGTGCGAACCACATTGCTATGGGCCTGGAGTCACATATAGGCCAGACCAGTTAAGGATGGCAGATTTCCTTCCCTGAAGGACTTGTGAACCAGATGGGTTTTTCCGACAATCGGCAACAATTTAATGGTTATCAATAGATTCTTAATTCCAGAACTTTTCTTTATTTAATTCAACTTCCACCATTTGCAGTCCTCAGACCCCCAGAACATTACCAGGGTCTCTGGATTAACAGTTCGTGGCCCTCCCTTCAAGAAGACAACGCACAATGACCTTCTTAAGGGCAACCAGGAATGGGTAATAAATTCTGGCCAGCCTGTGACCCCCATACCCCATGGATGAATAAAAAACATCCAAGACCGCCACCGCAATAATCATGAGTGAGTTTAATCTAAGTGCAGATTACGTGAATCAGAATGGCAAAGTGAGCCTGGAAAATGAGTTCATGGAGTATATTTGGGACAATGTCTGAGCATAATAGAACCTAAAGTAATCCAGAGAGCAGTCTGTTATAGGTCTGGTAATGAGTCAAGATTGGTCAATAACCTTATGGAAAATGAATCTCCCTTGGTGGCATCAACTTCAACAAGATAGAGTTTAGCATTCAGTTTGCAGAAGATAGGCATGGATGTAAAAACAATGTTTAAGTCCTAAATAAAGGTAACGATAAGAATATGAAGGCAGCAGTAGCTAAAGTGAACTGAGAGAAAGGTAAACAGATGGGACAGTTGTAAGTGTTATAAAGGAAACGCTGACCCCCATCCCCCCTCCCTTCTGATATGAAAACCAGAACACACAGAGAGGCTCTCCTTGCCTTATAGCCTGTTAAAGAAGTGTGAAGAGTGGTATAACTGACTTCCCACCCCAAATCTGTTGTAAAGAAGGGGTTAACTGAAACAACATCCTTTCACTGACTCAATCATCAACAAGTAACAATTTATTTATCTAACTCCAACAGTGAACAAGTTAACAGAATCGCTAGCAAACCAAACATTTCTGAATATAGGTTTGCTCGCTGAGATGGAAGGTTTGTTTTCAGAAGCTTCGTCACCATATTAGGTAACGTCATCAGTGAGCCTCCAGATGAAGCATTGGTGGCATGGCCTGCTTTCTATTTATGTGTTTAGGTTTCCTTGGGTTGGTGATGTCATTTTCTTGTGGTGACATTATTTCCTGTGGTAATGTCATTTCCTGTTTTTTTCTCAGGGGGTGGTTAATGGGATCTAAGTCAATGTGTTTATTGATAGAGTTCCAGTTAGAATGCTATGCTTCTAGGAATTCTTGTGTGTGTCTCTCTGTTTGGTTTGTCTGAGGATGGATGTGTTGTATCATAAATAGAAAGTGGGCCAAGCCACCAGTGCTTTATCCGGAGGCTCACTAATGATGTTACCTATTATGGAGATGAAACGTCTGAAAAGCAAACTTTCCAGCTCAGCGAGCAAACCCTACAATCAGAACCTCAACCTGAGCTTCAAATCTTCTCAAAACTCACTGAACCAAACAGTTCCCCTCTAACTGCTAACTATTCCTGAATAAAATAACATCATTATGGTATGCTGTTTCAATACGTACAAATCACACTTATACAACAAAACAATAGAATTTAGTATCTCAAAATTACAGCGAGGACACATCTTCCAGAATCTTGCCCTTACCGCTGATCTCCTCTCCATCAAATTCTTACATCAGTTCTTCCAGCGGGAATGTTCAGTCTGTGAATTCTGCTGTCTGGAATATTAGCTAAGCATGCCATGGTACCTTTATTAGTTAGATAGTGCTTTTTCTGAGAGCTGAAAGTTATCTCTTCAGATGGCAGTTGGCTCTCCCCAATTTTCCAAATGCCTTCATCTTTTATACTCTTAATGATCTATTAATTTCTTTGTAATCAAATTAGTTCTAGGTTGTCAAAATCATCAGACTTAAATTTAATTGTTCTTTAATATCTAAAAGCTTGACTTCAATTGACTGACTAAATTTAAAAATATTTGTTGTCTTGGTCAAAATGCTGCTTGGTTATTCAAAACAAAATGTTTCAACTCACGCGCTCTCTGTGCACCTACACTTTAACTGCGGCTCAGACATCCATTCTAACTCTAAGCATCGAAAAAACGCTATGTTTTAAAGGGACCACGCAATGCTTTCCCCCATTTTGCAAATTTATACACACCAACTTCACAACAAAATGCAGTGGCAGATATCTAAGACGATTTTTAGTGAAGATATATCCCATTGGAAAAGAACAACTCTTTGACAAGGACATATCATCCTTGGCTAAATAAAGAAGTCAAGGATAGCATGAAATTAAAATAAACATTGGAACAAACTGCAAGGTGAGACATTTGGTCAGACTTTTAAGAGCCAGAAAAGAATGAATTAAAAAAGCGAAAAGAGGGAGAAAGGAAACAATGAGAGAATGTTAGTTCATAAAATAGAAAAAGATCATAAGCATTTCCATAATTACATAAAATTCGAGAAGGGTTACTGAAGCTAGCACTGATTCACTCAGAGAATGAATCCAATAAATTAATAATGGAAGTGGTGGTGAACAGAAATTATGTGCCTCTCTTCACTTGAGAAATTTCCCAATTGTACTTAAAAATCAAGAGTTGATCAGGACGATGGAACTTCAGATAATCACCATCACAAGGGAAAAGGTATGGGAGAAACAGTTAAAACTAAAGGTTGATAAATATGTCCTTCATCCAATGGCCTTAAAAGAAGTAGTTATCAATATAGTAAATGTAATAATTGTCATGTTTGAAAATTCCACAAATTTTCAAAGTATCCTTTAGCATTGGAAAATATCTAGGATAACAAGTTTTTTCAAGTGGAGAGAGAGCTGGAAAGCAGGGTGCTATAGGCCAGAAAATGACTTGAATCCATCATTTCACAAAGTTATAGGGCATTTCTCAAAAATTACGATGGAATCTGACAGAATCAATACGATTTTGTGAAAGGAAAAATTTATTACAAGTCTTTGAGGAAGTTGCCACATCAAAGGTAATTACACAAGATAAAATCATATTTTTCTGTGTTCATTCACAGGCTGGGCAGTATTTGGTGCCCATTCCAAATTGCCCAGAAGACAATTCAGAGTCAAACACATTTAAAGCATGGATTACATAGCAGGAAGCAGAGAGCAGTGATAAATGGTCTTTCTCAGGTTGGCATTTTGAAAATAATGAAAATTGCCACTACTGGTGTTTCAACTGTTAACATTTTGTATAAATTATTTGGAAAAAGGAATGAAATATATTGTAGCAACATCTGCTAATGAAGCCAAAGTAGGATGGAAAGTAAGTTTTCAAGATGAAGATGTTATAATCCCAACTAATGATATTCCTGGTCAAGTCAGAATGAAACTTTGCTTGATTGATTAAATATTTATTTAGTTATAAAATAAAACTAGCCAAATATAGATGACAATTAGACTTACCTTAGAATAAAACACAAAACAAAGTTTCGAACTATTTCCCAACTCTATCTGTTATAGAGACTCATGTCTAGGGATATTATACCCCAATCTCAACTGCTTGACACAGGAACATAGGAACAGGGATAGGACATTCAACCTGTTGAGCCTAAACTGCCATTCAGTATGATCATGGCTGATTGAATAATTCAATGCCTTTTACTCACCCCAAATTCCTGTACACCATTGGTAATCGGAAATCTATCAACCTCAACCTTAAACATACTTCAGCTCAAAGCCTCCACAGTCCTCCATGGTTAATATTTCCAAATGTTCGCAACCTTCTGAATAAAAAAGATTCTCCTCATCTTGGACCTAACTGGTAACTCACTTATTTTTTTTAAATTTTGCTGCTAAACTGATTCCTTGCAAGTTCTTTTTTAGTTGCCAATTCTCATTTCCAATGACAGACTCACTTCCAAGTCTGCTGACATGATCTTTTCATATATCTGAGAGCTTAAACTTGCTCTATTTTAATAACCTGCAAATTTCCAACCAAATTCCCTTGATTTGAAAGATTCATAACATAAACCTCCTATTAAGGTGACTGGTTTCCTGAGCTTTCCTGAACTCCTCTAAAAAATAAATTAAATTGACTTCTGAATTCAGTCTATTTTTTATTAACTGAATTTAAAACCTATATTCTCCTGAACTGAAAACAAGACCAAAGGGTTGCATGTCTAGCCCATTTGTCATAAACCCAACAGTATAAACATCTCTCCATTGACAGATATTGGATTGAGACCAGAAGGGTTCTCTGACCTTGTTTTATTTCCAAAAGAAAGTTCTTTGTAGAAAAAACGAGTGCAAATCTGCCTATATTTTGTTATTCATTCGTGGGACATGAGCATTGTTGACTGGTCAGCATTTATTGCCCTTCTCTAGTTGCTCTTTAGAAAGTGATGGCGAGCTGCCTTAGATTACTTACAGTGTGGAAACAGACCCTTCGGCCCAACAAGTCCACACTGACCCACCGAAGCGCTACCCACCCAGACCCATTCCCCTAACACTACGGGCTCCTCAGATGCTGCCTGAACTGCTGTGCTCTTCCAGCACCACTAATCCAAAATCGGGTTTCCAGCATCTGCAGTCATTGTTTTTACCTTACTATGGGCAATTTAGCATGGCCAATTACCTAACCTGCGCATTTTTGGATTGTGGGAGGAAATCGAAGCACTCAGAGGAAACCCACGCAGACAAGGGGAGAATGTGCAAACTCCACACTGCCAGTAGCCTGAGGCGGGAATTGAACCTGGATCTCTGGTGCTATGAGGCAACAGTGCTAACTGCTGTGCCACCGTGCCGCCCACCATGCCTTCTTGAACTGCTGCAGTCCATATACTGCAGGTAGACCCATAATGTCATTAGGGATGGAATTCCAGGATTTTGACCCAGCAACAGGAAAGGAATTCCAAGTCAGGGTAGTGAGTGGTTTGGAGGTGAGCTTGCAAGTGGTGGTGTTCCCATGTATCTGCTGCCCCTACCCTTCTAGGTGGAAGCTGTTGTGGGTTTGCAAGGTGCTATCTATGCATCTTTAGTGAATTTCTGCAGATAGACAATACAGACTGCTGCTACCCAGTACTGGGCTTGGAGGAATAGAGGCTTGTGTATATGTGCCAAACAAGCTAGCGGCTTTGTCTTGGATGGTGTCAATCTTCTTGAGTATTTTTGAAGCTGCACCCATTCAGACAGGTGGGGAATATTCCATCATCCTCCTGACCTGTGCCTTGTAAATAGTTGATAAAGGTTTTGGGGACATGAGCTACCCACGAGTCTTACGTCTGTGGTCAGCAAAGTTTTGGAAAGAATTCTGAGGGATAGCATTTATGACTATTTGGCAAAGCATAGCGTGATTAAAGGTAGTCAGCATGGCTTTGTGAGGGGCAGGTCATGCCTCACAAATCTTACTGAATTCTTCGAGGAGGAGATAAGATAGGTTGATGAAGGTTGAGCAATGGATGTGGTATATGGACTTCAGCAAGGTATTTGCTAAGGTTCCCCAGAGTAGGCTCATTCATAAAGTCAGGAGGAATGGGATACAGGGAGATTTGGCTATCTGGATTCAGAACTGGTTGGCTGACAGAAGGTAGAGAGTGGTTGTAATTGGAAAATATTCTACCTGGAGGTCAGTGTTGAGTGGGGTCCCGTATGGCTCTGTTCTTGGGCCTCTGCTCTTTGTAGTTTTTATAAGTGATTTGGATGAGGAAGTCGAGGGATGGGTTAGTAAATTTGCTGATGACACAAAGGTTGGAGGTGCCGTCGATAGTATCAAGGGTATTGCAGGCTGCAGCGCAACATAGACGGTTGCAGAGCTGGGCTGAGAAATGGCAGATGGAGTTCAAGCTGGATAAATGTGAAGTGATATTTTGGAAGGTCAAACTTGAATGCTGAATATAAGACTTAAGACAGGATTCTTGGAGTGTGGAGGAACAGAGGTGTTCAAGTACACAGATCCCTCAAAGTTGCCACCCAAGTGGGTAGGGTTGTTAAGAAAGCATATGGTGTTCTGGATTTCATTACAAGGGGATCGAGTTTAAGAGCTGCGAGGTTTTGCTACAGCTCTACAAGTCCCCAGTGAGACCACACTTGGAATATTGCGCCCAGTTCTGGTCGCCCTACTATAGGAAAGGTACAGAGACTTTAGAGAGGGTGCAAAGAAAGTTTACCAGGATGCTGCCTGGACTGGAGGGCTTGTCTTATGAAGAGAGGTTGAATAAGCTCGGACTTTTCTCTCTGGAGAGGAGGAAGAGAGGTGACCTGATCGAGGTATACAAGATAATGAGAGGAATGGATAGAGTCAGTGGCCAGAGACTTCTCCCCAGGCCAGGACTGACTGGTATGAAATGTCATAGTTTTAAGATATTAGGAGGAAGGTATAGAGGGGATGTCGGAGCAAGGTTCTTTATGCAAAGAGTTGTGAATGCATGGAATGTGTTGCCAGTGGTGGTGGTGGAAGCAGAGTCATTAGGGACATTTAAGCGAATGCTAGATAAGCACGTGGATAGCAGTGAGTTGAGGGGTGTGTAGGTTAAGTTATTTTATTTTACATTAGGATTAACCCTCGGCACAGCATCATCGGCCAAAGGGCCTGTTGTGTGTTGTAATTTTCTATGTTCTATGTTCCACAACAGCCTCTAAACCACTCTTGTAGCCACTGTGTTTATGTGATGAGTCCAGTTGAATTTCCAGTCAATGGTAGCCCAAGGATGTTGATAGTGGGGGAATTCAGTGATATTAACACCATTGACTGTCAAGGGGCACTGGTTAGATTGTCTCTTATTTGAGATTATCATTGTCTGGCATTTGTGTTGTATGAATGTTACTTGGTACTTGTCAGCCCAAGCCTGCATCAAATCTTCTCCAGAACTTGTCGCATTTCAGCATGGACTCCTTCAGTATCTGAGGAGTCATGAATGGTGCTGATTATTGTCCAATCATTGGCAAACATCCCCACTTCTGACCTAATGATGGGTGGAAGCTCATTTATGAAGCGACTGAGGATGGTTGGGCGGAGGACACTACCTTGAAGAACTCTTGCCCTGGAGCTAAGATGACTGAGATCACCTACAACAACAACTAGCTTTCTATGTGTCAGGTATGACTCCAACCAGTGGAGAGCTTTCCCCTAATTCCCATTGATTCCTGTTTTGCTGGGGCTCCTTGACATCATACTAGGTTGAAAGCAGAGCTGATATCAAAGGCTGTGTCTCTTCCCTCACCTCCAGAATTCAGCTTTTTTGTGCAGTTTCTCCAGTGAGTAGTTTAATTGCCCAAAGCTGTAATGTGTTCAGGAGCTGAGTGGCCCTGGCAGGACCCAACTAGGTATCAGTGTTAATAACACCTTCTATCACTTTACTGATGATCAAGAGTGGACTGATAGGGCAATAACTGGAAGATTGGGTTTGTCTAGCTGATTCTGGATCAGTGGTGCTGGAAGAGCATCTGCAGTCATTGTTTTTACTTTGTCTAGCTGATACCTGGGTAAGTTTCCACATTGTCCTGTAGATGCCAGTATTGTTATTGCACTGGAAGATCTTGTCTACGGGGATTGGCAAGTTCTGATGTACAAGTCATCAGTACTAAAGCTAGAATGTTGTCAGGGCCCAGTGCCCCGACCATTTCATGATATCACTTGGAGTGAGCCAAGTTGAGTGAAGACTGGTATCTGTGATGCTCAGGAAGGAAGATGGCATGATGGATCATCCACTCTGCATTTCTGGCTGAAGATTGCTTAAAATGTTTCAACCTTAACTCTTGATGTTTTGGGCTCTTCCATCATTGAGGATGGAGGTATGCTGGAGTACAATTCTGCTGTTTTTAATGGTCCATGGAACCTCATGGATGCCCAGTTTGAATTGCTAGATCTGCTTAAAGTCTGATCATGCCACACAACATGATGGAGAATATTCTTAATGTGAATGCAAGACTTTGTCTCTACAAGGACTGTGTGGCAGTCACACTTCCCGATACTACCATGGACAAATGATCCTGCAGCCATGCAGATTGGTAAGGATGAGACCAAGTATGTTTTTCCCTCTTGCTCATTCCCTTCCCACCTGCCACAGACCTTTTCTAGCAGCTATGTCCTTCAGGACTGACAAGCTCAATCAGTACTGTACCGCTGAACCACATTGGTGGTGGACACTGAAATCCCCACATTGAGTACGTTTTGTGACCTTGCCACCATCTGGACTTCCTCCAAGTGTTGTTCAAAATGGCGGAGTACTAATTCAGTAGGCGAGGGAGGACAGTGAATGGTAATCAGTAGGAGGTTTCCATGTTTAACGTGAAGCCTAGTGATGTCAATATTGAGGACTCCCAGGGCAACTCTCAGCCAACTGTATCCCACCGTGACACCACCTCTGCTGGGTCTGTCCTGGTGGTGGGACAGAGCATATACAGGAATGGCGATGGTGGTGTCCAGGCCTTGACTGGAAGGTAAGAACGTCCTTTAAAATCTAAATTCCAAAACTAAAATTAAAAAATATATATATATTATGGTACCTTTTCACCAAAGATCAATAACCAACAAAGGATATAGGTAAATTAAATGAGTTGACAAAATTTGGCAGAAGAAATTTTATTTGGGAATATGTGAATTCTCCACTTTGGCAGGAAGAATAGAAGAGTAATGCATTTAAATCGACATATGTTATAGATTGTAGAACTTTCTAGAACAGACGGTGTAGTGGTTGTGGTACAGAACAAGTAGTGGCATCCTGGGACAAAACGTTACTATGTTGATGTAGCAAGTGATTAGTGAGGTGTGTGGAATGTTGTCTTTTATTGTAAAGTGTGTACAATATAAATGTAGAAATATTTTACGCCCGAAACATCAATTCTCCTGATCCTCAGTTGCTGCCTGACCTGCTGTGCTTTTCCAACACCACACTCTCGACATGAGACTACAACTGAAGTGTTGTGAATGGTTTTGAACTCCTTCTTTGAAAAAGGATACACTTGTGTTGGCACAGTTTAAAAATGTTCACTCAACTAATTCATGTGATGAAGAGGTTATCTTATAAAGAAACTGTGGCCTAAAACCATTAGAATTCATAAGATTGAGCAGGGATCTTAACTGAAATTATTAGACAGAATCCCTACAGTGTGGAAAGAAGCCATTCAGCCCACCAAGTCTGCACTGACTCTCTGAAGAGCATCTCAGCCAGAGCAAGATACCACCCTATCCCCATAGCCCTGCATTTCCCATGGCTAATCCATCTAGCCTGCACCTCCCTGGATAATATGGGTCAATTTTAGCAAGACCAATCTACCTTACCTGTACATTTTTGGACTGTGGGAGAAAAACCACACAGACATGGGGAGAACATGCAAACTGTACACAGACAGTCACCCAAGACTGGAATAGAATGCAGCCCTGGTGTTGAGAGGCAGCAGTGCTAACCATTAAGCCACTGTGCTGCCCTATCCTAAGGTACGGTGGATTTCAGGAGGATGTTTTTCAGATGGAATGATTAAATCAATCATTCAATGCTCACATCCACTTCCAGCATGGAATTGTATTTAAGTCCTTTAATATTGAAAATTCCATTTATGATATATAACACATGGTTACAATTATCTAGGTGTCTTAACTGATGTGGGTCCAGCCCTTTCCTTCTATGTTGTGCTGAATAACAGACTCTGGATCAGCTTGGTGTGGAGGTTTCTTTTGATATTTCTCAAGAATGTTCCTTAGCAAGTTGTCTCGAAATGCAAGCAGCGGTTGCATTTTGCTTCTATTCCACAAGAACCTTTTGAATGTACTTCACAAGAGACTTTGTGTGTCATTTTGGTAGTGTTACCTTAGAATATACTCTATATTCTATGAAAGCTGCAATTACTCTAGCTTATATTTTAACTTCAAACACCAGACTATGGAAGCTGATTTTTACCTAATAAAGCTTCCTCAGCCATTTTATGTCAACTGACAACCACTTTCAGCCATTTTATGCTGCTTCAGCCATGGGCAGCCCTAAAGGAACGTTTTGACTTCTGGGACTAAAACTAGGGAACACAATTCAAATATAAAGCGTCTCACTTTTATGATGGAGCTGGTCAATAGTTTGTGCTACTCTCTTTCTTGCAAATCAGTGGAGCCTGATAAAGTCATACAGTCATAGAGTTGCACATCGTGGAAACAGGCCCTTCGGTCCAATTCATCCATGCTGACCTGATATCCTAAGTTAATCTAGCCCATATCCCTCTAAAACATTCCTATTCATATACCCATCCAGATGCTTTTTAAATGTTTTAATTGAACCAGCCTCCACCACTTCCTCTGGCAGCACAGTCCATACACGCAACACCCTCTGTGTGAAAAAGTTGCCCCCTTAGGTCCCTTTTAAATTTTTCCCCTCTCATCTTAAACCTATGTTCTCTAGTTCTGGACTCCCCCACCCCAGGGAAAAGATCTCACCTTTAGCTTAGGCACTATCATTGAATTTGTCACTGAGTTCAACAGAATTTTGATAAACAAGGGTAATGAAGGACCAACAGGAAGGTAAAGTTGAGGCTACAACCAGATCACCCATGATATTATTGATCAGCTGAATAAGCTCAAAAGGCAAAGTGACTAACTCCTATTTCTAAGTTTATTTTCCTAACATCCAAGCAAATCCTGCCATGTCAAGCAGTCAATGGAATCAGCTTTGAGGACCTACTTGCTCACCAGAGGGATAAACAGTCCAAATACAGCAGCTATCCAGAGAAGATAATACATTAGTTCAGAACAAAAGGCCAGGGAGCACTCAGCCCATTCACAGGAGATAGCATGATATCAGATGTGCAGGTAAGTGCTCTCAAAAAATAGGTCACCCCATTAAACAGTACACGACAGCAGTGTGGTAATTGGCTTCTACATGTAAATCTGGCACAGGTATTACCAAATTGTTTCATGAGCAATTAATTGAAAAACATCAATTCCACAAATCAGGCAAGACATTCTCATGGAGGATAGTAACATAGCCTAGGAAAAAAACCCTAGGAACAGAGGGCACAGTCTCATAGCAATGAAATGATGACTCTCCTACTCTCTGTCTGTATGAATGAAAAGACAAAAAAAATCAAGAACGTTGAAAAGGGATAATTCTAAAAAGGTCTACCAGACTTAGGCCTACCAGGCCAACTCTTGCAATGAAGTATGACCAACACTATGACAGCAGTATGTCATTGTTGCAAACAAAAAGAGACTATTTAACCACCAATGTGGTCTGAACTTCTGCTCTTCAGAATTTTGTTACCTGTTAATATGTTTGTTTCCACTCTTAATATCTATGTCAAATGGTGTTCTTTTATCTGTCTTAAACATGAAACGTGTAGATTTGAAGATTTAAAGTGTATCGTTTAAGTCACATAGTAATGGGTCTGTAATTCTTTCCTTTCTCTGTAATGTTCTGTTAATGATAAAACCTAGTGTGAGTTACTTTTGGTCCTGAATGTCAGTCAGTCAGGCAAATTGGTCATCCCATGGGTCTAATTAGGATTGTATGCTTTTTTCGTGATGGCTTGTTGGGTAGAGTTATCAGTGCAGTCTTCCCGGTTAAGTCGTGCCAATGTTGCTTGATTGATTAAGCCTGGGTGCTTGAGAGGAAAAGCAAACAGAAGATCACAGAAAAGGATTTGAGAAGGATGAGCTGCAAACACTTGCTTTGAAATATTAGTTGCTGAGATATTTTAAAGCATGGTAAAATGCTATTCTGTACTTAAACTGGTGTCATCATTTCATTGCTATGCGACTGTGCCCTCTGCTCCAACACCCTCCCATGAAGGGAAACATCCTCTCAAGCCCTTTAAGAACCTTATATGTTTCAATGAGATCACCTCTCATCCCTCTAAACTCCAGTGAGTAGAGTTCCAACCTGTTTAATCTTTCCTCATAGGACAGTTCTTCCATACTGGCAATCATTCTCGTGAACCTTCTCCAATTAAAATTAAATAAGGGGACCAAGATTTATCGCAGTAATCCAGGTGTGGTCTCACCAGCACGTTGTAAAGTTGCAGGAACTCCTTTGCTCCAACTCCCTTCAAATAAGGGCCAACATTACAATGGCTTTCCTGATTACCTGCTGTGTCTGTGTGCTAGTTTTCTGTGTTTCATAAACAATTAGCCCCCCCCCCCCAAGTCCCTTTATGATGGGTGGTGACCTGGGAATTGAGAGATTCACAACATGCTAAAATGAAAGGAAGTTTGGCAATGACATGGAAGGTGGTGAGGAGAGAAAGGGCTAGAGGGTAGATGGTTTCAAGTGTCATGGGTGTTTTGAAAGGATCAACTGAGTAGAGAGAATTATTTGCATTGCTCACTGGCATGAGAAATTAACAATGATTTGCATTGCTCTGCTGATTGATTGATAAAAGCGACTGTCAAACTTAGGCCACCACACTTTTGGAAAGGTGTGAGAGTTCTTCAGAAGGTACAGAGAAAAGTTACCAGAATTGTTCCAGCCGTATGCGATTTTCACTACAAGGGTTAGGTTGGAGTAGCTGTAGTCGCTCTCCTTGGAGCAAAAGAAATTGCGGGAAGTTTGGATGGGGGTGGCCAAGATTATGACAAGTTTAGTTGAGAAAGACAAGGAGAAGGATCGACAATTTTCAAAAGAAATTCAACGGGCATTTGAGGGAAATAGAGATACAGGGAGAGAGCAAGGAACTGAAACTAAATGAGTTGCCCTTTGACAGCAAATTCCAAACCCATGACTTCAAGAGCAGCAGATGCATGGGAACACCACCAGCTGCAAAGCTCCCTGACAAGACCCGCATCATTCTAACTTGGAACTATATAGACTTCACTGTTACAAGGTCAAAATCCTGGGACTCCTTTCCTAACAGTAATGTGGGTGTAAGCAGTACAAAAAGGCAGTGCACCATTACCATCTCAAGAGCAATTAAAAATGGAGGAAAATGTGGGCCTAGCCAGCAACACCAACATCCCTTGAATAAATAGAAACATTGATTTGGTGGGCTGAATGGCCTTCTTCTAGTGTAATAATAACTAAGTCTCATTAGTCACTCTTGGGATTGCCAGCCTAGTCTCTCTCAGAAGCTGGAAGAATTGCCTCAGGCTAGCTAAGGCCTAATCTTATGGCAAGAGGGCAAGAACTCTATCCTCAGTGTAAATTTCAAACCAGACTATTCCTATTTGGAAACTTATGGCGTTTTAAGTAGTAGCAAGTCATTTGCAATGCATGCTAGTCAGGTGTGTTCCCTGTTAAATACGTAGCCAGCCAAAAGCACAAATTGTGCTTGGGTGAATGCTACAATCTTTCAAATAAGAAAGCACAAAGTTCTATACTGCCTGCCTTTGAGGAACCAAGCAAAAACTAATTGAAAATTATGCCTGCTTTATCCAAAACCCATAAGATCATAAGATACAGGAGCACAATCAGATTGTGACTTACTGGGAGCAGGGTACGAATTGTTCCCAGCCAAAAACAGAAGCAAGAATAGGTCTTCAAACTGTGGGCAGTATTTTGGTCTCTGGTGTACAAAACACAGAAAGATATATCTCTGTCAGATAAAATACTCTAACCAGTGCGGTCAACAGAGCTGCAAGGCTCAGTGAGCTATCAGACAGTACACAAGAGGAAGGATGTTCTTTGGTGAAACAGATGCAGCAGATTGCAGTTGAAAGAGTTTGCCCTGATGAAGCTGGGAAGTGAGATTGCTAAAGTGGACTTTACCACTTAGAAATGCTTTAAATACTGAGAAGGGTTGTCATTCAGCCTTCTGATTTGGTAAAGTGGGCAAGCGAAACCGGGAATATCTGTGAGCTGATTCCTATGGCAAGAGTGCAATAATGCCGATTTTGCAGTGTGGAATGAGCAGTTAAAACATCAATTGTTAAAACTTAAATAAGTATTATCTTTTCTGTCGTTTAGAATATCAGTTGCCTACTAAGGAATATTTAATCGGTAAGAAAACAGAAAGTGCTGGTGAAATTCAGCAGATCCGGCAGCATTTGTGGTGAGAGAAACAGAGTTAATGTTTTGAATCCAGTGACCCTTCATCAGATTTTCAACATCCACAGTTCTTTGTTTTATTTTAATGTTCAGCCACAGATGCTTTTAGTTGGTTCCTACAGTAAAACGCTTAAAATATGGAATCTTCTTGTGGCATTCCTTTCACTTTTCATTGGGAATTTAAATACCTCTTACCAGTTCCCATAGTGATCATAACAGCATGTAGACATATTGCAGGTTTACTTAACGTTTAAGTGGATATTTATTCTATTTTTTTCTCATGTGTCAATGATTGGTTAATCTTGTGGGTTGTCGATAGCATTGAAATTTACAATGAGATGAAGCCTAAATGCTGAATTTATCAGTGAATTTCAAGTGCGTCGGAGGATGAGGGGTGACCTTATAGAGGTTTATAAAACCATGAGGGGCATGGATAGGATAAATAAAGAAAGTCTTTTCCCTGAGTTGGGGGAGTCCAGCATTAGAGGCCATAGGCTTAGGATGAGAGGCGAAAGATATAAAAGGGGCCTAAAGGGCAGCTTTTTCACATAGAGGGTGGTGCATGTGTAGAATGAGCTGCCAGAGGAAGTAGGAGGATGATATAATTGCAGCATTTAAAAAACATCTCGATCGGTATATGAATGGAAAGGGTTTAGAAGGATATGGACCAAGTGCTGGCAAATGGGACTAGATTTGGGTGGAATATCTGGTCAGCATAGACAAGTTGGACTGAAGGGTCTGTTTCTGTGATGTACATCACTACGACTCTGTGATCTAATCCCTCATGGAATTACTCCAACAGTGAGCAATAAGAATGTGACTAACTTTGAGATAGTTTCCTTCATTTTTTTCTCAAAATCTAAGTAGTTTTACTTATTTGATAGTTTTACATTTTGTCTTTTAATTCCTGTACCATTTTCATGTATATTTTTCACTGTGCTCTCAACAATAACCGACATTTGTAAAATGAATGCCAATATCTGCCACAATCAACCATGAGACTATTGTTCCATTCCATGTCATTTATTCTGTCGACCTATCAATGTAATATAATTCTAAATAATCATAACAAAGTGGTAAAATATATCTTCTGTTTTTTTTTTAACTAAGGAAATGTGCGACAATCTGCACTTAAAAAGAAGTGGATTTTTACTTGTTTGAAAATAGCATGATGACTAAACTTAGTGATGAACACAAACTGGAGAAGTAACAAATCTTGTATTGTGTTCTAAACGCTGGAACTGTCATCAAGAGGTCAATAAATAAATAACTTTTTTCTCAAAAATTGATCTAACCTGCTGGAGGTGTAGCACACAAGCTGTGGTGCAATGAAGTGGAGTGTTGTTCAAGGAAGTGTAAAGACTATTTCCTTTATTGCTGTAGGAGTTTCTGCCATCAGCATGGGATTTTTCCCTTCTATCAAAAGCAGTTGAGAAATCTCCACAGACTTTGACACAATTACTGTAGCTCCCCCTTCTCCATCTATTGCTCTCCCAGCCATGCAGTCATAAGTCAACAGGGACCTAACATTGTAACTGGTGGAAGTTTTGGTCAGTCAGGCGGCAAAATCCATCCCCATCTTAGAAATTACCCTGGACCAGTGTGCCTGGAGGATCGTGTTGTGCCTCTTTACATGGTGTTCTCAAAGCAAGAGGGAATGAGTAAAGAGCTTCAAGTGCTCTCTCAGAATTTATAATGTAAAATTAATCTTTTAAGCTTTCATTTCGTAAAATTGATAACAGGAACAGAATCCATTCCTATTCGGTGGTCATTAAATTGTGAACATGAAAGAATTTATTCCCTCATCATTGTTTATATTTCTAGAAGTAAATAATTCCTCACGTTATCTTCCATTATCATTCCCCAGTGCCTGAGTTCTCTATAACAAGGAGCATTTTAAATACGTAAAATTAGATAATAGTAAATGGCAAATTCCTAGAAGAAGAATGAAAGTAGTTCGACATAAAAAATAAAATCACTTGCATCTTAAATCTTAATTGATGTATATCCTGATATTCATGCATATTCTTAGATCACAAGTCTTTTTTTTTGTGTTTTTGTTATATTGTCCAGATTCAAAATGATGAAATACAGTTACTGAGATTTGCAAAAAAAAAGGCACGAGAAACAGAGGAATTAGAATATGAGATCAATCTTTGAAACCAAAGTGTCGATAAAATTATCAGGATTGAGAAATTCAATGAAGCAGCATATATTTCTCAGATGCCAAATGAGTACTCAAGCATCCCATTTCACAGGCGTAGTGCACTTATTACGTGTCTAAAGTTTGTCCCCCACCAGAATACTTAAGACAGAAGTAAGAATGCCTAGTATCTAGATCTTCAAATGCTGATACTACTGCATACTTAAGTCACATTTCACCAAAAAAACCAATAATGTAATTCAAATTATCAAGCATATAGCAAAGTTTTCAAAGTACTATTCATAGAATAGTGCAGAGTTTTCAATGTGTTACACATATGGTCAGCTGGAGTGAATGACTGTGATTTGTCACTGTAAGAGTAATATGAGGCTTTGCAAAATCTATGCATTTTTTAAATCACATCTATAACTATGATATAGGGCTGAACTGTGTTGCTGTAAATCAGGTGGGCAGCAATACACTGCATGTAAATATAAAATGTAGACAGATGATATTGAGTCAAGATTGCAACATTTTCACAACAGCCTTAGAAATCAGAAAAAGTAAATGTGATAAATGTTTATATTACATTATTGTCACAGCTATTTTTTTATTAGCTGTCACCTATGGGACCAGCAGTGTGTTGGTTGATCAAATGTTCCAGGTAATCAAGAGGTCAACATAATCATTGTAAAAACACACAGTGAATAATAGAAGCTTAATACAGAGGCTAAACGCATCACTTTTATACTTTAGTTACAGCATATGTGACATAAATAATAATGCAACTTTGAATTAAATAAAACTAACCAGTAGACAGCCTTCTCATTCACACCCTCAACTAACTACTTAGATATTATGGGAGATCACGGTGCTTGAAGACGAATTGGCTCAAAATTGAATCAACGGCGGCACGGTGGCACAGTGGTTAGCACTGCTGCCTCACAGCGCCTGAGACCCAGGTTCAATTCCCGACTCAGGCGACTGACTATGTGGAGTTTGCACGTTCTCCCCGTGTCTGCGTGGGTTTCCTCCGGGTGCTCCGGTTTCCTCCCACAGTCCAAAGATGTGCGGGTCAGGTGAATTGGCCATGCTAAATTTCCCGTAGTGTTAGGTAAGGGGCAAATGAATGGGTGGGTTGCAGGTCGGTGTGGACTTGTTGGGCTGAAGGGCCTGTTTCCACACTGTAAGTAATCTAATCTAAAAAAATGGTTGACGTTTTGTGTGGCTATTCGATTGAGAAGTATATTTGCATTGAGTTAAATAAATTTTAAAAAGAATCTGGATATGGGCCAGGTGCTGGCAGGTGGGACTAGATTGGGTTGGGATATCTGGTCAGCATGGATGGGTTGGACCGAAGGGTCTGTTTCCGTGCTGTACATCTCTATGACTCTATGACTCTAAATGGACAGAATGTTACAGTAAACTTCACAGTATTTGAGACTTATAAGTTTTGCCAGTTTATCAACTGTCAGTTCATGAGTTGCTGTTAAAACAAAGTTTGCTACATTTGTGACCTTCAGTTCTTAAGAAGAGGCGAGTGGATTTTTGTATCTTTAGTGTTGTGGAGGTTCATTTTAAGTCATAAAATCGGTTTTTTTAACATTAAGTCATAGTAGCATTTCCAAGAAATTATGTCACTTAATCTAAATGTCTGCACAAGCTATCTAGTGAGTTAATTGTTTAAAAGTTTGCAAGGTTGAGCTTTTACAACCCAGAAAAAGAGAGGCCAGGTGCCAGAGTCCATGAGCCGATTCAGTTCAGAAGAAAAAAAAATCCATGCCAGCAAAAGTGCTCTTTACCAGCCTCACAGTAGTCAAAGTAACTGGAAAAAGCAGTGATTTTTTTTTTCTTAGTGTTCAGTGAGAATTGTCAGTCATTTAGCCTGCAACGGTGCATTTTAGGGAGAAAATGACATGTGTGAATGTGCAGAATTTGTCAAAAGGAAATTCTTGTGTCAGTTAAGTAAGAAATTGACAAGTGAAAATAGGTAACATTTCACTGGGATTGAGTGCCTATAAAAGATATTGCTGGGAAGAACGGTTGCCTCTTTATTTCATCCAAAATTCTTCAGATTCTGGAACAATCCTAACAGACAAGAGATGTGGCAAATGTGGCCCAATTATTTTAAAAACGAGTCAGAAAAAAAACCCCACAAATTGTGGCATTACTTTGTCCATGGAAAGTGCTGGAGTCTATTGTAAAGCTTGTGTTAGCAGAACACTTTAAAAATATCAACTCTATTACACAGAGTTAATGTTGATTTATGGAAGGGAAATCATGTTTGACTAACTATTGGAGTTTTAATGAGAAAGCAAGTATTGGAACAGTTGAAAGAGAACCAATGGATGTAATTTATTTTGATTTTCAGAAAGCTTTTGATAAAGTCATACTTAAGAGGTTAGACTGCAACATTAATGCACATGGTACTGGGGGTAATATACTGATGTGGATTGAAAACTGGTTAGCAGAGGAAACTGAGAGTAGCAATAAATAGATCTTATCGGAGTGGAAAGTGGTGATAAATGGGATACCACAAGAATTAGTACTTGAGCTCCAGCTATCTACAATGTGGAGAAGGGAATCTAATGTAATCATGCTGACAACACAAATCGAGTTGGGATTGTGAGCAGTAAAGAGGATATAAAGAAGGTTCAAGATAATTAAGGCAAGTTCAGTGAGTATGTAAATGCATGGCAGACAGAGTATAATGTGGATGTGTGTGATGTTGTCCACTTTGCTAATAGGAACAGATGGCAGGGTATTACTTAAATGATGATAGATTGGAAAATGTTGATGTACGAAGGTACCTGGGTCTTTGTCTATTGGTCACTGAAAGCAAGCACGTAGGTGTAGCCAGCATTTAAGAAGGCATATGGTACATTGATGTTCATTGGAAAAGATTTGTTCACAGGAACAAAGGAAGTCTGATTGCAATTATATGAGACCTTTGTGATATTGCACATAGATTGTGTGCAGTTTTGGTCTCCTTACCGAAGAAAAGGTATACTTCCTGTGGAGGCAATGCAGCAAAGATCCAAGTCAGGTTCCTGGGAAGGCAGGTGTGGGTTGACTGGGCCTGTGTTCATTGGAGTTTAGAAGAGGGAATCTCACTGAAGTATATAAAATGCTGACAGACTGCATGGAGGGATAATGTTTCTTCTGGTTAGGGATCCAAAGCAAACGATTACATTCTCAGAATGTGAGTTAAACTCTTTCAGACTGAGATAAAGAGAAATGTCTCCATTCAGATGTTAAAGATTATTACCTGCCATGTAGTGTGATAAGAAGGGAAACCTGAAATTGATGTGTCACTCTAAGAATTGATTAATGCTCAATTAGAAATGAAAGAAAAATTAGAAGAGAAAAAAAGGAGAAATGAAAGGGTAGAGAATGAACAGGGAAAAATCAATGGACAGGGAGGAGAAAGAAAGAAAACCAGAGACGGAAATAAAATAGTTTGAATTAGCAAGAGAGGAGGAAGGAAGCAAAGAAAAATGTGCAGAGAGAAGAAAGGAAAAGGAAAAGCAATAAAAAGAGAAATGGAATTATAAAATCTTGGACTCCAAAAAGAGAATGGGCAATCAAACAATATGACTTGGCAGGAGAAAAACCGAGATTAAAAGAGAAACAAGGAGAGAATAGGTCAAAGGTTGATTCTGATTCCAGTGAAGGATTCAATTTAACTCAAAAAGCCAAAATCTACTGAAGATGAAGTTCAAAAGCATTTCCCATCATTTAAAAATTCAGCTGTGAAAGTGAAATGGCCAATAGATGCTCAGATATTAATGTTACAGTGTATTCAACAGGTTCAGCTGACAATGTGTGCATCGATTTACCAGAGGAACAATCTGAAGAGTATGAAACTGTTAAAACAGTAACATTGAATGCTTATGAGCTTGTTACTGAAGCCTGTCCATTCAAACTTAGGAACAAGAGAATTAAAACCAATCAGGATATGTATCAAATTTCCAGGAGAAAAAATAACTACAATGGCATCAGTTTCTTAATCACACCATATCACTTCTGCTCAATGACATTAGACATGAAGCCCCCTCCCCCTCCCCCGCATGAAACGTTGGTTGCCCTCTCATTAGCAATCTGGTAATTCACTTTCCACAGTTGAATGCATGATTTGAGATTTGCAGGGACAGTTCACTTTCTATTCTGCCTCCAAATCCACACCAATAAAAAGATTCACCCACCGTAAAAATGCTAAGTTGACCAAATATCTTACTGCAAGCTATGCTTGCATATATAACATTTGATCAGTCACACTTTTCCCGTCATACTTTGTAGTACCACTCCTACTCACCTAACTTGTGCAGACTGACTCACTGTGACCAAGATCATGCATAATTCCATCTGTAAACCTTACCTCTTGTTGACACAATCACTACTTTTCCCAGTACATGTTGTTGTTGTATTCAAAAGGGCACTTTTGACAAAAGAATTGGCCAGATTCTAGCTCTGCAAGATGCCACCTTGCCCTTTCCCTTAAAGCTGATAATCTCCCAGTCAGGTCCTTCACACTAGGTTTCTTCAACAACCTATGAAATGCTGTCCAAAAAGCATTCCCAACCTGTAGATCTATTGGCCAGAACTGTGTAGACCACCTCAGATGTTATAGTTTCAGTGTCATTTCATCCACTGAAGTAACATCAACTCAAAAATGACAGAAGAAAAAGTAGATGAATAAAATGCAGACAGGGAGAGAAAATGATAGAGAACAAGAAGCTAAGGAAATGGAATGAAAAAAAGAGTGGGGGGCGGCGGTTAGGGAGAAGCCAGAACATGAAATAAATAAAGAAAGTTAAGAGAGCAAAGGTATCCTCACTAATTATTCATACTGGCACAGGAAGCCCATTAATATGGGTGGAATTTTCCCATTTTCAGTTGAAGTATTTGAGATTTATGGTCCTAGTCTGTCATGGCCTGGAGCATCATTTCTCACACAACTTTTTTGTCTTTATCTCATTAATAACACAACCTGGCTTGTCGTTACCTTATTGGAATCATGCTGGAGGAGAGGCTCATCACTGTAGCGATCTTTTGGTGTTGTTGCTGCTGGTGCCATATTTAAAGTACAACTACACACCCACTTCACATGCTGCCAGCGAAGAACTGCTCCTCACACTCGGCTGCTCCATTGTTACCGCTGCGAACATTCCCCAGAAAGCAAAACGTGCTTTTACTTCGCAGACTGGGATCTGAAGGTACTGGACAGTGGAGAGGAGGGCTATTGTGTCTCCTGCTGACCAGTACAGGAGGCTGCACTACCAGATACAGACAGTCCAGACCCAGGTAATGCCTCGGGTCAACACATTTTTATGGGTTAAAAGGAATGTTCGGCAGTAATCTTCTATGCTTTCAAGGTGAAGCGCCATCATCTTTTGTTTGCCACCTCTGACTCACAAGGCCACCATTCTCTCTAACTCTGCCACTGTGCTCTCATCTCAAAAAGGCCCATGAACTGTAGAGTCATAGAATCATAGAGAATTCACTATTACATGCTCTCATTAGTGATTGAACATCAAATTCCTCATTGTCTATGAGAAGGAAATCCTCAAGCTAGCCTGAGAAGAGTGGGCTGCACAAGTGGGGATAGAAATACCTCAATCACTAACAAATGCAATAAGCTTCATTTTACTGTACTATGCTTTCTCCTCTTATCACTAGTATTATTTCATTCTTGAGCTGCACAAGCTTTTATGCTTCTTACACAACAAATTCCCTCCCTTCTCTTATGTAGATGCTAGTGCCTTTCAACAAACATCTGTCAGAAAGGTGCCAGTGCTGGAAAACCTAACCCCACCTCCACCTCTGAGCAGCAAACCACTGAACTGCCATAGGATCACAACAAGTCTTTCATCTTGCACCCTTCACCAGTATCCTCCCCAGGTAAGACTCAGGAATGGTGAGCTCATTGCTGACATACATCCATGGCTATTCGAAGAATTGCCCTGGGATTTCCGGTTCTGAGAGGACCGCTGGTGAGTGGGCATCCAATCAACCCAGACAGAAGACCGAGTGACCCCAGCCTAATTCCAGGATGCTTTCCTCTCAGGGAATTTGGAAGCTGTCAACAGGTACCGACAGAGAAGAGGAGGCACAAACAAGACTTCCAGAAGGTGATCCTCTGGACATGGTAGAGGTGCCTGGACCCTCCCCCTCGCCTCTGTTTGTGATTACAAAGCCTGCAGAAGATGAAACCATTGAGGGTAAGCCTATCTGTACATGAAACTCTCAGCAGATCTGGGCCCTCTAGGTCCAAACATCTCTGATAACAATCAGCCAAAGTCTTATGGCCAACACAGCTTTGGAGGGCAGGACATGACTTAAATATAGTGAGGGGGAGAAGAGAAAAATAACTTCGGCCAGATAGGTGGCATGGGCGGCGCATAATTGTGAATGACCTTGCACTTTTATAAATGTATATTCACTGCACTCTTACAATTTCTGCTGTAGCGTATTTTCATTGTTTGAACTGCGTTAGCGGCACTGCTGAGAGAGATGAGTGGTCTCTTCACACCTACCAAGACTGAAAGAATTTGTAATGGCCAAATCTTGTCCATACCAAACAACTGACTCTTCCACTGCAGAAGGCTCAGTCATTATGAATCCTGAGGCGAAAGTGAGGCCTGCAGATGCTGGAGACCAGAGTCGAGAGTGTGGTGCTGGAAAAGCATAGCAGGTCAGGCAGCAGCTGAGAATCAGGAGAATCGATGTTTCGGGCATAAGCTTCATTTCTGATGAAGAGCTTATGCCTGAAATGTCAATTCTCCTTCTCCTCGGCTGCTGCCTGGGCTGCTGTGCTTTTCCAGCACCACACTCTCGACCTCCACCATGAATCCTCTGACAGTGGGGATTCCAGCAAAGGCATTGTACTTTGATGCGGACAATAATGAAACTAAATGCAATGTGCAAGGGTTTCGTAAGGCCTCATCCGCATGCATCATTCCATATTTACACCCAAAGTGAGGGTGACGGCATGGATTCAGGAATGATCGTACATACCTCTGGTTAAAAAAAAGATCATTCGATTTATCAGAATGAGGTAAGAACCTGTGATTTCTCAATTATGAAAGGGTCATGGGATGCTTCCGGGATAAGTGGTACAGATGTCCAAGGTTTGGCATTGATGGTCGCATATATGTTGAACCTTAATGGAAGGGAGGACTTTTTCTGTTGATGTACTCTGCAGGTTGGTGCTAGGATGCATGCTATCATACCCAGCATGTGGGGGAAGCCAGTGATTGCATGGAGAATCTCACGCCCTGAGCTGCTTGACTCTTTCTCTTCAGGTCATGAGCAGCTATGATTTGGAGAGAATGGCATGTTACATTTCTGCAAAAGTTACAATTCGAGGATTGGGAGATGCCACACTGGTCTACAGTTGCTCCTTCAAATGAGCAGTTATATAACAATAAAGTGCAGCTGTGACCATTTATATTGAATAGCCACCCAGTCCTTCGGAGAACAAACCTTAGCACCATAGAACCATAGAAAAGTTACAATAACGAAAGAGGCCATTCAGCCCATCATATCTGCACTGTCTGAATAAACAAGCTTACCCATTATGAATCCACTTTCTAGCACATGACTGTGGACTGATTGCAGCCCATGTCCTGAACTGACTGGGCAGGACAGCTCCAACAAAGCATGACCCAGCCCCTGCTCTGATGTCTTCACAGTATCCCAACTAATCTCGTGTTGATCCCAGAAGGGATGCACTTGTCCAGCACAAATGACTCTGGCTCAATCTCCAGACAACATGGATTCCAGGTCTCTGGGAGGATCAGGTATCAGATTAACAATGGACTACTCCTTGTTATGCAATCAGACTAGCTCCTTGACTGAACAGGGCAGTAACCCTTAACTCACTGCTGTCACCCTTGATCCAAGTGAGGACCACATTCAAATGGCCTTCTGTCCGGCCCGGAGGCTTAAAGCACATATAGCATGTGGCTACATAAACTGATAGACCTGGATAGAGTGGAGGCAGAAATGTTTCCACTAGTAAGAGAGACTAGGACTCATTAGCAAAACCTTAGGGTGAAGGGATAGCCCTTTAGAGCTGAGAGGAGGAGGAATTTCTTCAAGCTGAATGTGGTTAATCTGTG
This sequence comes from Hemiscyllium ocellatum, assembly GCF_020745735.1. Classification (NCBI taxonomy): domain Eukaryota; kingdom Metazoa; phylum Chordata; class Chondrichthyes; order Orectolobiformes; family Hemiscylliidae; genus Hemiscyllium; species Hemiscyllium ocellatum. The sequence continues at coordinate 18,412,964 of NC_083405.1, read as the reverse complement.
GAACTTGTTGCCAAAGAGAGCTGTGGAAGCCAAGTCATTTAGTGTATTTAAGATAGAAATAGAGAGGTTCTTAGTTGGTAAGGGGATCAAGGGTACCAGAGAGAAGGCCGAACTATGGGATTGAGAAACATATTAGCCATGAGCAAATAGCAGAGCATACGCGACAGGCTGATTGGTCTAATTCTGCTCCTATATCTTCTGATCTTCTGGTATTATTGCACATGCTGCTGATGCGACACAATGTAGCTCAGTGTCATACATTGACATGCCATTCACTATGGGATGTTGCCAGCTGACGGCAGCAAACGGTAGTGTGGATCACAGGGGCTGGCAGCCCTGTAACTGAGCACCAAAGATCCTGTACACTGAAAAGCAATATGTAAAAGCTGGAAGTCTCCAAGCAAATTGCAAAATAATTGAACACAAAGCAAGCAAGCTAAGATGCATATTGTGCAGGTGTGTAAAATGTGGGTTTGTCGCTACTCACAAAGGACCTGGTAGAAGTATGTCAACTGCAGGCATCCTTGCAAGCCAACATAAAATGTTGAAGGGCTGAAGTGGTGTGTGAGTCACCATGATGATGTGGTGAACCTACTGCCAACTTGTGTGGATGAAGTGTTGAGGAGAATGGTTGCCATGGAGAATTCAGGGACACAGTTGGAAAGGCATTATTGGTTGATGACCAGGTCCAGCTTTCCGCAAATTGCAGATACCAAGTATCTGCTCTGACTTGTGCTTCAGAGATTTGCACCATTTAGTGTCCGGGAAAAGGAAAAATCAATTGGAAGTGCCGCATAATTAAAATGGATTGGGATTTGCTAAGGAGCCAATGCATGGAAATAAGACAGTTTAGCAAGATTCTGCTGTCACGATTTGAAACTTGAGGAGAAAATCACAAAGGTTTTCTTGACGTTGTGAATCTGCATGTTTCATTCTTGGCATGCCTTCCCAACTTGCTCACTATTGCCCTCGCCAACCAGGGAGGGGAAAATTCCACTCCATGTTCTGTGGATAAGTTGTCTAGTGATTTATGGACTGCTAAGTAAAAATGATTGTGTTGTCTGAGATCTGTATTCTCCGGAGTTTTAAGCTGTCTGCACTCATGCAGTTAGCGTGCAATAAACTTTGAGCATTAGAAAAGCTCTAAAATGGCACTGAGCAGCAAATGAAAGGATCACAAACTCTGCTCCCGTTGAAATAAAATTGCACAATGTACTTGACTAGATTCGGAAGAACGGTGCACGTTTTCGTTTTCCAAACAGATTTCCTGGTTAGATCCCTTAATAAAACACACCAATCTTCGAAATTATTCCAAAAATAGTGAGCTCCCTTGGTCTCTTCAAATTGATTAGAGACAGAACTTGAGTAATCTATCACATTCAGCCACCTGACTTGTGAGGTGTCGAACAATGCAATTGGAGTTTCACTCTCATCATGAAAAGAAGTGTTCCTGTTGCTTTACAGAAATTAATTCCAAGGTGTCATCCTGACAATTTTGTCAGGAATATTTACAATTTTTTTTTCTGTCGTTAAGTTAATTGCTCTAAACAGACCCCAGTAGTGTCTTGAGATACTGCAAGGAGAAACACTTGCCTAGGAATACCACTATCTAATGATGTGTGACAGTTTTACATGTTTTGGCCATATATACCACAATATTTCTTCAATCCCAACAATATTGTTTCAATGAAATAGTCAGCAGAATGGACACCAGCATACAGAGGTAGAAAAGAGGAACACAGTGCATAAAGGCATAAGAATTTGGAGTCAGAGTGGAATAGGAAGTATTACATTATTAGTTAAGTGTAAACTAAAAAGAATCACAAGGAAATGTAGAAGTATTATCATCTTGGTTTGGTGCAAACTAAGGAGAATCATAATATGGACCATCTTCCATACCTCGAGAACCTACTCCCAACAAAGTCGGCTGAAGCCAAAACTCATCACCTCCAATGTGCCAACTCTCTCTTTGCCTGAGGAAAATAGGATTTCATTGAATCCCTATGGTGTGGAAACAGGCCCTTCAGCCCAACAAGTCCACACTGACCCTCCGAAGAGTAACCCATCCAGACCCCATTATCCTACATTTACCCCTAACTAATGCACGTAATCTACACATCCTTAAGAAATTATGGGCAATTTAGTATGTCCAATTCACTTAACCAGCACAGCCTTGGATTGTGGGAGGAAACCCATGCAGACACTGGGAGAATGTGCGGACTCCACAAAGACAGTCGCCCAAGGCTGGAATTGAAACCAGATCCCTGGTGCTGTGAGGCAGCATTGCTAACCACTGAGCCACCGTGCCACCCCAGAAAGAAGGTTCCACTGGCATTTGAACTCGGATCACTGGATTCAGAGTCCATTACACCATGGAATCCACAGGTTGAGGACTAGAATTCCAAATCTGAGATGAAGGACATGGTTTACTGAGCATCATTGGTCACTGCATTCCCATCTGCTTCAGAAAGTTCAACAACCTACATAAATATCTCAAAACTCAAAACTCTATGGAAAATATCATCAGCGGTGCCTTTGCAAAGTCTCCATATCCAGTGATAAGGAAAGCAGTCCAATAGCACCAACTCACTCCCAAACTCACAAGAAGCTAATTACTCAGCGACTAGCTCCACTGGGCAGCTGTCACTTGTACGTCGATAAAAGCTTTGTGAACTAACTATTCTACTCTGAACCTGTGGACTATGTTTTGAAGAAAACATAATCTGGATGATACAGATTACGTGTAAACAAATGCATTTGGAAAATTTGAGACTGTGAAAAAATTATTTAGCATGGGTAATGCTGAAAATTAGTTTGAGGAACCAGCACTTGCAGAATCTAATCTTGAAAATGAGCTGCAGTTTCTCTTAATTATTCAAATTACCTGCGTTTTTGGATATTCGCATTTGTCTGGGTTGAACAGGTTCATGTTTTAAATCAGACTTTTGGATCCATTTTGAAGAAAAAAACTTAATGAAGGAATGAGTCACCACAAAATTCTACATGGTGACTCTATCGCTTCAGGCCAAAGAAGCATGACATTGCATTTTACAAATGGAAGCTGCTTATTAATTATCTATTATGAATTGCAGTTTCCCTTATCATGTCAACCCACTGCAACAGTACATCTTACTTTTCAACACATCAGCTCTTCTTTTCTAGTTCACATTTACAAAGATAAAAGCTAGACGCACATTTAGCTGCATACAAATGGGGACAGCGCAGGATAAGGTGCTGTTATTAAAGTTTCTTTTGTATAAAGATTGAATTACTTAGTTCTACACGATACTCAAAATATTTTAAGATATTTTATAGGTTGTGATGGCGCAACTCTTTCTAAAAAAAACTCATTAGAGTGGTTCACAAACCAGTAAATCTGGACTGTCAAGACTGGTGAGTGAGTGTTGTTCTTACATTTATAGGATAAAGTTAAATTAGAAAGAAATTTTCCCAATGAATCAGCCAAAAGGGATCGACAAAGAGTCTTCTGAACCTAATCTGTGCTAATTGTATATATTAAAGGAATGAGTTTTGACAAAATATCAGAGAAATATTTCCTATACCTACAATAGTTAAAGTGGGAAGCTCAAGTAAAGGTTAATAATATTTTAAATGATCTGGCTAAAATGAGTTGGAATATTTTTTCAATGAATGTCAAGAAAGAATTGAAATATTGTGACGAAGCACTGTGCTTTGAAAAAGATACGATGAATTCAAGTAGACCAGCAGTCAAACTTCTTAATTATGCAACTTAAATATTAGTTTATTCTAATCAATGGCTGAAGGCACCTTGCAAATAAAGAGATAAAGTAATTAGCTAAAAATTACAGATACGAAGATTAAAACAAGAACAGTGAGAGAAAACAATATTTATAATAAGAAATTCCTCATGAGTCTCTTTTGGTATGCTGTTGGGAGCCAGTTCTTAAATTCCTTATTGCTGAAGTGAAGAAGTTTAAACTTGATGGCAAATCGAACAACTGCATTGAATTCTGTAACTGAATAGTAAGAGTTTTTTCTGCACAAACGAACCAGTAAGACAGCAGATTTTTGGAGGAGAAAAAAAACCTGCTTTGTTCGTCACTGTTTCTGTGGGTTTTGGCACTCCTTGCACTGCCTGATTGTATTCAGTGAACTGTATGTCATTTCTGTACACTACTTAGTACATCATCAGTCAAAATTCTCCGTCTCATGGAGGTTCTTGAAAGCTTTGTCTTGAATTTCTGCTCTCTGGCAGTTTTTAGCCTTTTTATATATATATATATATATATAATTCAAAGTTCAAAATGGTGGCTGTTAACCTTGAGAAATCAGAGTTCGACAGAGTAAGGAAGTCAATTATGCCTGAGTTCTTTTGAAGTTCTCCCTCTCATCAGCTATTGTTTCTGAGGCTTGAATTCTCACACTTCCGTTGTCTGTCTGCTAACTCCAAAATTTCAATCGCCAGTATATGTCAGGGAATGTCTTTCTCTAAGTCAGTTAGTTTTTCAGCTGTTCTGCAGTTGTGCAGTCAGATGACTCTTTGTAGGAATTCTTTTTTAGCTCCATGCTTCTGATCAGTTACATTAGTTTTTTTTTACAAAAATCTACGGTGTCATAATTTCTCTCTTTATGATATCTGGAATGCACTGCCTGAAATTGGTGATAAGGCAGATTTAATTGTGGCTATCAAAAGGAACTCGCTTAATATTTAGAGTCATAGGGTCAAGAGCTGTACAGCATGGAAACAGATCTTTCATTCCAACTCATTCATACTGACCAGATATCCTAAATTCATCTCGTCCCATTTGCCAGCATTTGACCCCTGTACCTCTAAACCCTTCCTATTCATATACCCATCCAGATGCCCTTTATATGTTGTAAATGTACCAGTCCCTGTCACTTCCTCTGGCAGCTCATTCCATACACAGAGCATCCTCTGTGTGAAAAAGGTGCCCTTTAGGCCTTTTCTAAATCTGTACCCTTTCACCCTAAACCTATGCCTTCTGGTTTTGAACTCTGCTACCCTGGGGCAAAGATCTTGGCTATTCACTCTATCCATGGCCCTCATGATTTCATAAACCTCTATCAGGTCACCCGTCAGCCTCCGATACTCCAGGGAAAACAGCCCCAGCCTATTTAGCCTCTCTATATAGCTCAAGCCCTCCAACCCTAGCAACATCTTTGTAAATCTTTTCTGAACTCTTTCAAGTTTCATGACATTTTTCTTATAGCAGGGAAACCAAAACTGCACACAGTATTCCAAATGTGACCTAGCAAATGTCCTGTACAGCCACAACATGTCCTCCCAACTCCTACACTGAATGCATTGACCAATGAAGGCAAAGTTATCAAACACCTTCTTCACTATCCTATCTAATCGCAACTCTACTTTCAAGGAACTATGAACCTGCACTCCAAAGTCTCTTTGTTCATCAACACTTCTCAGAACCTTATCGTTAAGTGTTTAAGTCTTGCCCTGATTTGCCTTTCCAAAATGCAGCACCTCGCATCAATCTAAATTAATCTCCATCTGCCACTCCTCAGCCCATTGGCCCAGCTGATCAAGATCCCATTGTACTCCAAGGTAACCTTCTTCGCTGGCCACTACACCTCCAAATTTGATGTCATCTGCAAACGTACTAACTATATCTCCTATGTTCACATCCAAGTCATTTACATAAATGACAACAAACAGTGACCCCAGCACCGATCCTTGTGGCACACTGCTGGTCACAGGCCTCCTGTCTGAAAAACAACCCTCCACCACCGCCCTCTGTCTCCTACCTTTGAACCAGTTCTGCAGCAAAATGGCTATTCTCCCTGAATTCTACGTGATCTAACCTTGCTAACCAGTCTACCATGTGGAACCTTGCCAAACTCCTTACTGGAGTCCATATAGATCACATCCACTGCTCTGCCTTCATCAATCCTCTTCTCTACCTCTTCAAAAAAACTCAATCAAATTAGTAAGACACAATTTCCTAAGCATAAAGCCATGTTAACTATTCCTAAACAGTCCCTGGCTTTCTCAATACTTGTAAATCCTGTCCCTCAGGATCCCCGCCAATAACTTGCCCATTACTGAAGTCAGGCTTACCAATCTGTAGTTTCCTTATGCACCTTTCTTTAAAAAAGGCACTACATTAGCCATCCTCCAGTTGTCTGGCATCTCATTTGTGACTACCGATGATGCAATTATCTCAGGAAGGGACCCAACAAACACTTCCCTAGCTTCCCACAGAGTTCTAGGGTGCACTTGAGCAGGTCTTGGGGATTTATCCAGCTTTGTGCATTTTAAAACATCCAGCACCACTTGGAGGGAAATAAAATTGTAGGGCTATTGAGAAAGGACATAAAATGACACAAACTAGGTTGCTCTTACAAACAGCCAACATAAACTCAAATGGCCTCTCCCTGTGCTGTAATTATTCTAAGATTTAATGATTAATGAAGAAATAGAGCAAAAGAATGGAATTAATGAAAATTAATTTAAGGGATGTTAAAATAACAAGACATTCCTAAACAGTTAGAACACCAAACCTCTGGTCATCTCCTTTTTCTCATTTATACATGTCATCATGTAAAGCTTAAAGCTTGCTTCTATATATATCTCAAAACTAGCTTTGGCAACTCGTTCAGTTGCTCTAATTTGTTAGACTATTCATCTGACATCCGATACTGGATTAGCACAAATTTCTGCTGAGCAAATTTCAGAACATCGAAGTCTTTGCTTTCCTCCACAAACTCTGTTCCCTCGCCATTGACTCTATTTCTCGCCTTGTGAACTCTGAGCATGAATCAGACACTCCATTGCATTGCTGTACATTACCTCATGAAGATGATGTACCAGCCTTATGACCAATGGCAACGTAAATCTAACTTCATTGTATCAACTGCCGATAATTCTGCTCCTCCAATTATGACCTTTTTGACCTATTTTAATTGCTGAAATATTAGTGACTATCCTTTCACCATAAGCCTTAAACTTAGAAATCAAAGTCAAGAGTGTGGTGCTGGAAAAGCCCAGCAGGTCAGGCAGCATCCGAGAAGCAGGAAAGTTGATGTTTTGGACAAAAGCCCTTCATCAAGAATGAGGCTGGAAGCCTCACAGGAGGACAGATAAATGGGAGGGTGTTGGGGCTGGGGGGAAGGTAGTTGAGAGCGTAATAGGTGGATGGAGGTGGGGGGGTAAAGGTGATAGGTCGGAAGGGAGGATGAAGAGGATAGGTGGGAAGGTAGATGGACAGATAGGACAGGTCATGAGGACGGTGCTGAGCTGGAAGGTTGGGGAGGGGAAATGAGGAAACTGGTGAAAACTACATTGATGCCCTGGGGTTGGAGGGTCCAAAGGCGGACGATGAGGCGTTCTTCTTCCAAGCGTCGGGTGGTAAGGGAGTGGCGGTGGAGGAGGCCTAGGACCTGCATGTCCTCGGCAGAGTGGGAGGGGGAGTTGAAGTGTTTGGCCATGGGGTGGTGGGGTTAATTGGTGCGGGTGTCCCAGAGATGCTCTCTGAAGCACTCTGCAAGTAGGCATCCTGTCTCCCCAACGTAGAGAAGACCGCATCGGGAGCAGAGATACAGTAAAATGACATGTGTTGAAGTGCAAGTGAAACTTTGATGGATGTGGAAGGTTTGTTTGGGGCCTTGGACGAGTTGAGGGGGGATGGTGTGGGCGCAGGTTTTGCATTTCCTGTGGTGGCAGAGGAAGATGCCAGGAGGGGGTGGGTGGGTTGTTGGAAGGCATGGACCTGACCAGGTAGTCGCAGAGGGAACGGTCTTTTCAGAAAGCGGAAAGGGATCGAGAGGGAAATATATCTCTGGTGGTGAAGTCTGTTTGTAGGTGACAGAAATGGTGGAGGATGATGTGATGTATATGGAGGTTAGTGGGATGGAAGGTAAGGACCAGGGGTTCTGTCCTTGTTGCGGTTGGAGGGGGTGGATTTAAGGGCAGATGTGTGGGAAGTGGATGCGATGCGTTGGAGGGCATCATCAACCACATGGGAGAGGAAATTGCAGACTTTAAAGAAGGAGGCCACCTGGTGTGTTCGGTGGTGGAACTGGTCCTCCTGGGACCAGCTGCGACGGAGGCGGTGGAATTGGGAATAAGGGATAGTATTTTTACGGGAGATATGGTGGGAGGAGGTGTAATCCAGGTATCTGTGGGAGTCAGTGGGTTTGTAGAAAATGTCAGTGTTGGGTCACTCACTTTTGATGGCGATGGAGAAGTTCAGGATGGGCAGAGAGGTGTCAAAGATGGTCCAGGTGAATTTAAGGCCAGGGTGGAATGTGTGATGAGGTTGATGAATTGTTCAACCTCCTCGAGGGAGCACGAGGTGGCGCCAATGCAGTCATCAATGTAGCGGAGGAAGAGGTGGGGAGTGGTGCCAGTGTAATTACGGAAGATCAACTGTTCTACGTAGCCAACAAAGAGACAGGCATAGCTGGGGCCCATGGGGGTGCCCATGGCTACCCCTTTCATCTGGAGGAAGTGGGAACATTCGAAGGAGAAATTCTTAAGGGTGAGGACCAGTTCGGCCAAATGAATAAGAATGTCAGTGGAAGGGTACTGATGGGGATGTTGGGAGAGGAAGAAACAGAGGGCTTGGAGGCCCTGGTCATGGCGGATGGAGGTCTAAAGGGACTGAATGTCCATAGTGAAGATGAGGCATTGTGGGGCTGGGGAAACGAAAGTCATGGAGTAGGTGGAGGGCATGGGTGGTGTCCCGAATGTATATGGAGAGGTCTTGGACTGGGGGGATAGGGCAGTATCGAGGTAGGTGGAGATGAATTCGGTGGGGCAGGAGCAGGCTGAGATGATACGTCGGCCGAGGTAATCAGGCTTATGGATCTTGGGATGGAGGAAGAATCAGGCTGTGCAGCGTTCCTGAACTATGAGGTTAGAAGCTATGGGTGAGAGATCCTTTGAGGTGATGAGGTTGTGTACGGTCTGGAAGATGATGGTTTGGAGATGGGAGGTGAAGTCATGGTCGAGGGGGTGGTAGTAGGAGATGTCTTCAAGTTGGCACCTGCCTTCAGTTGTGTAGAGGTCAGTGCGCCAAACTACCACTAACCCCCCCTTGTCTGCTGGTTTGATGGTGAGTTTGGGGTTGGAGCAGAGAGAGTGGAGATCTGCGCATTGTGAGGCTGAGAATTTGAAGTGGGAGAGGTGGGTGTGGACAGGTTGAGGCAGTCAATGTCTCGGCGGCAGTTGGAAATAAAGAGGTCAAAGTAACAGACTGGCATGGCATGTCCAGGTGGATGGGTTGGAGGCAGGAGAAGGGGTCCTAGGAAAGTGAGCGGGAGTCTTGATTGAAAAAGTGAACTCAGAGGCGGCGGAAGAAGTGTTCGACGTCACAACGCAAATTGAATTTGTTGATCTGTGAACAGAGGGGGACAAAGGTAAGGCCTTTTCTGAGGACTGATTGTTCATTCTCAGTGAGAGTAGGTCTGGGGGCTTAGTGAAACCTCGGCAGTACTGGGAGCTAGGACTTGGTGTAGGTGTGGAGCTGGAATTGGAGGCAGAGACTATAACTCGAGTGGGCTAGTAATGGGGGACTAAGGGTGACATCATGTGATGCTCACCTCAGGGTTCTGGGGGGCAGAGGTGGTAACTGTGGGATCCATGGGGGCATGTTGGCGATGTACAGGTGAGTGGCCATGGTTGTGACAACGCCAGCTGTGGGGGCAGAAGTGGCAGAACAGGTGGCATCGCGGAAGTGGCTTTGACATCTTCACCCTATAACCCTTCCACTCTCTCTTCAAATTTAAATCATTCCTTAAGGAAACATCTGGTGAATCAAGTGTGGGTCTCTCAAAGGCAAAGTTAGATAGATTTATAATGGAGTATAAAAAATGCTGAGAGACTAAATTTATAGTTTATGTTTTTTTTCACTGAGAAAGGTACCAGAAAATTCTCCAAAAATCTGGATAATGAGGAGTTGAAGGAAATGAGCTCTTATCTGAAAATTTTATTGGAGAATTTAAAGTGGCTGGAAGGTAATAAATCCTCAGGACCTATTGTTTTCATCTGAGGGTGATGGTGGCTCTAAAGGTAGTCAATGCACTGGTGATTATTTTCTAAACTGCTATAGATTCTGGAATGATCCCTGTGGATTGGAGGACAGCAATTTGTCACCCTACTATTTTAAGAAAGGAACAACAGACAAAACAACAAACCTGCTAGCCTTACATCAATAGTAGACAAAAAGCAAGATTCTATCTTTCTAATAATGGATGGGATAAATAGACACCAGGTTAAGATTAGATTCCTGACAGTGTGGAAACAGGTCCTTCGGCCCAACCAGTCCACACCAACCCTTCCGAAGAGCAACCCACCCAGCCCAATTTCCCTCTGACTAATGCACCTGACACTATGGGCAATTTAGCATGGCCAATTCACATCTTTGGACTGTGGGAGGAAACCAGAGCACCCAGAGGAAACCCACGCAGACACGGGGAGAACATGCAAACTTGACACAGACAGTCAACCGAGGCTGGAATCAAACCTAGGACCCTGGTGCTGTGAGGCAGCAGTGCTAACCACTGAGCCACTGTCCCACCCAAAATGTGCTTGCAAACAGGAAATTGTGGTTGATAAATTTGTTTAAATTTTGTGACGATGTTGCTAATAAAATTGTTAAAAGAGTGCCAATGGACATAGTATAATTGGATTTTCAGAGGCTTTTGATAAAACTCCCGATAGAGGTTGATTAAAAAGATTCAAGCCCATAGACTGGGAGATAACATAAGACCATAAGACACAAGAGTGGAAGTAAGGCCATTCGGCCCATTGAGTCCACTCCGCCATTCAATCATGGCTGATGGGCATTTCAACTCCAATTACCAGCATGCTCCCCGTAGCCCTTAATTCCTCGTGACATCAAGAATCTATCAATCTCTGCCTTGAAGACATTTAGCGTCCCGGCCTCCACTGCACTGTGCAGCAATGAATTCCACAGGCCCACCACTCTCTGGCTGAAGAAATGTCTCCGCATTTCTGTTCTGAATTGACCCCCTCTAATTCTAAGGCTGTGTCCACATACACATATGGATTAATGATTGGCTAACAGACAGAAAACAAGAAGGAGGAATGAATGGGTCATTTTTGCATTGTCAGGTTGTGACTAGTGAGGAACGTAAGGCTCACTATTTGGGCCTCAACCGTTTGCAGTACACAACAATGATTTGGAGGTGCTGGTCAAATATAATGTTTCCAAGTTTGCAGATGGTACATATCTAAATGGAAACATGTTTTGTGAGGAAGATGTCAAGTGGATTCAAGAAGATTTGGACAGGGTTTGTGAATGGGCAAGAATATGGCAGATGGAATATAATGTGGAAAAACTTTGGTAGGAGAAATAGAGGTGCAAAATATTTCTTAAATGGTAAGAGGTTGGAAAGTGTAGATGTACAAAGGGACCAAAGTACTCTTGTCAGTAAGTCACTGAAGGTTAACATAATGGGGCAGCAAATGTTTAGGAAGGCTAATGGAATGTTATTGCAAGAGATTGTGTTCAGGAGAGGTGCTTCAATTATGTAAGAGTTTCGTTAGACCTTAGAGTCAAAGTCATAGAGATGTACAGCATGGAAACAGACCCTTCCTGAAATGTTATGTGTAGATTTGTTTCCTTATCTCAGGAAAGATACCTTTGCTATAGAGGGAGGGCAATGAGTTCAATCAGACTGGGATGCCAAGACTGTCCTATGAAGAGAGATTGGGCCTATGTTGTCTCAAGTTTTGAAGAACATGAGGTAGTCGTACAGAAACTAAAAAAAAATTTAAAGGGTTACACAAAATAGACACAGATAAGATGTTTCCCTTGGTTGGGAGGAAGAAGAAGTTTAAAATAATGGGATACCACATAGGTCTGAAATGAGTGGAATTTTTTTTATTCAAAATTTTCGATCATAGTGGTTATGGAAGCTCCATCTTTGAGTACTCAAAGGTGGAGATTGCTAGATTTCCGATCAGCAATCATTTAGCGGATTATGGAGATAGTATATGGAAAAGACATTGAAATGTTTGATCAAAAATGGTTGCATTGAATGGCACAGCAAGTTGAATGGCTTAGTCCTATGTACCTCTTTGACAACTCTTCAAGTAATTTGTTCTGTTAGCTCTTTTAGTCTCAAATGTTACTTGATAAAGCTCCAGGACAGTGCTCAAACAATGCTCAAAAAAGCACCCTTTCAATTCAAATAGTTGTTTTTGTCTGTGCTACGCACTCTTAATGGCCTTTTTTTTAGCCAAGCGATCTCTAAAATTAAGTCTGTGATCTATTCTTATAATTAGCAAGAGAAAAAGAAACTAGCTAGTGTTTAAACAGTGTCCTTTGGACATCTTAAAGTGCCCTTCAGCCAATTAGTACTTCTGAGCTGTGTGTTCTTCTGTTGCTATGTAGACCAACATGGCAGCCAATAAGCACACAGCATCTTTCATCAAGCAGTAATAAGGTGAATGTCTACTCAAGCTGTTTGCTTGACCTTCCTGTGAAGACAGGATGAGTTTTGACTCCTTACTTCTGTATTTAGTATCTCCCTCAAACAAAAATAAACACTGTTCCAGAAAATTTGTGAAAGGTGAACATGACTGCCTGAAGTTTAATTCACAACAAAACGAATTCAAATAAAATAAATAAAGTTAAAGCGAAGTTTGAACATGGTAACTAATGTAAAAAAAAATCACTGATGGGTAATGATGATGCATTGTACAGTTCAGAATTGTAAAAAAAAGCATGATGGGAATAAGAATATGAGCATGTAAACTCATGATGGAGCTTCCATAACCTCTATGGTAGAAAATTCTGAATAAAAAAATAATTCCACTCGTTTCGGACCTATGTGGTATCCCATTATTTTAAATTTCTTCCTCCTCCCAAACAAGGGAAACATCTTATCTGTGTCTATTTTGTGTAACCCTTTAAATATTTTGTTAGTTTCTATAAGATCACCTCATGTTCTTCAAAACTCGAAACAACATAGGCCCAATCTCTCTTCATAGGACAGTCTTAGTTCTCAGATTGTCAGATTGTGACTAGTGAGGAATGTAAGGTTCACTATTTGGGCCTCAGCCATTTGTAGTACACAACAATGATTCGGAGGTGTTAGTCTGATTGAACTCATTGCACTCCCTCTATAACAAAAGCACGCTGATAATTTGTGTCTTTCTGATCCGGATTCACCTCCTAAATTAGATCATGTTTTGAGTTTTATATTAGAAAGTGCTTAGAATTGCGCCGGTTATCAGGATGCTTCACAAACCTGACTGGTGCCTGTGCAGAGTACACCTTGTTTTAATCTGTTATTGACTTTAATAACTCAACATGTTGGCCAGTAAATTGATTGCTTACTTGTGCTAGATTCATGTTAATATCAAGGTAAGTATTGTACCGCACAAGACAGGTTGATAAGTGCAAACCCAATTGCGAGTTACTTCAGTCTAAACATCAAGGTAAATATATTTGGATATTAAAAGATGACAATGTAGAGAATGTTATTCTCTTTTTAACATGTACTTGCTCTTTGTGCCTTTCCCTTTTCTGTTAAGCAGTAAAAATTGTTAGGTCAAATTGGAATAATGGTGGCAGTTTTGAACATGACATGATTTTTCCACAGTTGTAATTGTACCTGGGTACTTACAGTGAAGAGACTGAAAGCTTCATTAGAATGCCCTTGGTCTGTATATCTTGACACACATGCATATTAAAAGGGGAAAAAAACTTTCATACTGCTGATTATGACCTTAATTCTGCATTCTGATATGATAAATGGACTTTTGCTGACATTAAAGTAGCTCTTTCAAATTAAAACAGTTTTTAAATGTCGCATTTTGGCTTTAATCTGCAAAATTGGATATTTGATCTGGATGTTCTGTTCTGAAACATTGTGCATCAATCGTCCACTGACCTGCCATACCTTTTCTGCCTTTTCAATAAAACATCATGTTCCCTTTCTGCAAGGGAATTAATGCTGTAACTCTTAGCTGGGCTGTTTCCTTAAATTATAGTAAAGTAATTTTACTCATGCATTTTAGAAGAAATTATTCTTGGTAAAGAAAAGATTCAATAAGAGTGCAGCTAGCTTTGGTTTAGAAGCTTGACATTGTTGCTCAACCACATTCTTTCCATGTTAAAGTAGCATTATTGTATTTAATGTAAATACAGATATACCCTATTCTTCTTGAGTTTTTTTTTGTTGCATGATTCTGGTTAAACATTTAAATTTCGATGATGTCTCGCTATTGGGTTTCAACACAACATTTTACAATGGTGAACAGTGCATGAATTTCTATGTTGCAGCTGACAATAAAGAATGGAATTAAGCAGTAAATGGAGGCATTGTAATCACAACCTTGATTCATAGCTTCAGCTATTCCTGAAATGCTAAGTTAGTAAATGCTACTGGCAGAGGAACAGTATTCTTGTACCTTTTCATTAAGCTTTTTTTTTGTGGATTTTTCTTATTTGGAAAAAAGAATTGACTTTCCTCGATATTTTTCAAAACAGAACAAGCACAGGTAATAGCTTATTGATCATGCTGAGGTTTTGCGACTAAAGGTACATTTTGGACAGAGTAAAATCTATGCCTGTCGCTGTGGAGTGCATTTTTCATTTACTGTGGTGCTATTTTTTGAGTGACCTGTTATTTAAATTTGAACAGACAAAAGCAAAATAAGGTGGCAGCTGGAAATCACAAATAAAAACAAAAAATTTTGAAAATACTCAGTTGGTCAAACAGCATCCGTGAAACACAGTTAACATTTCAAATGGTTGACAATTCATGACAACTTAACGTGTTCCGATGATAGGTCATATTAACTCTGGCATCCACACTTACCTCGGGGACTCTCACCTGAATTGCAGAATCTTCATCCCAGGTGTAGTGGGGGCACGGGTTGCACATAGTGGTTTATCTGGCGTCAGGTTGGAAATGTCATGGCGTGCTAAGGATTTAAAAGGTCAACCTCAGATTGCTGGGACTTCATTTAGCTGTTTCACTAAACGTTTCCCCCTTCACACCTCAAACCTCATCCCAAGCTCCAAGCTACGGCTTCACTTACACCAAAGGAGTTCATCCCGTATGCCAACTCATGCTATCCCATGCCTCCACGCCCACTCCATAGCCCTGTATAGCTCATTGGGCAACTTGCTACCAGCTTAACTCAAGATTAGAGTGGTCCTGGAAAAGCACAGCAGGTCAGGCAGCATCTGAGGAGCATGAAAATCGATGTTTCAGGCAAAAGTCCTTAATCAGGAATCTGATGCTGAAGCTTAATATCAACTTGTGTCAAACAATGTCACTCCATGCACCAATCTTTGCCATTAGCCTCCATGCCAACTCACCCAGAATCCACTATGAAGAGGTTTCAGGAGTCATGTTTGAGATGAAATAGAATGCAGTTCTAAATATCTATTACATCGTCACATTTATTTTAAAGCCTTTTTCAGGAAAACTCATTCAAAACACAAGTAGGCATGATGATTCTTGTTGTCAAGTTAAATTTTAACTTAAAATGTCTCTTCAGAAGGCAAGTTGATCTTCTTACCATTAGGTACAGAGATCCTGAAAGCATGCATTTCAGTCTCAGAACCTGGATGGCACGGTGGCACAGTGGTTAGCACTGCTGCCTCACGGGATCGGGGTTCAATTCCAACCTTGGCCAGCTGTCTGTGTGGAGTTTGCATGTTCTCCCCGTGTCTATGTGGGTTTCCTCTGGGTGCTCCGGTTTCTTCCCACAGTCCAAAGATGTGCAGGTTAGGTGAATTGACCGTGTGAAATTGCCTGCATTGTTAGTTGCAGGGGTGAATGTGAGGGAGCGGGTCCGGGTGGGTTGCTCTTTGGAGGGTTGGTGTGGACTTGTTGGGCTGAAGGGCCTGTTTCCACATTGTAGGGAATCTAAGAATCTCATTAAATGTACAACTCACTGTTAATTCCTTTATCTTCCCAAATTATGTGGCTAATCAAAATACTTGACGCTTCAAATTCATGACATAAATATTAGGTGTGTACCTAGTCTTCTGACTATAGTCCTGATAAGTTCTTTGCTTTCTCTCATTCCAACAAAATGTTGTACCTTTTCATTGACTTCACTTTTGCGGTGAACTGTATGACTGTAGAAGACACATCCATGGGAATGACAAGAGAATGTATCCCTAGCTCATACAGAACAAAACTGGGGAATGGCAATGAAGAAACTTAGTGCAAAAGGTGTGGCAGTGTCAATGTGAAGGGATTACACACGACCGAAGGTGGTGCATGTGCCTACAATGTTTGCGTTAAACACAGTGAAGTAGATGAAGTAGATGAACAGGAAAGAGGAGGAGTCATTCTTGGAGTGAGGTTGAACTTCCTCACAGTCAAGTGATATTGCCATAATCAGTCTAGGACGAGGCCTTTTCTCATGTGGGAAGTTGGACAAAATCTGTCAGGTGGTTGGGACCAATGCAGGCCTGGAATCAGGTATAATTTCATCTGGGGGTTTAGCAACATTCCAGTCAAGTTGAGTCAAAATCATCTCGGCTTGGCTCATCAGTTAGTCATATGCACCAGGATCAATCAGGGAGTGGCAGTGTTAAGCTGTTTGATCTGTTTGTAAACTGGGGAGGGACTTGTAGAGTGTAGGAACATGACATTTTCAAACTGTGGATAGTTGAGGCCTAAGGATAGGTCTGGTTGTATTGGCTAGCTGAGGAAACAAACACAATCATGACAGCAAGTGAATGTAGTACAATGGAATCGAAAGGGTAAGGGAGGAGCGTGGATAGTCCCAAATAAAGAATCAAGGAGACACAAGTGACTCTAGCTTATATCTGAGGAACATACAGGCCAGCAAGGGTGTTGGCAACTTGATTGTGAGGTGCTCTGGGAGTAAAGCAAGGACATTATAATAATGCAGTAGGGTTTAATGAAACAAGAGGAAGGTGAGGTGTCATAAGGGGAACAGGGACATGAAACAGAGTGGGAGGTACAGAAAGGTAGGGGTTATCATGGGTCACGGGTGAAGCCTGCAATGCACTGCAATGAACACAAACCCTGAGGCTTAATAAATTGATCCAAAAAAAAAATCAATTGTGCTCTGCGTTTTTGACTTGAGAAGGTTTCACTCAAAATAGAAGGAATAAATAACTTTTCCTGTGAAACAGGTAGAGTCGATGGCTGAAATGAATGGCAAGTGAGGGGCTATTTCAGAAATCAGGAATCCAGTCACTAATCAATGTTAAACGCATGCCTTCAATTCTCACTGAAGCAGCATGTCCACATAGCTGATACCATCCCTCTGCTCAGGGAAGGTGATAAGGTGCTCCTGCAAACAGATAGTGACTTTCAGTCTTCAGAAGCTGCAGTGATACATTTACATCAAGCTACCTCAACACTGTGGCAACTTCCACCAGGTATATGGCCTCAGTTATGACTGCACTTCCCATCAGTTGGCTGTTCAGGTCTTCATGATGTTTTAAGGTAGTGATCCAGCTTTTATCAGGATCTACTCCAGATTTAGGATATTGTTACTTCCCACTTGGGTTTCCCTCCACTCAAAAGTAATGGCTGTCAACAATGAGCTGCTGTTCATGAATCTATACCTCCACCAGCATGGTATTTTGTGGCTGGTGAAGGAGAGCTATCAGGGTGATCTGACTTGGGGATATCTTGTATGGTGAACTGGATGTCTGTTTAGTATCAAGCTGTGACCAATGACATTTGCAGCCTCTAAACCATGACACTTTGACCTGACGACATTTGTAGTGTCAAAGTGACTGAATCGTGTGGCATACTCCCTTTTGAGCTGACCACTATTCAGATGGACTATCACATTGGTCCTGTAAGCCCCATCAGGATCCCGACAATTTACGCCATCCCACAGAAATTCTCTCGGCGTCATTTCATTCAGTGAGAGGGCATTTCCTGTACAGACTGCAGCTTCTCGCCTTCCATTTCCTTCCCTTGTCAACCTTCCTGATATGCTGTGGAAATGTTGTTGTCCAGAGCCAGTGTGGACACTCAGGTGGAGGTCTTCACATAAGAGTGCTCCTCTTGTCCATTGGGGTTTGGCATGAAGGGTGGTACATGCAGCAATCCCATACAATGGGCAATTAACACTTTTCAGGAACTTTCAGGTCAGCTATATCTTGTGTGATCTCAAGCAATCCATATTCCATGTCTTCATTGTGTGTGTTAGGTTATTGTTCCTTTTTGATGGGGTGACCTTCAAATTTTATGTCATTTCAGTCCCATTTGAGTCACTTTGACACTACAAATGTTGTCAAGACAAAGTGTCATGGTTTAAAGGCTGCAAATGTCATTGGTCACAGGTTGGTACTTAATTGTTCTAATGTGGAGGGGAGCAGATCAGAGGATATTGTTATATATCTATTCCTGTCCTTGAACAATGTGGCCATAAATATGCAAAACAGTCAAGGGAGTCATTTGGCCAGGCTGTCTTCACCTCTGTTATAGTTTTGTCCATATTTGGATATCCATTACGAGAATGCACATGGCGTCCAGTGGTATATTTGAGGCCTTCTGTGGTAGGCTGGCACTGCAGTGATTGAATAGCTCACCTACACTCAAATTAATGTTTTAATTTATGCTTAAAGTTACATTTGAATTTGTGATTTTTACTGTGGTGCTCATTTAAAGGGAAGACCTCCATTTAACTTGGTATAATTTAATTTAATGGCTTCATAAATTATCTCAAATCATCCCAATTTACCGAGTTCAGGATCTGAGTCGCCTTTCACCCACCTTAGGAGAAAGTAATCAGCAGGACGGATCATAAGTATTCATTCAGGTCTTCACAAGCTTTGGGGCTCAAGTCAGTTTGTTGCTGAGATTCTGACTTTTGTATGTCACAACAGAATGTTTACTTAAGGTTGCAGAGTCTTCGACAGCATCCCTTCAATCGAAAAGTGTAGAAGGTCAGGGCTTCAGCCTTTCTGGCAAGGTGTATCCTATTTGAATGGTGCCATTCCTGTACCTCTTGCAGAGGAGGTTTCCAGGACTGGGCCTAGGTAAACCAGGTATGGAGCTTGCCTTTCAGCTTAACCTGTTGTCCACTTGTATGTGGAACCAGCTGACCTGCAGAGAATGGGCAAGAGCCAAGAAATATGTTCTGTGGCATCCTCTGCAAGGAGTAACTGGGGAACACGTACTGAACTCCTGTCAATCAATGGCTGATGGCCAGAGGAGCTTTGGCCCTTTACATGAGGTGCTGTGCGTCTCCATGTCTTGGGAGTTAATCTTAACCGTACTGAAGAATCCTAGTCAGTGAACTCCATACTACTCACCTACAAGGGTCGAGTGTTGGGCATATGTGGTTGTACGATTGGTGACTTTGATCCCTCCCCTAGATTTCGTCACAAAAATAGAGATGATGCTGACAGATTTCCTCTGGAACAAAAGGGTGGTCTGGGATCCTGCTGAGGTGTTGAGTTTTACGCTTAGAGAGAACAGCCAGACACCAGCGTGCCTTCACATGCAGGAAGTGACCTTTCACCTTCTGGTCCTGCAGCAATACCTTTACATTAAGCCGCTTCCTGGACGTTGTACCCTGACAATTTTTTTTTTGTATTTGTTCTGCTCAGTTTATAACTTCTATGGTGCCATGTAGCTCCTGTTTGTACATGCCTTAGGTCTTTGTATGTCTTCACCAGAGTACCTTATCTTTTACCAAGACCTAATCGATGTTCAGGTCGTAGTTGTGCCAAGTGAATTTGTATGCCTCATTTGTGATTTTTGCCTTTAGTTGCAGTGTCTATCTAAGAGCTGTCAATTTGGTTATGTTTGGTTTATTTGACAAATTTGTTTCTATTTAATTTAAACGAGTATCTCATAGCAACCAGTTGTGATCTGGTCTCATGAAGTACTGACTGAAAGTACATTGTGGTCTGTTTGGTGCCTGCAGAAGGGAAAGGCGCTAGACAAAAGTCGTCACGTCAAAGGAGAGCTCTCCAGCAGGTCAGAACCTGCAGGCTTCAATGCAGCGAACTGCAGATTAATACAGCCACTGTAGCTGACACCTCAAGATGTCCCAAGACACCATTTTCTACCAATGAGAGCTGTTGGATGAGGACCTGTGGCTACAAGAGCTGGATGACATTCCTTCCCCAGTAGCCCTAAAGTTAACAGCTGTTCTTAGATTCTTTGCCAGCAGCTTAGGGGAGCTACGAGTGTCCTCTGTGTTATTTCACAGTCCTCTACTCACAAGTGAATCTGGGACAGCACTGATGCTTTCTTCACATAAAATCCATCAATGAATCTCTATTCCCCTGTGCAGTGGGGACACAGTCAGCTGGGTCATCAAGCTTTGCTGCCACCACTGGGTTTTCACAGCTTCAGGAAGTTGCCTATTCGACTGACTTTGCATTCTATTGTGACCCAACACTCTACATCAGAGTTCCATTCCCTTAGTGCCCGAATTATTTGTGACCACAACGGCCAGAAAATGCAGATCTGCACTAGATATCCAGTGAGCTGCTATGATTCTGGCACCTTGGACCTCTGGCAGGTGCCAGCCTCATTCACTGGCTGTCAACCCACACTAGGATGGGTGGTTGCTGGCAACAATGGATATCTGCAAAACACTTGGTTGATAATGTTTCCTGTGAAGTCCTCACATTGGCATTGAGGAAAGACACAACAGAAGCCAAATTTCAACCAAGGCCATTATAGGACAGACCATAGGCCTCCTGAAGATCAGGTTCCAATATCTGTTCCAGTCAGGCAGTGTGAGATCCCTGCAACATAATGTGTGCAACATCCTACACAACCTCAGTCATGAAAGGCAGAACATGTTAGCAGAGGAGCTAACATAGGAATGATAAGAAACCACTAAGGAGAAAGATGAGTGAGGATTCTCAGATGGTCAGGATAACGCAAATATGACACGATAATCTTGTGCTGAGCCACAGGAGTCACAGGCAAGATTACCCACTTCCAGAAGGACTGAGAAACCCCGAGACATCTGCTGTGCATGTTATGTTTATATTTACACAGTTGGCTGTCAGGCCTTTGTTTGTTACATTCAATATTCCTCATATCTGGATTTTGCTTTATCTATGCAATATAATTGTGACCATCCAGATGGTTATGGTTCTGATTTCATCACCTCTGTAAAAGCTAACATGTATGCACAAGCTTTTTACTGGATCAACAGGAGCACACAGCATCTGTAAAACATCGAGCACTTCCATGACCATATGCTCCCGAACCACTTCACTAAAATGGTTGTCTCATCATAGATATCTGAGCCACTTCAGAGAGCCAACAGTCTGGTTATGCCACATCCTGGGATTGCTCCATATGTGTCTTCACTTTCCCCATGGTGCTGCAGAATCCTTCAGTCTAACCTTGCAATGCCTGAGCATCCTCATTTACAATGCTTTTGTAACCATGTGGCAAAACGTTTGAGCCGTTCCTCCATTTGACTCTGAAATAATGAGAGATTGCCTTGTGAAGTAGCCATTGCCACTTGGTTCCTCCCCTCAACATTATTGCTAGCATTACTGTCCTTTAAAGTAATCCAGATCTCCTTGACTCCAACCTATAATTATTAGCTTTGTGGTCACCTGATGAATAAAGTCATCTCCAGTCACCCACTTGCTGATTAGGAGAGAAATACTAAGATACACAATTGAATAATACACATTCTATCAACAGTGAAACCAGCTGCAAACCCACATCAGTGATGTGTTCACTAGATGGTATCCCTGACTCTAATTTTAGGCTCCATACTGAGGTGATTGTCTCTGTCCTGGCAAAAGGCACAAGTGAACAACTGCTGGTATGCCCTCTGATGGTTCACAAGCTTCATCCTCAGGAACAGCACTGGTATCAATAGCTTCATATTCCGGGATCTTGCACTCTTCTGAGTTATGGTGCTGTGCATGCCTATAGAAGAGAAAGGATAAAAATTAGTTAGTGAAGATGCACAGTAGATTCTGTACATCAATGTTTTTGTCTCCATGCAGGTCCAAGAAATGCAGACCACAACGATGCCTCTTGGCTTCCTGGAACATCACCATAGAAATATTCAAAGTCTTCCCCAAGCAATGAGATAAAGAGGACTGAGTGAAATGATAAGGAGTGTGTGAGCTCCTTGTGAACATGGGTAACATGCCAGGTAGAGAGCCACCCACAGTTAGTCAGTGGGAAATGCAGTGCCCAGGAAGAGTTTGTAGCTTGAGAGAGTAAGGTGAATGTGAACCCTTCAGCGTACATGAGATATCTGATGCTGAGGCTTGCAGGCTGTCATCTTAGAGTGCTGGTACACTGGTACAGTTATACTGAGTCATGCCCCTATGATTGTGAGCTAGCAGAGAGAGAATGCTTATAGAGCACCCTACACCTTAATTTTCTTCTGGCACTGTCCTGGGTGGACTGCAGAAAGTAAGTAGCACAGACCTTCATGGTTATCAAACTCCAGACCAAATGGTTTCAACAGGAGGGCATCCTTGTGCCATCAACCAGGAAAAGGAACTCTCATATTTATTTTACTCCATCCGGTACACCAGTAAGGAGACCTCAATAATGTGATGAATTAGTTCTGCTTCTTGGGTGCCATCTTCCCTGGGGTTGGGAATGATCATTAAAGGCTGATTGGAAGCTATTAGTTTGCAGCAAGTAAAACAGAATCTCACCAGAGGTGAGAACGCGCTGCTTGCTCATTCCATCTGATTCACAGAATCATTCATGCAAATCTTGCTTGTTTAGATATTGATGGAAGAAAAGCATAAAACTCATCCTGAACCATGGCATAAGTGCTAATGCTCACTCAGCACCATATTTTAATGCCAAAATGGAAAATCACAGCCATAATCTCTGAGAAAAATGAGATATACCATGACCTGACATCCTTTGTTCACCTCTTTGTTCACCTGATTGGATAAAACAGTAAATTTACAAATTCTTATCCTGACAATGATAAGTTGTGTAAAGCACCTAAGCATTAACAGTGAGTTAACAATAGGCTTAGGTTCTGTGAACAAACAACTATTGTAATTGCCAGAATTGTTTTTTTCTTTTACTTCTCACTGACACAAGCAGCCTATCTTAAAATTGTTTTAAAGGGTTTAGTATCCTTTTTTTTAATAACTTACTAACAACGGCCAATTTTTGAAAGGTTGGACATTTAGATTACTGCAGCACGCTAGTTCAAAAGAATTTCAATCATTTACTGCTTTATTTTAAGTTTGAACATTATTTAAACTGTTCAATAGCATAAAAAACTAGATTTTGATGTGCTATCATCTACAGCAGTGCATGGTAGGAGAGTTATAGACTCATGGAGTCATAGAGCTATACAGCATGGATATAGATACTTCGGTCCAACTCATCCATGCTGACCAAATATCTGTAACCCATTTACAAGCATTTGGCCCTTATCCCTCTAAACCCTTCCTGTTCATATACCCATCCAGAAGAACTTTAAATGTTGTAATTGTACCAGCCTCCACCACTTCTTCTGGCAGGTCTTTCCATCCACATGCCAGCCTTTCTGTGAAAATGTTCCTTCTTAGGTCGCTTTTATATCTTTCCCTTCTCACCCTAAACCTACGCTCTGGTTCAGGACTCCCCCACCCCAGGGAAAAGTCTCTTTAACCTATCCGTGCCCCATATGATTTTCTAAACCTTTATAATGTCACCTCTCAACCTCCGACGCTCCAGGGAAAAATAGTCCCAGCCTATTCAGCCTCTCTCTATAGCACACACGCTCCAACACTGGCAGCATCCTTGTAAATCTTTTCTGAACCATTTCAACCTCCAGCAGATCAAAATGGCATATAATATTCCAAAGTGGCCTAACAAACATTCTGTACGGACGCAACATGACTTCCCAACTACTATACTCAATGCTCTGACCAATAAAGGAAATGCCTTCTTCACTATCCTATCTAACTGTGACTCTACTTTCAAGGAGCTATGAACCTGCACTGCAAGGTCTCTTTGTTCAGCAACACTCCCTAGGACCTTACCATTAAGTGTATAACTCCTGCTCTGAGTTGCCTTTTCAAAATGCAGCACCTTGCATTTATCTAAATTAAACTCCACCTGCCACTTCTCAGCCCATTGGCCCATCTGATTAAGATCCTGTTGTACTCTGAGGTAACCATCTTTGCTGTCCACTACTTGCCTCCAATCTTGGTGTCATCTGCAAATGTACTAACTATACCTCCTACGTTCACATCCAAATCATTTATATAAATGATGAAAAGTAGTGAACTCAGCACCAATCCTTGTGGCACTCCACTGGTCACAGGTCTCCAGTCTGAAAAACAAACCTCCATCACCTTCTACCTTCTAGCCAATTCCATATCCAAATGACTAGTTCTTCCTCTATTCCATGTGATCTAACCTTACTAACCAGTCTACCATGCGGTACCTTGTTGAATGCCTAACTGAAGTCCAGAAAGATCACACTCTGCCCTCGTCAATCCTCGTTGTTACTTCTTCAAAAAACTCAATCGAGTTTGTGAGACATGATTTCTCATGCACAAAGCCATGATGACTATCCCTAGTCAGTCTTTGCCTTTCCAAACACATGTAAATCCTGTCCCTTAGGATGCCCAACAGCAGCTTGCCCATCAATGATGTTAGGCTCACCGATCTATAGTTCCCTGGCTTTTACTTGCCACCTTCCTTAAACAGTGGCACCATGTTAGCCAACCTCCAGTCTTCTGACACCTCACCTGTGAATATTGATGACCAAGTAGCTCAGCAAAAGGACCCAGCAATTACTTCCCTAACGTCCCACAGAGTTCTAGGGTACACCCAATCAGGTCCTGGGGATGTATCCAACTTTATGCCTTTTAAGACATCCAACATGTCCTTCGCTGTAATATAAACATTTTTCAAGATGTCACTATCTATTTCCCTGCATTCTATATCTTCCATGTCCTTCTCCACAGTAAATACAGATGCAAAATACTCATTTAGTGTCTCTCTACCTCCTGTGGTTCCACACATAGGCTGTCTTGCTGATCTTTGAGAGGCCCCATTCTTTCCCTGGTTACCTTTTGTCCTTAATATCTTTATAAAATCCCTTTGGATTCTCCTCAACCCTATTTGCCCAAGTTATCTCATGTCCCCTTTTGGCCCTCCTAGTTTTCCTCTCAGAGTTTTCTGTGGCCAGCAATGATAAATCAGAATGGTGCTTTGCTTCCCTGGTGCCAGGATCAAGAATGTCTCAGAGAGGGTGCAGAATATTGTCAAGGGGGAGAGGACCTAGCAGGAGATCATTGTACATATTGGAACCAATGACATAGGAAGGGAAAAGGATGAGATACTGAAGGGAGAATATAGAGAGTTAGGCAGGAATTTTAAAAGAAGGTCCTCGAGAGTAGTAATATCTGGATTACTCCCGGTGCCACGAGCTACTGAGGGCAGGAATAGGTGGATAGAGCAGATGAATATATGGCTGAGGAGCTGGTATATGAGAGAAGGGTTCACAGTTTTGGATCATTGGAATCTCTTTTGGGGTAGAGGTGACCTTTACAAGAAGGACAGATTGCACCTGAATTAGAAGGGGACTAACACACTGGCAGAGAGATTTGCTAGAATTAATCAGGAGGATTTAAACTATTAAGGTGGGGGTGGGGAGGCGGGGGGGGGGGGGGGGGTGCAGGGAGATAGTGAAGAAAGAGATCAAGCTGAGACTGGCATGGTTGAAAACAGAAGTGAGTCAAACAGTCAGGACAGGCAGGGATAAGGTAGGACTAATAAAATAAACTGCATTTATTTCGATGCAAGAGGTCTAATGAGGAAGGCAGATGAACTCAGGGCCTGGTTAGGTACATGGGACTGGGATATCATAGCAATTACAGAAACATGGCTCAGGGATGGGCAGGACTGGCAGCTTAATGTTCCAGGATACAAATGCTACAGGAAGGATAGAAAGGGAGGCAAGAGAGGAGAGGGAGTGGTGTTTTTGATAAGGGACAGCATTACAGCTGTGCTGAGGGAGGATATTCCTGGAAATACATCCAGGGAAATTATTTGGGTGGAACTGAGAAATAAGAAAGGGATGTTCACCTTACTGAGATCGACAGCAGGAAATTGAGAAACAAATCCGTAAGGAGATCTCAGTTATCTGTGAGAAGAATAGGGTGGTTCGAACATAGAACAAAGAACATAGAAAATTACAGCACAGAACAGGCCCTTCGGCCCATGATGCTTTATTCCTAATCTAAAACAAAATAACCTCACTTATGCCCCCCTCAACTCCCTGCTATCCGTGTGCATGGCCACCAGTCATTTAAATGACCCTAATGAGTCTGCTTCCACCACCACCGCTGGCAACGCATTCCATGTGTTCACAACTCTCTGCTTAAAGAGTCTACCTCTGACATTTTCTCTATACCTTCCTCCTAACAACTTAAAACTATGACCTCTCGTACCAGTCAATTCTGCCCTGGGGAAAATTCTCTGGTTATTGACTCTATCCATTCCATTACCTTGTATACCCCGATCAGGTCACCTCTCTTCCTCCTCCTCTCCCGAAAGAAAAGTCTGAGCTTAATCAACCTCTCTTCGCAAGACAAGCCCTCCCGTCCAGGCAGCATCCTGGTAAATCTTCTTTGCACCCTCTCCAAAGCCTCTGTACCTTTCCTATAATAGGGTGACCAGAACTGGATACAATATTCCAAGTGTGGTCTCACCAGGGTCTTGTAGAGCTGCAGCAAAATCCCATGGTTCTTTAACTCAATCCTCCTATTAATGAAAGCTAAAACACCATATGTTTTCTTAACAACCCTATCCGCTTGGGTGACAACTTTGAGGGATCTATGCACTTGCACGCCCAGATCCCGCTGTTCCTCCACACTGCCAAGAATCCTGTCTTTAATCCTATATTCAGCATCCAAGTTTGACCTTCCAAAATGCATCATTTCACATTTATCCAGGTTGGACTTCATCTGCCATTTCTCAGCACAGCTCTGTATCCTGTCTATGTTGTGCTGCAGCAGCCCTCGATGTAATCAATGGCACCTCCAACCTTTGTGTCATCAGCAAATTTACTAACCAACCCCTCAACCTCTTCATCCAAGTCACTTATAAAAATTACAAACAGCAGAGGCCCAAGAACAGAGCCCTGCAGGGCACCACTCACCACTGACCTCCAGGCAGAATACTTTCCATCTACAACCACTCTCTGCCTTCTGTCAGCCAACCAATTCTGAATCCAGACAGCCAAATCTCCCTCTATCCCATACCTCCTGACTTTAAGAATGAGCCTACCATGGAGAACCTTATCAAATGCCTTGCTGAAGTCCATATACACCACATCTACAGCTTGACCTTTGTCGACCTGATTTGTTACCTCCTAAAGAACTCAGTAAGATTTGTGAGGCATGACCTGCCCCTCACAAAGCCATGTTGACTGTCTTTAATCACGCTGTGTTTTTCCATATAGTCATGAATCCTATTCTCAGAATTCTTTCCAAAACTTTGCTGACCACAGACATAAGACTGATTGGTCTGTAATTGCCAGGGATTTCCCTATTCCTCTTCTTGAAACAAGGAACAACATTCGCCTCCTTCCAATCCTCCGGTACAATTCCCATGGAGAGTGAGGAAGCAAAGATCTTTGCTAGCAGCTTAGCAATCTTCTTTCTCACTTCCTGTAGCAACCTAGGATAAATCTGGCCTGGCCCTGGGGACTTATCAATCTTAATATTTGCCAAAATTTCCAGCACATCAACTTCTTCAATTGTTGATCTGTTCAAGTCTGTTTCCCAGCTCCTCAAAGTTCTCATTCACAACAAGGTCCCTTTCTTTAGTGAAAACTGAAGCAAAAAACTCATTTAGGTCTTCCCCTATCTGCTCGGACTCCATGCACAAGTTCCCTATGCTATGCCTGGCCAGCCCTATCTTCTCCTGATCACTCTGTTATTCCTTACGTATGAGTAAAATACCTTTGGGTTCTCCTTAATCCTTCCTGCCAAGTCTTTCTTGTGCCCACTGCAGACTCTCCTCATTCCATTTCTGAGCTCCTTTCTAGTAAGCCTGTAATCCTCTAAAGCTGTGCTAGATCCTTGCTTCCTCCACCTTATGTAAGCTGCCTGCTTCCTTATGATGAGAAGCTCCTCTGTTCTTGTCATCCAAAGTATCTTAATCTTACCCCTTCTTGCCTGTTTCAGAGGAACAAATTTGTGCATCACTCACAATGACTGCTCCTTAAACAGTTTCCGCATGTCTGTTGTGCACTTTCTGTGGAACAATTGCTCCCAATCTGTACTTCCCAACTCCTGCCTGATAGCGTCATAATTTTCTTTTCCCCAATTAAATATCTTCCCTTGGTAACTGCTCTTTTCCCTCTCCAAGGGTATGGTAAATGTGAGGCAGTTGTGGTCACTGTCACTCTCACCAAATCCAAAATGGGTTCTCTCCTCATTGATCTGTCTACATACTGAGTAAGGAAACCCTCCTGAACACACCTGACAAAAACAACTCCCCCCAAACCATCGGCACTATGGTGGTTACAGTCAATATTTGGAAAGTTGAAGTCACCCATAACAACAACTCTGCTACATCTGCATTTTTCCATTTCTGCCGGTCTAAGAGTTCTCCAATCACCCTACTGCTATTAGGGGATCTGTAGAAAATCCCCAATGAGGTGGCTGCTCCCTTGCTGTTCCTAACTTCCACCCATACTGACTCAGTAGACAAACCTTCTTTGACGAATTCCGTTTCTGTAGCTGTGACGTACTCTCTGATTAGCAATACTACATCCGCTCCTCTTTTTCCAACCTCCCTGTTCTTTTTAAATGTTCTAAACCCTGGAACATCTAGCAATCATTCCTGCCCCCCATGAAACCCAGATCTCCGTTATGGCCATAACATTGTAGTGCCAAGTACAAATCCATGCTCTAAGTTCATCACTCTTATTTCTGACACTCCTTGTGTTAAAGCAGACACACTTTAACCCGATCCCTTTGTTTCATCACATGAAAAGCCTTCCTGATAGATTCACTACACCCTGTCACTGCCCTATCTACAACTACACCCCTCTCAGATATGTAGCTCTGGTTACCACCCCTTTGCCAAACTAGTTTAAATCCTCCCGAGCCACACGAACAAATCTCCCACCCAGCAAATTTGTGCCTTTCCAGTTCAGGTGCAACCCATCCTTCATGTACAGGTCCCACCTTCCCCAGAAGGCATCCCAATGGTCTAGGTATCTGAAGCCCTCCCTCCTGCACCAGCCTCGCAGCCTTCAGCTGCATTCACTGACTGTTCCTCATCTCACTGTCTCGTGGCATCGGTAGCAAACCTGAGATCACCACTCGACTCGTCCTGCTCTTCAGCTTCCAACCTAGCTCTCTGTAGTCACTTTTCAGATCCTCAATCCTTTCCTGGCTAAATCATTGGTGCCAATATGTCCAATGATTCCTGGCTGCCCACTGGTTGTGGTCAGGGATTTTAACATTTCAAACATTGACCTGGACTGCCATAAGGGTTTAGATGGAGAATTTGTTAAGTGTGGACAAGACAATTTTATGATTCAGTATGTGGATGTACCTACCATAGAAGGCGCAGAACTTGATCTACTCTTGGGTAATAAGGCAGGGCAGGTAACTGAGGTGTCAGTGGAGGGGCACTTTGGGGCCAGCAACCCATAATTCTATTAGTTTTAAAATAGTGGGGGAAAAGGATAGACCGGATGTAAAAGTTGAAGTTCTAAATTGGAGGAAGGCCAATATTGACCGTATTAGGCAAGAACTTTCAAAAGCTGATTGGGGGCAGATGTTTGCAGGTAAAGGGACGGCTGGAAAATGGGAAGCCTTCAGAAATGAGATAACGAGAGTCCAGAGAAAGTATATTCCTGTCAGGGTGAAAGGAAAGGCTGGTAGGTATAGGGAATGCTGGATGACTAAAGAAATTGAGGGTTTGGTTAAGAAAAAGAAGGAAGGATATGTCAGGTATAAACTGGATAGATGGAGTGAATCCTCAGAAGAGTATAAAGGCAGTAGGAGTATACTTAAGAGTGAAATCTGGATTGCAAAAAGGGGACATGAGATAGCTTTGGCAAATAGAATTAAGGAGAATCCAAAAGGTTTTTATAAATACTTTAAAGGACAAAAGGGTAACTACGGAGAAAATAGGACCCCTCAAAGATCAGCAAGGTGGCCTTTGTGTGGAGCCACAGGAGATGGGGGAGATTCTAAACACATATTTTGTATCTGTGTTGACTGTGCAAAAGGACATGGAAGATATAGAATGTAGGAAAACAGATGGTGACATCTTGAAAAATGTCCATATTACAGAGGAGGAAGTACTGGATACCTTGAAATTCATAAAAGTGGATAAATCCCCAGGACCTGATCAGGTGTACCCTAGAATTCTGTGGGAAGCTAGGGAAGTGATTGCTGGGTCCCTTGCCGAGGTATTTGTATCTCAGTGAGGTGCTGGAAGACTGGAGGTTGGCTAACATGGTGCCACTGTTTAAGAAAGGTCATAAGGACAAGCCAGGGAACTATAGGTTGGTGAGCCTGACGTCGGTGGTGGGCAATTTGTTGGAGGGAATCCTGAGGGACAGGATGTACATGTATTTGGAAAGGCAAGGACTGATTAGGGATAGTCAATATGGCTTTATGTGTGGGAGATCATGTCTCACAAACTTGATTGAGTTTTTTGAAGAAGTAACAAAGAGGCTTGATAAGGATAGAGTGGTAAATGTGATCTATATGGACTTCAGTAAGGTGTTCGACAAGGTACCCATGGGAGACTGGTGAGCAAGGTTAGATCTCAGGGAATACATGGAGAACTAGCCATTTGGATACAAAACTGGCTCGAAATTAGAGAATAGAGGATGGTGGCGGAGGGTTGTTTTTCAGACTGGAGGCCTGTCACCAGTGGAATGCCACAAGGATCGGTGCTGGGCCCTCTACTTTTCATCATTTATATAAATGATTCGAATGTGAGCATAACAGGCTTAGTACATTTGCAGATGACACCAAAATTGGAGGTGTAGTGGACAGCGAAGAAGGTTACCTCAGATTACAGAAGGCTCTTGATCAGATGAGCCAATGGGCTGAGGAGTGACTGTTATAATTTAATTTAGATAAATGCGAGGTGCTGCATTTTGGAAAAGCAAATCTTAGCAGGATTTATACACTTAATGGTAAGGTCCTGGGGAGTGTTGCTGAACAAAGAGACCTTGGGGTGCAGGTTCATAGCTCCTTGAAAGTGGAGTCACAGGTAGATAAAATAGTGAAGAAGGTGTTTGGTATGCTTTCCTTTATTGGTCAGAGTATTGAATACAGGAGTTGGGAGGTCATGTTGCGGCTGTACAGGACGTTGGTTAGGCCTCTATTGGAATATTGCGTGCAATTCTGGTTTCCTTCCTATCGGAAGGATATTGTGAAACTTGAAAGGGTTTAGAAAAGATTTACAGGGATGATGCCAGGGTTGGAGGATTTGAGCTATAGGGGGAGGCTGAATAGGCTGGGGCTGTTTTCCCTGGAGTATCGATGGCTGACGGGTGAACTTATAGAGGTTTATAAAATCCTGAGGGCCCTGCATAGGATAAATAGACAAAATCTTTTCCCTGGGATTGGGGAGTCCAGATAGAGAGCATAGATTTAGGGTGAGGGGGGAAAGATATAAAAGAGACCTAAAGGGCAACTTTTTCATGCAGAGGGTGGTACGTGTATGGAATGAGCTGTAAGGGGAAGTGGTGGAGGCTGGTACAATTGCAACATTTAAAAGGCATTTGGATGGGCATATGAATAGAAAGGGTTTGGAGGGATATGGGCTGGGTGATGGCAGGTGGGACTAGATTGGGGTGGGGTATCTGGTCGGCATGGACAGGTTGGACTGAAGGGTCTGTTTCCATGCTGTACATCTCTATGACTCTACAACTCTAAGTATACTCCTCCTGCCTTTCTACTCTAAGGATTCACTCGATCTATCCTGTCTATTCCTGACATATGCTTCCTTCTTTTTCTTAATCAAAATCTCACTTTCTCTCGTCATCCAGCATTCCCTTTGCCTACCGGCCTTTCCTTTCACTCTAACAGGAACACACTGTCTCTGGACTCTCTTTTTCTCATTTTTGGAGTGACCCATTTTCCAGGTGCCCCTTTACCTGTGTACATCCATCCCCAAATAACTTGAAAGTTCTTGCCTAATACAGTCAAAATTGGCTTACATCCAATTTAGAACTTTAAGATCCTGTCTATGCTTTTCCATCACTATTTTAAAACTCATAGAATTATGGTTGCTTACCCCAAAGTGCTCCCCCACTGACACCTCAGTCACTAGCCCTGCCTTGTTTCCCAAGAGTAGGTCATGCTTTGCACCTTCAGTAGTTTATATATCCACATACTGAATCAGAAACTATTCTTGTACACACTGAACAAATTCCTCTCTGGCTAAACCCTTACCACTGTTGGCAATCCCAGTCTATGTTTGGAAAGTTAAAATCCCCTAACATTGCCATGCTATTATTCTTACACATAACTAGGATCTCCTTACATTTGGTGGGGGGAGGGGGGGAGGGGATGTTGGCGGAGAGGCCGTCTACAGTACAATCCCACTAAGGTGGCCATCACTTTCTTATTTCTCAGTTCCACCCAAATAACTTCCCTGGATGTATTTCCAGGAATATCCTCCCTCAGTACAGCAGTAATGCTATCCCTCATCACACACGTCACTCCCTCTCCTCTCTTGGCCCCCCTTTCTACTCTTTATTTGTATCCTGGAACATTAAGCTGCCAGTCCTGTCCATCCTGAGCCATGTTTCTGTAATTGCTATGATGTCCCAGTCCCATTTTCCTCACCATGCCCTGAGTTCATCTGCCTTCCCTGTTAGGCCTCTTGCATTGAAATAAATGCAGTTTAATTCATCAGTCTTACCTTGTTCTATTTTATGTTTGACTTGCTCCTTTTCCCAACTATACCAATCACAGACTGATCTCCTTCCTCAATATCTCCCGAAGTCCCAACCTCCTCCCCCCCACTTTATAGTTTAAATCTACCTGAGCAGCTCTAGCAAATCTCCCTGCCAATATATTAGTCCCCTTCCAATTCAGGTGCAATACAAGTCTTATACAAGACTTCTTATACAAGTCATTTCTACCTCAGAATAGATTCCAATGATCCAAAAATGTGAACCCTTCTCCCATGCACCAATTCCTCGGCCACGCATTCAACTGCTCTCTTCTCCTATTCCTACCCTCACTAGCTCGTATTACCAGGAGTAATCCAGATATTACTATCCTTGAGGACCTCCTTTTTAAATTCCTGCCTAACATCCTATATTACGCCTTCAGAATCTCATCATTTTTCTGTCCTGTGTCATTAGTTCCAATGTGTAGTCCCACTTCCCTTTGAGAATGCTCTGCACTCAGTCTGAGATATCCTTGATCCTATTCTGATTGGCACTATCCTGATTCCTCGCTGTTGGCAGCCGAATTGTCTGTCTGTGCCTCTGATTGGAGAGTCCCCTGTCACAAATGATTGCTTAGAACCTGAAAAATCCCTCGTTACATTAGAGCCATTCTCCATTCCAGAAACCTGGCTGTTCGTGCCCCTGAGAGTCTATTACCCCCTATATTTTCCAAAACAGCATAGTTGATGGGGATAGCCACAGGAGACTCCTGCACTACCTCCCTACCTCCCTTACCTTTCCTGGAGTTAACCCACCCATGTGACCGTATCTACAGCTTTTCTCCCTTCCTATAACTGCCATCCATCCCAGCCCCTCGCTCCTGTCAATTCCTCATTGCCTCTAACTGGCAATCCAACCAATCCAAACAATCTGATAGGATTCACAGCCAAACACACTTACTGCAGGCATAATCATCAGAAACATGGTGACTCTCCCATACACCCACATCCAACAGGAAGAGCACGTCACTCTACTAAAGGCCATCTTTGCACCTTAACACTCAACTGACGCAGACAATAGCACAGTCTTACTGCTCTAAAAATCACTGCTCAAGGCTAACTTAGTACCTATGATTTATATTATTAAATTTTAATCATTTAGTGGGCGGCACGGTGGCACAGTGGTTAGCACTGCTGCCTCACAGCGCCAGAGACCCGGGTTCAATTCCCGCCTCAGGCGACTGACTGTGTGGAGTTTGCACATTCTCCCCGTGTCTGCGTGGGTTTCCTCCGGGTGCTCCGGTTTCCTCCCACAGTCCAAAGATGTGCGGGTCAGGTGAATTGGCCGTGATAAATTGCCCGTAGTGTTAGGTAAGGAGTAAATGTACGGGTATGAGTGGGTTGCGCTTCGGCGGGTCGGTGTGGACTTGTTGGGCCGAAGGGCCTGTTTCCACACTGTAAGTAATCTAATCTAATCTAATCTAAGAGACAGATCTCATTAAAGCATGTAACCAAAAAGAGCCCACTCTACTCATTCTTGTAAATTTACAAAGAAAAAGTCAACAAGTTTACACTTAAAAGCTAAGCACTAATCTGCTCCTGTGCTGTGAGATCACCCACACAGATGTCTTCAAGGTCAGCTGTGAACTTTAAATTAAATTCCCTGCAGTGTGGAAACAGGCCCTTCGGCCCAACAACTCCACACCAACCCTCTGAAGAGTAACCCACCTAGACCCATTTACTTCTGACTAATGCACCTAACACTACAGGCAATTTAGCATGGCCAATTCACCTGACCCGCACATCTTTGGAGTGTGGGAGGAAACCGGAGCACCCGGAGGAAACCCACGCAGACACGGGGAGAACGTGCAAACTCCACACAGACAGTCGCCCAAGGCTGGAATCGAACCTGGTCTCTAGCACTGTGAGGCAGCAGTGCTAACCACTGAGCCACCGCACTGTTTGTTAATTTTTCTTGGACGCACTCCAATGTCCAAAAATACTTGAACTCAAATAGCAAAAGGCAGTAGTTCTGCAGATTCACTGATGTGTCAGACAGCAGTGCCTAAAGGTTACATCTGGTGAAGGGCAGGGGTATTAACTGGGGTCCCACATCGATTTCAATACAGCAACACCTGCTTGACAGTATGCATATGTGGACTGCAGGAGTGGAAACAGCTGTGATAAGTAGCAATAATGTTTCCTATGGTACCTTCACATTCTATACTTTCTTTTATTGTCTATGTTATGAATTTACAGATCAAATGTCATGGAAATTTTGTGTTGCATATGAATTAGAATGCAAAGAACACATCCTTAGAATTCACCTTTATAGAACAGTGAGAAATTACTCAGCAATCGTGTTGTTTTAAATCATTATTCCAAGGTGTTTCCTGATCATGTTACAATAATTTCCTATACTCATAAATTCAACTGTTTGGAAATATTGCATTTGTTGTTTCTTTCTGCAGGATACATTCTGAAAAGTGAGCATATCAAAATTTATTTCTTTTTTTTAAATTTCTGATGATTAACTTTGTAGCTAAAGGGAGCAGAGAAAACTATTTGACAAGAAGATTCCAGGTGGTAATAAAACATACAGAAGCGTTTAAATTCTTTCACAAATTTGATTTCTCAAACTTAGCAACATACATGCAAAAAAAACACCAATATAGATATCATTTGTATTCAATATTGTTTTATTGGATAACAATTCATTAAATTTAGACCAGAAATTCTGAAGCAATGCACTAAACTATCTCAGAGTGAACTATTATTAACTGATAAGATCTGCATCTGGGTGCCTTGTTAGAACAATTGCTTGTACGATGTTATTCATTGAGAGTTAGGCTAATGGAAAAGTCTGGTCACCTGCCTAGGTATCATAAATACAATATCCATATATATTATGATTTGCCTTTTTCCATTTCATATTTTTCCAGCTCTATTAAATTATTGAGGTACTCAGATAATAAAGAAACATTAGTGTCCAAAGAAAACACAATTGAATGAAAATGGAATGATTTTCAAATAAGCCACCCTGTCATTTCTTAGAACATCATTTACACCCCTTTAGAAAAACTCCATGTCAACGATGCAGATGATCATTCTCGAGCTCCTGAATAATAAAGTAGGTTCAGCTGCTTGCCTTGTATAATTTAAAATGATGTCTCAACCTTGCCACGAAAAGTTTGTCAATTTTATTTCTATTCTTTTTTATCTGCATTATCTTTCTAGTCAGTTCATTATTAACTGTTTAAAGGAAATGATCAAAGGCATAACAAGGAGCAGAATCAATAAAAATAAATTAATAGAAAAAAGTTCCTTCATGTAATTTTTAATGCTAAATTTATCCCCAGCTTTTCAATTCATTGTTTCAGAGCCAGCCTTAAACCCTAGGGTGCTTTTACCTACTTAAGCACATGTGCTTTTATCTGCTTCCCTTGACTTCATTAAAAATTACAAAAATATTCAAAACTTTCAGAAAGTCATGGAAGCCCCTGAGGCCATTTCCCAGTGATTTATGGCAACAGTAATTCAGCACACCTAGAAATAATATATGGTCACTACTCACTCATGCTTTTCTTCTGACTCAATATCTTGGGGGAATTTAATCTTATCGTGGTTTTTTTTTCAAATTTTATCTGTACGTCCCCAATCCATAATACATTCCTTGACATGGAAAGTTCTAACTTTACAAATGATTTCAGAGCAGGTGTTTATCTGTCATTGGCCTGCGATAAAGTAATGTTGAGCACGAAAAACAGATAGCAATTCACAGTTCTGGTAAAAATGCGCAATTGCAAGAATAACAATCCAGACTCTGAATTTCACCAAGTCAGGACAACTCATGAGACATTTAAGATGGCAGTCAGATTCCGGTCACCAAAGGTGCACCTGCATTTCTGTAACTTCCCATTCTTGCCAACAAATGAAGGAAGAGGATATGATTTGCATCGGCTGATAATTCAAACTCAGCAAGCCATTTGAGTTGATTGTTGCCTATAAACACAACCAATTTTTATGGCTTCAGCAGACTCAACTTGCACTCTGGGAAACACAATTTTATAGAGGATGCACAAATCCTTGTGAATAGAAGAATTAAGGCCTGAATGTAATGGTCTAAAGTGATTAACTCTTCAGCCCTTTAAACTTTGCACCTTTCACTCAGAATAAAGAAAAATACAACTACCAGTGGAGTGCCTTATTTGATAGGCCAGCTGATGCAGGTCAGAAAAGTCCTTCAGCCTTCTATTTTTGCAACTTTAGTTTGACTCCTTTTTTTCACATTTTACAACATTTCTGACTATGCCTGAACTCATTATGAATGTTTATCTGGATTCCCAAAGGTGCAGAGCCATTTATTCAAGCAAAAAAGCAGTATTGATACATTTATTAACATTTTAAGACATTTTTAAAGATTGTATGTCTTTGTTTGCACATCAATAAATATACATTTTGTTCTATGTGTTTTGTGAATAAGCATACTTTCTGTATCATGGATGGTTGAGTGCAAGATCTGTTAAATTGCTAATTTTTTAAAAATGCCCTCATGGCCCCTGAAATCTCCCCATTGTGGATACTGGATGAGTGGCTATGGAAATCACAAGGGGAGATTGGCATGGGCAAGATAAATATGAACGATATAGAAACATAGAAAATAGGAGCACAAGTAGGACAGTCGAATCCTTGAGCCTGCTCTGCCTTACAATATGATCATGTTGGACATCCAAGCCAGTATCCTATTACCACTTTCTCCCATACTCTTTGAACACTTTACCTGCAAGAACAATATCTCACTTGTTCTTCAAACAGTCAATGTTTTAGCCGCAACTCATTCTGTGGCAGAGAATTCCACAGACCTACCTCTGTCTGGGTTGCGACAGGGCATGAAGGGTATAAGGTGGCATGGCATGTTGGTGGCAGGGTGTGAGAATGTGAAGGGTAAAATCTAGAGGGTCAAATAATCTTCAATGCACTTGGCCAAAGTCCCAGATTGCAGAAGCAGGCTTTCCAAGCAGTCTAAGTACACACACACACACACACACACACACCCTCTGTGACCGCTGAGAAACTGCTTCTGAAGATGGCAAGCCTGAATCCATTCCACATGTCCTTTCTGTAACACAAGGGCTCTTTTGAGGGGAGGTGGGTTCAACGTTTTCACCTCTTGCATAGAAATCCAGACCATGAACATTTTGGAACCTGTGTAAATGTCACCAAATTCAATAAACAATCTTCATAAGCAATCTCAACGAATGGTCTTTTCATCTCCATTAATATATTCTCCAGAAATGTAAAATTGCTAAATCAATTTATTTATGTTCTATTCAATCAAAAGTTGTTTGTGTGAAGAAACATTCTACCTTACTTTCCTTCTCACTTTGAATTTCCTCTTTTTAAAAACTGCTTGCTGATAATTGATTTATTTACTGCAATAAATAGTTTCTTTAGTTTAGTTTTGTTGTCATCATCATAATCTTAAAATGTTTTCCACCTCCAAAGGGAGTAAGTTCAACTTTCTTAACTCTAAGAATCTGGGACTGAACATGCCAGTCAGATGAGATTTAAACATAAGTTTTCCAGTTGTTTATTTGACTGGAGCGAAGCTCATAGTTGAGTTCCATGCAGATTGGTGTTAGGACCACTGCTAACCTTGATCTATTATAAAGACCTCGTCTTTGGTCTATGGACACAATTTCAAAACTTGCAAATGACATAAATGTGTGAACTGGGAGAAGACTTCAAGAGAACATGGGATGGTGAGGTTAGCAGGGCAGAGACTAATGAATTTAATGCAGAAAAATGTGAAGTTATTCATTTTGGTAGGAAGAGAGAAGGGACAAGGGAATAAAATATCCAATTCTGCAGAAGGTGTAACACTTGCTCATCCACCTCCTTCCCTTCTCTCTCTCCAAAGCCCCAAACATGCACCACAGGTGAAGCAGCATCTTACTTGTACTTTTTTTCCAACTTAGTCTACTGCATTCACTGCTCACAACATAGACTCTGTACACAGCAAGGCCAAATGTAGTTAGTGTGATCACATTAGAACGCCTCCATTTATCCGTAAGAATGAGCCTCACCTCTCAATTGCTTGCCATTTCAATAAACCATCTTCCTCTCATGTTAACATTTCTATTCTAGACCTACTGCAATGAAGCACAACACAAGATCAAGGAAAACCTCATTTTCTACTTCAGCAGCTTTGAGGTCTCAGTGTTGAATTCCATACCTTCAGAAACTGACTGCAATATGTTTATTCTCCATTTTTTACTTCATCTCCACTTCTCCTCAATCCGCAACTTGGTCCTCCACAGCCTGTCTATTGTATGGCTCATTTACTTTGCATATAGAACAAAGGACCAATTCTTTTCCTTTCACTTCTTAATTTATACCTATTTTATATCTCTTTTCTCTTTCTCCGCTATTAACAAACCCATTGTAGTTTGCACTAATGCTCAGCACCATTGAACCACTCGCTCCTCTGCAAAAATATAAAACACAATCTTTTCTTCAATACGTTTCTGTTCGGAAGGAGAGTCATACTTGACAGGAAACATTAACTCTTTTTCTGTCTTCACAGATGCTGCCAGCCCTGGTGAATTTCTCCAGCATTAAACTACTCTGTAATTGTTGGTGTTGTCCTTACAACCTTTCTTGAACAAACTTATCCAATTTTCTGGCATGTCACCCTACATTTGAAACATTGAAGGTGCAGCACAGATTAAATAGGTTATTAATGAAGCATATGGTCCGTTGAACTTTATAGACAGGAGTGAACATACATAAAGAAGGAAGGTGTGATATACCTGCCTTGGTTGGCCCCATTAAAGTACTGTATTCAAATCTGGCACTACACTTGCACCAAATTTATCACATCCACAAGAATGATTCTAATGATGTGAAACTTTAGATATATGTTTCGGTTTGAGGGCGCAGGTGTGGTGGAGATTAAAGGAGAGACAGGTCCTCCTTGGAGAAGGAAAAAGGAAGATGAGATTTATTAGATGTTTTTGAAATCTTGAAGGGACTTAGCAGAGTAGTTTTGACATTTTTTACAGCTAAAGTGATGATGGTCTGGAATTCTGTGCCTGGGATTGTAATCAAGTTGATTTAATTAAGGCATCTTAAAAGGATTGGATTAATATTTGAAGTGAAAATCATTTGCTGGATTGCAATGGAAATGCCAGGGAGAGAACTAGATGAGTAACTCTATCAAAGAAATGGCACAGGACTAAATACGTCAAATGACCTCCATTGATGCTATAATGTGTATGATTCCAGATAGAGAACATCACTTCCATATTAGCACACATTGTTGTGACTTAATTATAAGCATATAAATATAATAAGGAGGTGGCTCTTTTAACACAGTACTACTGTCCCGACCTCTGGCCTACATATTAACCTTACAGGTTACCTATATGTGTTTGTGTTTTTTTAATGTAATGGTGGCTTCCTCTTTTGACAAAATTAACCATTGGTATAATCATGTAAGGTTGCTGAAGCTTCATACAAAGGAATACAACCAACCTCTCAAAGATTCATCGAAATGTTCAAATACGTTCTTTGAAGTCACTCAAGATGTAGATCTCTTGCAGAAAAAAACACAGTGACAACCTCAACTCCAACCAAGGGGATTGCAAAAATAGATCCCAGGAACGCATCACCAGCAATAAACTCAATTGTAAGACATGCAAGCTGTATGGGTGCTTTTCTATACAATACAATGGCGAAAATCACTCACCTGTGTTCCAATAATCTACCAAATTATAATAGTTATCTTTGTTTTGAATTATGAAGGATGGTGTGATATAAGAGTTAGTTTTCAACCTATTGAGCTCTGAGAACTTATTGTTGCTAAAATATTCCTTCTGTTTAACATGTGCCATGAATATGTGTTAGTAGTTACGGTCTAGATACAATCTGTTAGTCAGTTTTAACTCATGCAATTCTATGGTGCGTGATGCACTTGAGAATGTTATATGTAGTCCTTTGATGGATATGTTACCTTTTTCATGGGAAAACCAGAAGGGGCTTGCCAACTTTGAAATGCTTTGAAGTAATGGTCTTTTATATCAATTAATTTACTCATTACTATTTTGTGCTCGATTCAAAGATATTCTATTTGCCTATGTTTTCATCTTCAGAGACTTAATTTTTTTTTAAAAAATGCATTAACACCATAGCCTTAGTGAAAATCTGGCTGTGGAGGGAATGATGCCCAATTGCAAAACTGAGATGTTGTGGTCCAGATCAAATGCATAACCTCGGAATTCCCAACATTTATTCAGAGTGACGTCCTTTCTGCTTAACCAGTTATTAATGTCACGCAGGTATGTGTGAAATTAGCGACAATAGAATTGTCAAGAGAGGACGTGGTGAAATAAAGTGAGATTAGCTTATTGGTGGTACTTAGTGTTTTTGAATGATGTTGCTGATGTAATATCTTACCTTGCTACCATTAAAAAGATATCTTGCCAAAAATGTAAACCTGGTGTCAGAGTCAGTAAAGAAAATTTTAATCTTTTTGCAAAAAATAATTGTTATAACCATTTGCCATGGTGGTGTAAAATGCAGACCATCAATGTTTCAATTCTAACTGACAATTTAATACCTGTGACAAAAATGCAGAGGTAAAATGACCACAGGGAGCACCTGGCATATACAGATAGTCCAACTGTAATAAAACTGGCCTGAATGATAGTAAAATCTGTTGAGCTGAAGTTAATTTTTCTGCAAGGATTATGAAGTCAGACAGCCTTATTGCTATCAGAAGTATGAAAAGGTTCTTCTCCCCTATTCACACCACTTTGGGAAACTTCATGTGTTGAAGATCAAACACCAGCTGCAGTTACTAACCTGGAAACAGTAGTCACCGCAGAATATGCAAGCAGGTCCCAACTTCAAGGACATTTTCAGCAAGGGAGATGAAATCAAGAATACAGCACTGAACACAGGCTGAGAGGACACATCTCAGAAGCGAAAAAAAAGTTGACAGTGCTGACTGGATGAAGCATCAGAAAACTGCGACTGTAGAAATAGCTGTAACATTTGCTACTGCCTCCAAGAAATTAACTAACTTTGTCTCAGATTAAAACCTTCCCTCTCAAGGACACCCAAAGGATTTCAAATTGTATGTACTCTTTTGCCTTCCTTTCTATTTAACACTCTGCTTTTAAATTTTGTACCTGTGTGTGAATGCCCAAGTGACCACATGAAAGTCATCTGTTTGATGGAGCATCTTAATTATTTTTCTCAGGGTCAGCTGCTAATGAAACTATTCTTTCTTTAGCTCAAGAAAACTTTGTGTTTGGCTCCTTATTGCTTACAGTCAAGATAGTTTAATGCTTTAATAATGATTTTTTAAAAAGTATAGCTTCACGCTAAGAAAAACGTAATCTTAATTTTGACCAATCAAGCAGGTGGAACAAAGAGGAGTCAATGCATCCCTCTCACCGGGTCATAGCTCACTTTAGTTGGATATCTTTTTGCCAACTTTAGCACTTCTGATGGTACTCACGTGTTCAAGAATTCACTGACAAATTAACTCCAGATTATGGTAAACATTTTTTATTTGTAATAAGAATTTGTTTGATCAAGGACTGGCTCAAAATGCATGAATTCAGGGTATGCATTAACAGGACATGGTGTTAAGCAATCTTTATCCAATTTTATTGTTCCCTTCTGCTTATCCAGTAATTAATGTCATGCATGGTTATTTTTCTTCAATGAAAACTAAGTTTACACCTCCCCATCAGATTAAAAAAACCTTTACAAAGGTGGAATCTTTCCAGCCCTTGAGTAACATGGATCATGGAAAAAAGAGGGTGGGATGTCCAATAAGAATATTCCTGACACTGAGATAAAAAAAAAAGGTG
This sequence comes from Hemiscyllium ocellatum, assembly GCF_020745735.1. NCBI lineage: Eukaryota > Metazoa > Chordata > Chondrichthyes > Orectolobiformes > Hemiscylliidae > Hemiscyllium > Hemiscyllium ocellatum. Next base: position 18,370,275 of record NC_083405.1, on the reverse strand, counting down.
CAAGTTTACAACCAAGTGTTGATTGGCAAGACAGTATTCTCACTAGTGGGAAGCAAGAGGCTTATTGGTGTGGATTACTGTTCATTATGACTCTCATTACTTCCGATACTCATTTTATTAACATTCAGTCACCCAGTCTTCCAGCAGTCAGAAAGAAACAAGATGCCAAAGTTTTCCAATATGAAAGTCAGAGCAGTTATCTGGCGTCACCAGCTCACTGCTTGCTCCTCTATATCTGTACCTAGGATATCCAACACCAGCATCTTAAGAATGCTTTACAGGCAGCAACTATATGGACCTACACTCATGGACATTGTCATCTAATACATACTGGCCTCCATGCATCATCACGACACATCCCTGATCCACTTACTGTATTTTGCTGCACTTCAATACTGGACATTTAGAACACACCACCACCTTCCATTGCAATGCTGGAGGCAGACTAATTTACACACAGCTCAAATTCCACACACACAGTTTGAACCAAACTGCATCTCAAGGCTCTTCATTTGCTTTATTTATGCTCAATCACTTTGCCCCTTTATGGACACTTACAGTACCCCTACTTTGCCCTGCTTTTTTGTATATTTCCTGTTCGGTTGGATCTTAAAGGCTCACAAGATTCCTGTCTTGACTTGATTTTTATTGCAGATTCAAATCCATACAGCCTGTCATCATTATCAGCATTGATTGGTCAAAGGCTGTACAACACCATGTTATATCAATTTCGAGGGCGGCACGGTGGCACAGTGGTTAGCACTGCTGCCTCACAGCGCCAGAGACCTGGGTTCAATTCCCGCCTCAGGTGACTGTCTGTGTGGAGTTTGCACATTCTCCCCGTGTCTGTGTGGGTTTCCTCCAGGTGCTCCGATTTCCTCCCACAGTCCAAAGATGTACAGGTTAGGTGAATTGGCCATGCTAAATTGCCCGTAGTGTTAGGTGAAGGGGTAAATGTAGGGGAATGGGTGGGTTGCGCTTCGGCGGGTCGGTGTGGGCTTGTTGGGCCGAAGGGCCTGTTTCCACACTGTAAGTAATCTAATCTAATCTAAAAATTTCATGCCTGCATCTTATGGAAAAGGCAATGCATGTGCCTCAACCAAATAGCTATGGCTCCAAGTCTGAGAGGTGTAGTCTTTAGTCAGATTAAGGTGCCCAACATAGTATATCATGGGCAACCTCCCATATCAGTCCAGGGCCTTGAGTATGGTCAATGTGCCACCCAAGGTGGGCATGGTTGGGATCTTCTCAATATAGGAGTTGCATGTTGGGCAGCTCTTCCTGTTGTTATCCCTTAGAAAGGAAGGCACTGAGTGAGATGAAACATGGTGGCACAGCTCTTAGTGCTGATTAAGGTACGGAAAGGTGATGAGCTAATCCAAATGTGTGGGTGGGGCAGCACAGCAGCTATAAAGAACTGTGTGGTGAGGGCAATAGTGAGAATAGTAGACTATGAGCCTTGGTGGGATGTGGGTGCAGTAGCAGAGATACATTGAATGTGATGTTACAGCGAGAAGATGGGAGAGCAGGGATGGTCATTGACTTTCTTTATACACCATTGAGCGTTACTTCAAATAGGTAAAAATAATGACTGCAGATGTTGGAAACCAGATTCCGGATCAGTGGTGCTGGAAGAGCACAGCAGTTCAGGCAGCATCCAATGAGCAGCGAAATCGACATTTCGGGCAAAAGCCCTTCAGAAGGGCTTGCCCGAAATGTCGATTTCGCTGCTCGTTGGATGCGGCCTGAACTGCTGTGCTCTTCCAGCACCATTACTACAAATAGTTGAGACCAGGGACTCAAATGGCAACCTCAGACCAGGCTGACAGGGTCTGAAAGTGTGGTCTCCCCCTGCTGATCACGAGGGAAAAGGATGTCCCTCCTCTGTACCATCCCATCCACCAGGACGTCCATGTACTTGTCTGCGCAGCAGGACACCGATATTTCTTTATCTGCCATGAAACCCCCTGCTTGCCACCAGTCAAATGATGTTGTGTTGCTTGTTAGAAAGTTCTGGTGATGAGGCATTCTGCATGCTCAGACCTTCACCCTCTCCTTTCCTGCAGGATCTCCAGGACGCTACACGCTGACCACTTCTTAATGGAATTGCGGTCAAGTTTGTTATTCTTTGCAAATTATTCCACAAGGGACAGGTGGTAGAGAACAGTACAAGGAGCATTCCACAGCAATGAGTCCTGGACCATCCTTTGTAAAACCTCACTATGTAGTAACACTTGGTGTTTGCTTACAGTTTGATAAAACCACACACAAAGGTGGCCATCAGGATGAAGAAGGCATTGATAATGTTCTCTTCCACTCCCCCCCACCCCCCTATCAAGAGCTATGTACATACTGTCCCTGCCAACGTGATCCACCTTTGACCTCCAGGTGAAGTGGCACAGATTCAGGGAATGGGCTAGATCTGTTCCATGTATAACAAGACCGAGAGTACCACACACCTGATGTCCAGGTTTTTAACATACCATGGAGAGGGAACAGTGCTCCCAAAAGCCCAGTTTCTGCTTCACCTTGACAATATGCTTTCCCCAAGTTTTGGTACACACCCTGGCCACTTATAACCATATACCCAACAGTTTGAGGTAATCTGTCATGATGGTAAAAGGGCATGAAGGGTAGGTTAGCCCCATTCCCAAAGAACACGGCCGCTCTGTTCCCTCAATGTACCTTGGCTCCTGAACTAATTGCAGATGCTCATTGTTCTGTGTACTGACAGCGTATTTGAGTAGAAAACCGACGATGTAATTCGCGTAGAGGAATGTTGCCTGGAATTGGTACCCCTCTCAGGCTCATACCCGTCCTGATGCACTCGGCAAATAGTTCTATGCAATATACAAGCAAGTCTGCTGAGAGGGCAGCCATGCCTGACTCCAGATCTGATCGGGAAGCTTTCTGATTCCCATCCATTGTTTCAGACTGCACTACTGGTGCTGATATATAGCAGTCTGATCTAATTGTGGATTGCCTCTCCAAAACACATTTTGGACAGGATGACCCACATGTAGGAGTGCAGAATCCCGTCAAAGGCCTACTCCTGGTCCAGGCTGATGAGACAGGAATCTAACCCCCTGACCTGCACATAGGCAATCGTATCCCTGAGGAATGACAGGCCACTCAGAGATCTTCCAACCCAGTACAGTACAAGCTTGTCGGGGTGAATCAGTGGTCCCAGAACAGACCTCACCCAGTTGATGATGACATTAGACAGGATTTTATAATCCACATTCAATAGAGAAATTGCTCACCAATTTCAAATTTCCTCCCCCTCCCCTTCTGTTTGTAGATGGAGGTGATGAAACCCTTCCTCATGGATACACAGATGCTACCTGACAGAAACATACCATTTTGCACCTCCAACAGGTCCTAGCCAATCAAGTCCCACACAACTGGATACAACTCAGGTGGTAAGCCATTGCTCTGGGACTTTTATTCTTTCCAAAAGGTCTGAGGGCCTTGGTCAGCTCATCCAGAGATTTCATCTAAGAACATCATGATTGAAGACAAGAAGATGTAGGAGGCCGCACTTTCTGTGGACTTTGTGTCATATATCCTGATATAAAGGTTTGTCAGAATGAGATGATGCTGCCTAGCCTCCTCATATCTGCTGATTACAGATCTCTCCCTGTGCACCTTTTGGAAGAAGAAATATGAGCACAGAAAGAACCTCTTGATGTTCCCCTTAACTGTTTCCCAGCAGTTTGCTGGAGACTCAGTGAGGGTTTTAATGGTTCTCCAATGTGCGTAATCCCTTTCAAGCCCCTCAATATGTTCTGGGATCAACAGTTTCACGTTGAGCTTCCATGTTTCCGTGCTGGGCTGTTGGTCATCCTGCAGGTGACAGTCGGCTAGCAGGAGGCAATGGTCACAGAGGAGCATAGGCTTGCCACCAGAGGATCTGACCAAGAATACTTGGGACACAAACAACAAATCTATCCTTGAGTGAATACACACGTCTGGCTGCCACAAGTGTAACTATGTTGCACCCCTGAAGTTCTGCATGAACAATAAATGTGCAAATCTGTCCAACACTTTCAATAAGCTCTGATATGTTCTATCAGATAGATGATCCTGCAAGTCTGTTTTTCTTAATTTATCATTTCCTCCAGCATTTAAGGCAAACAATTTTATGGCGATTTGAATTTTTTTTTTCAGTTTGAGACTATTCTCTAAATCAGATTCCGATGAATAACTTCTTGCGTTTGGATTGTCTGTATTATATAGTTGTGCATCAGTACCTCCCTATTTGCAAAAGTTATATTTAACCGTCACTTTTTTAGAGTACATAGAACATTACAGCACAGTACAGGCCCTTTAGCCCTTGATGTTGTGCCACCCTGTGAAATCAATCTGAAGCCCACCTAATCTATACTATTCCATTCTCGTCTACGTGCCTATCCAATGACCATTTAAGTGCCCATAAAGTTGACGAGTCTACAACTGCTGCAAGCAGGGCATTCCACGCCCACTCTCTGAGTAAAGAAACCACCTCTGCCATTTGTCCTATATCTATCACCCCTCAATTTAAAGCTATGCTCCTTTGTGCAATCCATCACTATCCTCAGAAAATGCGTCTCACTGTCCACCCGATCTGACCCTCTGATTATCTTATATGTCTCAATTAAGTGACCACTCAACCGTCTTCTCTCCAATGAAAACAGCCTCAGGTCCCTCAGCCTTTCCTCATAAGACCTTCCCTCCTTACCAGGCAACATCCTAGTAAATCTCCTCTGAACCCTTTCCAAAGCTTCCACATCCTTCCTATAATGTGGTGATCAGAACTGTACACAACAGGTCAAGTGCAGTCGCACCAGAGTTTTGTACAGTTGCAGCATGACCTCATGGTTCTGAAACTCGATCCCTCTACCAATAAAAGCTAACACACCAGAAGCCTTCTTAACAGCCCTACCAATCTGGGTGGCAACTTTGAGGGATCTATGTACCTGGACACCAAGGTCTCACTGCTCATCTACACTACCAAGAATCTTACCATTAGTCCAGTACTCTGCATTCCTGTTACTCCTTCCAAAGTGAATCGCCTCACACCTTTCTGCATTAAACTCCATTTGCCACCTCTCAGCCCAGCTCTGCAACTTATCTATGTCCCGCTGTAACCTACAACATCCTTCATCACTAACCACAACTGCACCAACCTTAGTGTCATCAATAAATTTACTAATTCATCATTCTACTCATATCGAGGTCCTTCATAAAAATGACAAACAGCAGTGGACCCGAAACAGATCCTTGCGGTACACCATGAGTAACTTACCTCCAGGATGAACATTTCCCATCAACCACCACCCTCTGTCTTCTTTCAGCTAGCCAATTTCTGATTGAAACTGCTAAATCACCCTCAATCCCATGTTTCCGTATTTTGTGCAGTAGCCTACCGTGGGGAACCTTATCAAACACCTTACAGAAATCCATATACACCACATCAACCAGTTTATCCTCATCCACCTGTTTGGTCACCTTCTCAGAGAACTCAATAAGGATTGAGAGGCGTGACCTACCCTTCACGAAACCGTGTTGACTACAACTAATCAACTTATTCCTTTCAAGATGATTATAAATCCAGTCTCTTATAACCTTTTCCAACACTTTACCCACAACTGAAGTAAGGCTCACTGGTCTATAATTACCAGGGTTGTCTCTACTCCCCTTCTTGAACAAGGGAACAACATTTGCTATCCTCCAGTCTTCTGGTATGAATCCTTTAGGCAATGACCACATTAAGATCAAAACCAAAGGCTCAGCTGTCTCCTCCCTGGCTTCCCAGAGAATCCTAGGATAAATCCCATCTGGCCCAGGGATTTATCTATTTTCATACTTTCCAGAATCTCTAACACCTCCTCCTTGTGAAGCTCAATCCCATATACTCTAGTAGCCTGTATCTCAGTATTCTCCTCAACAACATTGTCTTTTTCCAGTGTGAATACTGATGAAAAATATTCATTTAGCGGTTCACCTATCTCTCTGACCCCAGGCATAACTTCCCACAACTGTCCTTGATTGGCCCTAATATTACTCTAGTCATTCTTTTTTCCTTTATATACCTATAGAAAGCTTTAGGGTTTTCCTTGATCCTATCCACCATTAACTTCCCATGTCCCCTCCTCACTCATATTAGCTCTCTCTTTAGGTCTTTCCTGGCTACCTTGTAACACCAACCCACAGAACCTCTTGTTTGTCCCCCTAATTGGGGAATCCCCAATGACTAATGCACTGCATCTCTTCCCCCTTCTCTTCTGAGCAGCAGGGACAGTCTCTGTGCCAGATACCTGTGCCCCATTGCTTATCCCTGGTAAGTTGTCCACCCCCAACAGTATCCAAAACATTATACTTGCTGTTGAGGGGAACAGCAATAGGAGATCCCTGCACTGCCTGCCGGTTCCTTTCCATCCTCCGCCAGTAACCCATCTACCTTCATCTTTTACTTGAGGTGTGACCACCTCCCTGTAACTCCTTTCAATAACCCCCTCCACTTTGTGAATAATCCGAAGTTCATCCAGCTCCAGCTCCTGTTCTGGAGCACAGTTTTCGAGGAGCTGGAGTTGGTGCACTTCCCACAGATGCAGTCAGCAGGGACACTCGTGGTGACCCTGACCTCCCACATTCTGCAGGAGGAACATTCAATTTCCCCAGTATAGGTGAATTAGCCATGCTAAATTGCCCATAGCATTAAGTGCATTAGTCAGGGGTAAATATTGGGTAGGGGAATGGGTAGCTTACCCTTTGGAGCGTCGGTGTGGACTTGTTGGGCTGAAGGACCTGTTTCCATATTGTAGGGAATTTAATCTAATCTAATCTAACCTCTATTCCCATTATTCTATATTCCCAATGAGCCTACTGAAGACTAAAAGGGAGGAAAAAAAAAGACCACTCACCTTATCAATCCAGCACACAGAACCTTTTATTGGTTCGAGGAGGAGGATGGGTGGGAGACGCTACCCGAGTAGTGTTTCGGCTAAAGCAACCGCCCAAGTATAAAGCCTCACTTACCCAGCAGTCCCGGGTCCGCACCTGCTCAGTGTGCGCTCTGCCTACACACAAGGTAAATTTTTACACCTTACTCCTACTTTCCCATCAGGCCCCTGGTCCTCGCTGTCGCTTTTCCCCCAGCAACAACCACCGAGAAAATGGGTACTATTCACTCAAAACATATTTCTGTGTTTTACTGCAATTGTCTAGAACTCACATATTGCTCAGTCTATTTTATAAGTGTAACCAAAAAAGCCAAACAAGAGGCTTAATTTCCAAAGGGATGGGATGGAAAAGCAAGGCGGTTATTCTCAGCTTTCATCAAGCATTGGTTTGTTCACATTTAGAATAGGATGTGCTGTCACAACTGGGTGCAAATACATTTAGTGATTGTTTTAAAAGTACATCAAACAATTCAACAAATATGGCTGCTATAACCATATTAAAATAATTCCAAAGAGGCCAGTATCCTGGCCCCAAGTCATCCTTTATTTACTTGTGGAGAGACCTCGACACTGACCCAGCTCCCACAGAGCCAGTTCCTCAGAGTGAAGAGGATGTTTGACACTCCTGTTCTTTTTTTTATTTTTATTAGCCAGTAAAAATTACAAACAGTAAACATGAACAGCAGTTCACAAGAAACAGCTATTTACAGGGGAAAGGGGCAGAAAACTCCACCTTACAACCAACCAGTTCACAGGGAAATGAGGACAAACTTTGAATCTCACTTAACATTATCAGGAAGGAAACAGTAAATTCAATCACATATAGACAGTCCAATAAACTGAACAATAAGACAGTGCATATAACACAGACACCCTGGGCAACCCAGCAAACCACCCGCCCCTCCCACCTTCTGGCCACTCTAAGGCAGGCCACCCCTATGCATCTTCTGGCTCTCGGTCCACACCTTCCGCCTTCCTGTCCATGCTGACACACCTTCCGGCCACCTCTAGGACCGCCCGTCCTGTTTGTCATCCCCCACATCGCCCCCACCCCAAGGACGACAGCAGTGAGGACAGCCCACACACCTTCTGCCTTCCTGTCCGTCCTGACAAACCTTCCAGCCATTTTAGGACAGCCCACCCTGATAGCTTTTCAGGGTGACAGTGCTGAGGATGGCCTACCCACCTTCCAGCTCTCGGTCTGCCCCTACATACCATCTGGTTCTCACCCACCCCTGATGCACCATCCAGCCTGTGGATGACCCTGACAGATGTCCAGACATCATCTAAAACAGCTTAACCCCCTCCCTTTTACAACTTCGCACAGAGCAGCCCACAAGCCATCTAGGTCTCGGCCTGCCCCTACGTACCTCTTGCTCTCGGTCTGTCCAACACACCTTCTGGCCACCTGTAGGACATCCCATCCTGATTACCCCTTCTCAGGACTACAGCATTCAAACAGCCTACCCACCATCCGGTTCTTGGGGCAACCAGCATCAGGGAGGGCTACCCACTTTCTGGCACTCGGAACAGCCTACCCACCTTCCGGTTCACAGGATGGCCTACCCATCCTCCGGCTCTCAGGGTGACAGCTTTCAGGACAACCTAGGAGCTTCCCAGCTCAAAGTAAAGCCTGTCAAACCCAGGGACACAAGGCAGTGCATGTGATAACTCAACAAGCAACAAAACAGATTCCTGATGAAGGGCTTCTGCCTGAAACATCGATTTTCCTGCTCCTCAGATACTGCATGACCTGCTGTACTCTTCCAGCACCACTCTAATCTTGAATCTGATCTCCAGCATCTGCAGTCCTCACTTCCACCTAAGCAACAAGACAAAGTCAACTACCAACAAACAGAGTCCCTTCAGCTAAACAGAATCCATTACCATAAACTGTTCTCTTCAGAATGTAGAGTCCATTCCCAAGAACAGAGTCCATTCCAGTGTGCAAAGTGCATTGGCAGAAACAGAGTCCACAACCGAAGGCAGAGTCCACTCCTGAAGGCAGCAAATGCACACCCTGCAGCACACACACAGGTGTTCTGTCTCCATAGAGGCCTGATCCATCCACAGAGGACAAGGCCTACTCAGAGGAACACAGTTCATTGTAAAAGGTGCAGTTAACTCACAGGGGATGGGCCACTTCAACAGGCAAGGTCCACTGCAATAGGCAGCAAATGGTCACACACGCAGGCATTCAGTCTTTACAGAAGCCTAGTCTACCCACAAAGGGCCAGGCTTACCTCAGTTCATCTGGAAAGGTGTATTTTCCCATCTAAACACCGAAAAACATGACAACATGTGCAAAGAAAAGGAAAAGAACCGAAGTGTCAGGGCTAAGCCCTGCCATAAAATCAACATATTCTTTTTCTCAAAGTAGAAGAGAAAGAGTAACACACAGGCTATAACCAGCCAATGAAACAACAGTTCCCTAATGAGAACTGAATTACCCCTGAAACACATGATGTAGATCAGGCATTTTAGAAATCAGTCCTCAATAAAAAATGAATACCAGTTAACCAACTGACTGTGGAGGTCCGCCAGTTCAAGAATCAGGTTTCCCCCAAAAAACACAGAAACCAACAGCAACAGTACACTCTGGCTGTGTGTACAGCCAGCTCAGAGTTAATTCTCAACTGAAGAGATTCTAATCTCTTGGTTCAAGCTTATTTTTCTCTGCGAAGTCAGTCCCCTAAACTGAGGATACCCTGTTTTTATATATTTTTCCCCCCCAATAAATCCCCGCACTAGAACCAAAGAGCAGTAGTACTTATTTATTCCATGGCACCCATGCCATGGGTGTGCAGACGTATGACACAGTGAAGACCCCTGTTTATATTTTTTTTACTTTATTAACAAGTACAAATCTCAAACAGTTAACAATGCACAGCAGTTGACATGAAACAGCAAATTACAGTGGAAAGGGGTGACAAAGCCAGACCCCCAAAGCCCACTGTACAACCCGTTTACAAGGAAAAAAGGTTGAACCTCATATTCCCTTGTTTATATATATTTTTCTTTTTTTTTTGTTTAATATTTTTGAACCCCCACACTACTGCCGAACAATGGTGGTGCTTATTTTTCCCCAGCGCCCATATTTGGTGTGCAGAGGTAGGACACAGTAAATGAGTTCACACATCTTTCTTCATCTTCAAGCACCAGGAAGCAAGGTGGCCAGTGACAAGCAGTGCCCTTCTCACCAAAGGGCAATGCTGTGTGATCAAAAAAATGAAGGGGAGGGTAGAGATTAAATCAAAACAGAGTTGGAGGGGGGGATCAACCGCTCCACCCCCTGTGGTGCCCACCTCTCCCTGAAAATTCCTTGTTTATATATTTTTTTTCCTTTTTTCCCCTGTTACATGTTTTGTTTCCCTTTTTTTGTCTTTTCCTCTTTTTTTTCTTTGTTTTCCTCCACACTATCACCTAACAGCTTATATTTTCCCCAGCACCCATGATGGGTGTGTGTCTGCAGGAGTGAGACACAGTGAAAGACAACAGGTATATAAATCTTTATTCATTTCCACCACCAGGAAGATAGGAAAACACCCGAGTGGCCAGTGACAAGTAATGCCCTTCACATCAAAGGGCAATGCTGTGTGATCAAACAGTGAAGGGGAGGGCAGGGACTAAATCAAAATAGAGTTGGAGAGAGAAGTAAAGCACTCCACTCCCTGCGGTGCCCATCTCTCCTTGAAAATTACCCATTTTTTTTCTCTTTTTTTTCCCATGTTTATATATTGTTTTTCTGTTTTTTTTTTCTTTTTTTAATCCCTGTTTAGATCTTGGTCAGCCAGGGCTCCCTGATGCGCCCAGTTAAACAACTCCAATCAAGGACATTGTAGTCAACAAGATTCACCTGGTTCCAATCACTACACAGTGTGATCCAAACATTCTAAAAACCTCCAAGAGGTTGCACAGACTATTATTTTAAAAATTAGACATTTTCCTTTCTGTATATTGCTTCTGGATCAGAGGTTGTCAAAGGTAGGCTAAGTAAACATCTTTGTGTTCTCTCTAACTTTTCAGCTAAGATTGAATTTCAGTTAAGAGTCTACTAGGAAACTTGTTTTTCAACATTGCTGGTTTCTGCTGTAGAGATGTGGGATTAGTCGTGCCCTGTCTAGTTTAATCATAAAAAAAAGAAGTACTAATTCTTTAATAGTTGAACATTTTCTTAAGGTTAGAGAATGAATAAAACCTAATAAAGGAATTGATGGTACTGATTTCCCATTATTTCAAATTATTTTTGCATTTCACCTGTCCACTTACATTTGTGAACCAGAGCAATAGCGAGGACTTTCAACTATTTGGGGGTGGAGGGTTTAGTAAAGGGGCATCTAGGCAAATAAATCAAAAGGATATGACAGCATTTCTGGGTAGCTAATAATATAGGAATATCCAGAGTGAGACCGATGTATGATCATATAGAAACAACAGTAAATAAGATCAAAGGAGGAAACATTTAAAAGTCAAAATTAATTGTTCTTGAATGTGCATAGAGTTCAGAGCAAAATAAATGAATTAACAACATAAGTACAGGTTACGGATGCATGATTACAAGGATTTCAAAACTCAGAATTAAACATTCAAGGATGTATGAGTTTTCCAAGGGAAAGGCAGGAATGAAGGGATGGTGAGATAGTATTGTTAGTATAGGATGGAATGAATAAAATACCAAAAAACTTATTGGATCAGAAGATGTAGAATCTATAGCGATAGAAATAAGAAATAAAAAGGGGAAGAAGACTCTGGTATGCAGATTTTGGAGGCTCCCTAACAGTAGTTATATGGTTGGACAGAGAATAAATCAAACAATAATCAGGGCATGTGAAAAAGTTAGTACATTGATCATGAATGACTTTATTCTTCATATTGATTGAGATTGTCATTTTGGCAGAAATATCCATCAGGAAGAATTCATATTGTGTATTTGGAACAGTTTCCTTCAACAATATGTTATGGATTCAATGAGGGATCAGGCTATTGGATGGCAACGGAATTGACAGCTTTGACTTTTGTAGTGGTATATGATGAGTACTCCATTATGTTACTGTCTTGAGTTTTGCATGTGGTAAAGAACTATGAAGGGATTATCATCAAGAGATGATCCGATTATAATAGATTGCTATGTCACTTTCCTGCTTTCTGTACTGATGATGTTGGTATGACTGATCTAGTTAACTACTTCATGTCGAAAGACTCAAATACTGCCATTCTGTCATTTGCTGGTGGTGAACTATTTGACAATTGGGGTGCTGTTCAAGCTCTGGAATAAGGCTGATAATGTGTTTTGCCATTCACCTGAAGAATCAAGCATGGGCATTGGCCTTAGAACTGAACTAATCAGGCATGGAGCAATCTTAGGTGTGTTCAATACTTTCACATGAATTGTATGACCCTTTGATCTTTTCCTTACAAGTTGTGTCTAAGGTCTTTCTCTCTCTATAACACCTGATGAAGGACCAGTGCTCCAAACGCTCATGTTTTCAAATAAACCCATTGGACTATAACCTGGTGTTATGTGGTTTTTGCCCTTGTTCAACCCAACCCGACACCAGCACCTCCACCTCATCATTATCCAAAGGTGGTGATTGAGACTGAGCATGTCAAATCAGCAGCAAGTAGCCCCAGCCCTGATTTCTGATCGACAGAAAGTCATTGGTGTGGCAATTGAAGATGACTAGGTCAAGGACATTGACCCTTGTGTATGACTGCAATAACTGGCTTTCCAAAACCAAAACTATTTTGCTGAGAGTTAGGTCTTACTTCAACCATTAAACAATTATCCTTAACTGATCTCAATTCTGTTTGGGCTTCTTAATGCCATATTTAGTGAAATACTGCCTTAATATCAGGAGTAGCCACAATCTCCTTTCATTTTAATCTCCTTTAACTCATTAAATCATGCCATGTTTGGTCTGAAGCTGTGTAAAAACTGAAGCTTAGGATCACTGAGCAGATTTTTGGTGATAGGTGCCATTTGGATGGTGGTACTGATTACTCCATCCATTCATTTAATTGTCCCTGATTAGATTTCTCCCATTTTAAGATAAGACAGTCCTTGATATTTTGCATGTTGTCTTATTTACTATTATTGTGAACTCAGCAATACTGAATGGGAATAATAAGCAAAATATGTTGCAGAGACTTCTGATTTGTTTTTAACAAGTAACTAAACTGATGAAATCAATTTTGTCATAATATGATTATTCTTACAAATCAAAACCTGTAAAAATATTAAACACAATTGAAACTTGATATGTCATCATAGGTAGCAAGATGTGGACAACATTTAAGGGTGGGCTGATAAATGAAAAATAATATTCGTGCCATGCAAATGCCAGGCATTGACCATCTCCAACAAGTGAGAATCTAATCATTGCCCACTGATATTGAACAGCGTTATTATCACTGAATTCCGACTACCAACATCCCAGGAGGTAGCCATTTATGAGAATCTGAAATGGACAAGTCATATAGGTGCTGCGGCTGCAAGAGCAGGTCAGGGGCTAGAAATCCTGTTGTGAGGAACTCATCTCCTACCTCCCAATGCCCATCCACCATCAAGAAGGTGTAAGTAAGAACTCCATTTTCATGAAAATTTGTACTTAAAGTATTGACACTATTCATGATGAAGCAACCACTTTGTTTGGCACCTTTCCACCACCATCAATATTCATTCTTTTCACCACAAAAGTACAGTCGCAGCAGTATGTACCATTTACCAGATGCACTGCAGTAGCTCACTACGGCTTTCTCAACAGCACCTATTTGAAACCATGATGTCTCTGCTCAAGAAGGACCATGGCAATAGTGCTGCATGGCACAGTGGCTTAGTACCTCTGCCTTACAGCAGCAGGGACCCCGGTTCAATTCAAGCCTTCAGCAACTGTCTGTTTGGAGTTTAAGCATTCTCCTTGTAACTGCATGGTTTTCCTTGAGTGCTCTGCTTTCCTCCCACAGTCCAAATATGTGCAGGTTAGATGGATTGACCATGCTAAATTGTCCGGGGTTGTGCCGGCTAGGTGTATAAGTCGTGGGAAATGCTGGGTTGCAGGGATAGGGGGGTCAATGTGAGCTAAATGCCCTGTACTGTAGGAATTCTATGAGTTATCTGGAAATTTCCCTCCAAACTGTATATTTTCCCGAAATTTTGCTTTCACTATTATTATGTCAAAATCTTGGAGCTTCCTTCCCAACAATGTATTGAGTGTATATATGAGAGTTGCAGTGGTTCAAGAAGGCAGCTCATGATCGCATTCTCTAGGACAGTTAGTAACAGGAAATGAATGCTAGCCTAGCCAATAAGTGACTTTATTTACATTACTATTTAGTCTTGTAGATAATGCTCACATTTCCCTTCATTTATTGATTAGTTTGAAAACGGTCAGTGTTTTGCTGTGAAATCTTAGTCCAAGTGTTAGACTAGATTAGATTTACTTACAGTGTGAAAACAGGCCCTTCGGCCCAACAAGTCCACACCGACCCGCCGAAGCGCAACCCATCCAGACCCATTCCCCTACATTTCCCCTTCACCTAACACTATGGGCAATTTAGCATGGCCAATTCATCTAACCTGCACATCTTTGGATTGTGGGAGGAAATCGGAGCACCTTGAGAAAACCCACGCAGACACGGGGAGACTGTGCAAACTCCACACAGACAGTTGCTCAAGGTGGGAATTGAACCCAAGTCTCTGGCGCTGTGAGGCAGCAATGCTAACCACTGAGCCACTGTGCCGCCCCCACGGTATTGTTAACCTTGAGGTACAGCACACTAGAGTGAATATGATTGAACAGAAGCTGTATCTGTCCATTGCATGAAGTGTTTTTTCCCCAGAAGCCTTTTGATTCAGAATGATTATTCCCAAGGCCACTGGTGATAGGGAAATCAGTTTGTGAGGATTGACCCTCATGGGAGGACATCATCTTGACATTGTGCAAGAAAAATGGTTTGTGTGGCTTGACAGTGAGGAAGGATGTGACAGCACTAGGGGCCGTTGGTGCCAACTGAATGGGGGAGCTGAAAGTGAGATAGTTTCTCAGGACTGACCCTGGTATTGAAGGCCTGACTACAAGGGACACAGTGTGTAAAATGATGGGTGCATCATGTCATTATTGTCAAGTGCTTCAACCACAGGAGTATCATGATGGGAATATCCTGAATGAGATGTGACTTTGTTATAGTGACACTCCACTACCTACACAGTGTAAACTCCTGCATTGAATTTACGGAACATGTGCGCACCAGACAGAGCTTGTAATTAAACTAACCATCATGCAAATGTTACAGAGTTAGTGAACCCAGGAGCTGGCTGCACAGCATGGATGTGACAGTTGGTTCATTCACCATGATTGTAATTACATTTGGGATCACTCTATTAGTGTAAAAAAAGAAAGCATTGGAACATGTCAAGATAGGTCCAATTATTTGAATTGATATGAAGTCTGACAAAGATTCAACTTCCATACAGCCATTGAACAAACATTGTCTGAATGTTAGCAATAAGAAATACTACCTTTTCTCATGTACACTCACAAAAGGTGACTGTATGAACCTTAATAATTATCATGTGTGCTATGCAAGTGACTGAGGAGTGACATCAGTCTAGGGTTCTGCTGCACTATGAAGCATATACCAAATTAAGAACCTGCTTGGCCAAGATACTTGCGTTTTGTTTTATTTATTTTCCATTTATATGTTTAATTAGTGAGAATATTTCAAAGAATTACTAATTCATGTTGAAAGTAGTTTTGGCAAGCTTAATAGTGATAGATCTTATAAAGTCCTGTAAGTACTGGGAATAGTGTAGATGAAGAATTTACTGTTTAGAATACAATTATTTCTCTTAACTATAGCCAATAAGTATCATTTGCTCTTTTGATGTATTTGGAGAGGTTAATGTTTTACTGTTATTTTACTGCACTGCCTTAACAGGCCTAATACCAAGATACTGGAAGGATATCTTCTGCTATCAATGGTTGAACATTTAAGAACTCGATTCTCTATGTGAATTACAATTATTCCATGCAATTATTATAGCTTTAGGATTTGCCAAGTTTTTGACACTGTGCAAATTGCATTTTCTCAAGGATGTGTGCATGCTGTATGAAACATGCATCCTTTCAAAGTGCATATTTTCAGTTGCTTTCCACATGTAATCCTGTCATCTAGAATTTGTAGCCATCGACTGAAGCAGTGTACAAATAATTTCTCATATAACAATTAATTCATTTTATACTGCTTCCAGAAACAGAACATAAAGTTGGAGACATCCAAATGTTAGATCCTTCCAACGGTATAATCCGCTGTTTCAATCTATATTCACCATTTACTTTTCTGACAGTGAAATCCTAATGTACAAATTATTGAAAACAAAACCGAGGTAAATGATGTTCTGTATAGTGTACAAACAACAGAAGCTATTCTGTTTTTAAACATCTATTTTGATTAAATATTTGCAGAAATAGATTCTTCAAGTTATTGAACTAAGTATAGACAAGAATGATATCAATTTGTACGTCTAAAGATTATCGGTGTATTTTTGTAAGCAATGAAATCTGATTTGCTAATGGTTACTAAGGCGAGTCAACAAGTATGAGGCTGAATAAAAGTTTTTTGGTCTTTTTTTGTATTAATTAAGATTTCCAAGATCTGCATTAATAAGATAAAAGTATTGGCGGTCCAAATGATTTAAAAATGCTAGAAGATCTATTCATTAGAAATGAATGAAGTACCTACAGTGAAGGAGTTGCCCCAGAACTCCATGAACACAATCTTCTGCCAGATGAAAATTGTCCCAGCAACAGAGAGTGTTCCGGCAGGACGGGAGACCGGGATGGGGGAGGAGAACGGCGATGTTGTGGTGGAGGTACTGCAGAGTCACACAGTCTGAACACAATTTATCTGGGAGTGAAAGAACTGATATTGCTCATTGCCGACTGGCAGGTCAATCCTGATACAACTGCTTTGCATATGTTCGCTGTATTGTGCGGGACAGTGAGCATATGCAATCTGTCACAACCCACAAGCAAAAACAGTGATTGCGAGCCAGCCATGTGCAATACTACTTTAACTATCAAATACCGTAGATTTATTTATGTTTTTAAAAGTATAGTCCATAATATCCGCAAGAAAGTGGCTAGCATACCTCAGAGTGACATCCTATGAATTGTCATGAGATGTACGTTGAAGAGCTGGGCAAAATGATCAAAGTCAAAATCGCGTGCTAATGGGAAATCCCATCGCGTTACACATTATAATTCAAACCTTTATCAAGATACCTTTTTTTTCAAAAAAAGTTCTTATTTCAGATGTATACTTGATAGATGAGTTTGAATGATCAGACTGCTGACAGTGCTGACAGTTATGCGAAACAGTATTGACCGGATTGTGCGGAGGTAAACCCCAGTGCTGTTTGAATCGTGGATTAATATCTTAACCATTCTATTGATCTGCCTTGTCTAAATGTCATTGTTTCTGTAATGAATACCAAAAAAAAGACTCTTTCCTGGTCAGGGAGTGGACTGGAAAAGGCAGCAAAGATCCATAGAGGGGACAATGAAGTTCACAAAGTTTGGGTCCATTTGTATCAAGAAGATAAGACCCTTCATATAAACTAGTCGCATTTGAACAGCCGCAACACTTTTAATTCAGCGTGCTTCTGTCTACAATAAGTAAAATAAGCAATGTGCCTCTTACTCGGAATACGGGGAGCTCCTGGTAAGGTAGACTCTCTACCTTTAAAGAGAGTGAGGCAACTGTACGTCATTGTTTTACTGGCATGTTTGTGGAGCTCAGGAGCTGGAGACGTTTCCCGAATTGTGAAAGGGAGTGGGGGAAACACCTGCAACAACTCGGTCTGTGGAAATATCGCGGGGTGAGACCTGCTAATCTTGCTCATGGTCCGCAGTCACGCGTCAACGTTCCTTTCAGATAGAATCCGAGTGCCAATGGAAACGTTCAGTTCAGTAACTCCAAAGCAGGGATAGGTAATCTAACAAAGAGAGAGAGACCGTCCATTTGTCTCCCGACCGGGTTTAGCTGCACCCCCTGCTGCTTGCCAAAATGCTTAGAAAATGAGTTTTTTTGTAAAGTTCTGGAAAGACGTGTCGATCAGTTATAAAGTAGCATATTTCAGGTTTTCTCTAGTGTCAGTACAGCATCGCAAAAGAATGGCAATTGTTGAAAACTGCTATCATTTAGAATTTGTGAGTTATAGCAGTGAAATGAAAGCAAATGAAAGCGTTTTTTTTGACTTATGCAAATATTTTTATGCGGACAAATCTAGTAATTGATCTAAGTTGTTCTTTATTAAGCTCCCGCTGCAGCAGGTAAATTCTACGCCACAATGTCGATGAACCCAGCTCCAAGTGTTTCAGCACTATCATTTAGTCAAACACGAATCGCGTTACAAGTAACTTTTGACTTCAGACAGTTAACTGGTTACACTGAGAGGAGCATTCGCCACAGTTTATGTAGGGGGTAAATGACATCCAACTGCCCGGGCAGGAATTAAAACTGAGATGACACAGTTATTTGATGTCGCCGCAAAGTGTACATTAGCTACCAATCTTGACTATCGCCTTTTAAAAATCAAAACTTGACCTTACAAAGTTTGCTTTTAAATGGTGCAAATTAGCAACTCAAAATACTTTTTACAGTCTCTTTTTTTGCGGAATTTAGTACTGTTGGTTTAAAGTGGGAAGTTTACATGTATTTGTGAACAGTATTGTCTACTTTTAACATGCTTAGTGGTTAAGCTCCTTTTCCCTGCTCCTTTGGGATGCATTTCGCAATAGGCGAGGTAATGCTAAGTGTATGGGGTGAAAGTAATGTCCTGGAAGGAAGGAAGGCTGAGAGCAAGGGGATAGTCGCTGAATATCGCCTTGCCGTTCAGCTCCATGTCACAGTCCTAAATGGACAACGTACAGCTCACTTTATTTGTCAGCAAGTGGTTACGTCTGCTTTAAATCTTTAACATGAATAACTCTGCCTCTGTATCGGGGAGCCCTTGGTGTTAGTCTAGCATAAGAACGTATGCTGATGTCTCAAAATATTTCTTAGACCCCTCACTAAATTAAGAAACACCACTGATTCTTGCATGTCGGGCTGTTGGGATTCCATTGAGTCGCAGCAAAACTTTTTAAAGAAGGAACGTTTTTAATACGTTGATTTCAGAACATGGTCACTTTACCTAGTTGCACCAGGACAGAACAAAAATCATAAAAAATCTGCGTGTTCTTTATTCAGTTCTCTGTACATTCACGTGAGTTGTGTTACAACAACAGCGAGGCAAATTTCAGCAAAGTTTGGGCAAAAAAATGAATCAGTAACAAACGTGACTATTTGATGGGCATTGTTTATTCTTCAATATCTATTCAGTCTCATATTGTATCTCGAGGCCGATTTCAAATATTCTGTTTTTGTTTTAATTATGATCTCCTTTCATATCATTAAATCCCGCCAGCTTACTAAAACGGTTTGATGTGAAGCCATTTGACACGGGTGACCTGCGTTCTGAAACGCGTATGTGTTTCATGACGAGGGGGATCTCATGTGCTCGTTCGTGCATCGATAATAGATTTTTAATAGGGCCGCTGAGCAGTTTAGTAGCCGATTGCGTTTTTGGAACCTTCTCTGGACCATCACTTTTAAAAGGAGTCAAGGGATATGTGCCATCCCTGAGCGCTGGCGGCCACCTCATACTGTTACACCTTTGCCCCCTCTCTTTCAGACTATTGGTTTCCTCATTATTCGAAAAGAAACCATCTCCGTCGCCGTTTTTTTTTCACAAACATTGTCATTCTGCATTTCACGTTTTATTCCTTTCCATTCGGATGTGTCTTTGCGCAATTCTGTTCGCCTACTGAAATCTGTGTCGGATCACACGGGGTTAAAAATGTGTCATCAATAATCAATAATCATTTTGTCCCACGCCCACTGGAGAAAACCGACCTGAACTCTGGGCAACAGTGCTTAAAATGCGTTTTGAAAATTATGAATTCCATTAAAGTTAATTGGACTATTTTGGAATATTGTTATATGGCCTATGGTGGGCAGGTAGATAATGCCAACAGGATACAAGGGAGAAGATACAGAAACGCTTATAAACATGGATACACACGTGGTAACCAATTGTGCACCTGTAGAAATTTATTCCTATGTTCAGTAAGGTATGATATTGTACTTATACACATATCTGAATACTCGGGTTCAATTTACTGATTGATCTTGCTTTACTTTCACACTCTATCTTGTTATGTCTGTAACAATTACTTTAAATGGCATTTGTTAGTTATTTTCCGTAAGGGTCAGCGAATGTTAAAACTTCTAAATGACCTTTTCAGCTTCTTGTAGATCACCTATAAATCTAATCGGAAGATAGCGCTCTATATTGTTTGAGGCATTCAACTTCACATACCTTCCTACTGGAAAACTCCACCGTCACTGAGCCACTTGGATATTTTAAATTCAGGTAATTTTCCATTTTTTTTAAAAGAAAACTAATATGTCAAAATACTGTTTTACAAAGGCTAACTCAATTTGAGAACACATACTTTCATCTGTAAATTGAAGCAATTATGCAGAAGATATTATATTATGTAGACTGTGGTCTCTGGATAGTCATCAATCACCCACTATCGAGCTGTCAACGCGAGCAGATTCGTTTCTTAGACGCAGTCTTCCAGCTGGGGAGAATAGTAGAACATCATCATTAATTAGAGTGTGACCCCGCGGCTATTCACATGTCTGAACCCATGAACACTCGAGCAAGTCTACACACCATGGGTTTGTACAGAAATGTACTCCACAGTATAGCCAGAGCAAGCCACGATTTAAAGTGGAAGGGACTTTCTTCGCGTTTATCTACTGCTGTAAGTCAGACATATCTACGTCGGTGGAAAGGTTCAGATAGCAAAATCCCGAAGCGAAAAGAGGGAGTAAAACAAAAATCACAGCGTCATCACCACACTAAAACATTTGTTCGTTCATAATGTTTCTGTCAGCATCCTGAAACACCACCCTGGTGAATAATGTTCAGAAGTTCTCGTGTTTATTCAGTGACAGTGTCAAGTATCTGTGCCTTAATATTCATCTATTGGGGAAACTTCTCCCTTCAATTCATACAAAAGGGAGCTGGGAAATTCAGTGTTCCATAAATCACTGACACGACAGAGCCCTGTAAAAATGTGCAAGGGTGCCGGTTATTTATTATTTCCCATAAATCTTCTACTTACGCGGGCAATTGTGCTCATAATGGGCACGGCGATGCTTACCTATTGGAGCTTAATGGCTTGACACTTGGTTGAAACCTAATGCTTTGCATTTCGGCGCCTATGCGTGGCTTAACAAATCAAGAATTGATCTCTTCCCTCTGCAGTCGTGGTAGCAGTTTAACTGACTAATTGCTGGCCAGTGCAGGTCCAGTGGAATATTGTGACGCTGACTGTTGCTCTGACGCCTGACTTTCCAACCCTCGATTACTGTTACAAAAGGGGTAGGAGAGCAAGTTGCAGCTGTTCATTAAGATGTCTCTAATTAAATGCAGCGCCGTCCCCAGCAATCAGTGAGCAACTATGAACCCAATAATGTGGATCACATCCTGAGCAGCCATTTCCACAGAATATAATGCAACAATGATAGGGGCTAAATTAGTATAAATATCATTATTGTGCTTCAATTACTTTAGGATTCATATTGAGGCTATTGGGCTGTTCTTTTGGCTTTGCATTTGTGTACCCCCCCCTCAGTGAAAGCATCTTGGAGTTAGATTGAGGCTTTTTCAAGCTGGCTTTATCTGACGTCATGCCTCCTGATAGGAACTAAGTTCAGCAGCAGACCACTTTTCTCTCTATCTGTCTCGCTATCTTTGGTGTGTTTTCTCCCCTTTGCAAATCAAAACGACTGATTCCCCCCCCCCCCCCCCCCCCCCCAGCCCCAGTTAACACCCCGGTCCCCACCCCCACCCCCAACTTCCAGTTCCCCCACCACCACCACCGCCTCCCCAACGAACTGCAACGCTCAGTCATCTTGCAAAACTGGCATCCGGATGCAACACTGGGGAGAAAGTAAAGTTTGAAGTTTTATGTAAATAAATTAAATGTGCCGTTTTGCCTCACCCTATCGAGCATCTCGGAGCCTGTGCGCGCTTGCCAATCAGTGAGATCGAGCCGTCTGCAATCGGGTGGAGGAGACCAGGCAGCTTTCTCTCTCTCTCTCTCTCTCCCTGCCTCTCTCTCTCTCTTTCTCTCCCTTGCCTGGATGTTGGGTGGCTTGGACAATGTCGTACCCGCAGTTCGGATATCCCTACACATCAGCACCTCAGGTAGGTCCGATCGATCCTTCAATTGCTCGGACCGCGTTCCACGGGCTAATTGATTGTTTCGGCTTTTGCACTCCTGCTGCGCCCGCGGGCTGATCCTGCTTTCACTTCAATAAGGATAAAATAGGACGTGCGTTAAGTTTACTGTCCATGGTGATAATAATAACAAATGCATGATTTGAAGGAGCGAAGTTGGTCTAAAGAGAGTGTGTAAAGTGAAGGGAAAATACACATTCGCTTAAGGAGGAATATTACAATTCCACTGAGATAGTCAGAAGGACCGATCCCAATTTATATATGTTTTCTTTTATTATTATTTATCTTTTTTCTTTATAGTTTCTGATGACCACCAACCCCCTGACTACGTGCTGTGAGTCCAGCGGCAGGACGCTGGTTGATTCAGGGGCTGCCGCCTCTGCTCAAACCCCTGTCTATTGTCCCATGTACGAGAGCAGGCTACTGGCCACAGCCAGACATGAGCTCAACTCGGCTGCTGCCCTCGGCATGTATGGGAGTCCGTATGCCGCCAACCAGGGGTATGGCAACTATGTCACCTATGGGACAGAACCCTCTGCTTTCTATTCACTGGTAAGTCATCCTCTGGTCACTATTGTTACCGCTGTCAATTCAGGATTGGGCAAGCCAAAATGTTTCAACGGTGAAGGTTTGACTGTCAGGCCAGCCCATCGACTTGGGTTGATAGCTGCTCTCTCCTTTGAATCAGAGCAAGTCGGCACTAGTAAATTGCATCAGTTGGATATTAGCCTAACGTATTGAACATGCCGCGTATCGATAGACTCAAGTAACTTGATCTCAAAGTAAAATTGAGAATTCCTGAGAGTTAACTTGCACTATTCACTGTTAGGCAACATTCCATCACTCTTACACATTACTGTCTGCAAGCAAAGCCCTGAAAATGTGTTGTTAGTGTTACTAACATTGTTTTTTTTAAATATCCCCAAACGTTAAATATTTCACTTGAAGGCTGCATTGGGTTGTAAATGCACCAATATTCCAATATTGACTTGAAATTCGCAATTTTCAGCTGAAGGGCCTTTAGTTCACGACAATGTGTGTGGGTCTGTGAAATATTCACTGAACGTTGTGTTTGAGAGAATTCGAACACGGATCCTTAACTTGGAAGCATTTGTGGTCAGTGCGTTTTGCTTAAGTAAGTGTTTTAACTAAAGGCATCTTCAGTCCCTCAAGTCCATTTATGTACTGAAAACATAATCCGTTTTGAATACAGCGGCCAAAAAAAAAGCCTAAGTTATAATTGGACGTGGCATTGTGTATCATTTCCCAGATAGTAAGATGTGAGGATCCGTAAACATTCAATTAAAGGCTTTCCAGAAATTTAATTCCTATAACAAAAGTGAAGCATTCGAAGGTAAAATAAACGGTTCGAACTGTGTATACAATTTATGTCTTTGTCTCAGGATACACCTGAACAAAATAAACACCATAATTTAAAGCATTAAAAAATTATGTGCAAATAAATGTCAGATGGTCACTGTATTCTTATTGTTTATCTAGTTGTAACCTGCTGTTGTTTGGAGAGTTTTGATGCTGTCTCTTTCTCTTTTGCTGATCAGAACAAATCAGTGCAGAATTTTGCATTAAATAAAAGTGCTGGCGATGAAGTCAAGATATGCCAACATGTCTCTTTCAGAGTCCTTTTGACACCAAGGATGCAGCAGGATCTGCGCATGCGGGAATCACCCAGGCAGCTGCCTATTATCCATATGATCCGAGCTTGGGACAGTATCAGTATGACAGGTGCGCATGATGATATTCACCGAGCATCCTGGACTCTGTACATTCGTGATCCTAGTCATGATATATACTTTTTTTTTGTAAGGAAACATCGATTTTGGAAACATACTCCAATAGCTATTTCTGAGAAATGTACGTTAGTGCAGATGTGCGTAACTTTCAAACTACAGCATTGAAGTACAATCTACAATTTTCTTGGATATGCTAAAAAAGCCAAGCAGACTATTAAATGTAGGTAAATGGAAAGTACTTTTAAACACCGAAACCACTCACCATGAAACGACCAGAAGTGCTTCGGTTTTTAGTTGTTCGTGATTTACATATTGGTTTGATCAAACCTTCTCAATTTGCAAGTCCCTTCTTACAATGGTACATGTCCATTTTATAGATTAGAAAAAAAAATAGCGTGTATAGGCGCAGTTACTGGTTTCAAGGTTGTCAAAAAAAACCACAAATCACTTTAACGCTTCAATAGTGTGTGACTTTTCCTCATAAGTTTCATTAAATATTGAAGTGGAAATGCGTGTTTTATTTAAACTCTCTTTTTTTGCCATTTTGTCAGAGAATGGAGGACATGATTGTACAGTGGGCTGTATTTGGACGATTAGACTCAAAGTATGTGGCAAAAACGCGAGCCCTCCGACAGGTTTAGGGACATGAATGCTCCTCGAAAGCAGACTGAGAGAGACGATGACCTGACTAGCTACATTTCCTCCTCAACTCTCCGCTTCCTCGCACTCATCACTGTAACCCTTATTCATCCGGAAATTTTCCATTATATTAGCATGTTAGGCTTCTATTTAATTTAGCTGGCGCCCTTTCAATCGTATATTTTATCACAACGGGGATCAATATTATATTTCAAGAGCCTACACGCCACTGTCAGACACCAGAGCTAAATAAATTACCTATGTGAAAGTAAATGCGCACTACCCATGATCTTCACACATGGCACGCAGAGGTGAGTTACTCATGTTTTATATTCCACTCATTGGTTAGAAATATCTGGATCTTATCATTTTAAAGACAGAATAAAATGTAGACAGAATAACATGGCACCTAAACAACACGGAGGTTGATGAAGCGAAATCCTTACTTTTTTAACAGATCCAATTTCCCCAGTAATGTGCTGCTGTGTTATCTTTTTTAATATTGTTGCTTCATTAAAAATCCGTTTGTGTTTGTCAACGAATTACTGACGAAGAAGAGAGCTTATCAATGGCGTCCTCAAAGGCAAGCCACTATAGTACTCATGGAGTTCAGAATCCCTATTTTAAGCCGAAGTGTTAAAAAAAAACCCTGAGTATGGTCTGCATGTTGATAATGTGCTGCTTTTAAACTCAGATATGGTGCCGTGGATGCAGGAGCCAGGCGTAAAAATGCAACACGGGAAACGACCAGCACTCTCAAAGCCTGGCTGCAAGAGCACCGGAAGAACCCGTACCCGACCAAAGGGGAGAAGATCATGCTGGCCATCATCACCAAGATGACCCTGACCCAGGTCTCCACCTGGTTCGCCAACGCCAGGAGGAGACTGAAGAAAGAGAACAAAATGACCTGGTCGCCCCGGAATAAATGCACGGACGACAAGAAAACTTATGGAGAGGAGGACGTTGAAAGTCCAAATGACAGAAGCCCGGAAGACAAGCACAGTGATGGTTCGCTTTCACTGTATTCATTTCGGTAGACAAAATCCGATGGCGCTATACGCATAGATCTAACATTAAATAATTTACTTAATGCTGTACTATTGGTACTGTGCCTCGCACAGATAAGAAAACACTGCTGGGACAATAACATTTAGGAATGTTTTCTATATATATATACAATCAGCAAAACAATTGGAATGAAAATATCATAATATCTAGTGGGTTGTTAATTAATGCAAATTGATTATAAGCGGTTCAAATCAATCAAAACCTTGCAAAGCTCTCTTCACATTTCTGAATCTGTATTTTTTTTTGACAGATACCACATGCAAAGAAGATAAAGAACTGCAGCTGAGTGACCTGGATGACTTTGATGGGATTGAGACAGAAAGTGATGAGTGTGAACTGAAAGGGCCATTTCAGCAGATGGACAGCACTCAGCTCAGGGTCTCCGACTGCCCGATTGACCAGTGCAAGAAGGTTTCTGTAAAGATAGCCCTGCCAACACCGGCAGACCGCCACTCAGAAAAGGTCAAGGACTGTCTCAAGCGAGTGATGGCAAATTCCGAGCAAGACCTCCTGGCAGGAAGGCAGAGGGGGTGTGAGTCGAAGCTCTGCTTCCCGCCACAACAGCACAGTCAGCAGATGCTGGACAACAAACCTCGCATCTGGTCCCTCGCTCAAACCGCCACTTCTTTGAGCCAAACTGAATATCCATCTTGCATGTTGAAAAGGCACCAACAGGCTCTCTCCTCTTCGTCTCCGCTGGCCTCTATGCCCACCAGCGTGTTGGATCGACAAGATTCGCCAGTAACCACCCTAAGGAATTGGGTCGATGGGGTTTTCCACGACCCGCTACTCAGACATAGCACTTTGAACCAGGCACTAACCAATACCACCGTTTCCTGGGCTACCACCAAAGGCGTTATCTTGGATACAGAGGCAGTGGGACGTTCTTTGGGAACCCCTACAAACCTGATTAAAGGACAGATCACAGGCCTACCCCAACATGAAACTACTAAGGACATGGCAGCATTTCCCAAAACAGGAAACAAAATGTTTTGTTCGTAACAAATCAAATGGTACGGATTGTTTTCTCTGGAGCCTTGCTGATTGATGGGACTCAGAAGAGGCAAACTTTCACTTTAAGACGTTGTTTTCACTTCCCAGCGATCTTTTATGAGACTTTCTATGTTTCACCACTCTTAAGCATTTCACAAAATAACTCCAGTTCTTTCAAGAGCTCTTTAACTGACTAGTGGCTATGTAACTTATTCAAAAGTCCATGTTGGAAAGCACGTCTGAACTATAGTATAGACATATCGGTAACGTTTACAACTCCAGAGTTTGCAGAAGTGGGTACCTTGGATAGGAATTCGCTGTCTGCTTGAAAGCATGCAAATACAATGCCCCGAAAACCCAATTTTAAAACAAAATATTTACGCTAAACATCAAGGTCTGGCTATGAATCACAAGCAACACTTATTAAAAGTTTACACCATTGCACAATACTTTGGCTTTAAAAAGATTCGAGAATATATGTTTAACATATGCGCACTGAAATAAATGTGCTCTTTTAGAGGTTACTTATGTGTTGTCTGGTACATTATGGACAGGTAAACTGACGTAAGGTTGGGTTAAGGCAACATTGCTTCAATTTTCCATTTTAGCGTTATTTCACACTAGATATCTACAAACCATGTTCTTCGCTTTGACTTCTTTTTAAATTAATGTGAAAAATAACTGGACCTTTTGCCAGAACTGGTGTATAGCACAAGACTTACAGCGTATTAGAAAAGAAATGTTTTAATTTATAAATAGCTGTTGAAAAAATAAGCTGTTTTCCCAACCAACACTTTTTTTGCTGAATTCTGTTTCAACTCATGGTTGGCGATGTTTCCATTAGTTGATGAAGTCAGTAGTTCAATTATTTTGATGCTAAAATCATAAAGGTAACTCATTCGCCTCTCAGTTTGGATTATATTTAGTGTTCCAGTCAGTATTTGTATAAAATTAAAATAATAAACATTACGGCCATAGTCCCAGTGGCAGAAAACTGTGGACGTTCAGGATGCTTAGAAAGAAGATTTAGGGCCAGGTAATGTGAGCATTCTTATTGGGAGGACCAGTGCATTTACATATTAGTGGAAAATGTATTAAATACAGAAAAAAATAGTTTTGTGCCTAATATCTAACTGGGCGGAAAAGGCCTGAAATGGTATGACTTACTGGTTCAAAAACAAAACCAAGTCTTCAAAACAGTGGATAAATTTATCACATGTTTTTCAGGAGCTACTTTGTATTTATGGAGGATAAGCAAAGCTGCAGAAATTAATTATTCAGTTCGCAGTGTTACCTAAACCCCCCCCATTTCCAATTTATTTCTGATTTCAGGGGATAGTGCACACTGATTACCGACACACTCCATTTCATAGAAAGGGGTTTTTTTTTGGAGTGAACGCCCTACTTCCCTTTTTCTAAAACTTCGTAAACTTCCGGGAGAAATTAACAAAATAAAAATTGCTGGTACTCTCTGTGGTGCCAGTTCACGATAGGTAATGTTCTGAAGGTCTATCAGTGATCTCAAACTAACTTCACAACAGCGCTGCAATTCTCAGCGAAATGGGGCAGTGGGGGCGGCCATTTGATAAACATAGCTCCCAATTTTAATGACGATGCAAAGTGGATTGTATCAAATTGGTACTTGGCCACTTCTGACTGCATCATTCAGGACGCAGTCTTGTTATTTGTTCTGCCATTTTCGACTCCTGCTAGTTTGATTTATCGTGCATATGGCATAAAAAAATCTAAACATTAACTTGAATAAGAAAATAGCTTGAATTTGACGACTGTATTTTGATCAGTAAAATACAAAAAAAATCATCTGAAACATAATGCCAAATTTGTTTGTTAACACGGTATGTTACACCTGAGGAAGGGCTTATGCCCGAAACGTCGACTCTCCTGCTCCTTTGATGCTGCCTGACCCGCTGCACTTTTCCAGCAACACATTTTTAAGCTCTGATCCCAACATCTGCAGTCCTCACTTTCTCCATGTTACACCATTCTTTGACACAGATTGTGCATAAAGATGAAAATCCAATCTATCATCCTATAGTTATGGTGGGTAAATATAATGTCTTCTGTATCTATCATGAACCAGATCTACTCCAGTAAGGATTTATGTAGTCACATTTCTTGTCACTGTATTCAACTTCCCTGCTCCTTGACGATGTTGTCGCTATCACAAATGTTGCCATTTGCTAAACCCACATGTCGAAGATTCTGACAAGAGCCCTGGCCGCCGAATGTGCAACAGCTAAGATAATTTGAAGTGAAATTTTCATCTTGACACTAACCCCTCAATTTCTGGAGGCTCTGCACCCTTTGATCTCCAAGGCAGCCTCGGCTTTGCGGTGGGCCACGTCTTCGCTGAAAAGGGCAAAACGAACTGGAATTAGTTGTAATAGATAAAAGGGCAAAAAAAGAGTCAAGGGTACTTGACAGTAATAGCGAAAGTCTATTCTCCAGGGGAAAGTGTACAGCTAGAGGCTGGAGTATGATGAATTTTAATGTAGCCTGGGCCAGCCGGAGCCTTTAACTGAAACCTTAGACAAATAAATAATTTTCAAAAATAATGCAACCGACAAAGCCTGGGTAATGCAGCCATTAGACGGTGTAGGTGGGGAGATACAATTGTGCTGAAATTGGAATGGAAAGGTAGATTGTGCTGAGAGTGGGGGAAAAAAAGAATCAGCTTTCGCTCGGTACTCTAAATCATTCAGCCGTGGCAAATTCAAACACACAGAGGAGGGGATGCTAAATTAACAGCGCTTTTTACATAGAGCCCAAATAAAACTGTAATCACCGACGCGTTACTTTTCATTAACCGAGTTTGACAGCAGCATATTCAGCCTCGACAAGGGAACATAAGCAAGGAAATAACTGCTCTCAAACAGAGAGTCATAAGATAATTCCTTAAGCTCCATTAACAACTCTTAGCCGCAGGAAATGGGCTCCCTGAAAACATCTCAAAATCTAAAAGCTTTATCGACCTCTCAAACCCTTGCTGATGGTTCTATTTTTTAACTTAGAGAAAGATGTCCAGCCGAGGTAATAGACTCTGACACAACACCTTCTCATTTGTAAAAGGCAGACTTAAACGACATTTGAAAATCAACCAATTAAGCTTTAAAAATCATTGACACGTGAGAATATTTATGATTTATGACATCCACATTCATTTTTTTTTCAAACATCTGTACCATTGTCGTGGCTACAGTTAAAATAAAATGCAGTCACACATTTTATATAAAAAGCAAACCAACTTGGGGGATGAATACTAACATGCTGGAAGATTTATGTATTGCACCACGTCAATACACAGCCCTCAGAAGGACAATGGAGTAAAATGATGGCTAGTTCACTATGAAAATTAGCCAATTACAAAAGTTATTTTTTTTGCTTGAAAACTAAAATATCTGTGTTTATTTTGAAGACTTCTCGATAAAGTAGGCAGTCTTCAAGCAAAGCCTAAAGTCAGCTAACAGCATTCAGTATTGCAAAAAGCTAATTCAGTTTCTTAACTGTCAGTTCCAAGAATACATAAAAAATACACAGATATATTGTGTCAATATAGACAGAGTGAACAGCAAGAATGGAGATTTTAATTTGTGTACAAATGGTCTTTGAATAAATTCTTGATCTAAGTGAATGTTTAGCAAGTCTTCATTGTTCTAATTTTAGTACTGCATGAAATGTACTCTGGACACAGTCCATGATTTCTTAAACCAAACGGTGCCATCAAAAATTGGTAAATTCTAAACCATACAAGCCTAGTTATAAAAGGAATAGCTTTTTTGTTATTAAGATCCACAGCACAGGTTTAAAACCTCCAGGTTTTAATTGGAGGTGACTATATTTCAAACAAGCCTGAATTAACTGAAAGAAAATATGATCTAATCACATTGTTTCTGTGGAATGATCTTTCCAATTCATTTCTCCGTCATTAAATGCCTGTCAAAAAACAAGCTGCTTATTTCTAAACATTTGTTTTAATTTGCAGTGCACTTCACTGGTCTGAAGTGGCCTTTCACCTTTCTGTTAGTCTATGTCATTAATCCTCTGTTAATGACCCAAAGTCACACAGCAAAGGCCCCACAATGTGATGAAGTATAATGTCATGATTATATTTTGCTCTGCAATTGCAATGGACATAGAGCTGACCAAATTGTTCACATTACTACTTAATAGTTAGAAATGGAGCCAATGCATTTCAGTGATGTGTTTCATACTGATGGCATATAAATGCATAAAAATATAGCTCTCATTTACTGTCAGAAATATTTACCATCATGTTTGACAATATCCATTCTGAGCCATTGAGAAATACCAACACAGAGAGTGTCAGTTTCTCAGCATGAAACTTAATCATTTGCTTTGGGGGACACTTACCACTGCTTACACCCAGAGATCTTACAGCAAAGGTTGGGAGTATCCCTAAATATGCTATGGAACAGGACTGCAGTTTAATTGTAGAGTAGTGGTGAGCTTTCCACTCTTGTCCACTAGAATCATGCAATCCTTTAAGTTATTGGTGTGCAGTATTATTTAGACCCAAATGGAAGAACCTCAGGCCTCAGTGACAGGTCTATCGCACCAAGCAGCTTTTGTGAGCCAAACAGGCAAGTCAATCATCTACTTGGCCTTGGGGTACTTAAGGCCTATCTATTTCATGTCTAGGATTATCCGGTCCATCATGGATTGCTGTTGCTGAGTTGTCCCTATTGTGCTTTTCAAATGTCACCAGGGTTCACCATAGAATCTGCTTTCTTCCTGTAGGCCATTTGTCAATAATTAGTGCCAATCTTGAAGTTCTTTGTGTGTTTCTTCCTTTTTAAATTTAAAGTAAACAAACACAAAAATATGAAGAAAAGTAGATGCAAAGTGAAGAAACAAACAAAATGAATAAATTCATGAACTTGACTTTTAGCTCCTTTAGGTCTCCCACAGAACTTTATATGTATTAAAGTAATTAAGAAGCACTTTCATTAATGACCCTAGAGAACAACAAAGGTTAATATTCACAAAGGATGATTCTACAAATGATACAATGAAATAACTGAGCAGATAATCTCTCTTGTGGTAAATAAATAGCGACCAAAACATTAGGGACACTTACCATTCTCTTCTTCATTTGCACCCACTGGACCTTTTGCCTACTCCCAAATGAATGGATAGGACCTCAGTTTCACATCTCATCCTAAAGATGACATTTCCAAACAGCATTACATTTCCTCAGTAATGCTTTGAAGGGTGAGACATTTTTTTTTTCGAGGCTATCCAGGCAGATTCTGATTCAGACTCCAGAGTGCTATCTTTATCAGTGACATACCTCATTTGCTTTATTCAGCCATTTTTAAAAACAAGAGACCATATATTTTCATTCTTTTCTTATTCAAAACAGAAAGGGAAGCTGGACAGGTACACTTGAAATACCAGGTGAGTTTTGCAACTCAAAAAGAAACAAAGTGCTGCATTAGATGTGCTATGCAAGACAATGTAGATGTTGGAAGCAATAAGAAGAGCATTTAGGACTGAGCAGCACTGAACATCTCTTGTATTGAGGAATTGCTGTTTGACCACAGGCCTTTGATTGATCAAGCTGTGGAGTGTGAAAAGGTTATATGTGTCAGAGCAGCAGCAATGCAGCAAAAAACATCCAGAGCCTGCAGAGCAAACAGAGCCATCTCTCTCTCTCTCTCCATGCAGGAAAAATAAATACAAGAGAACTTGAAGAAAAAGATCCACAATAAGAAAAGACCTAGGCTCAACAGATCGGATATCAAATCAAAGAGCAATGCTCACACACTGTATAAACAACAGCATGCCATCATTGCTAAAATTAGCATACTGTCAGAAATTAGCTTTCCACCTCATGATTTGGACTTTTGATTTTCTGAATTTTGTTTAGCTGGTCTATATTCTTCTTCCATTGATAGCATATGTATTGAAACATTAAGCTTTATTTTATCTGTCTTAATTGCAATTCAGTGTGTGCATGTGTGTGTGTGTGTGTGTGTGTGTATGTCTGTGTGTGTGTGTGTGTGTGTACATCTCTGTGTGTGTGTTTGTGTGTATGTCTGTGTGTGTGTGTGTATGTCTGTGTGTGTGTACGTCTGTGTGTGTGTGTGTTTGTGTGTATGTCTGTGTGTGTGTGTGTGTGTATATATGTCTGTGTGTGTGTGTGTGTGTGTGTTTTGGGATTTTGTAGGGGTATATTTTGTAATAGGTTAGTAGTTCAGTCTTTTCTCTGTTATTGTTCAATTTAAATGTGTAACCATAAAGAATTATTTTTATGTTACTGACAAAATTGGCATAAATTTATTTTATCCTAATTAGAATCTGTCAGGCAAATTGGTCATTTGGCATGTGTTTTTGTACAATACCTTTTGTGATGACTTGTAGTACAGTAGGGCATTGTCATTGCTGCATTCTTCCCACTTATCACATGGTAAACCTTCAGGAGTTCAGAGTCCAGAACTGTTTGAATGAGGACAATGTGAGGTTGGGGATGGTGTGAGTGTAAGTCATGGAGGATAAAATTATAAATATGACGTTCCACACTAAAATTGGATGGCATTAGCAGCAGCAGAACAATCCTGCAGTTAGAACAATTGGATTTACAAGACAAGACAAAACACAATTGGGAATTGAATTTGCTGCCTTACCTATGGTAAAAATATTTGAAATTTTGGCAGAGCATTTGGGACTGGTAAAAATCAACTGGGGACAAGTTAAACCAAATCATGAATCATAATAGTTACTGATGATTTAATTACAGTTTAAGTGGCTTGATCGTGAGAAAGAGATATAGCAGCCTGAAGTAGAGGGTAGGAAATTGTAATTAAAAAGGAATAGGAGATCAAAAAGCAGGAGATGGAGATGAGAAAATTTGGACTTGAATTTCACCAATAAATGATAAAACAGAAGGGAGGTATATCAGTTTTCAAAGATGCAGTTAAAAAAATCAGAAGCCAACAAAGATTCTAATGGAGAAAGTCTTCATCATAATTTGCAATCCAATAGGGAAATGTTTTAATTTGTAAAGACTGCATAACCATTTCAGGGAAAGGATGTTGGAGCATTCCTTAGGTGATTTGAGAAAATAGTGAAACTGATATGAAATGACCAAAGAAAAATTGGACATTGTCTATGTGAAACAAATTGACAGGAAAATACGTGAAATTTATATATCACTGTCAGGGAATGTTTCTATGGATTACAGTGCAGTAAAAAAGAATATTATATGTACATATGTATAACTTCCTGAAGCATTCAGGGAACCATATAGACATTTGAAAAAATAGTCAGGTAAACCCACACTGAATTTGAAAGGGTAAATTAAATAATTTTGACAAATGAGCATAGGCATTAGGAATAAATGCAATAAGGCTAAGGTCAGGGTTTGTCCTCAGAGAAATGATTCACACAGTAAAATTTAAAAACTCACTATATGATGGAATGAAAACCAATGCAAAACATCAGAGGTTTGCAACTGCTGGATAATTGCAGAGAAATGGCTGAAATTATGTAGTGATTTCCAAAATGAAACCTTTTTTGTCACCCTCATAAACTCAATAAAGGTAGAGGGTGGGAGTGTGAATGGAAGACAAGCAGCCAGTTTCAAGAAAGGACACCTAGGAATGTTTGAAAATTCCCTCCGCAGACCAGAAAGGAAGATGCTGAATGTGAAGGCAAAAATCAAAGGGTTAAGTGTTTCCATTGGTATTAAAGTGGTTCAGAATGCTGGAATTTGTGGGGAATCTGGGCGTTGTAACAGTGATTCCAAAAAAAAGCACTCAAAAGGAAAATACTTGGAGCAATTTGTAGCTGTAATGACAGTAAGGAAACTGGAGATAAAAACTGGCAAGTGCAGGAAAAGTGAATAATGTAGATGAGAGATATAAATCAAAAGGAAAAATAACCATTTTTCATTAAATGATGCAACTAAACCCATCACTATACTAAGAGACATAGGAGGCTGGGGAGAGAAGGTGGCATGGTAAGGATGTATTGCCACCACACCTACTCAAGTGCTTGTCCCTCCTCCGAGCTCACCACTTGTGGATGCTGAACATTTAAAACCTTGCCATTTCAAAAGTACAATTTGAAACTATCCATTTAGATTTCGACTGCACTGCAAAATTTTAAATCTAATTTTGATGCAAATATCAGTAGCTACATCATCTTATGCATACATAGCTCATTAGGTTTGAATTTACAAATCTCATTTGAAATGGGCAGAGGTACTGAAATTCGTTTTACTATACAATGTACTTCATGTGCACTATCTCACAAGGCATCCTCACCCATGTAAGTCCCAATTCAAGAACAATGTGGAGTATATATACTGCTAGATTCTTGACAGTCCTGATTGAACCAAAATAAATATTGCTTTCTTTATTATTTTGTTGACCTTTCTGAGGCAATAAATGAAGGGAAGTGATTATTTCTATGTAGAGGGCATTTTGGCTGAAAACTGGTTTGAAATGCAGAAAATTTAGGAATTCACTTAATCACTTGCACACTCAAAGAAAGCTAAGGATGAATGAGAACACCCAGTTTACCTGGAGCACTTGCTTTCGACTTGCTCTCAGGTTCTGTAATCTGAGGCTAAAACAGAATATTCCACGTACAACAGTGGAATATGTTCTTGGGAACAAAGGGGGTCGGAGACGGGGAGGGGGTGGGGGGGGGGGTGAAAGTTCATGTTTGGGAATGCGGAGTAATCAGGTAAGTCCCGTTCATCTTGAGTGTCAGAGCAGCCCCTGAAGGGCCGAGTAGCCGACTGCAGTTCTTAATACATTCGTTTATATGTTCTGCGTCGCATTGTGTAAAACGTCGGACTTCCTTTCGCCTCCCGTTATGTGGAATTACTACACTGCATTTACAATTATTTTCTTTAATAATTAACTAGGAAAGATTTGCTTTTGTAGACCCAGATTTAAGTCAACATAGACTACTCATGCTTTACAATTTTCGTTGATGGAAGGTTTACAACGCGTCACGTTTATGAGATCACCCAAACTGCGTTTATGGGGATTGGTTCTGCCCTTTGTGAAGACGGTTTAGATTATGTCACCTTCAAAGTATTGCAGTATAAGTCAGATCAGTTAGAAAGAAATACCTGAAGTTCAGAGATAATTTGTTTTTGTAACTTCATTGTTATCCTTTTTTTTATTTCAGGAAAACCTCTTGTTCTCAAATACTAACGTGTAACTCACATTTGGATGCTGTAAGAAGAGTTCCACACTAATATTCCTAATTATTCACGCATATAATTTTCTCTCATGCTCTATTTTCTATTAGCAATGTAGCCCAAACCTGCTGGTCACGCGTACTTCTCCGCTATAGTCAGACTCGTGTTATACTTTTGACATTACAGTTTCCTTGGCAACAATAGAAGGTGAGTTTCTGGGCATGTCTTATGCAGTTAAACAATATGGTTGTATGTGTGCCTTGAGAAATCTGTGCAAGTGCGCACATGTCTGCAAATGCATACGTTCCACTAAACTCTGAAAGTTAGATTTTTAAAATCTTCAACATACGTTTATACTTTTAACATTCGTTTTACTGACCAGTTAAGGAATATGTGTTTGGAGGACAGGACTGAATATTTGAACAAAAGATCAATGTCAAAGCATACTTCTGGGGTGTTAACACTTTAATTCTTGCATTCCAACTACTTAATGGCAGATAACATGAAATTAGGAGGAATATGATCATTCACCCGTCGAACATAATACCATCGGAAGATAACAATAGTGAATGCATTGTGCATGCTAATACCATAAACCTGTACTACTGGTGAGGAGCATCATTTGCAATTGCAGTTGGAATGCAGGAGTATGTGACAGCATCATTTCCCAGGCAGTTAACATGTTTAAAACTAGTCTAAATTATCAAGGCTCCTCACAAATGATTTTCTGATAGCACCTTCTCAATCTTGTTGATATCTTCCACCTAGAAAGAAATATGCAGCGGATACATGGGAACACCACCACCTTGAAGTTCCTTTTCAAGACATACGCTATCCTGAATTAGAACTCTATTGCCATTACTTCACTGTTGTTGCATTAAACTCCCGGCAACTCCCTCAGCAACAGTATTGTGGAATGTATCTACATTTGAAAGACTACAACAATTCAGGAAGATGGCTCACCACCTCCATCCCAAGGGCAGCAATTGCTGGCTGAGCCAATGCTGCCCAATTTTGATTGAATGAGTAAAAACAAATTGATGTGGGACCAGATTGGGTTGGGAGATCTGGTTGATATGGATGGGTTGGACCGAAGGGTCTGTTTCCGTGCTGTATATCTCTACGACTCTTTGATTCTATTTGATATTGAAAACTGTAGTTGAAATATTATAGTGCTTCCCCCTTAGCCCATAGTAAATCACGTATGACTTGTTTGAATTAAGTCTCCCATATGTAGAAACAATTCATCATGAATTCTGATGTACCAAAAATATATTTTTTAAAAATTAGTTTTGGGTGAGAACAGTAAAATTAACAAGAAATACCAGGTATGGGAGAGAAAGAGATGGAGAAATGGTCAGAGGTGGGAAATAGGTTTTAAAGAGTCTCTCTCTGTTTCTGTGAGTTTGTATCTGAGCATCTGACCGTCAGAAGCTGGGATTGGTTACTGGTTTCTGCAACCTGGTCAATGGATTACTTCTGTGCCTGGACTGATAGGTTTCCTCTATGAATTGCCAGTTTCCCTGTTTCTAGAGTGCACTTCCTCCTTTTGGATTGCTCTGTTGCCATCTTTATATCTAGTATAATTTTCCTGGTACTTTCATATCATTGGATGTTCTTTTTTGTCTGGACAAATTAGTTTTCTACTGTCTGTGAGTTTGGTCTGTTGACTAGCATTCCTCATTCATTTTGGCTGAGCCATATGTATATCTGGACATCTGAGTTGTTTGGGAGTCTGCAAGAAGTCAATGGACTCAGAGATACAAAAGCTGATCATTTGAAATTGATTGGGCTTAAGATATCTGTGAACCTCAACTAAATTGTGAAATTTGTGCACATGATTAATCTGGTTCAGATCATTTGTTATTTTGCGTTTATTCAATGAGATGCTCATTTCCCATTCATCCAGGTTTAGCATCACTCATGTTCAACTCCATTCCATTAGATGAAGGCAGGTCCTTCATTCACTGTTTGGTTAAATTTTGAGATATTTTCAACAATGTGGCTTGTTATTTCTTTCCACTCTTGCATGTCTGGAACATGGGGCGTATGTGTTTTTTTGGAATTCTGGTTGCCTGTGATTATGGGATTCTCATTAATTGTGACACCAAAATGCTGAGTGTTTGTGTTTGTGGAATGCTAAAGTGTCTGTGTTTGTAGAACACCAAATGTCTGTTTTTGCAGAATGCTGAGTGCTTGTGGATGTGGAACGTTGGGAATCTGTGTTCGAGGAAATTTTGGATGTCTGTGATATGGATTACTGGCTAATTGTGATAATGAAATTTGAAATATCTGTGTTTTGGAATGCTGAGCATCTGTGCTTGTGGAATGATGGGTGCCTGCATTTATTTGGTTGATATTTGGGGAACTTACATGCCTTTGTTTGTGGGATATTGAGTGAGAGTCTTTGTGGTTTGCTGTATGTCTGTGATTATGCAATGCTGGATTATTATGACACAGGAATGTTGAGTGTCTGTGTTCATGGAGTACTGTATGTCTGTTTTGTGAAATGCTGTGCACCTATATTTGCGTAATGTCATGTTTGCGGGATGCACTGTATCAGTGTGGAAAACTGAGTGTCTGAGTTTGCAGAAAGCTGTGTGCCTTTTTCTGTGGAATTCGGATTGTCTGTGTTTGCGGAATGCTGATTGCCT
This sequence comes from Hemiscyllium ocellatum, assembly GCF_020745735.1. Classification (NCBI taxonomy): domain Eukaryota; kingdom Metazoa; phylum Chordata; class Chondrichthyes; order Orectolobiformes; family Hemiscylliidae; genus Hemiscyllium; species Hemiscyllium ocellatum. The sequence continues at coordinate 18,331,666 of NC_083405.1, read as the reverse complement.
GTGTTTGCGGAATGCTGATTGTCTGTGTTTGCGGAATGCTGATTGTCTGTGTTTGCGGAATACTGATTGTCTGTGTTTGCGGAATACTGATTATCTGTGTTTGCGGAATGCTGATTGTCTGTGTTTGCGGAATACTGATTGTCTGTGTTTGCGGAATACTGATTGTCTGTGTTTGCGGAATGCTGATTGTCTGTGTTTGCGGAATACTGATTGTGTTTGTGGCATGCTGATTGTCTGTGTTTGCGGAATACTGATTGTCTGTGTTTGCGGAATACTGATTGTCTGTGTTTGCGGAATGCTGATTATCTGTTTGCAGAATGCTGATTGTCGGTGTTTGTGGTATGCTCAGTGTCTATGTTATTCGAATGGTGTGTTTCTGTGTTCGCGGTATGGTGAGTACCTGTGGTTGTGGTATCCAGACTGTATGTGTTTCTCTAAAGCAGAGTGTTTCAGAATTTGTGAGCCTGTGTTTGTGAAACTCTGAGTGTCAGTCCTGTGGTATGCTGTGTTTGTGGATTGCTAAATTTTAGTATTTATGGAATGTTGTGAGTTGGTGTTTGCAGAATTCTGTGTGTCTGTGATTGTTGAAAGCTCAGTATATGTGTTTGAATACTTATTGAATGTATTTGAAGAATGCTGAGAGTCTGTATGTTTGTGGAATGCTGGAAGTCTGTTTTATGAAATGCTGTGTATCTGAGTTTGTGGAATTCTGAATGCTTGCCTTTATGGAATACTGAACATCTGTGTATATGGTATACTGCCAGTTTGTGTTTGTGGAATGCTGGAAGTTCATTTTTGCGCAGTACTGAGTCTGAGTCCCTTTGTTTGTGGTATGTTCATTGTCTGTGTTTGCCCAATGCTGGTGTCTGTGTTTGTAATGTCTGAGTTGGTCGTGTTCTGAATGCATGTGTTTTGTGGAATGATGTGAGTCAGTGTGCAATTCTCATTGTTGGTGTTTATTGAATGCTGGTTATCTGTGTATTAAGTTCTGAGTTCTGAGTACCTGTCTTTTCAGAATGCTGAAGAGTGTGTTTTATGGAATGCCAAGAGTCTCTTCTTGCAGAATACTGAGTGGAATGCTGGGTTTCTTCCTTTCTTTGGGAAAGCTGAGTGTCAGTCTTTGTGGAACAATGTGTTCGTGCAATGCTCAGAGTCTGTTTTGGCGGAACCACTGAATGTCTGTGTTCATGGAATGCTGAGTGTTTATGGAATGCCGAGTGTCTGTATTGGTGTATTGCTGTGTATCCGTGCTTTTAGAGCACTTGGTGTCGGTGTCTGTGGAATAATTCATGTCTATGTTGTGGAGTGCAAGATGACTGTGTTTGTGGAATGCTCTGTGTACATATTTGTTGAATATGTGTTTTTGGAACAATGGATGCCTGTGTTTTTGGACTGATGAGAGAATGGGTGTGTGGTATGCTCAGTGTCTGTCTTTGTGCAAAGCTATATGTCTGTGATTTTTGAAAGCTGGCTAATTATCTCATGGGACTGCTGGTTGTCTGTATTTGTGGAATACTATGTTCCTGTGTTGGCGGAATGCTGAGTTTATGTGGTTGTGGCGTGCAGACTGCATGTGCCTCTGTAAAGCAGAATAACCGTGTTTGTGGAATTGGCATGCTTGTGTTTGTGGAATGCTGAATGACAGATTTTGTGGAATGTTGTGCTTGTGGAAAGCTGAATGTTGGTGTTTCTGGAATATGGCATCTGTGCTGAATGCTGGGTGTCTGTTTTTGGTGAATGCTGGGTGTCTGTTTTTTACGAAATGCTGTGAGTCTGAATTTGTGCAATGCTGAAAGTCATTGCTTGTGGAATGCTGATCATCGATGCTTTTGAAAGCCAAATGTCTGTATTCATGGAATGCTGGGTCCTTACATTTGTGGAATACTGACTGTTTATGTTTGCGAAATGCTAATAGAACATAGAACGTTACAGCGCAGTAGAGGCCCTTCAGCCCTCGATGTTGCGCCGACCTGTGAAACCAATCTAGAGTCCATCTAACCGATACTATTCCATTTTCATCCATATGTCTATCCAATTACCATTTAAATGCCCTTAAAGTTGGTGAGTCTACTACTGTTGCAGGCAGGGCATTCCACACCCCTACTACTCTGTGAGTAAAGAAACTTCCTCTGACATCTATCCTATATCTATCACCCCTCAATTTAAAGCTATGTCCCCTCGTGCTAGTCATCCTAATCTGATGAAAAAAGGCTCTCACTGTCCAACCTATCTAACCCTCTGATTATCTTATATGTCTCAATTAAGTCACCTTCTACTCTCTAATAAAAACAGCCTCAAAGTCCCTCAGCCTGTCCTTGTAAGACCTTCCCTCCATACCAGACAACATCCTAGTAAATCTACCCTGAACCCTTTCCAAAGCTTCCACATCCTTCCTGTATTGCTGTGACCAGAACTGTACACAAAACGGAGGAGAAAGTGAGGACTGCAGATGCTGGAGTACCAGAGTTGAAAAATGTGGTGCTGGAAAAACACAACAGGCCAGGCAGCATCTGAAGAGCAGGAGAATCGACGTTTTGGGCATAAGTCCTTCTTCAGGAGTACGCAATACTCCAAGCGCAGCCGCATCAGAGTTTTGTACAGCTGCAACATGACCTCATGGTTTTGAAACTCAATCCCTCTACTAATAAAAGCTAACACACCGTATACCACCTTAACAACCCTATCAACCTGGGTGGCAACTTTCAAGGATCTATGTACCTGGACACCGAGACCTCTCTGCTCATCTACACTACCAAGAATCTTATCATTCGCCCAGTATTCTACATTCCTGTTCCTCCTTCCAAAGTGAGTCACCTCCCACTTTCCCTTCAGAGAAAGCTAGGTGTCTGTGTTTGGAAAATGCTGAGTGTCAGTCTTTGTGGAATGTTATTGTAGTGATTGCAATGAGGTCAGCCAGTTGGACCTCATAGAATATAGGTTCCCTGATTGGAGCTGTTAATCAAGTCCAGTCAGGGAGCTCTGGCTGATAGATAAAAAGAGGAGTGTCAGAGATTCTGGCACTCTGAGAACTGACTCTGAAGAGGCAGGGCTAGAGTCAAGGATTTCTGACATGTAAATAAAGGCAGACTTTGTGACAGGATTCCGGCCTCTGTGGAGTTATTCCCATGGCAACGAGAGGAAAGCACGTTCTGGCTGTCTGGTGCCTGATTCTGTATGAGGCAGTACTACAGTCAAGGACTGTTCATTTTGAAGCAAAAGGTGACTTGGTGACAGGCTATTGGCCTCTGGAGAGTTATTTCGGTGGTGTCGGAAGGGTTTGGAGGGATGTGGGCCAAATGCTTGCGAGTGGGACGAGGCCAGATTGGGAAATCTAGTCAGCACAGATGAGTTGGACCAGGTCTGTTTTCATGTTGTATGACTCTTAAACAAGACTAAAGCCAATTATGGGCGGCACGGTGGCACAGTGGTTAGCACTACTGCCTCACAGCGCCTGAGACCTGGGTTCAATTCCCAACTCAGGCGACCGACTGTGTGGAGTTTGCACGTTCTCCCTGTGTCTGCGTGGGTTTCCTCAGGGTGCTCCGGTTTCCTCCCACAGTCCAAAGATGTGCGGGTCAGATGATTTGGCCATGCTAAATTGCCCGTAGTGTTAGGTAAGGGGTAAATGTAGGGGAATGGGGGGTTGTGCTTCGGCGGGTCGGTGTGGACTTGTTGGGCCGATGGGCCTGTTTCCACACTGTAAGTAATCTAATCTAATCTAATGATCGTGAAGGAACTTGTTCACAACAGTCATCATTGAGTTAGGGTTAGCATTTCTTACATCATGTGTTTGGTTAGGAAGTTTGACCCACTTGACCCTGCCGTCAAGGCCTGGGCCCAGGATGTGGAAGGAATCTCTTTCTGGGCAAATGAACTTGTGGCAGACCAAAACAGTGAAGAGTTCTCCTGAAGTCCTGTGGAGCTGCAGCATTTTCTATCATTAGGAACCTAACCTTCCCTGAGGCATCAGATACTAACACCTTTCAAGAATTAACTGACATAGTTAAGGAATATTATGATCCCAAGCCCAGTATATGGAAAGAATGCAATATTTTTTCCAGACAAATGACATCGGGGCAGATGAAAAGCAATGTGGGCCTGTAGCATTTTCAGTTATAACGGGCTTGACTGTCCCAGAGGCACCAGACACTAAAACCTTCCAACGGAGTTGGTTAAGGAATGTGGTGTCCCCAAACCTCCTCTAATTAGTTTTATTCAGCTGTTAGAGAACCTGCAGAATCTGTATTCAGATGTTTGATTGGATTAAGGTGGCTGATAATAGCCCATGAGTTTAGCTCAACCTTTAATGAGATGCTTAGAGACCATCTGATATGTGGGCTTAATGATGTGACTATACAAAACTGTTAGCTGAAGTTCAGCTGGACTTCAGACACTATAACTGGCTTTATCATTGGAAAATGCAGCAAGTGGGGGAGGGCATACAGGTTGCCAGGTATTCCAATGTAATTGGGCATCCTCACCATCCGAATGAGCTTCAGGAAAACCACTTGAGTACAGAAAATTGCATTGCCTCATGCAGGACTTATCCTGATGAAGATGACTCCAGGTCCACCCACAGCAAGACCCCAAACAAAGCCAAACATCGGCCGAATAGTTAGAATTTTCTTTAGGATCCTGGCTGTTGTTGCATTTCCCGTTGTTGCCGGAATGTGGATTTGAGACAGCGAAAGAGTCCTACTAGCCCTAAACTGAGTAGAATAACTCATAGGTGATATCCAGGAAGCTATCCAGTACAGTTAACACCCTGGAAAATCTGCCTGCATCTGATTTGGAACAGTTAAGTTGCTTAGCAACATCCAAATCAGAACTAATTAAGATAAACGTCTGATTCAATGGTCATCCAGTTCTAATGGAGGCTGATACCAGTGCACCCATGTCAGTGATCACAAGAACAGTTTTAATAAAATTCACTCTAAAATTTGTGTAAGACCTCAACTAGGCTGAGAGCCTCAGGGTGGCATGGTGGCTCAGTGGTTAGCACTGCTACCTCACAGCACCAGGGACTCGGGTTCAATTGCACCCTCAGGTCTTTGTGCTGGTTTTCTTTGAGTACTTTGGTTTTATCCCACAGTCCAAAGGTGAGTAGGTTAGTTGTATTGGCCACGCTAAACTGACCATAGTGTCCCGGGACAAGCAGGCTAGGTGGATTAACTATGAGAAAGGCAGAGCTACAGGGATAGTGTAGCAGGGTGAGTGTGAGTGGGATGATGTTTGGAGGGTCAGTGTAGATTTGGTGCACCAAATGTCCTGCTCCACACTGTAGTGATTCTATGATTCTAACCTATACCAGGGAACCTTTACACATTAGCGGTGCAACTTTGGTTCTGGTCTCTTATGAAAGGGAGGTCATTCGGTTCCTAGTGACAGCAGCAAAAGGTCCAGCGCCAAAAATTATGGGGTGAAATTGGTTGTGAGAAACTCAATTAGATTGGCCCAAGATTTTTCGATTAGAACATGGCTACCTAAGTGAAGTCCTAATTAAATACCCGGATGTCTTCCAGAAAGGTCTAGGAACTAGGAGCCAAGGCCAGTTTGCATGTTGACTAGGAAGCAATTTCCAAGATTCTACAGGCCCACACAGTGCCATTTGCCTTTCAACACAAATAGAGGTAGTAATGAGAAGGTTAGAAAGTGAAGGAATAATCCAACTAGTCCAATTCATGGAAAGGGCAGCTCTGGTCATACCAATTTTGAGGTCAGATGGTTTAGTTTGTCTTTTTGGGGATGGTGGACAAATGCTAAAGTGTTTTTTGCAGCTGGATAAATATCCAGTCCCTTGGACTTTGCAGAACTAGCAAGAGGTCAGCTCTTCACAAGGCTTGACATGCGCGACATTTACTTACAGTTACATTTGGACCATGACTCCCAGAAGTATGCTAAAAATAATATCCACAAAGCTTGTACCAATATATGAAGTTGTAACTTGACACATTACAGCCTGTTCAATTTTTCAACAGGTGTTCGAGAACATTTTGGAAGGTCCACCTCAGGTTGCATTTACCTAGATGACATCCTGAAAACAGGGAAAACTAATTAGGGAACACATAAATAACTTGGATGAAGTCCTAAGGCATTTTTCTAAAGTGGGTATATGCCTAAGAAGGAAAACATGTATGTTCCAGGACCCCCAAGTGACCTACTTGAACTCCAGAGTCAACAAGATTGGGTTACACCCGTTGGAAGATAAAGTGAAGGTGATTAAAGGTGCCACCAACTCCCACATCTGTCCAGGAGCTTAGGTCATTCCCTGGCCTGGCAGATTACTATGGAATGTTCATCCATAGGCTGGCACCAATCATGGCACCTAGGCATCAACTCCTACAAAATCGGTGAGCCTTGGAAATGGTCTCATACACAGACTCTAGCTTTCAATGAAGTAAGTTAGCAGCTATCATCCTCCTAGGTACTGGCACATGATGGTCCAAGAAAAGATCTGGCATTGGCATGCGATACCTTCCAGTGTGGCATGGGGTTGTTTTAGTTAATTGGTGGCCCAATGGAGAGGAATGACCAATTAGTTATGCATCCAGCATTCTGCCTAAGGTCAGTTAGAAAAGTTGATTTGGAGTCTTATTTGGAATCAGGAAGTTCCACCAAAGCTTTATGGATTAAAATTTGTGAAATATTAAGGATCACAAACCCCTACTGGTTCTTAAAGAGGACAATGTAGTGCCAGCCATAGCTTTGGGTCAGATTCAGTGGTAGGCTCTAAAATTAAGTGCTTGTTTGAACACTGTGCCGGACCCTGAGTAGTGAATGCAGATACATTGAGCCGACTCCCATTAGTTGATACATCACCAATGGTACTCTCAATGGAAGAATCTGCAATTCTATTAAATTTTCTGGACAAGCATCCAGCCACAACTAACAACGTCAGTCTCTGGACAGAAAGATCCAGTCCTTTCCAAACTGAAAGAATTAGTATTAGTGGGGAAAACCAACAAGCCATCACATATAGAATCAAAATCTTTTTGGACTCAGGGAGACCAGCTCATGGTAGAGGCCTAGTGAGATTGATTGTCCCAAGCAAATGTCGCCATCAAATAGTGGCTGAATATCACTTAGGGCCATCCACAGGTCTTCAAAATGAAGATGTTGGCGAATTGTGCCTGTTGGTGAGGTTTGGGTACGGGCACAGTGCCCACAGTGTCAAAAGGGACAAAACTTACCACCAGTTGCTCCCTCACATCCGTTGAAATGGCCGGGTCAATTTTGACTTGGTCACGTCAGCTATGCAGGACTTCAATTTTCTTACTAATTGTAGAGCCCACTCAAAGTAATTGGACATACATAGGGTCCACTCACTGGGATGAAGATAGAAAATCTACGCAAAGCTTTTGCAACACACAAAGTCCCGGAAGTGTTGGTCACAGATAGCAGGCCATTATTTACCAGCAAGGAATTTGGTTACTTCGTAAAGTCAAATGAGATTCAACATTTATGCTCCACACCATCCATCATCCAATGGCCAGACACAGGGAGCTGTCCAAGCATTGAAGGTTGGACTGACGAAACAGCCCACAGTGTTACCAGATACCAATTGTCACAATTCGGTTTTGATTCTAAGACCACCCCACATGCAACTATAGGAACAGCACCAGCAGAGTTGCTAATGGTAGACCTCTCTGCACCAGGTTAAGTCTGATCTTCTCTACTGGCGATTTGGGGGGGGTGGGGGGGTGGGGAATAGAATAGAATGGCATTCTGCCGAATGAGAGATGAAAAGTGTGGTGCTGGAAAGGCGCAGCAGGCCAGGCAGCATCTGAGGAGCAGGAGAATCAACATTTTGGGCATAAGCCCTTCTTCATATGCCCGAAACGTCGATTCTCCTGCTCCTCGGATGCTGCCTGGCCAGCTGCGCCTTCCCAGCACCACACTTTTCAACTCTGGTCTCCAGCATCTGCAGTCCTCACTTCCTCCCTGCCAAATGAGAGAGTCAGTTTGATACAGGGGTTGGAAGTTTGGTTTCCCCACATGGATAAGAATCGTGGTTGATGCAAGGTCAAGACCAGTGACATATAAAGCTCAGGCAGGTGCATGGTCCTAAATAAGCATGTAGACCGTTTGAAAGCCGTGAATTTGTAAATAGCATGGGAGCAAAATGTATTGCGCCTTTCAAAACACTTAGAAATGCTGCCGGAACATAGATTCTCCCTCTCCATCAAATGTTATTGAGACCTCTAAATCTGAGATCGCCATGACAGAAGTAGCCCCCTTGATGCCTTTGCCTCTGGAAGAAGGGAATGAAAGTCGATTGCGGCACTTCTGGTACAAGTGGCAAGCTCCTGTGTATTAGTTGCCGCCCGTGTTGGATGTTGAGTCAGAGGAACCTGACCCAGTGCTAACACACCCCAGGAAGTGATCAAAGAAACCAAACTGGCCTATGGCTTTGGATTCAGGGAGGAATGACGGAGTGATTGCAATGAGACAGCCACCTGATGAAGGAGCAGCGCTCCAAAAGCTGGTGCTTCCAATTAAACCCCTTGGACTATAACCTGGTGTTGTGTGATTTTTAACTTTGTACACCCCAGTCCAACACCAGCATCTCCAAATCTTGATTCGGACTGTTGATCTGGTCTAACCAGGGAAGCTCTGACTGACATAAACAAGTTGAGTAGCAGAGATACAAACTCTATATGAGACAGTGCTAAAGTCAAACGCTGTTTATTTGTAAATAAAGGGTGAATTTGTGATGGGATTCTGGCCTATGTAGAGTTATTTCAGCTGTGTGTCTGTGTTTGTGGAATGCTGTGTATCTGTGTATTGTGTATTGCTGGTTTTCAATGTGAAATAACTGTACAGACGCTGCTATTCCCTCACCAAGTCACCCTTTATGTGTGTACATGGGCTCTGACTAACCAGCCCAAAACCAGTCCCTACAGTGAGGAGACTTGCTGAAATTCCTCTTTATGTCTGTCAGCCAGGGCTCCCTGATTGAGTCAGGTTAGCAACCCCAATCAAGAATCTCCTAATCAATGAGATCTACCTGGCCCTGGTTACAATTACCGCACTTTGTCTCTGGAATGCTGAGTGCCTCTCATTGTGGAATGCTGACCATCTGTGTTTGCAGAATTTGCATGCCTTTGTTTGTGGATTGCTTTATATTTCTGATTTCAGAATGCTGGCTAATTATTACACCGGAATATTGATTGTGTTTGTGGAATGTTGTTCGTCTTTCTTTCTTTGTGGAATGCTGAGTATTAATCTTTCTGGAACATTTGTGTTAGTACAATGCTCAGAGTTGGTATTTGTGGAACCACTTTGTGTTTGAGGAATGCTGAGTGTCTGTGTTTTTGGAACATTGTGTACCTGTCTTTGTGGAATGCTAAGTGTTGGCATTTGTGGAATGCTGGGTATGTGCTTTTAGAATTCGGGGTGAGTGTCTTTGTGGAAAGTTGTTTGTCTATGAGTTTTGGAAGCTGACTAACTATCACACTGGAATACTGGTTTTGTGTTTGCCTGTCTGTGTTGACGGAATGATGAGTGTCTGTATTGTGTAATGTTCGTGGTTCCAGACTATACATATTTCCCTGAAGCAAAGTATCTATTTTTATGGAATTTGTATGCTTTTATTTGTGAAATGTTCAGTGTCTGTGTTTGCACAATACTGGTGTCTATGTTCACAGTGTACTGGGTGCATGTATTTATGGAATAATGTGTGGAATGCTGATTGTCTACGTTTATCAAAGGCTGCTTATGTGTGTTTGTGGAATTCTGAGTGCCTGTCATTGCAGATTACTGAATGTTGATATTTGTGGAATGTTGAGTTTCTGTGATGTGGAATGTTGAGTGCTTTTCTTTATGGAATTTGGGGAATGCCAAATGCCTGTGTTTGTAGAATGTTCAAGTTCTGTGTTTGTTGAACCGTTGAGTGTCTGTAGTGGTGAATGCTGAATGGCGGTGTTTGCGGCATGCTATGCATCTGTCTTTGCGGATTGCCGTGTGTCTTTGTTTGCGCAAAGCTGAGTTTCAGCCTTTGAGGAATGCTGAGTGCCTGTGTTTGTGGCACACTACATGTCAGTGTTGTTGAATGCTGAACATCAGTGACTATAGAATGCTAAGAGTCTGTGTTTCTGGAACCCTGATTGTCTGTGTTTTTGGATTGCTCAATATCTGTTTTTGTGGGATACTGAGTATATGTGTTAGTGGAATGCTGGCTGTCTATGTTTGCTGAATGCTGGTTATATAATTTTGTGGATTGCTGAGAGTTCACCTTTTCAAATGTTGTGTCTCTGTGTTGGCAGAATGCTGAGTGTGTTTATTGAAGACTGTGTGCCTTCATTTGAGGAGTGTTCGCACTCTGCAGGTGTCTGTTTGTAGTATACAATGTATGTGTGTTTGTGGAATTGTGTGAGTCTGTGTGAAGTGCTGAATGTCTGTGTTATTGAATACTGTGTATATGTGTTTGTGGAATTCTGAGTGTCTGACTTTTCAGTGTCTTTTTTTCTGGAATGCTGTCTGCCTTTACATAATAGTGAGTAGCTTTGTTTGTAGAATGTTTGAGTCTCTTTGTTTGTGGAATGTTGGTGCCTTTGTTTGTGGAATACTGGACATCTGTGTTTGTGAAATGCTGTGTATCAGTATTTGTACAATGCTCAGTAGCTGTCTTTATGGAAAGCTGTGTGTTTGAGTATGTGGAATGCTGAATATCTTTGTTCACAGAATGATGTGTCTTTGATTACATGATGATGTGTCAGACTTTCAGGAGTTCAGTATGTCTGTTTTTGTTGAATGTCTGTGTATGGAAACAGCCTGCATTTCTGGAACACCGAGTTGTCTGTATTTTTGAATTGCTCTGTGTTTGTGGAATATTGAGTTCATGTTTTTATGGAATGCTGAGTGTCAGTCTTTGTGAAATGCTGAATGTCTGTATCTGTGGAACATGGTCGGTCTGTTTCTGTTAAATGCTAAGTCTCTGTGTTTGTGGACTTCTGAGTGTCTCTGGTTGTGGAATGAGCACCATCTGTGTTTGTGGAAACCTGACTACTGTGTCTTTCTTTGCACCAAAGCTGAGGTTTAGTCTTTATGGAGTGCTGAGTGCCTGTATATATGAAGCACTGGGTGCCTGTGTTTGTGGAATGCAGGGTGTATGTGTTGACAAATACTGAATATCTATGTTTGAATGAAGCTCAGAATCTGTGTTTGTGCAGTGCTGAGCATCTGTGTATGTGCAATGATGAATCTGTGTTTATGGAATGCTAGGTCTTTTTGGTGTTTGGAATGTTCAGTGCCTGGTTTCGCACAATACTGGTGACCCTTGGCTTGGGAATGGCGAGTTTGAGGAAAGCTGAATGTCTGTCTTTGTGAAATGCTGTGTTCTTTGCACAATGCTGAGTGTCAAACTATGTGGAATAACGTGTTTGTGGACTGCTGAGTGTCTCTGGCTATGGAATGATCACTATCTGTTTTTGTGGAAAGCTGAATATCTGTGGAAGTGGAATTTGTGTGCCTCTGTGAATTGCTGAGTGTTTACATTTCTGCAATACAGGGTGTCTGTACTTGATAAAAGCTAAGTGTCTGTATTTGTGGAGGGCTGGGTGCATGTGTTTGTGAAATGTTTTGTGTCTATGTTTGTAGAACGCTGAGTGTTTATGCTTGCAAAATGTTATGTGTCATTTTTTGCATAATGCTGAATCTCAGTCTCTATGGTGTGCTATGTACCTGTTGTTGTTGAATGCTGCACATCTATGATTGCAGAATGCTCAGAGTCTGTGTTTCTAGAACACTGAGTGTCTGTGTTTCTGGTATGATTGGTGTCTGTGTTTGTGGAGTGCAGAATGTCTGTGCTTGTGGAATGCTGTATGTCATTGCACAATGATGAGTGTCAGACTTTGAGGAACATAGTGTTTTTGGATTGCTCAGTGTCAGGATTCGTGGAATACTGAGTACATGTTTCTCTGGAATGTTGATTGGCTCTCCGTGTTTGTGAAATGCTGAGTAACTACATTTGTGGAATACTGGGCTTCTGTCTTTGTGGAAAGCTGTGTCTGTGTCTGCACAATGGTGAATGTCAGAATTTGAGGAGTTCACTATGTCTGTTTTTGTTGAATGTTGACCGTCTGTGTGTAGAGAATATTCAGAGTCTGTGTTTCTGGACCACTGAGTGTGTTTGTTTTTGTATTGTTTAATGTCTGGTTTGTGGAATATCGAGCACTTGTCTTAGTGGAATGCAAATGTCAGTGTTTGTGGAACTCTGAATGTGTGTGTTGAACGCTGAATCTCTGTTTGTGGAATGCTGGGGTTTTTTGTATGTGGACTGCTGAAAGCTGAATGTCTATGGATGCAGAATTTGCATGCCTCTGTTTATGAATTGCTGAGTTTGTACATTTGTGAAATATAGGGGTCTGTGCTTGTGGAAAGCTGAGTGTCTGTTTTTGTGCAACACTGAATGTCTCTATGAAACAGAGTTTGTATATTTGTGAAAAGCTGTGTATTGTGTTCTGGAATGATTTATGTCTCTGTTAAATGCTAAGTGTCTTTGTTTGTAGAATGCTGAATGCCTGTGTTTGCAGAATTTGCATGTCTGCGTTCATGGAATGCCGCGTGTCTACTTTTGTGGAAGGCAGGGTGGCTGTATTGACAAAGTGCTTTATATATGTGTTTGTATAAAGTTCAGCGTCTGTGTTTGTGGAACATGCAGTGTCTGCATTTGTGGAATGATTGGTGTCTTGTTTGTGGAAAACTGTGTCTGATTTTGTTCAACTTTGAATGAGGGTTTTTGCAGAATATTTGGAATCTGTGTTTCTGAAACACAGAACATTCATGTTTTTAGATTGGGTAAAAACAATGATTGCAGATGTTGGAAACCAGATTCTGGATTAGTGGTGCTGGAAGAGCACAGCAGTTCAGGCAGCATCCGAGGAGCAGTAAAATCGATGTTTCAGGCAAAGCCCTTCATCAGGAAGATTTTTTTTTAGATTGCTCAGTGTATGTGTTTGTGGAATGATTGGTGTCTGTGTTTGTGGAATGCTGAGAGTTTCTGGTGGTGGAATGCTGACTATCCATGTTTGTGGAAAATTTGAGTGTCTGTGTTGCAGAATTTACGCACCGGTGCTTGTGGAATGCTGAGTGCCAATATTTGTGGAAGGTAGAATGTCTGTGTTGACAAACTGCTGAGGTATCTGTGTTTATATAAAGCTCAAGTCTGTGTTTGTAGAATGCTGAGTGTCTGTGCGTGTGGAATGTTGAGTCCCTTTATTCAGTGTCTGGTGAACTTTGGATTTGGAATAGCGAAGGTCTGTGTTGGTCGAAAGTGGAATATCTGGGGGTGTTTGTGAAATGTTTTGTGCTGTTGCTTGCACTATTCTGAGTTTCAGTCTGGGTGGAATGATGTGCTTGCAGAATCCTTGGATTCTGTGCTTGTGGAATAGTGTGTTTCTGTGTTTGTGGAATGCTGCATGTCTCTGCTTGTGAAATGGTCATTATCTGTGTTTGTGGAAAGCTGAATATTTGTGGAAGCAGAATTTGTGGGCCTCTATTTGTGAATGACTGAGCAGCTACATTTCTGGAATACAGGGTGTCTCTGCTAGCGGAAAGCTAAATGTCTGTATTTGTGGAACACAAAATGTAGTTTTGGAATGCTCAGTGTCTGTGCTTGTGGAATGCTGGTGATCTGTGTTTGAACAATGCTCTGGGTCTGTCTTCATGAGTGCTGTGTGGCTGTCTTTGTCGAATGCTGAGTGTCTATGTTCTGTTTGACTCACTTGTAGACTGGCCAGCATTTCTTGCTCATCCCTAGTTGCCCTTGAGAAGGTGCTGGTGAGTTTCCTACTTAATGTCCATCTGCTGTGGGGTGACCAACAATCCAATAGCAAGGGGAATCCAGAGTTTTGACCCTGCAATATATTTCCAAGTCAGGATGGTGAGTGGCTTGGAGTGGAACGTGAAGATGGTGGTATTCCATATATCTGCGTCCCTTGCCCTTCTAGATGGAAGTGGTTGTAGGTTTGGAAGGTGCTGTCTGAGAATCTTTGGTGAAGTTCTGCAATGCATCTTGTACGTCGTCACCAAAGATCCTCAGACAGCAACTGCATGTGATAATACTGTGGCATTGAGGGGTATTTGGTCCTGGTTCATTTTTTATGAAGAAGGTTGGGGACAGAGGTGTCAAGCAGTCTGCTCAAAGCCAATAACTTAAACAGCTTTCGAGGCCTTGGCTTTTTTCTTCCAAGTTGGAACAATAGAAGCAGCCTGAATGTATTGGGTCCAACTACCACAAAAACACGGAGTGTTAGTTTTAGCTTTCAACTGTTGCTGGGATCTTGAAGCTGGATGTAGACCCCTCACTGTTATAGTTAAAAGTTAGGGGTCTCTTACTGCTACTAGAATTGCATCTGATATAATCTATTTTATTGAATTTGTCTTTGTCATGGGATGTTGACATATTAGAATGGTTAATTAATAGTAGCTAATATATAGACTATTTTGTTAAACATTTCGATCGGATTACAGTTAAACCAATTCTTACCTTTTGTTTTTACTTTGTCTCTATTTTAACTATAATGTATAATTAAAGTGGCTTTGCTTAATGTCGAGTAGTTTGACCAATTGAATTGCTTCTGGAACCCAGTCAGGAAGTCCTGACTAACAGATATAAACAGAATCCTGTCCCGGGTGTTTTCCTATCTTCCTGGTGGTGGAAATTGAATAAAGATTCGTGCACTTTGTGTCTCTCACTGTGTCTCACACCTACACACACACACCATGGGTGCTGGGGAAAAAAATAAACAAAAAAAAAGAACAGGAATGTCAGACATCCTGTTCACTCTGAGCGCTGGCTCTGAGGAAGCTGCATCAGTGTCCAGGACTCTCCACATATGAACAAAGGAGTCTTGGTGATAGAGTTATTTCAGAGATGATGGTTAAGCTGCGCTCCTTCAAGTTTGAAGGTCTCTGCTGCATTGTTTTCAGTCTTCATGTGTGTAATGGTAGCTTCAACTTCTGCCTCATAAACTTTAAAGATATGTGGATGAGCACTTGGAATGTCATGATATTAAAACTTATTGACCAAGTGGAAAGTGGAATTAGTGTAGAACATAAAATCTATATGGTGTGGAAACAGGCCATTTGGCCAACAGGCTCACACTAACCCTTGAAAGAGCATCCCACTCAGACTCATTCCCTTACAAAAAAAAAACAGGATTGTTATGTTAGAGCCCGGGTGTCTCTGGAAAAGGAGCACGCAGTGTCCACCGACCCCCTGGAGTTGTTCAGGGAGAGGTGGGCACTGCAGGGAGTGGAGTGCATTATTTACCCCTCCAATTCTATTTTGATCTAATCCCTGCCCTCCCCTTCACTGTTTGATCACACAGCATTGCCCTTTGATGTGAAGGGCACTGCTTGTCACTAGCCACTCGGGTGTTTTCCTATCTTCCTGGTGGTGGAAATTGAATAAAGATTCGTGCACCTTGTGTCTTTCACTGTGTCTCACACCCGCACACACACAACATGGATGCTGGGGGAAAAAAAAATCACTACCGCAGTTAGGCAGTAGTATGGGGGTTTAAAAAACAAAAAAGAAAGAAGAAGAAAGAAAAGAACAAGAGTGTTCTGGTCTCTCTGAGAGCTGGCTCTGTACCAAGGACTCTCCATGTGTAATTAAAGGGTGACTCGGTGAGGGGATGCTGACCTCTGGAGTTATTTCACTCCCTGTAAGGGGAGGTCATTCTCTAAGTCTACATTCTCTATCCTTCAGGAATTACCATTGTTGTCTGACTTACAAATATTACTGCACCAGAAACCACAAACCTGATCTAGTCAATGAAAAGCTATGCTGTGCCAATGAAGAAGATGCCATGTTTGTTCTGCAGGTGTACAGAATTATGCCAATCGGAAGAACAGTAGCAGAGATTCAATTGGCCTCAGTGACAGAGATGGGTGAAAATCCATTTGGTGGTTATCTTGTTGGAAGTAATCATGGGTAAAAAGAAAAAAAAATAAACAGGATTGTTGCATTAGAGTCCAGGTGTCTCTGGAAAAGGAGAACGCGGTGTCCACTGACATCCTGGAGTTGTTCAGGGAGAGGTGGGCGCCGCAGGGAGTGAAGTACATTATTTCCCCCTCCACTCTATTTTGATTGGATCTCTGCCCTCCCCTTCACTGTTGGGTCATGCAGCATTGTCCCTTGATTAGAAGGGCACTGCTTGTCACTGGCCACTCAGGTGTTTCCTTTCTTAAAAAAAGAACAGAGATTCTGTTCACACTGAGAGCTGGCTCTGAGGGAACTGGGGTAAAGTGAGGACTGCAGATGCTGGAGATCAGAGCTGAAAATGTGTTGCTGGAAAAGCGCAGCAGGTCAGGCAGCATCCAAGGAGCAGGAGAATCGACATTTTGGGCATGAGCCCTTCTTCAGCTCCTTGGATGCTGCCTGACCTGCTGCGCTTTTCCAGCAACACATTTTCAGCTTTGAGGGAACTGGGTTAGGGACTCTCCATGTGTAAATAATGGGTGACTTGGTGACAGGATACTGGGCTCTGTGAATTTTTTCACCAGTAACACACATTCACGGAGCATCATATAATCCAGTAATACTCATTGGATCAAACATGGTCCTAATAATGTCCTCAAGACAATAATGACACAGTGTTTTGAGCTTCAGGGGTGATCAGAGAGCTTCAGGAAGCCACAAATGACATATTTAATAAAAGGCATCACAAACGATGGTTCACAGTGGATTGCATTTAAAAAAAACAGGATTGTCTGGAAACTGAATAAAGATTTGTGTCTTTCACTGTGTCTCACACCTTCACACACGCAACATGGGTGCTGGGGATAAAATAAGCACTAGAAAAAAGTGAGGACTGCAGATGCTGGAGATCAGAGCTGAAAATGTGTTGCTGGAAAAGCGTAGCAGGTCAGGCAACATCCAAGGAGCAGGAGAATCCACGTTTCAGGCATGAGCCCTTCTTCCAAAGAGCAAAAATAAGCATTACCCCAGTTAGGCAGCAGTGTGGGAGTAACAAAAAGAAAATAATTTTTTAAAAATTAAGAAAAAAAAAGGGGATGTCTGACATCCTGTTTAGTCTGAGAGCTGGCTTTGAGTAACTGGATCAGTTACTCGCCACGTGTAAATAAAGGGTGATTTGGTGGTGAGATACCAGCAAAAGAAAAAAAACGGGATTGTCTGGAAACTGAATAAAGATTCGTGCACCTTGTGTCTTTCACTGTGTCTCACACCCGCACACACACACAACATGGGTGCTGGGGAAAAAATAATAAGCACTACCGCAGTTAGGCTGTTAAAGAAAAAGAAAAAGGAACAGGAGTGTCAGAGCTTCTGTTCACTCTAGAAAAAAAAACTGGAGCGTCAAACAAAGAAAAAGAAAAGAAAAATTAAAATAAACAGGATGGTCTGGATTCTGTTCATTCCAGCAAACAGCTCTGAGCTACCTTAAGTCAGTGTCATGTACTGTGCACATGAAAATAAAGGGTGACATAGAACAACAAAGAACAAAAAACATTACAGCACAGGAACAGGCCCTTCAATCCTCAAGCCTGCGGTGATCCAGACCCTCTATCTAAACCTGTCACCTATTTTCTAAGGGTCTATATCCCTCTGCTCCCTGGCCATTCTTGTATCTGTCTAGATACATCTTAAATGATGCTATTGTTCCCACTCATACCATCTCTGCTAGCAACGTATTCCAGGCACGCACCACCCTCTGCGTAAAGAGCTTTCCACATATATCTCCCCTAAACCTTTCCCCTCTCACTTTGAGCTCGTGACCCTTAGTAAATGAGCCCCCCACTCTGGGAATAAGCATCTTGCTATCCACGCTGTCTACACCTCTCGTGATTTTGTAGGCCTCAATAAGGTCCCCCCTCACCTCTATCTTTCTAATGAAAACAATCCTGATCTACTCAACCTCTCCTCCTAGCTAGCACCCTCCATACCAGGCAATATCCTGGTGAACCTCCTCTGCATCCTCTCCAAAGCATCGACATTCTTCTGGTAATGTGGCAACCAGAACTGTATGCAGTATTCCAAATGTGGCCAAACCAAAGTCTTATACAATTTTAACCTGACCTGCCAACTCTTGTACTCAATACCCCGTCTGATGAAGGAAAACATGCTGTGTGCCTTCTTGACCACTCTACTGACTTGCGTTGGTACCTTCAGGGAACAATGGAGCTGAATACTTGCATCTCTCTGTACATCAATTTTCCCCAGGACTATAGTTCACTCTTGAATTGCATCTTCCAAAATGCCTCTCCTTGCATTTGCCTGGATTGAACTCCATCTGCCATTTCTCTGCTCAACTCTCCAATCTATCTATATTCTGTGTGTTCTCTGACAGTCTCCTTCACTATCTGCTACTCCACCAATCTTAGTGTTATCTGCAAACTTGCTAATGAGGCACCTCCCTCCAAATCATTTATGTGCATCACAAACAACAGTGGTCCCAGCACAGATCCCTGTGGGGCACCACTGGTCACAGATCTCCATTTTGAGAAGCTCCCTTCCACTATTATTCTCTGTTTCCTGTTGCCAAGTCAGTTCTCCATCCATCTCACTAGAACAACCTGGACCCCATGTGACTTCACCTTCTTCATCAGCCTACCATGGGGAACCTTATCAAATGCCTTACTGAGGTCCATGTATATGACTTCTACAGCCATTCCCTCATCAATTAATTTTGTCCCATCTTCAAAGAATTCGATTAGATTTGTAAGACATGACCTTCCCTGCACAAAACCATGCTGTCTATCACTAATGAGCCCATTTTCTTCCAAATGGGTATATATCCTATCCCTTAGTAGTTTCTCCAGTAGCTTCTTTACCACTGATGTCAGGCTCACCAGTCTGTAATCACCTAGATTATCCCTGCTACTCTTCTTAAACAAGTGGACAACATTAGCAATTCTCCAGTCCTCTGGGATCTTCCTTGTTTTCAAGGATTCTGCAAAGATATCTGTTAAAATGCCAAATATTTCCTCTTTCGCTTCCCTCAGTAACCTGTGATCAATCACATCTGGACCTGGGGACTTGTCCACCTTAACACCTTTTAGAATACACAACAGTTCTTCCCTCCTTAAGCCAACTTGACCGAGAGTAATCAAACATCTATCCCTAGCCTCAACATCCAACATGATTACAGGATATGACCCTTCATGGAATTATATCAATGGCACCAAGAGGAAAACAGGTCCCTGAAGAGATTCACTTGCAACAGTCATCTTTGAGTTGGGCTGAGCGTTTCTGGCATCGTGCTGCTATTTGGCGAGCTTGACTTGTTCTGTCCAGCCGTTGAACATGGGGCCCAGTATGTGGAAAGGATGTGTTATTGTTTCTGGGCAGATGACATTGGGGCAGATGAAAAGCAATGAGTAATCCTTCTGACAGCTTCTGGAGCCACAACTTGCTTGGTTAATAGAAGCCTAACTTTTCCTAAGGCACCAGGAATTTTCAAGAAGGATTTAGCTAGAGAATATTACGGCTACAAGCCTCCTGTATTTCTGAGATGCTGTCAGTTTAACCTGGCAGTTTGAGAACGAAGAGACCCCGTATTAATACTTTTGATGTCGTTCAGATGACTGGCAGAGGCCTGTGCTTTTGGTTTAACCTTAAGTGAGAAGCTGAGAGACTGTTTTTGGGAGGTGGGATTAATGATGTGACCATGATAAAGGGCCTACTAGTTGAAGTCCACCGGGACTTTAAACAGGCGCTACAATTGTCTTTGTCATAAGAAAATACAGTAAGTGGAGCTTATGAGTTACAGGATATTCTGACAGAAGTGGACCCTCCACACCAAGCCGACTGAGCTGGGGAACACTACATGAGTGAAGGCAACTGCATAGTCTCAATCAAGATATGTCCTGAACAGAGGGACTTTAGGTCAGCCCACAGCAAAACCCAAAACAAAGCCAAGTCTTAACCAAATGCATAATTGTAGTTATGCCAATGTGCAGATTTAACACCAACTAGGCTAGAATTGAGTAAGAAAACTCATAACCTGGTAACCAGGAGAGTGCATACCCTGCAAAGTCTACGTACAGTTGGTTTGGAATAGTTAAATTGATTAGTAACATCCAAATCAAATCAATGAAAATAAACATCTGGTTAAATGGTCACTTGTCAGAACCAGTCTTTACCACAATTTGCTCTGAATACCAACCCTTAGTTTTGTGTAAGACCTAGGCCAGGCTGAGAACCCCTACAGATTAAGGGGTGACCTGATGGAAGTTTATAAAATTGGGATTGGCGTGGATGGAGTGAAAAGTATGAGTTTTTTTTCCCCTAGGGTGGAGGGGTCAATTATGAAGGGTGGGGAAGGTTTAGAAGAGATGTGCTAGGTAGGTTTTTCACACAACAGGTGGTGAGTGCCTGGAATGTGCTGCCTGAGGAAGTGGTGGAAGCAGACGCAATAGCAACATTCAAGAAACGCTTTGATGAATGCATGAAGAGAAAGGGAATCGAGGGATTTGGATCCTGTAAGTGAATACAGTTTTAATATGGAAGGGTAAAATGTGTCGATGCAGGCATGGAAGGCTGAAGGGCCTGTTCTGTGCTGTGTTAAAAACAATGACGACAGCTGTAGCAGACATGCTTCTGGGGAGAAGACTCTGCACCAGGTTAAATCTGATCTTCCCAGTCCCTGGGGAGGGAGGGGTTGCTGTGGGGGGGAGGCTGAAACGGCATCAGGAACATCAATGCTGGACACGAAACTCCTCTAAGCAAGAAAGGCAGTTTATTTCAGGTGACGAAATCAAGTGTTGAAACCATGGGAATGACCCTGCATGGGTAAAAGGCATGGTCAATGTGAGGTCAGGTCCTGTGACGAGAAAAGTTTGGGTATGTGCGAACGGTCCTGAACAAGCACGTAGACCAGACGAAAGCTGCAACCTCGCAAATGGGGCAGGAACAAAATATGTGGGTCCTCTTGGAACATCTGGCAAGGCTGTCAATATCATGGATTCTCCCTCTCTGCCTTGCATCGAGAAACCTCTGAGGGCAAGATGGACATGGCAGGTCTCTTGGCCTTGGCGCCATTCAGGATGAAGGTAAGGTTTGGCTTAGGCACAAAAGTCAGGCTATGATCTGGTATATGCTGCCAGTATCCGGGGCAGAGTCAGAGGAACCAGTCCTCGTGCAGAAACACCCCAGGAGAAGCTACATAGAGTCATAGAGATATACAGCATGGAAACAGATCCTTCGGTCCAACCCGTCCATGCTAGCCAGATATCCCATCCCAATCTAGTCCCACCTGCCAGCACCCAACCCATATCCCTTCCTATTCATATACCCATCCAAATGCCCTTTAAATGTTGCAACTGCACCAGCCTCCACCACATCCTCTGGCAGCTCATTCCATACACGTGCCACTCTCTGTGTGAAAATGTTGTCCCTCAGTTCTCTTTTGTATCTTTCCCCTCTCACCCTAAACCTATGCCCTCTAGTTCTGGAATCCCAGACTGCAGGGAAAAGACTTGGTCTATTTATCCTATCCATGCCCCTCATAATTTTGTAAATGCTATAAGGTCACCTCTCAGCCTCCGACACTCCAGGGAAAACAGGCCCGGCCTGTTCAGCCTCTCCTTATAGTTCAAATCCTCCAACACTGGCAATGTCCTTGTAAATCTTTTCTGAATCCTTTCAAGTTTCACAACATCTTTTTGATAGTAAGGAGACAAGAATTGCACGCAATATTCCAACAGTGGCCTAACCAATGTCCTGTGCAGCCGCAAGATGACTTCCCAACTCCAAGGTCTCTTTGTTCGGCAACACTCCCTAGGACCTTACCATTAAGTGTATAAGTCCTGCTAAGATTTGCTTTCCCAAAATGCAGCATCTCGCATTTATCTGAATTAACTCCATCTGCTACGATTCAGCCCATTGGCCCATCTGATCAAGATCCTATTGCAATCTGAGGTAACCTTCTTTATTGTCCACTACACCTCCAATTTTGGTGTCATCTGCAAACTTACTAACTGTACCTCTTATGCTCACATCCAAATCATTTATATAAATGGACCCAGCACAGATCCTTGTGGTACTCCACTGGTCACAGGCCTCCAGTCTGAAAATCAACCCTCCACCACCACGCTCTGTCTTCTATCTTTGAGCCAGTTCTGTATCCAAATGGCTAGTTCTCCCTATATTCCATGAGATCTAACCTTGCTAACCAGTCTCCCATGGGGAACCTTGTCAAATGCCTTAGTGAAGTCCAGAGATTGCATCTACTGCTCTGCCATCATCAATCCTCTTTGTCACTTCAAAAAACTCAACCATGTTTGTGAGATATGATTTCCCACGCACAAAGCCATGTTGACTATCCCTAACCGGTCCTTGCCTTTCCAAATACATATACATCCTATCCCTCACGATTCCCTCCAACAACTTGCCCACCACTGACATCAGGCTCACCGGTCTATAGTTCCCTGGCTTGTCCTTACCACCCTTCTTAAACAGTGGCACCACGTTTGACAACCTCCAGTCTTTCAGTACCTCACCTGTGACTATCGATGATGCAAATACCTCAGCAAAAGGCCCATCAATCACTTCTCTAGCTTCCCACAGAGTTCTAGGGTATACCTGATCAGGTCCTGGGATTTATCCTTTATGCATTTCAAGACATCCAGTACTTCCTCCTCTGTCATATGGTAAATAACAATCTGTATCCCAGGACTGAGAGGGCAAGGGATGTAGTGATTGGAATGAGGTCAGCCAGGTGAATCTTAGAAAATAAAAATTTCCAGATTGGGGCTGTTAACATGGTCCAATCTGTGAGTCTGAGCTGACAGATATAAACAAATAGGCAAAAGTGAGGACTGCAGATGCTGGAAACCAGAGTTTAGGTCAGAGTGGTGCTGGAAAAGCACAGGAGGCCCAGCAGCAGCCGAGGAGCAGGAAAATCAACATTTCAGGCAAAAGCCCTTCATCAGGAATGGAGGCAGGGAGTCTCCAGGGTGGAGAGATAAATGGGGGAGGGGGGCAGGGGAGCTGGGGAGACAGTAGCAAAGAGTACAATAGGTGAATGGGTGTGGGGATGGAGGTTATAGGTCAGAGGGGAGGGTGGAGCGGATAGGGAGATTGGCAGGTAGGACAGGTCATGAGGACAGTGCTGAGCTGGAAGGTTGGAACTGGGGTAAGGTGGGGGGAGGGGAAATGAGGAAACTGGTGAAGTCCACATTGATACCCTGGGGTTGAAGTATTCACGCCTGGAGGAAGAACGCCTGATCTTCTACCTCGGAATGTTTCATTCCTGACGAAGGGCTTTTGCCCGAAACGTCGACTTTCCTGCTCCTCGGATGCTGCCTGACCTGCTGTGCTTTTCCAGCACCACTCTAATCTCGACTCTGATCTCCAGCATCTACAGTCCTCACTTTTGCCTGTGATTATAGAATGTCACCTGACTGTGCTTATGGAATGCTGAGTGTCTGTATTTAAGGAATGCTGTGTTTGTGTAATTATAGATGCCTGTGTTTGTGGAATACTTAGTGCCTTTATTTGTTTAGTGCTGATTGTCTGTGTTTGTACAACATTGTATCTGTCTTTATGGGAATACTAGTGCCTGTGTATGTGGAATACTAGGTCCCTTTGTGGAATGCTGAGTGTCTGTGTGCGGAATTTGTGTGGCTATGGAATGATGAAAGACTGTTTATAGAGTGCTCGAATTCTGTGTTTCTGGAACCACTGAGTATCCACGTTTGTGGAATTCTGGGTGCTTATTTTGCTGGAAAGCAGTGTCTGGGTTTGCGGAATGCTAACTGTTTGTCTTTGTGAAATGTTGGATGCATGTGTTGGTGGATGCTGAGTGAAAGTGTCTGCACAAAGTGCAGTCGGTGTTCATGGCATGAGTCTCTGTGAAATGCTGGATCCTTAATTTTTTGGAATGATCAGTTTGCACAATAATGATTTTCATTGGAAGTAGAATGGTATGCGTTTGGGGAATGTTGAATGCATAATCATGTGTCTGTGTTTGTTGGAATGCTGGCTGCCTTTGTAAAATGTTCAGTGTCTGTTTTGTAGAATACTGGTGTCTGTGTTTGTACAGATCATGTTAGTATAACTTGCATTTCGTTAACATGAATTGGCTATAACACAATTGATGAATTGTGGATGCTGTTTGGATAACACAAATCTTCTACTGAGCGGGCTTAGTGATTTTCTATAACGATCTTGTACAGCATGATTTTCTATACTGCTTTTCTATAGTGTGATTCTCCATAGCGCAGGGTTGTAGGGGAACGCAGTTGTCACGTTATAGCAGAATGACCTGTTTTTGTGGATGTTGGGTGCCTTTTTCTCTTGGAATGATCAGTGTCTGTGCTTGATGAAAATAGCTATCATTGTACGTAGAATTGTATGTGCCTGTGTTGGTGGACTTCTAAATGTTTGTGTTTATGGAATGCTGAGTGTCCATGTTTGCACAATGCTGCCTATCTGTCTTTGTGGATTACTGTGTGCCTGTGTCTGCAGAACACAGAATGTGCATGAGGAATGTTGTGTGTCTGAGCTTGTGGATTGTTGAATGTTAATGTATGTGGAACATTCTGTGTCTACATGTGTGGAATGCAGCGCCTGTGTGTTTGTGGAATGCTGAAAATCTGGTTTGGTGGAACCAAATGTCTGTGTTTATGGAATGCTGAGTGTTTGTGCAACATTGTACATCTCTGTGTGTGGAAAGCCAAGAGTCTATGTTCATGGAATAAGGGATTTCTGTGTTTGTGTTTGAGGAAAGCTGAGAGTCTGTGTTTATGGAATTTCAGTTGCCTGTGTGTATGTTTAATTCTGAGTGCATTTTAGATTAGATTACTTACAATGTGGAAACAGGCCCTTCGGCCCAACAAGTCCACACCAATCCACCGAAGCGCAACCCACCCAGACCCATTCCCCGACATTTACCCCTTCACCTAACATTATGGGCAATTTAGCATGGCCAATTCACCTAACCTGCACATTTTTTTGGACTGTGGGAGGAAACCAGAGCACCCGGAGGAAACCCATGCAGACACGGGGAGAATGTGCAAACTCCACACAGTCAGTCGCCTGAGGCGGGAATTGAACCCGGGTCTCTGGCACTGTGAGGCAGCAGTGCTAACCACTGTGCCACCATGCCGCCCATTTGTTTGTCGAATGCTGAGTGTCTGTGTATTGATGTGTTGTGGATGCTGTTTTTCCATTGTGGTTTTCTATAGTGTGATTTTCTATAGCGCGGAGTTGTAGGGAATGTGGAATTTGCATGTCTGTATCTGTAGAATATGAAATGTCTATTTTGTAGATTGTTCAGACTCTGTGTTCGTTGGAACCACAGAGTTTGTCAATGGAATGCTCAGGATTTGTCTTTATTTGATTTAGTTATTGTCATGTGTATTTTGTTACAAAATTAGATAATATTGTCTTGTGTCGCTACACTCCAATACAATCATAAAATTTGGAAAAAAACATAGAATAATAAGACAGAAGAATTAAGAAAAGGTGGTCAACTTTACAATCCTTTTGGTTACTTGCTCCACCATATCATCATTGCTGCACTGTTGCCAGAATGAAAGTCGCCACTCTTCGGAGCCATCCCACCTCCACAAATGCCCTTGCCATTGGGTCCTCACTGGACCTCGCCAATGCAGACTCCACAGATGCTGCGGGCACCGCACCAACCCAAACATCAATTCACCACCATCATGAGTCCGCTTCGAGCCCATTTTGCCGATGCAGCGGCTGCCAGTGCCACTGGATCTCGTACTGGTCTGAAAATCGCCTCCAAAAGCCACCTCCACGAGTCTGCTCCGGATGCGGACGCTGCCGGGAACCCAACCTCACTTTCACCGCAGCAGCAAGGAGTCAGCACTAGGACCGCCTCGCTGATGCAGAAGTCCCGGGAACCCAAACTCACTCCACCACCACCACCACAAGTCTGTAGGATTTGTGGAATGTTGGGTGCATGTGTTGGTGAAAGCTGAGCGAATGTGTTTGTATAAAGCTCAGATTCGGTGTTCATGACATGCTGAGTCTCTGTTTATGTGGTATATTAAGTCTGTGTGTGTGTGTGGAATGTTGGGTGGTGTATTTCTTGGAGTGATCCGTCTGTGTTTGCACAGTAATGGCTTTCCTTTGAAGTGGAATGGTATATATCTGTATCTGTGGAATGTTGAGTGTTTGTGTTTGTGAAATACTGAGTGTGCATGTTTGCACAATGCTGAGTATTCTGCTTTGTGCCTGTGTTTGAGGAATAATGGATACCTTTGCAGAATGCTCAGAGTCTGTTTCTGGAAAACTGAAAGTATGTTTGTTTTTACTGTTCACTCTCTGTGTTTGTAGAATGTTGAGTACCTATTTTTGTGAAATACTGTTTGTCTGTGTTTGTGGAATGCTGAGTTTCTGTCTTCATGAAAGCTGTGCCTGTGGAAATCTGAACGTCTGTGCTTGTAGACAGCTCAGATTCTGATGGTAAAACAGTAAATGTTTATATTTGTGGAATGCTGAGTGCCTGTTTGCTGGAATGCTGAGTGCCTGTTTACTGGAATGCTGAGTGTCTGTTTACTGGGAAGACTATGTGTGCTTGTGGAGCACGACATTTGCGGAATACAGTGGCATTGTGTTTATGTCGAGAGTGTGGTGCTGGAAAAGCACAGCAGGTCAGGCAGCATCCAAGGAGCAGGAGAATCAACATTTCAGGCGTAAGCCTTTCATCAGGAATCACTTGACTCTGATTTCCAGCATCTGCAGTCCTCACTTTCTCCTCATTGTGTTTGTGGAATGCTGTGTCTGTTTTTGTGAAATGCTGTGCCTTATTTTTAGAACACTGTGTTTGTGTGTGTGTGTGTGTGTGTTTGAGGAATGCTGACAGTCTGTGTCTATAAATGCTGAGTGGTTGTGCTTGTGGAGTGCTGTGTGTCAATATCTAAAGAATGCTACGTGTCTGTGGTTGTGGAATGGTGAGTGTTCAGGTATGAGGCATGTTGAGTCTCTGTGTTTGTGGAATACTGGGTACCTTAATTCCTTGGAATGCTCAGTCTGTTTGCAGGTTAACGGCTATCATTGTATTTCCAATGACATGTACCTGTGCCTGTGGAATGTTGAATGTTTGTGAAATACTGAGTGTTCATGTGTGCACAATACTGAATGTTTGTCTTTGTGGATTGCTATGGGTCTGTGTTCGGAGAACACTGAGTGTCTATGTTAATGAATGCAATATGTTTGTGTTTGACGAATGGTGAAAGTTGGTGTTTGCCGCAAGCTCAGTATCTATGTATGTGGACTGCTGACTGTTGGTGTTTGTGGAATGCTGAGAAACCATGTTTATGGAATGCCGACTTTGTGGATTGCTGTCAGTGTTTGTGGAATGCTGGAAATCAATGCTTGTGGAATGCTGACTTTCAATGTGTGAGGAAAGCTGAGATCTGCATTTGTGGAATTTTGGATGGCTGTCTACGTGCACTGTTGGGTGCTTCGTTTGCAGAAACTGTGTCTGCATTTGTGGAATGCTAAGTTTCTAAGTTTGTAGAAAGCAGTGCTTGAAGAATGCTGAACGTCTGTGTTTCTGGAATTGAAGGTGCTTGTGTTTGTGAAATACTCAGTGCCTTTATTTTGTGGAATGTTCAATGATGGTGTTTGTGGAAAGCTGGTGTCTGCGTTTGCAGTGTGTGTTTGTGGAATGATGTGAGTCTGTGTGGAATGCTGACTGTGCTTATGAAATGCTGGGTACCTGCATCTGTGAAATTTTGTGTGTCTTTCCTTTCAGAATGCTGAGTGTCTGTGTTAGTGGAATGTAGAGTCTCTCTCTTTGTGGAACACTGTATCCGTTTTATGGACCCTCTGAGTGTCTATATTTGTGCAATACTGAGTGCCTGTGCTTGTGGATTGCTGTGTGTCTGTGTTTAAGGAACACTGTGAGTCTGCACTTCTGGAATATAATGTACTTATATTTGTGGAATGCTGTGTGTTTTTGTGGAATCACGAGTATTTGTGTTGTGGAGTGCAGTGTGTCTGTATTTGAGGAATGCTGAGAGTCTGTGTTTATGAAATGCTGAATATCTGTGTGTGGATTGCTAAGTGCCTGAGCTTGTGGAATGTCCAATGTCAACGTTTGTGGAATACAGGTTGTGTGTGTTTGTGGAATGTAAATGTCAGTGTTTGAAGAATGCAGTGTGACGGTGTATGAGGAATGCTGAGAGTCTGTGTTTGTGGAATACCGAGTGCCTGTGATGGTGGAATGCTGAGTGTCTGTGTTTGAGGAAAGCTGAGAATTTATAGAATTTTGGGTGGCTGTGTAAGTGGAATATTGAGTGCCTTTGTTTGTGGAATGCTGGTGTGTGTGTGTGTGTGTGTGTGTGTGTGTGTGTGTGTGTGTGTGTGTGTGTGTGTGTGTGTGTGTGTGTGTGTGTATTGTCCACGCTTATCAAATACTGGGTGTATGTGCTTGTCGAATTCTGAATGTCCCTCTTTTCAGAATTCTACGAGACTGGCTTTGCACAATACTAATCGTTGATATTTGCGGAATGCTGAGGGTCTGTACTTGTGAAAGGTTGAATGCCTGTGTTGACAGATGCCGAGTGAATTTGTTTGTGGAAAGCTTCGAGTTGGTGTTCATGAACACCTCTGGGACACCCGGACCAACCAACCCAACCACCCCGTGGCTCAACACTTCAACTCCCTTTCCCACTCCACCGAGGACATGCAGGTCCTTGGACTCCTCCATCGCCAGACCGTAACAACACGACAGCTGGAGGAAGAGCGCCTCATCTTCCGCCTAGGTACCCTCCAACCACAAGTGATGAACTCAGATTTCTCCAGTTTCCTCATTTCCCCTCCCCCCACCTTGTCTCAGTCTAATCCCTCAGACTCAGCACCACCTTCCTAACCTGCAATCTTCTTCCTGATCTCTCCGCCCCCCTCCCCACTCCGGCCTATCACCCTCACCTTGACCTCCTTCCACCTACCGCGTTTCCAACGCCCCTCCACCAAGTCCCTCCTCCCTACCTTTTATCGTAGCTTGCTGGACACACTTTCCTCATTCCTGAAGAAGGGCTCATGCCCGAAACGTCGACTCTCCTGCTCCTTGGGTGCTGCCTGACCTGCTGTGCTTTTCCAGCAACACATTTTCAGCTTAAATTATTCAGTGACTGTTTATGGAATGTTGAATATCAGTGTTTGTGAACTGCTGGATTTCTTTTTCCATGGAAAGCTGTATCTATGGAATGGAGAATGTCTAGTTTTGTAGATGCTCAAATTCTGCGTTTTTGGAACCACTGAGTGTCTATGTTTATGGAATGCTGAGTTCCTGTGGTTGCAGAATATCACATGTCTGTGTTTGCGGATTTCTGAATTTGTGATTGTGGAATCTGTGTGTCTGCATTTGTGGAATACAGGGTGGAATGTTTGTGGAATGTTGAGCATTTATGTTTGTGAAATGCTGAGTGTTTGTGTTTGTGCAAGGGCTGTGTGTTTGTTTGTAGTGTACTACATGTGGACTAATGTGAGTCTGTGCGGAATATTGATTGTCTGTGCTTATCAAATGCTGGGTATCTGTGTTTGTGGATTTCTGAGTATCTCTCTTTGCAGAATGCTGAATGTCTGTGTTTTGTGGATTACTTTGTATTTGTGTTTGCAAAATGCTGTGAGTCTTTGCTTGTGGAATGCTGAATATCTGTGTTGGCAGAATGCTGAATATCTGTGATATTGGAATGCAGGGTCCCCAGAATTTTCTTTTTATGTGTTTGTGGATATGTTGATAGCTTGTCTTTCTAGAATGCTGAATGTCTATGCTTGTGGCTGGGTTTCTGTGTTTGTTGACAACTCTCCATTGATGGCTATGGAAAGCTAACTAGTTATGACATAGGAAAATTGAATGTATGTGTTAGGGGAATGGCTGGTGTTTGTGTTTGTGGACTGCTGGCTCTCATTGATTGTGAAATGACAAATGGCTGTTTTCGTGGAATACTGGTTCATAGTGTTTGTGAAATACCAAGTGTCCATATTTCTGGAATGCAAGATGACTATGCTTTTGGAATTCTGGGTGTCTGTTTTTTGTGGAACACTGACATATGTTTGTGGAATGCTGAGAGTACATGTGTTTGGAATGCTGTGTGCTTATGTTTTTGAAATGCTGAATTACTGCATTTGTGGAAAGCCCTCAGTATGTGACTATGGAAGTCTGATTAGTTATGACATGGGAATACTGAATGTCTGTGTTTACCCAGATTACTGGGTGATTGTGTTTATGCAATCTATGAGTATCTGTGGTAGTGATACGCTGGGTGTCTTTGTTTGTGGAATGATATGTAACTGTGTTTGTGAAATGCTAGCTCTCTTTGTTGTGGAATGCTAAATGCTGAACATGTGTGTTTGTGGGATTCTGAGTTTGCGGCAAGCTCAGTGACTTTCATTGTAGAAGGTTTGGTGTCAGATTTTCCAGAATGCTGTTTTCAGTGTTTTGGAATTCTGGGTTTCTGTATTTGTGGAATGCTGCATGTCTTTCTTTGTGGAATGCTGAGTGACTGTGCCTGAGTACTCCTAAGTATCTGTTTTTGTGGAATGTTGAGAGTCTTCTTTCTGGAAGTTTGAATGTCTGTGTTTCTGGAACTCTGGGTGTCTGTTTGTGGATTGAGAAGTGACTGTATTTGCAGAAGACTGGGTGTCTATGTTTGTGCAGTGCTGGTTCTGTTTGGTTGTTGAATGCTGATTGCCTGTGTTTGAAGACTGTTAACTGTCTGTGTTTACAGAACTCTGGGTGTCTGACTAAGTGACATGCTTGGTGCCTTTCATTGTGGACTGTTCAGTGTTGATGTTTCTGGAATGTAGTTTGCATGTGTTTATGGAACATGCGGTTTCTATATTTGTGGAATGCATGGTGTCCATGTTTATAGAACACTGGATGTCACCTATTACTGGAATACTGCATCTCTTTCTTTGTGGAATGCTAAGTGATAGTGTTTATGGAATACTGAGTGTCTGAGTTTTTGAATCGCTGTGTTAACAGAATGATTTGTCTAATTTGTGCAATTTGGGGTGCCGTGTTTGTGGAATTCTGAGTGTCCGTGTTTGTGGAATTCTGGTTGTCTCTAGTTATGGACTGTTGAGTGAATTTGCTTGTGGACTGCTGAGTGTCTCTGGTTGTGGATTTTTGAGTGCCTTTGCTTCTGGAATGTTTGTGAAATGCGAAGTGACTGTGTTTGTACAATGCTGAGTGTCAGTGTTTGTAGAATGCTGATAGTCTACATTTGTGGAACACTGAGTCTCAATTTTGTGGTGTGTTCAGTGCCTTTTATTGTGGATTGCTAAGTGTCTTTGTTCATGAATGCTAATTGTCAATTTTTGTGGACTACTGGGTTTGTGTTTGTGGGATACTGAGTGTCTGTTTTTACAGAATGCTGCATGACTGTGCTTGTGGAGTGCTGGGTGTTGTTTGTGGAATGCTAAATGTCTGTGTTTATGGAATACTTGAGTGTCTGTGGTTACGAAATGCTGACTACCTGTGCTTGCTGAGTGCTAGGTGTCTGTGTTCCTGGGCTGCACTGTCTGTGTATCTGGAATGTTGCATGCATTTGTTTCTGTAATGCTGTGTGAATTTGTTTCTGGAATTTTGCATATATTATTTAAGGAATGCTGTGTGTGTAGTTGTTATATAATGTATATTTTTCTGTAATGCAGGGTGCCTCTGTTGCTGGATTGCAGGTTTGTCTTGCTTCTGGAATGCACCTGGATGTGTTTCTGTTATATTTGGTGTTTTTATTTTTAGGATGCTACTGTTTTTGACGTTCTGAAGCAGCGTGTTGATTCCTGGCTGCATGTGTGTTTGCTGAATGCTGGCTGTTTTTTTTTCTGGCTCTGTGTCTTTTATTTTGCCGGAATGCTGATCTTTCTGTTTGAATACTGCCCCTGTCAGTGGAATGGTGGATTTCTGTGCTTCTCAAATGCAGATTATTGTTGTTTCGATGATACTAGTTGGTCTGCATTTCATGAAGGCAGGTGTCTCCATATCTGTGGTCTTCGTTTTTGGAAGCCAGGTTTCCAGACTGCAGATGTCTGAGTTCCTGGAATTCATAGAATAATAAAATACAGAAGAAGCCCTTCAGCCCATCAAATCTGTGCCGTCAAAAATACACTGGATCTATACTAGTCTTGTTTATCCTGCATCAGGCACACTCCAATTCAGGATTCTGTTTCCAAATGCAAGTGTCTATGCTCCAGTAACCCAAGTGCCTTTGTTTGAATGCCTGGTGTCCATGTTTTTTGGATTGACTGTTACTTGATTTCTGCAATGCTGTGTGCCTGTGTTGTTAGATTATAGGATTTCTGTGTCACTGGAATTGTTGATTTATTGGGGTTTGCGATCACAGTTAACTCATTACGGTGGCTCAGTGGTTAGTACTGCAGCCTCACAGCACTAGGGTCCCAGGTTCAATTCCAGCCTCGGGCGATTGTAAGTGTGGAGTTTGCGCATTCTCCCGTGTCTGCGTGGGTTTGCTCCGGTTTCCTCCCACAGTCACAAAGATGTGCGGGTCAGGTGAATTGGCCATGCTAAATTGTCCCTAGTGTTAGATGCATTAGTCAGAGGGAAATGGGTCTGGGTGGGTTTCTTTTCGGAGGGTCGGTGTGGACCTTTTGTGCTGAAGGGTCTGTTTCCACACTGTATGGAATCCAATCGAATAGAAGCAAAGAAAATAGGAACAGGAGCATGGATGAGCATCCAACTCAGAACCCTGCTCCTGCTTTCCCCTCATACTCTTTAACTATACCAGCCCTATGCTTCTTGAGAGCATTCAATGTTTAACCTCAACTGCTTTCTGAGGCAGATAATTCAAAATACCACTCTCTGAGTGAAGGAACTTCTCTTCATCTCAATTCTAAATGACCTATCCTCTATCCTTAGACTGTGATCCTTTGTTCTGGATTCCGCAGTCATCAGGAACATTCTTCCGGCGTTTTCCCTACCTAATCATGTTGGAATTTTATGGGTTTCGATGAGATCTCCATTATTCTTCGAAAATCTAGTGAATATAGTCCAATCTACAAAGTTGATCAAAACCTGGGATTGAAGTCTAATGACCACCCATGAAACCATTATCGAATGTTGGAAAAATCCTTACCTGGTTTGGCCTACAACATAACTCCAAAGGCAAAGAAAGAGCAGAAAGACAGTGCAGGTGTCCCCTGCAGTCATCTCCCTCCTGTTGGGGGAGATGACTCACCAGGGGAAGGCAGCAGTATCCAGGTTCATGGCACTGTGGCTGGCTCTGCTGTACTAAAGGGCAGGAAAAAGAGTGGAAGGGCTCTGGTCAAAGGGAATTCAATTATAAGGGGGGTAGATAGGCAGTTCTGTAGTTGAAAACGAGGCTCCCGAATGGTATGTTGCCTCTCAGGTTAGGGATGTCTCAGATCGGCTGCAGAACGTTCTGAAGTGGGAGGGTGAACAGCCAGCTGTCGTGGTGCATATAGGCACCAATGATAGAGATAATAAATGGGATGAGGCCTCACAAGCAGGATTTAGGGTGTTAGGAGCCAAGTCAAAATGTAGGAATCTCAGGATTGCTACCAGTGCCACATTCTAGTCAGAGTAGAAATGAAAGAAAAGGAAGGATGAATGAGTGACTTGAGAGATGGCACAGGAGGGAGGGAGTCCGATTTTTGGGACATTGGGTCTGATTCAGGGAGAGATGGGACTATTAAAAATTGGATTGTCTACACCTGGGCAGGACTAGAACCAATGTCCTAGGGGGTGCTTTTGCGAACGCTGTTGGGGAGGGTTTAAACTAATCTAGCTGGGGGACGGGAACCAAATGAGGAGGTTAGTGGATAGTAAAGAGGTAGTAACTAAAGCCTGTAAGGACCTAGGCTATGAAGTCAGCGTGACTAAGGGGAAGAATAGGCAGGGAGCAGATGATGAATGCAAAGGGACAGGTCTGAGATGCATTTGTTTTAAAGTGAGAAGTGTAGTAGGTAAGGCAGGTGAACTTAGGGCTTGGATTAGTACCTGGGCGTATGATGTTATTGCTATTACTGAGACTTGGTTGAGGGAAGGGCAAGTTTGGCAACTAAATATCCCAGCATATAGATGCATCAGGCTGGATAGAGAGGGGTGATAAAAGGGGTAGAGGAGTTGCATTACTGGTCAGAGAGGATACCAAAACTGTGCTGAAGGAGGGCACTATGGAGGACTCGAGGCAATATGGGCAGAGCTCAGAAATAGGAATAGTGTGATAACAATGTTGTGGTTCTGTTCGCCGAGCTAGGAATTTGTGTTGCAAACATTTCGTCCCCTGTCTAGGTGGCATCCTCAGTGCTTGGGAGCCTCCTGTGAAGCGCTGTGAATGTTTCCTCCAGCATTTACAGTGGCTTGTCCCTGCCGCTTCCAGTTGTCAGTTGCTGTCCGCTGCAGTGGCCGGTATATTGGGTCCAGGTGGATGTGTTTGTTGATAACATCACAGACGCGCTTCACAGGAGGCTCCCAAGCACTGAGGATGTCACCTAGACAGGGGACGAAACGTTTGCAACACAAATTCCCAGCTCGGCGAACAGAACCACAACAACGAGCACCCGAGCTACAAAGCTTCTCCCAAACTTTGAACATCTATGGGCGAGTGTGGTAACAATGTTGCGGCTGAACTACAGGCCTCCCAACAGCGAGCATGAGATAGAGATACAAATATGTAGGCAGATTACGGAAAGGTATCAGAGCAACAGGGTGAAGGTGATGACAAATTTCAATTTTTCCAACATTGACTGGGATTCACTTAGTGTTAGAGGTTGATGGAACAGAACTTGTAAGGAGCATCTAAGAGGGTTTTATAGAGCAGTATGTAAATAGTCCAATTCAGGAAGGGTCCATACTGGACCTGGTGTTGGGGAATGAGACCATCCAGGTGGTTCGAGTTTCAGTTAGAGGATTACTTTGGAAATAGTGATCACAATTCAGTAAGTTTTAGAATACTTGTGGATAAAGATGAGAGTGGTCCTAAAGGAAGAGTGCTAAATTGGGGTAAGGCACTACAGCAAAATCCGGCAGGAGCTGGGGAATGTGGATTGGGAGCAGCTGTTTGAGGATAAATCTACATTTGATATGTGGGAGGCTTTTAAAAAGAGGTTGATTAGAGAGCAGGACAGACATGTCCCTGTGAAAATGAGGGATAGAAATGGCAAGGTTAGGGAACCATGGATGACAGATTAAATTGTGAAATTAGCTAAGAAGAAAAAGGAAGCATACATAAGGTCTAGTTGACTAAAACAGATGAAGCTTTGGAAGAAGATCAGGAAAGTGGGGCCAATCTGAAATTAGGAATTAAGAGGGATAAAAGGGGTCATGAAATATCTTTAACAAACAGGGTTAAGGAAAATCCCAAAGCCTTTTATTCGTATATAAGGAGCAAGAGGTAATCACAGAAAGGGTTGGCCCACTTAAGGACAAAGGAGGAAAGTTATGCGTGGAGTCAGAGAAAATGGGTGAGATTCTTAATGAGTACTTTGCATCGGTATTCACTGAGGAGAAGGACATGATGGATGTTGAGGCATAAGGAGGGAGGAAGTGTTGGGTATTCTAATACACACTAAGGTGGACAGGTTCCCAGGTCCAGATGGGATATATCCCATGTTACCGAAGGATGTGAGAGAGGAAATAGCTGGGGCCTTAGCAGATTTTTTTTTAGATTACTTACAGTGTGGAAACAGGCCCTTTGGCCCAACAAGTCCACACCGACCCACCGAAGCGTAACCCACCCAGACCCATTCCCCTACATTTACCCCTTAACCTAACACTATGGGCAATTTAGCATGGCCAATTTACCTAACCTGCATATTTTTGGATTGTGGGAGGAAACCGGAGCACCCGGAGGAAACCCACGCAGATATGGGGAGAATGTGTAAACTCCACACAGACAGTTACCTGAGGCGGGAATTGAACCCAGGTCTCTGGCGCTGTGAGGCAGCAGTGCTAACCACTGTATCTTTGCAGCATCCTTGAACATGGATGAGGCCCTGGAGGACTGGAGAGTTGCTTATGTCCACTTGTTTAAGAAGGGTAGCAGGGATAATCC
Organism: Hemiscyllium ocellatum; assembly: GCF_020745735.1. NCBI lineage: Eukaryota > Metazoa > Chordata > Chondrichthyes > Orectolobiformes > Hemiscylliidae > Hemiscyllium > Hemiscyllium ocellatum. The sequence goes on along the minus strand of NC_083405.1, from coordinate 18,295,678 downwards.
AGGTAATTGTAGACTGGTGAGCCTGACATCAGTGGTAGGAAAACTGCTGGAGAGGATACTGAGAGATAGGATCTACTTACATTTGGAAGAAAATTGGCTTATCAGTGATAGACAGCATAGTTTTGTGCAGGGAAGGCCATGTCTTACCAATTTAATAGAATTCTTTGAGGAAGTGACAAAGTTGATTGATGAAGGAGGGACTGGAGATGTCATATACGTGGGCTTCAATAAGGTGTTTGATAAGGTTCCCCATGGTAGGCTGATGAAGAAAGTGAAGTCATAAGGGGTCCAGGGCGTACTAGCTAGATGGATAGAGACCTGGCTGGGCAATAGGAGATAGAGAGTGATATTGGAAGGGAGTTTCTCAAAATGGAAACCTGTAAGCAGTGGTGTTTCACAGGGACCTGTGTTGGGGCCACTGTTGTTTATAAGGTAGCTTTAAGGTACTTTTAATGCTTAGTCTGTTTACTTCAGTCCATGGCTCTTTGTAACCATGAGACTTCACTCTTGTGCACTGCCTCTTTCAGTGAGGTTTTCTGCCACATTGATTGAAAGCTGGACATTTCCTTGTTGCATGCAGAAAGCACAACTTCTACACATCTTAAGTATATTGGAGAACCCAGAATTCCTCAGGGTTCATTAACTTTCAGATTTAAAATCAAAGACTGGAAGTTTCACAAAACAACTTGCTACTAAGAAACGTACTCCTTGAACTGTCCTAGTCTCCTTCCTCGTTAAAAAAGGCATTTTGTGTTACTGACCCAGTCAAATCTCCTCTGTACTGCTCAAAACTTCTAATGTCTCAGCTCCCTCAGTTAAAAACAATCCTTAAATATCTTAAATCAAATGCAACCGAACTACCCTCATTGTTTACACTTCTGGTCATAATGTTGGTATACCTTAAAATTATGCAATGGTGTACTTGTTAGATATGGGTCAGATATGTCGATGACACGTTTGTAATCATCAAAAACACGGAAATAGAAAAAACACACCGGATCATCAACGCCACACTCACAGGAATCCGATTCACGAGAGAAGAAGAAAAGGATAGCCAACTCCCATTCCTAGACGTGATAGTACAGAGAACACCGAACGGAGAATTCACCACAAGGGTACACAGGAAAACAACACACACAGACCAAGTCCTAAACTATGAAAGTAACCACCCCAACACACACAAACGAAGCTGCATCAGGACACTATTCAAAAGAGCCACAACACACTGTAGTACACCAGAACTGCAAAAAGAGGAAGAGGAACACCTATACAAGGTATTCGCCAAAAACGGATACCCGCGCAACTTTATCAACAGATGCCTAAGAGACAGACCACGGAACGAGGACATGCCACAACCAAAAGGACTAGCCACACTACCATACATCAGGAGCGTTTCAGAACTGACAGCCAGACTACTGCGACCCTTAGGACTCATAACGGCACACAAACCAACAGCCACGCTCAGACAACAACTCACTAGAACAAAGGACCCGATAGCCAACATGAGCAAAACTAATGTAGTTTACAAAATACCATGCAAGGACTGCACAAAACACTATATAGGACAAACAGGAAGACAGCTAACAATCCGCATACATGAACATCACCTAGCCACAAAACGACACGACCAGCTATCTCTAGGAGCCACACACGCAGACAACAAGCAACATGAATTCGACTGGGAAAACACTACTATCATAGGGCAAGCCAGACAGAGAACAGCCAGGGAATTCCTAGAGGCATGGCATTCATCCACAAACTCCATCAACAAACACGTCGACCTGGACCCAATATACCAACCACTACAGCGGACAGCTGAAACTGACACCCAGAAGCGGCAAGGACAGACCACTATAAATACAGGAAGAAACATCAAAGAAGTGCTTCGCAGGAGGCTCCAGAGCACTGATGATGTCGCCTAGCCAGGGGACGAAACGTTTGCAACAAAAACTTCCAGCTCGGCGAACAGAACTACAACAAATCCATTGTATGTCAGTTTAAATTAAGTTATTGATTTGCCAATATATTTGGAATACTGGACACCTATTCATTTGAAATATTTGTTGCCTATAACTCTGGAATACTGTCATCTCTGCCTCAGGTATAGAGGATTACAGTGTATCTGGAACTGTATGTGTCTGTGTAATTGGAATTATGTGCATCAGAAATGTCTGTATATTTGAAATTATGATCCTTGTGTATCCATATTTCCTAAGCAGCTAAGGATCCATGAGGTTGGATCATTTGTGCATCTGTAATATTAGATGGTTGTGCAAGTCCTTTCTGTATATGGAATGCTGGATCATCCATACATCTGTAATGTTGGAATACTTGAGAATCTCGGATGTTTGATTTCAATGCATCTGGTATGTTAAATTACCTCAGGTTTGGGTTGTTGGTTTATCTGTGGATCTGGAATATTCACTTATGTAAATGTATGATTAGTAAATTGTGCATCTGCTGGATTTTCAATTTCTGGAAGCCTGGATGTCAGTAAATCTGGAATCCCTGAGGGTCCGTTCTGGTAGTGTCTGCGTAAACAATTGTCTTGTTCTCTGGAATCCTGTGTGTCTGTGCATCTGGGAAAATGTGCATCAGGAGCTTGTCAATGTGATGTGCTCAGTGTGTGAGTGGAGAAAGTTTGCATGCTGCCTTGGATGACACAGTGTATCCATGACAGTCTGTGGGTTTGGTTAAATGTAGTTAAGAGAGGACTGTACATCAGCAATTTGCTTCAATATGAACATTTATTGAGTAATAATAAAAGAAAAATGGAAAAGAAAGGGAAAAAAAAACAATAAATCTCACAGCCTTTTGCTCATCAGGGACCCTTTGATCGATGGCTCTTCTGGAGGCCCCATTCCTGGCACCATTCACAATCCTGGTCAGAGGTGAAGTCCAATAACTCCAAATGAAACTCTCCCTCTCTGATACAGTGTAACAAATAACAAGCACTGAAAAACAAGTACAGAAAAGCAAGTTGATGGTGCCGTCCTCAGCACGTACAGGAATGCAAACTGCCCAACACGGGGCTTATTCAATGTCATGTAGCTGTCGAATGTCATCAACAACTCTAATCCATCCTATACACATGCTTCCTACTTTTTTTTGTTATTTTTCTTCCCCTTCATTAGCCTATGCCATTAATGGCTGTCATAAACAGAAACAAAATCAGAAATTGCTGGAAAACCCAGTAGGTCTGGCAGCATCTGTCAAGAAAACCAGAGCTAATGTTTTGGGTCCAATGACCCTTCTTCAGAACAGCCTGTAGCAGAATTTCATAGCTAAAATGCTCTAAGCCAGGCGACATCCTGCCGCACCTACTCTGTAGCCCCAGTGCAAGCACATCTTCCTATAGTGTGGTGACCGGAACGGCACACAGTACTCCACTTGTGGCCTAACCAAAGTTTTGTATAGATCCACATGACCTCCTTGATTTATGATACACCTTATAAAGGCAAGCATCCCAGATACCTTATTAACCTGTTCTGCCACCTTCAGAGATCTGTGAATCAACAGCCCAAGATGACCCTGTTCCTCTGAATTTGCTGGTGTCTTCCCATTCATTGAACACCCCCTTGTCTTGTTTCTTCTTCCAAAGTGCAACACCTCGCATTTATCAGGGTTCAACGTAACCTACCACTGATCATTCCATCAATATCCTCCTGAAACCCTTAACATGTCCCTCATTACTGTCAATCACCGGCCAATCTTTTTGTCATCCACAAACTTACTTATTGCCACCATACCTCCCCACCCCAACACATACATTCTCATCTCCATCATTCATGAATATCGCAATCAATAATGGACCCGGCACTGATCCCTGTGTTGTGCCACCGCACACCCAGCTCCACTCACACAAACAGCTTCCTATCACCATCCTCTCTTTCAGATCAATAAGCCAAATTTGGATCCCACTTGCCAAGTTATCCTATTCACATCCTTTACTTGTTTCCCATGTCAGACCTAGTCAAAGGCCTTGCTGAAATCCATGTGAATTTCACCAACTTCTTTACCCTCATCCAACACTTGGTCAACTTGCTCAAAAAATTCCATCAGATTTGTCAGGCATGACCTCCCTCTGACAAAGCTATCCCTGATCAAACCCAGCCTAGTTGGAGCCTGGTAACTTAGCCCCCTCTGAAAAAAAAATCTCAAGGGCATAATAACCTTGTGAAAAAACCAACTTTGTGACACTTAGCCACCACAGATGCTAAGTTTACTGGTCTATCCTTTCCAGGCGTTTCTTTGCAGCCCTTCTTGAATAATGGTTACATATTTGCTACCCCTCCAGTCTTCTGGGACCTCACCCATGGCTAACAATAATACAACAGTATCTGCCAGGGCCCTTGCAATTTCTTCTAAATGGAGATTAACTTTCTACTTCACTGTTTTCTCTGGTAGATTCCCCACCATTGACATAAGACTCACTGGTCCATAGTTCTCAGATCTAATCCACTTCTTGTAAAGTGGAACCACATTAGTTGTCCTCCAGTCATCGGCACCTCCCTGTGGTGAGACAATTTAAACATTTGAGTCAGAGCCCTTGTAAATTTCACACACTTTTCCTTTTTATATGGTCCTAAAGATTCCAAGATATCTAAGGTTGTCTGAGCTTGATGCACCTACATTTCACCCTACAGGGAACATGTTGGGCCTGTACTGTCCCCAACACCAGAAACATCTGGCTGTTCCCCTAAGTAATGGAGTCCCTAATCACTATTGCTCCTGCTCTCTTCTTCACCCCTTCCTGTTCAGTCAGGTGGCTGATGGTACCAGAAGCCTTGCAGTTACTGCAGTCCCTTAAGGTACAGTGCCCTTCTCAGCCTTCAGAATGGAAAACTGATTTGTGAGCAGGATGCCAGGCGTATCCTACATGTCTGTTGGTCACCCATTCCCTGCTTTACTCCAGTTGAGGTGTGAGCCCTTCTCTAAACATGCTATCCACATTTCTGTTAGCCTGGCAGATGTGCCACAGTGTATTCAGCCACCACACAAGCTCCAAACTTTAGAGCTTGAGTTTGTGCATTTGGGAACACTTTCTGCAATGTGATCATGCTGGACGCTGGTAGAGCCTATGACTCCCTTCATGTGACAGAACATATATTCTACTCAGCTGCCCTGTCCTGCCTTGATTAAACTTTATTTGTCTAATTAGCTTAATTTAATGTTATCCCTCCATAACTTCTTTAAATAACTTTGATTCAAAGGAGAGTTCTTTAAGGTAGTTCCCTTACTGGCCAATCAGCATGCTGCTTTCCTGTGACATTCCTCTGATCCTTTTTGCTAATTCAAAATGAATAAGCTTTTATAATCAGTGCTCCCCCACATGCCCCAATGCTGAACTGACTCCAATACTGATCTGGCTCCAATGTAAGTGCAACAGCATCTGAGGAGCAGGAAAATCGACATTTTGGGCAAATGCCCTTCATCAGGAATCCTGATGAAGGACTTTTGCCCGAAACGTTGATTTTCCTGCTCCTCGGATGCTGCCTGACCTGCTGTGCTTTTCCAGCACCACTCTAATCTTGCAGTACCCAGCTGCTCCAAGGTAAGTGAGCAGATTGAGATTAACATTGAATAGTTCTCGAGAGAGAACACAGCCAGTGAAGAAGCTCTAGAAACCTAGAGATTCTACCTGTCATGGAAGAGCTGGATCTTAAATCTGCAGCAGAGCTCCTTAGCTAATCTGGAAAGTTGCATTTATTATACTTTTCATAGAGACTTATAACTTTTTTGAAAAGAGCCATATGGTCATAAAGATCAATAGCGCAGAAAAAAGGCCTTTTGGACCATCATGTCTACACCAGTCAAAAACAACCATCTAAATATTGTAATCCCATTCTCCAGCATTTGGCCTATAGCCTTGTATGCCTTGGCATCAGAAAAGTACATCTAACTACTGCTGAAATGCTATGAGGGTTTATGCCTGTACCACCCTTATAGGCAATGAGTTCTAGACTCCCACCATTCTCTGGGTGAAAAAGCTTTTCTTAGACCTCCTCAAAATTCTGCCCCTTTTACCTTCAATCTATGCCCCCTGGTTATTCATGTCTCCATCAAGGAGAAAAGTTTTTTTTTCTGTCCACCCTGTCTATGCTCCTCATAATTTTAAACATCCAAATCATGTCCCCTCTCAATCTGCTCTCAGGACAACAATCTCTTTTCATTACTGAAACTCTCCAGGTCAGGCAACATCTTGGTAAATCTCCTTTGGACCCTCCCAGAACTGCGCACAATACTCTAGCTGTGGCCTAACCAATGCTTTATACAGTTCCAACATAACCTCTCTGCTCCCAAACTCTATGCCTTGAATAATAAACACAAAGTATACCATATGCCTCCTTAGCCACTTTATCCACCCATCCTGATACCATAAATAATCATTGATTTTTCCAAGGGTCCAACCATTCATCATGAATCCCCTTGTCTCCTTTGTCCTAAGGGATATGAATTTCCCAGCAATTAATCCAAACAACAAGATTTAATGTTTTACTTGATTGATTGATTTATTGTCACAAGTACCAAGGATACAGTGAAAAGCTTTGTTTATAAGCAGTACAAGAAGATCATAGTCAGCAAGTACAGATCAAAAAGACTTAGACAGAGGCATACATTGAACAGGGCTTGTGCTTGGTGAGATCAGGGTTAGCAAGATCAGTATTATTTGAGGCTGGAGAGAAAAGAACATTATTAATAATATTTACAGATTTTGAATTTCAGTTTAAAAATGTAAAGCAATTATAAAAAATGTTCATGTTCGATTGACTGTAGGGATTGTGTGACTCCTTGTGTAGGGAGCTCACAAGGTGACACAGTGTTGGTGCCATCTTGAATCTAACTTTGACAAACAGTTAAATCAACATAGACTGAACGTTAATAAATTGCCAAACAAATTATAGAAAACTTCGTCTGTAGTAGCTTGCTAACAAAAATGAAACACCATATCATATTTACATGTTCTTGTAGACTCTCAGTGTATATGTGTCAAAAGTCTTCCAGCAAATCAATGGGATCTCTTCTCCCTTTTCTGCCCCAGGAAGAATCTTCCAGTGTCCTTTGAAATAAGGCTCCCCTTTGCTCAAACTCCTGAACATAATTGAAAGGGCACTGATTAATGCACATGCAGTCCTTTGCTTCGGCCTGGTATAAAAATATCTGTCTTCAGTCAGGCTGCCTCTACAGGCACCTTCCCCTTTGTGTTCAGATGTTAGAGCTCACACATGATTTTCAATAAAGCCCCTGTCCTCATAGCAACCGACTCACTTAGACAGATTCCAAATGCAAAACTCCAAGTGACGAAGCAATATTGTTTGAACACATCAAGCATAAGAAGCAATATTCCTGCAGCAAACCACGCAAACCTCTTCAGAAGGGAATGGGTTTGTCTCAGGAAATACATCATGCAAAGACTATGACCCAACACACGGAAGTATAATATTGTGGCATCTTCCTGGTGAGCATGGTGAGAAAGCTATTTGACCATGTTGGTTCTGCCAAACTACAGATCTTATCTGAAGGCATTTAGCCTGAATCACTGAGTGGTTTCAGAACAGGATGATCCACATTCAATATATTTTTTGTAGTGCAGCAGCTCCAAAAATAAAGTGCTATCAACAAAAGAAACCATTATATGCATTTGCTTTCATTGATCTCCTCATAGCATTTAACCATGTGAGTAGATGTGGTATATTTAAGCTGCGTGGGAGAATTGTCCACCTACTGAAGCTTCTTAGTGTTATCTGCTCCTTTCATGGTGACGTGATGGAAAAGGTCAGCTGTGATGGTGCAAAATTTGAATCTTTTGGGATCTGTAGTGGGGTCAAATGTGATTGTGCTTAAGCATTGATACACTTTGGTCTATTCTTCTATTGTTAATGGTCAGCTCACCTTCAGAGAGAGTTAGCTCCTATATACCGGAAATGACTGAAACCTGCTCAGCTTTGTTGGCCTGAGATCCAACACAATCATGCTGAATTTTTCATCAGTGAATTCCTCTACCTCAATGCTGTCACATTAGCATTTATATCTTAAGGACGCCTTCAACAGCAAGTAGTCAAACTCTCTTGTGTCTATAAAGAGATTGTTTTGACTGTCAGCATCGGGAAAATTAATTTCATGGTCTAGGATGTTACCATACTGCCATCTATCAGTATTAACAATATGGTGCTGGATATTGTCAATAGCTATTATTATGGACCACACCAATCCCCCTCAAAACAGATCAAGGAGATAGCCTGGACCATAACTTTTACCATACTTAAAAGCAAGGGTCAGCTGCTGCATTCCAGATGTGATTTGTTCAGTTAAACTACTAGGCTTTAAGCAAACTACACTTTAGTCTTCATTAATCTTAAAATACAAACAAAAAAAGAATTGTCATAACTTTAACAAAATACTTACTTTTATTTAACTACTACTCATCAACTGTTCCAGTACAGCAGCATCCCATAAGTACCCTTAGCAAAGGTATATTCAGCAAAACAGATCTCCCTCCTTTTGCTATCTTCTCGAGTTCTAGAGAAGGAACAGTGACAGAATGAATCTAGCAACAGAGAGAGACAGCAAGCTTATTGCAGCAGCAGAGGGAAAGAGCTGTACGTAGCAGCTTCAGCTCCAGGGACCCCAATTTCAACAACTGAAAACCAAAACTAAAACCTTGAGTCTGAGTAAGCCTGACTCCTGCTTCTTTTGTCTATTTTTTAAGAGTTATTTACTTTGCTTTTCATGGAGCAGTCACCTTGCACCAGGTTAACAATCCCTCCCTGAAAGAGAAACAGGACATAACAAGTCCTTCTTATTCCCAGATATCTCCCCATGTGATTGCAATAACTCTCTCCAGTCAAATTGATTTTCCTCTGGAAGGTAACTTATCCCCCAGTTTTTTGAGAACTTGCTCATTATCCATTTTAATTTGAGGACTGTCAAATTCGGAATTATCTGGATTTAGTTCTTCTCCCTGAGTTGATACCAGTAACACCTTCTACTTTTGCTTTTCTTCTCAATCAAAATGCCATTTGAGCAGAGTCACATGGCACACTCTGGGAGTGTACCTGCTATCTGGCATTCTTATCAAATATTTCACCTCACTCAATTTCCTTTTGACTTGATACGGTCAACTAAACCTTACCATTAAAAGATCACCTACTACTGGTAACACTTTATTAGCACTGGCCAAATTACAAATTTTTGATAGTTCTGAGGAAGGGTCACTTGACCTGAAACATTAACTCTGATTTCTCTCCACAGATGCTGCCAGACCTGCTGAGTTTGATTGATTGATTTGATTTATTGTCATATGTATCTAAGTCGAGTGAAAAGCTTCATTTGCAAGCAGTACTGGCAGATCATTGTAAGCAAGGCATACAGGTCGCAAGGGTGAAAAAAGCTTGGACAGAGTAAGACATACAGGCTACACCACACAGGGTGTATGGGAGATAAGACCAACATTAACAAGGTCAGCATTATTTGAAGTTAGAGAGTCCATCCATCAGTCTAATCATGGCAGGGAAGAAGCATTCTTGAATCGACTGGTGCATGTGTTCAAGGTTCTGTATTTTCTGCCGAACGGAAGAGATTGTGGGAGAGCATTACTGGGGTGGGATGGGTCTTCTCTAGTGTTTTATGGTCCTGGGCAGAGTAGATGCCGTACCAGGCTGTTATGCACCCGGACAGTATGCTTTCTACAGGGCATTCGTAAAAGTTGGTGAGGGTTCTTATGGGCTTGCTGAATTTCTTGAGCTACCTGAGGAAGAAGCAGCATTGCTGTGCTTTCTTGACAGTTGCATCTAGATAGAAAGTCCAAGACAGGTTGTCGATTATTGTCATTCCGAGGAACTTGACACTCTCAACCCCCTCAATATCAGCTCCATTGTTGTAGATGGTGATGTGTGTCTTTATCTTTCTGAAGTCAATAACCAGTTCTTTAGTTTTGCCAACATTGAGAAAGAGAGAGATTACTGTCATTGCACCAGCTCTCCAAGCACTCCATCTCCTTTCTGTATTCTGACTCAGGGTTGTTTCATATCCATCCTACCACAGTGGTGTCATCAGCAAACTTGTAGATAGCCTTCATTCGGGATGTGTGAATGAAATTCCTTTATAGTCTTGACTATAGGCCATTAACATGGTCTTTTAAAGTTTGATGCCACCGTTCTAATGGTCTCTGGGATTCTAGATGGTATGCAGTGGATTTGATTCCTAAGCTATCCATAACTTCCTTGACTAAGTTTGAATTACAATCGGATCGAGTATTAAATTCTATTTCAGTGGGTAGTCCATATCTCGTGAAAAATTTGAATAACTCTTCTACAATTAGTTTAACCATGATACTGCATAGTGGAATAGCCTCTGGAAATCTAGTAGAAACATTCATTATGGTCAATGTTGCTGATTCCCACTTCTTCTTTTAGGAAGGGGTCCAACACAATCAATAAAGACTCTTGTAAGAAGTTCCTCACATGCTGGAATCAGTATTAAGGGTGCCGATTTTATCACTCCCTAAGGTTTTCCTATTAACTAACATGTGTAACATATCCATCAAAATTCAACAATATCTTTATGCAGTCCAGGCCAATAAAAATGTTTTTGCATTTTGGCTTGAACTTTCCTTACTCCCAAATGCCCTCCTATTGGTAATTCATGTGCTACCTATAACATCTCATTTTCATAATCCACTGGTTGGACAACTTGATGAACTTCTCCCCATTTATCATCCACTGAACATGTAATGCTCACCATTTCCTCTTCAGCACTTCATTTGTATGATTGTAATATTCAGGAATACAATCAGATTATTCTTCTGTGTATGCTTTAGTTTTTCATCTTTCTATTGTAATTCAGTGAACTTCTCTGAACTAAAAAGATCTACTTTATCCTCCATGTATTCTTGTTTTTTTCTCAACTATTTGATCAAACATTTTTTTATGATAATTGAACTTCAACTTCCTTATCTTTATTCTTTGATTTCTCCTCTTGTTTCAACCTGTGGCTTTGTGACCGTGTTACCACTGTGATGCTATGGCCTTAAGAGGTGTATTTTGTCCTTTTTTTCTTGAAGAGAGGTTCAGACAGAAGTGTAGAGCAATCTGTTCCAAGCCCATAAAGTAAACAGTTTGTGATGCGTCGGGTTTGCTTTTAAAGTTGGAACAATAGAAGCAGCATGAATGGGTGGAGTCAGATGTCAATAAACCAAGGTTTTAGTTTAGCTTTCTGTAGTTGCTGAAAGTTGTTGGAAGTTCTGTAGTTGTTGAAGAAGCTGGAGTTCTCTTTCTCTGCCAGAATTTTCTCTTTATGTTCTTTCCTCCTGGCCTGGAGAAATATTGCATGTGAGATAATTTATTTTACTCAATTCGCCTTTGCCAAAGGTGCATTTAGGAGATGTTACTATATTGTAACAGTTGCTGTATAGTAAATAGATAATCTATTATTCTGTTCAGTTTTCTAATAGAGTTAAAGTTTGACAAATTCTTCGATCTTTTGTTTTTATTTTAGATTATTGTTTTGTAGACTGAGAAATGTTTTGCTTAAAGCCGAGTAATGTAAACAATCAAATTATATCTGAAACACAGCAGCTTTCACCTTTAAATTAAAAAAAGTTAAGATAGGGTTATGGGCCGGGTGTTGGCAAGTGGGACTAGATTGAGTTGGGATATCTGGTCGGCATGGACGGGTTGGACCGAAGGATCTGTTTCCATGCTGTATATCTCTATGACTCTGTGACTCTATATAGGTTACCTCCTTGATATATTTGAAGGGGGGTTGATCTGGTCATAACACTGCAGAGTCAGGAAAAATGTCAGGCTCATCATCATCATCTACTTCCTACAACACCTCAGTTGTCTGATTTTTCACTGGCTTTTCAACCACAGTATGCATCACTCCCATCTATGATCCAGCAATATCATTAATGCGGATAAACTGTAGTTCTGGAAACAGGCACAACAAACCCCTCTTGAAGGCACATCTCATCACACTAAGCATACCTAGACTCCACAATACCCACAGATTTGTCACTGATGCTGTCATGACACACGTATTTCAAAAACTGCAGATGTTATTCCAAATTGAATTAGAGAGTGTGGAACATCTACAACCTGTCTACAATCCACCAAACCTGTCTTATCCATGAACTCCCTTACATAAGTGAGACATTAACAATGTACACTAGGCAGGAGAAAAGGTTGAACAGCCTCCACTTCACTTCTCTCAAATCCATTGTTGGTTTCTCTTTACAGGATAAGATCATCAACTCAGAGGTTCTGAAGCATGAAACTGCCATTGGTTTGCGCTCACTACTAAGCCAATGACATGACTCCTAGCTCAACCACATTAATCAGAAGGCTGACGATCATGTAACAAAAGATCCCCCCGTATGTCGAACTGGCCACTGCTGCATGTCCATTATTTTACTACAACGTACCACATAGTGAGATACGAAGATGGTGAACATTGACACACACAACAGTCACTGATGGCCATGATGTCTGGTTGTTCCATGTTTGGAGGACAATTAGAACAGGTGAGGAGAAACAGAAAGGTCAGTGCACAGAGACCACGCAGAAAATAAGGACTGGAGAGTGTGCAGAGGCGATTCACCAGGATGTTGCCTGGGGTGGACAGTCTCAGTTATCAGGAGAAACTGGATAGGGTGTGCTTGTTTTCACTGCAGCAGAGGAGGCAAAAGGATGTGCTGGTTGAGGTTTACACAATTATAGTAGGCATAGGCCGAGTAAATCATGGGAATCTTTTTCTCTATATCAGACATGCCTAAGACTAGAAGGCTCAAGTTTAAAGTGAAGAATAAATGGTTTGGCGGAGATCTGAGGATTTTGTTTTTATCCAGAGGGTGGTAGAAATATGAAACACACTGCCTGAGAAGGTAGTGAAGGTAGATGCTCTCACAACATTTAAAAAAGCCTCTGGATGAGCACTTAAGATGCTAAGGCATAGAAGACTATTGACCAAGTGCAGATAAATGGGATTCGTGTAGTTTTAATATTTGTTGGTCGGCATAGACATGGTAGGTTGAAGCATCCATTTCTATACTGTATGATTCTATGTCTCTAAATCGTGCAACTTCTCACCACATTGTCGTCCTCTGTAGCAAACGCATCAGGAACTACTTGGCCAGATTTGGACCCCTTGAGTCACACCAGACAATGATAACACAGAATTAATCATCAAGATGAAAACTTTTATCACATGAGATAGAAGACTGCTGAATTTGAAGGATGTGCATTTGGAATGCAGATGGTCCATATATCTGGAATACCTGAAGATCTGGGACAGTGGATTGTCATTCCCTCTGGAATGGTGGGTGCAAGTATTCCAAAAGCATAGAAAAGGCACCATTCCAGATCTTGACACTGTCAGAGTTCCAGATATAGAAGCATATCCAGTATTCAAGTTACACTGATACTCTGCATTCCTTTTCAAGAAGTAATCCAGCATTCCAAGTAGAGGAATGTCTAGACAATTCACTTGGAATGTCAGATTGTCCATGCATCTGTAATGCTAGATTGTCCATGTATCTATAATCTAGATCTGTCCCTGTATCTGTGAGGCTTCAATACTCTGGAATTCTGTATGTACACAATACCTGAGGTTCTGGGATGATGTTATCTGTACATAGAAGTCTGGGATGTGTGCAGATCTGGGTGCTGTATTGCTCCCCAGGAGAAGTATTGAATGTTGTCAATAATAATGAAATCACTGCATCTATAATATTGGGTTGGCTTTGTATCTGGATTGCTGCATTTCCCAGCTATCTGCAGTGCAGGATGTCTATGATCTGGGAATGCTCAATGTCCATGTTTCTGGAGTGCTTGACACTCTGCAGATTTTTTTAGGATTGTTTGTAAACTTAGTGGGCATTTCTGGACTCTGGATTGTTGTATAAATATCTATAGAATTCTGGATGTTCTTTGCATTTGGAAGATTATACTGTTTGTCAATCTGGATTGCTGACTATTGTGAATTTGGAATGCTGAGTGCGTTTATACATAGAATTCTATGTTGCCTGTTTAGCTGAAATTTGCAAAGACTACATAATTGGATTGGAATTCTCAATGTGTGTACTCTGGGAATGGTCTGTGAGTCCAGCTGGATTTTCAGTGTACATGGAATGCCTAATCATCTGGAGCACTGGATGTCTAGGTTAATGCATTACCTGTGTATTCAGTGTGCTCCATTGTCCAAGTATCTAGATTTCTATCCTTCTCAGAACGCAGGGTGCCCATGTAGGCAAATTGTTAGTATAATGGCATCTGGAATATAGATTTTCAGTGTCTATGGGAGATTGGATTATCCTTTTTACCAGAAATGCCGGATTTTCTTGACTCTGATATTAGTTTTATTGTTTGATCAAGATTGATTGACTGTATCTCTGTAAACATCATGTGCGGCTGGAGAACACGATGTCCGTGTGTCCCTGACCTTGACTTCAATTTGAGCTTCATTGTCTACTGGAATTGGCTCCACCTGAACCTTCCTGTTTGCAGTTGGGTGTTGCATGGGGCTGCACCAATCAGTGCTTCAATACTCTGGAATTCTGTATGTGCACAATACCTGAGGTTCTGGGATGATGCGTTATCAGTACATAGAAGTCTGGGATGTGTGCAGATGGGTGCTGTATTGCTCCCCAGGAGATAATATTTTACCTCAGTATGGTTCCAGCGGTAAAACCAATTTCTGAATGTATGTCTCAGGTATTCTGCCATTCAGCTAAATTGTGGTGTTAGGGCTGTGTTGTTTGTTGGACAAGATGAAAAACCAAACTTGTTGGGTTGTATTTTTTTTGAATGCGCATAAAAGCAGACATGAAAGGTTTACTCTGACTCAAAGCTCATTTTTCTCCTATTTCGGCTTCTTCTATGCAACATAACTTCGTTTTGTTTGTGTTTTGTAACCAAACAGTGTGCTGTGGTCACCAGCCAGATTGGAGATTAAACCGAACGGGCATAGCCTCGTGCCTGATGAATGAGGACGCTCCACCTAAAAGCAGCTCTCCCTTGTCTCTGTTCACTGTGTCTCACACCTGCACACGGGTGCTGGGGAAAAATAGTCTGGGAGGTTAAGAAGAAAAAAAACAGGAGTGTTAGAGATGTAAAAAAAATAAAAGCGGCTCTCACGCTATGTTACTTTGGCAGGAGGCACTTAACATAAACGAGAATTCTAAAAGTGCCCTAAAATAACTCGGATTGGAATTTGAATCATTTCATGACTTACTTGGTTTTAACTGTGTACTATGAACAGCAGGAGAAGGATCAGGCAAATTGTCATAAATAAGCTGTTGTCTTCGATCACAAACGTCTGTTAGCATTGGACGGTTTTGCAAAGTTTTCTGAAGCTGGCTCTGCATGATGAAACATAAGGATGTTTGTGTACAAGATAAAGAAATGCACCACCGCCCCCCCCCCCCCACCTCGCACGCCTTTTCCAAGTCCTGTGGGGATTCTGTTTTTGTTGGGTGAGTGGATTTGGGGGTGAATGTACGATGCCAGGTTAAAGCTGCGGCTATAACTGCAATGTGGACGGCGCGCTTTGTGTCTGTGAACTTTTCATGTTTCTGATACAAAACAAACCCGACAGCGGCATTCTGTTGCAATCAACAACGTTGTGCTACCAGACCTGCTGAGTATTTCTAGCACTTTTTAGATGATTAGATTACTTACAGTGTGGAAACAGGCCCTTGGGCCCAACAAGTCCACACCGACCCTCCGAAGAGCAACCCACCCAGACCCATGCCCCTACATTTTACCCCTTCACCGAACACTCTGGGCAATTGAGCCTGCACATCTTTGTGACTGTGGGAGTACTTATTCTGCTTTCATTTCCGGAATCCAACATCCGCAGCACTTCACTTTCCGAAAGATTGAAGTTTGCACCTGAAAAGTTACCCGTTTCTCTCCCCATTGATGCTGCCTGATTTGCTGAGCATTTCAAGCGCTTTCTAATTTTATTCCAAATGGTTCTGCCCTGTACATTCGGAGGTTAAAGGAACCATTATCCTTTTTGCCAATAAAGTAAACTGGCGTGAGCAACAATTGAAGAAGTTGCTGATAAATTATAACCTGCTGCTGATGCCACTGAATGATGGTCCATTGTTTGTTCTTTCTCAGACCGAAGTCTCGTGTTACTGAAAAGTAAGAATTTACAAAGTAAACGAGATGATGCCTGAAAGGCAGCATGGTGTAAACTAACCTCTTTTTAAAAATTAATTATAAAACTCGAATATCCATAACGCAGAATAAATCTATCCGGCTGAAGAATGTTTCTGTATTGAAAAAAATTCAGTAGTAACAACCGCTTCAAATAGAATTGCAAATATTTTTATGTAAAATCTTGTGCCGTACACCCAGTCTGGCGTGTAGGAAATCTCGGGACCTGTCATGCAATCCGTGTACAAATGGTCATTTTAATGGAAATCCGGTAAAAATGCACGTCCCGGTGATTTCATCTTTAGCTGTGCTTGCAATCCAATGTAACCATACAGCCTATCCCTCAAAGTTAGTTTCCCGCTTGCATCAGTTCGGGCAGATCTGTGGGGAGAGAGCGCGGTTCAAGTCTTGACAGCTAGTTTATAATTTGCAAGTCGCCTGTCAATAAATCATTTGCTCTGCCAGGGTGAGCTAATTGCATTATAAACGTTTGGATAGTAATACTGGAGATGCAGCGAGCCCACACCATTCAAGAAATGCCTGGAGCCGATAGTTATCGGCATTCAGACTGCCAAGCCTTAAAGCCCGGCAGTGTGTGAGCCCTCCTGGGACTGGAGGTAGGTGCGCTTCGCTTTGTTTCCATTCAGTTGTTTCTGCCCCGTCATCCTGTGTGTGTGCTGCGTGAGAATGGTGCTTGCCAGCTTTGGGAGCCGTGCACCTTCTAAGATCCAGCCCTGAGGAATGAATAGCCTCCTGCACTTTCCCACCTGCACTCCTTCTGCGTCGCGAGAGACTTCATTTTGTTTTCTTTTTGACTGGGCGAATAATTGTACACTTTATTCAACGCTTGCACTCATGTCGCCTTGTCACTGGGTTATTTCAACAATAAATATTCCTTACACCTATCAATATTGAGACACACAAACCGGTCCGGTTTTTTTCTCTCCGTGATAAAACTGTTGAGAAAGAATATAAATGTTCATCTAACGCTTCCAAGTGGCGTGGGGAATTCTACAAGAGGTGCCTGCAGACTGCACTGATGTGATCCTGACAGGCTTGATCTGATCTGTCTTCGCCTGGTTCTTGTTATAATAGTCACTTGCTGCTAGGTGGCTCTGTGCCCGCGGTGACCTCCAGATAGATACAGGCAAGTGCCAAAACAACCCTTCAAACCTCCGCAAAGGTCAAACTGAGATAACTCCGGGCACTCATGGCTGCAGGCTTACATCCGGTCCTTCTTTATCTCGCTGTGAGAGGTCCTGTTTTGTATTGCTGTGTTTGAGGGCAAGTTCCTGGAAAATATTTCCAGAAGAATTCTGTCACAAACGAGGGAAAAGGCCATAAACATTGTTCAGTTTTGCAAATCGGCTGATTTAGTGAAGGGATAAATGCCATAGATAAAAGGTGCCGGCCTATTCTCCCAAAGTGCTCCAACGCAATAACTTTGCTGTTATCTTATCTCGAGGTGATGATAGCACCTAATGCATTCAGACGGAGTGAGTTTACTTAGGAGTTATTGATTAAGTCAAAGTGCAGTCCATTCACAGGCAACAAATTTACAGAATCCAAATGAATCGTCCCTCGTTAAACCTGGAATTACGCCTTTCTGCACAACTCTAATAAAGAATCATTAACATCTATTTCGCTTTGTCTCGAAGAAGAGGATGAATATAGTTGGGTGAAAGTTGTATAGTTCAGGGGCGTTTTAACGATTGTGCCAAAATTGCATACGGGTGCGAGAGCAGTCGCAAGTCAGATTGTGAATAGAGTCCTCGAGATGTACAACACTGAAAAAAAAACTTCAGCCCAACTGGTCCATGCTGACCAAATATCCTAAATTAATCCATTTGCCTGCACTAGGCCCATATCCCTCTAAACCCCGCCTATTCATATACCCATCCAGATGCCTTTTAAATGTTGTTATTGTGCTAGCCTCCTCCACTTCCTCTGGCAGCTCATTCCAAACATATACCAGCCTCCACCTGAAAAAGTTGACCCTGAGGTCTCTTTTTAAATCGTTCCCCTCTTACCTAAACGTATGCCCTCTAGTTCTGGACTCCCCCACCCCAGGGGAAAAAAATTGTCTATTTATCCTATCCATGCCTCTCATAATTTTAAAAATCTGCTTAAGATCACTCCTCAGCCTCCGACGCTCCAGGGAAAATAGCCCCAGCCTGTTCAGCCTCTCCCTCTAGCTCAAACTCTCTAATGCTGGCAACGTTCTTGTAAATCTTTTTCTGAACGCTTTCAACTTTCACAACATCCTTCCAATACCAGAAAGACTAGAATTGCATGCAATATTCCAAAGGTGGCCTAACCAAGGTCCTATACAGCGGCAACATGACCTCCTAACTCCTATACACAAAGGTCTGACCAAACATTCTTGTCACTATCCTATCTACCTGCAAATCCACTGTCAAGGAACTACGAACCTGCACTCCAAGGTCTCTTTGTTCAGCAACACTCTCCAGGACCTTACCATTAAGTGTATAAGTCCTGTTCTGATTTGCTTTCCCAAAATGCAGCACCTTGCATTTGTCTAAATTAAACTCCATCTGCCACTCCTCAACCCATTGGCCCATCTGATCAAGATCCTGTTGTAATCTGAGGTAACCTTCTTTGCTGTCCACTATACCTCCAATTTTGATGTCATCTGCAAATTTACAACTATGCCTCACATGTTCACATCCAAATCATTTATATAAATGATGAAAAGCAGTGGACCCAGCAGCGCTCCTTGTGGCACACCACTGGTGGGTTAAATATCTGTGATTGTTATAATTAGATTCCCCACAGTGCAGAAACAGGCCCTTCGGCCCAACAAGTCCACACCAATCCTCCGGAGAGTATCCCACCCAATCTCATTCCCCATTACTCTACATTTACCCCCGACTAATGCATCTAACCTACACATGCCTGAACATTATGGGCAATTTAGCATGGTCAATTCACCTAACTTGTACATCTTTGGATAGTGGGAGGGAACCCACACAGACACAGGGCGAATGTGCAAACTCCACACGGACTGTCGCCCGAGGCTGGAACCGAACCTGGGTCGCTGGTGCTGTGAGGTAACAGTGCTAACCACTCAGCCACCGTGCCGCCCAGTGGTCGAAAAATAAATGTGATTTTAAAATCAAAGGGATAAATAAAACACGAATGCATCCACATTATGATTATATAATTCAATATATGTTGATAGTTTGGTGCTTGATCCGGTTAAATAAGCTGGAAATGCAGGACAATGAAAAGTTGCGTGACTAAATTTTCGCCATTGCCTTGCAGTCCCTCAAGATCTTCTCCTTCACCTTACCGGAAGGTTCAAAACAGAAGTTGATCAAATCCCTGAAGTGTGGAACCAGGCCATTGGGCCCATGAAGAGTATTCTACCCAGACCCACCCCCTTACCCTGTAACCTGCCTTTCCCGTGGCTACACATCCCTGGACACTACGGGTAATTTAGCATGGCCAATCTACCTACCCTGCATTTTTTGGAAATGTGAGAGGAAACCGAAATACCCAGAGGAAACCTACGCAGACACAGAGAGAACGTGCAAACTCCACACAGTCACCTGGGGGTGGAATGGGACCCGGGAGCCTGGTGCTGTGAGGCAGTGGTGCTAACCACTAGTAGTGCCCATTTCGCAGCTGTATTCTTATGTAGTGGTGCTAAAAGGACAGGTTCAATCGCAAAAAAAACAAGAAAAAAATATCCAGAGGGAGGTGCAGAAATCTTTAACTTGCTTATTATTGGACCAGTAACATTCTCCCCTAACACAATCAGTATCTTAGCTATCTTAATTGTTACAGTATCCGCACGACCCTGCCATTAAAACGGGGAAAATAGCTTTCACTTGGGCGAGTGGGCATTGGAAAGATAAAAGGCTCATTGTCCTGTGAGCGGGGACCGAAGAAGGGACAGAAAAAGATTAACAAGATTTAATTAACTGAGATTGTGGGTACTTTGTCCAGCGCTGCGGATATTTGGGAAGCGATCCCAAGTAAATCAATACTTCGGAAATTGGTACATTCTAGATGAATACATGGTTAGATATCACACAAATGTAAGAAATAGGGAAGAAGTGCCATTGCTGGTTATAATAGTTCACTAGCCGCTGAAATTTCATACATTGATAACAAGTAGATCGGCCAGACATAAAAGTATGTTTGAGATAAGAGACGCATTTCGAAATCTAGCTGTGTTTAGTAAAACATTCTTCAAATTTAACCGCGAAAAAAAATGGATTGGAAAGACTCCACAATAAACTGGGATGTGCAGGAAGTGCTGAATGACCTAGCCACTCAGGATCAGAGTTGTTTACGGCGTGGAAGAGAAGGCCATTCAACCCACTGTATTCACACAGGCTCTCCGATATAGCTGCTGATTTCATGCTTTCCTTCTGCCCTCTCCCAGTAATCCTGCACGTTGTTCCTTCTCAAATACCCACACAATTCTCTTTTCAATGCCTCGCGTGAACTCACCTGATCCATGACTTCCTAGATTTTCATAACATGACAATCACTGTTCAGGGAGCAAGTGAGCTCTGCAGATGCTGGCGATCAGAGCTGAAAATGTGTTGCTGAAAAAGCGCAGCAGGTCAGGCAGCATCCAAGGAGCAGGAGATTGACGTTTCGGGCATAAGCCCTTTTTCAGCAATACATTTTCAGCAATCACTGTTCAGTGCAATTCGACGGATCTGGCCAGCTCCAGAAAACAAGCCAGAGGTGTGAAACAGCACATAACAACAACAGGAACAAAATGAGTTCAACTGAATTTGGTTTAACTTTCTTTTTATTGAAGTGTCAAAGATATATTTCATCAATGTCATTAACTGTAGGGAAATTAGAAGAGTTATTTGTAATTTATATTCAATGCAATTTTATTTCAGTGAAACAGTTGGTAAATTTGATACAGTGTTGCGCTAGAAATGGCCTTTAAACATCTAAAGTTGTTAAAGGATGGAGTGTTAGCTTGGTTCATCTTGCTGCTTAATCTCATAGGAACTCGCGTCAAGAAGCTGGTAGCTCGGCTGCAATTTGTTTCGAATATAATGACTTGTCTTTAAGTCAGATTTCTTGCCTCCTATGCTTTCCATCTCGGCCAACCTTAATTTGACCCAGACTACTCGAAAATGAAACGTTAATCTATGTCAAAGTTGTTTAATTTTTTTTGCTGCAGTGCTTTTAGACATTTGTAAGACTGAACTGTTTAAATTCAAAATAAATAAAGCTTGCAAAATTGATTTTGAAGATATACGTGGACTTTCAAGGTAAACCGAGCTGGGCACAGCCCTGTACACCTACTCTCCCAAAATGGAGTGCAAAGGTGGAGTACATTTCCATGGATAACGTCCCAATTGGGAATCCAACATCCATCAGCAAACAAGAAATAGAGGCCATAGTTTCATAAGAGCCCTGCAGTGACCCTATTTGCACAATGACCAACAGAGTATCTTACCCTTAGTGCCATGAAAGGGCTGAACTTACCTCTAAACTGGACGGGCGTAACACCCCTCTAGCGGGCTCACGTACTCCCTAATCTGCTCTCCTAAAGGGAAGCAAACGCCCATTGGATCAAGGAGTAAGTTAATGGATGGGTTTCTAAAGCTGACCTTGCATTGCTATATCTGGAATCTGATAAGACGTGTACAGAATGGCTTGTGTAGGGATCTAGAACAAGCGGAGCTGGGCCATCTCAGGGTGAAACTATGAGTCAATTGATCACGCAAGGCTGGAGATGAATGTGTTAACATCAATGTCCAAGTCTGAGATTTCCATACATGTTTCTTTGGTCAGGACACCATAGGTGATTAAATAGTTGGCAAGTAGATCGGTTGTTATCTAACCGAATGAGGGGACGAACGGCCTATTTTGGCTGCTTTGTTGAGAAGGGGTCGGGCAGGAATGGTTACAATTCCTAAAACATGGAGGAAATGCAGACGATTAGTGAAAATGCACACGGGGAGGGGAGGGGGTGTGTGTGTGATTGGGTTTCGGCGCTTTTCAGATAACAATGTTCGTGAATTTATTCGAAAACATTAAAACTCAGAAATGCTAATGACACGCGCATTAAGGGCGAAAACTTTCAAATGGTTAATCCCGTCTCAACTTATTCCGTGTGAATTCGAAGGTGCCGAGACAAAAAAAAATGTCAGCTCACCACATCTCAGGTAAAATTTAAAAGAACATTGCAGTTCCCCCCCCCCCCCCCACCCCCTTCAAGGCTGCATGTTACACAAACGGCAGCTTTAACAATGGAGGCATGCTTTTATCTTCAGGAAAATAATAAATGCAAGAACGATTAATTATACGAAAAGTGTTCAAATCCATCACAGAACTGTTCGGGTTCTTTGAAGGTTTATCACGGGCTTACATATTACTTTCTAACCAATTACCTGCATTTTCCCCCCAACTTATTGCAAATGTGACCTTTCCTTCCAATTTGATTGCAGGTTCCTGATGTGTATATACTATCTCTGTGTCTTGGAGCTGGTCATTCTCTTCGCGTGTGATGGCTGCTATTAATGTTAATACTCCCTGACGGTTGGAGCCTAAATAAGTGTTTCTGACATAATACAGAAGCTTTTGGAGGTGGGTAAACGGCCAGACGGTTTAATGAGGCGAGTTCAGCCAGCCGAGGCCATGAGTCTGACAGCCAGGCACCTTTACTCAAAGGATTGTACAGGAAGAAAGAAGTACTCTTCTCGGGCCGATATGGAGAGGTCCCCACCCCTTCAGTAGCCGCAGATATCATTGATAGAATTAAAGAGTTCAAATGAAGTATTGACGCAAAACAGGCTGCACTGTCCAATCGGTGAAATTAAACGCTGCTGTTACCACATAACCCGTGTAAAAAACAAAAATCCCATTCGGAAGCAGGTATTTAAGCTGGACGGGCCAACATTAGGTTTGTAATAGCCCCCAGTTCGCCTGTGGTGCTGAAATGGACTTGGAGTTAACAATTCAGATCGTATCTAAACTGTAGGTCAAAGGGTGGAAATGTAGGGCGCGGGATTTCCCATTTCGTGGTCCAACCTCACTCCTCCAACATGACCCTTGCAGAGTGGAGAAATGTGGCGCTGGAAAAGCGCAGCGGGTCAGGCAGCCTCCGAGGAGCAGGAGAATCGACGTTTCCGGTAGAACCATACAAAATGACCCATCCAAAACCAACAGCGTGCGGGATTGCCACCCCACCCCACGCAGCCGGTCCGCCCACCGGTTTCGCTCAATAACACAGCACGGTTAGAATTTCACGCGCAATTTTGTGATAGCGGTTGATAGTAGTTTCAACGCGTCATGTCTACAATTTAGTTCAAAGAGCCAGCAATGGAAACAGGGACAAGCCACATTGCTTCACTGGTTGAGGCAAGTCACAGAGTCATACAGCACAGAAACACACTCAGGTCCCACTCATCTGAGCTGACTGGACATCCCAATCTGCCAGCACTTGGCCAATGTCCCTCCAACCCTTCCGATTCATTTCCCCATCCAAATGCCTTTTAAATGTTGTAAATGTACCCACTTCCACCATTTCCTCTGGCAGATCATTCCATACACACACCGCCTCTCTGCCTATAAACGTTACCCCTCAAGTCCCTTTTAAATTTCCGTTCTCACCCTAAGACCTATGCTCTCTAGTCTTACTTTTCTCCACCCTTGGAAAACAAAGATCTTGACAATTTACCCTATGGTCCTAGTGTGTTGTAAAGCACTATAAGGTCACCCCCACAGCCTCCAACTCCCAGCTCCTAGGGAACCAAGCCCTAGCCTTTTCAGCCTCTCCCTGTAACTCAAACACTCATTGTACGAAGTATTCTAAAAGGGGCCTCACCGATGTCCTGTGCAGCATGAGGTATCAACTTCTTTACTGGATGCCCTGACCAATGAAGACAAGCGAGCCTAACGCCTTCTTCGCTACCTGCGACTCTACCTTGAACGAACTGTGCACCTGTACCCTAGGTCTGATGGACAGAATGGCCTACTGCCAATTCCGTTTTCTGTTTTCAGTTTTCTGTTTCTCTCACCGTACGAGAAACGGTTCACAAACCAGAATTCAAGTGAGCAGCACAATTTATTTTTCGCCATTTGTGTGATGTGTCATTTTATCGTGTGATATATACATTGTTCCAGATTAGCTAAATTACAAACATCTGTATGGGGATAACCATATCGGTCGCCAACAAATCACTGTTTGAGGTACAGATTCAAATTTGAAAGTTCAAATTTGTAAACATTCACGAAGCAATTGTAAAAATAGTCATATAAATTGCGGATTGGCCTTTTTGGGGAACTTTTTTTTAACCTCAAATTGTAACGGGATAGACTGATGTTCTAATCTACAGACGTACAACAAAGTGTAATGTTTGCAACAGCAAATGGGAGGCTACTAATGACAGAACGAGTTGCAATGTTGTCTGAATTATTCATTTCCTTTATTTATTAATTTATTCCAGTGTAATTGGGATGGTATCTGCGTCCGGGTTCTATATAATACCTTGTTAACACGTCATCACGTTTTATTCTGAATTGTTTCGACAATAAAAATACAGGGGGGAAAAAATGAACGATTGGAATTTATTTTGAAAACAAAACATAATTCGCGACCTTTAAGAATGAAGAATGACTCTATTGTCACTTACATTAAGTCATTAGAACATACAACTAATTACAGTTTAGTAAACCTCCTGATAACCAGTTTGTCAAAACAAGTCAAAACAAAAGGGCAGTCGTGTCTCTAAGTATATGTGGAGGCACAGGAAATATGCAGAAGAAGGCGGGCTTGTACTGATAACCGGTAAACAGACCCAATCAGACACATAGACAGGGAGACATATAAATGGATAGATGGGCAGAGAGAAATTCTGTCAACGGGTTTTACGTAAATATTAAACAATTCTTCCTTGTTCATTTTAAGGCGAGGTCTCTCGGTTTCCTGGACCAACAGCGCCCTCTTTCAGCCATAACGTATTTGTGAGACCGTGGATAGACTGACGGAAAAGGCCATCAGATTGTCTCCGAATCACTGGCTACGAAATTCGATAAACGCCGAAAACGGGCGTTGCAATTGCAGTGAGGATTGAACTCAGGACTGTTTCTTCCGAATTAAGCACATTTTGTGGTGTTTGCAAATTGAAATAATTGCAGCAGCAGCCGACATCACCTGTTAGATTTGATGTGTTTTATTCCTGTCAGATGTGCCCAGATACAGTGAAAAGTGTTGTCCTATGGGCTTTACCTGCAGATCGTAGCCATATAAGTGCATCAAGGTAACAGACCAAGTGGAGGATATAATGTTCCAGCCATCCAAAGGTTGCAGAGAGAGCTCAATAGTTGGGCCTAGGGGCCTGTTTCCACACTGTAGGGAACCTAATCTAATCTAATCTAATATTATCATAAGGAATCCATTTAAAAGTCTGATAACAGTGAGTTGCTGTGCGCTTGATCTCGGGAAATACATGACCTCATAAAGACAGCCTGCAGGACACAAAGGCAAGGGATGGAATGATTCCACAACCAATTCTGGCCAGAGAAAGACACAAGAATGCAACGAAGTGGCAAAGACTAGGTAGCACTGGAGGTCTTGGTGCAAGAGATGGAGAGTGGGTTCATATGTCATCTAATTCTGGATTAGTGGTGCTGGAAGAGCACAGCAGTTCAGGCAGCATCCAGGGAGCAGCGAAATCAACGTTTCGGGCTGCCTGACCTGCTGTGCTCTTCCAGCACCACTAATCCAGAATCTGGTTTCCAGCATCTGCAGTCATTGTTTTTACCTCATATGTCATCTGACCACAGTGCTGGTGCCAGATCCCCTCAGGCCAAGCATGCTGAAGCAGTGACATCAAATATCAAAGCCAGGGTTCCAACTTCAAGGGAAGTTCAATAACCTCACAGGTCAGGATCCATGCCGAAATCTTCAAATGCCACATCCTACCATGTGCACCATTAGTCTCAAAAGTCCAGAGAAGAAAGCTTTGTTTTATGAGACGAGATTGAGCAGTTTACTTACTAGAGTTTAAGGTAAAAGGAGATCTCATTGTTGAATATAAGATCACAGAATCCCTACAGTGTGGAAGCAGGCCACTGAGTCCCTCTGAACAGCATCCCAACCAGACCTACTTCCTACCCTATTCCTGATAACCTGCATTTCCCATGGCTAATCCACCTAGCTTGCACTTTCCTGGACACTATTGGCAATTTAGCATGGCCAACCCACCTAACCTACACATCTTTGGACCGTGGGAGGAAACTGGAGCACCCGCAGGAAATGCACAGGGAGAATGTGCAAATTCCACACAGACAGTTGCCTGAGGGTGGAATTGAAGTCAGGTCTCTGGCGCTGTGAGGCAGCAGTGCTAACCACTGAGCCATAGTGCCACCTTAAAATGCTAAAGGGAATTGAACAAAATACACATAAAACAGATATATTTCCTTTGTGGGGCAATCTATAATGAGCGGTCATAGTTTTAGTCTAAAGGGAACAGATTTAAAACAGAAATTAGGAGGAATTACTTATCTGTAAGGGTCAGGAATCTGTGGAATTCACTACCCCAGAGTGCAGTGGATGCTGAGACACTTGAGTACATTTAAGGAAGAGGCAGACAGATGTTTAGTCAGTAATGGGTTAAAGGGTTATGAGGAAGAGGCTGGAAAGTGATGTTGAGGCCAAGGTGGCATCAGCTACAACCCTATTAAAAGGTGGAGAAGATTCGAAGGGCTAAATTGGCTATTCTTGCAGATTCTTATGTTCAATATTGCTCAATGCAACCCAGCCAGGCAACTCACCAATTAAAAAAAAAACAACCCATCAATTACAACCATATTCCTAACAGTTATATGCCTGAGGTCACTGTCACATAGTTAGCACTGCTGCAAGCCTCACAGCAATATCCCATGACCTGCACAACTGTCAGCGATCTAACCATGACAACCATACCACCCAAAATGCATTGCAACACATTCACTACCATACTTCTTGGTGTCTTGCAGGACAAGGGACACGTAAGCAGGCTCAACAGGATCAAACTGTGATAGGAAAACCATGTCTTTAGCTTGTTGGAAGAGGCAGCAGTTTCCATCATCGAAATAGTCATAGAGTCACAGAGTCTGACAGCATGGAGTCAGGCCCTTTGGCCCAAACTGGTCCATGCCAACCAAAATATAACCCCATTTCCCTGCACTTGGCCTATATCTTTCTAAACCTTTCTTATCCATGTATTTGTGCAAATAACTTTTAAATGTTGTCAATGTACCCACCTCAACTACTTATGCTGGCAGCTCATTCCATGTGCATACCATCCCCTGTGTAACTTTAACTGATGACCTCCAGTCCTTGATTTCCCAACCCTGGGAAAAAGACTGAGTGCATTCACCCTATCAATGCTTCTCATGATCTTATACACGTCTGTAAGATTCTCCCCCTCAGTCTCCAAAGCTGTAAAGAAAAAAAAAATCCCAGCTTGTCAAACCTCTCCCTATAACTCAGACCTTTGAGTCCTGGCAACATTCTTGTAAATTTCTTCTTCACTCTCAGTTTATTAACGTCCTTCCTTTAGTAAGATGATCAAAAGTGAACATAATACTCCTAGTGCGGCCTCACCAATGTCTTGTACAACTGCAACATAACTTCCCAACTTTTATACTCAATGCTCTGACTGATGAATCCAAAAGCCTTCTTCACTGCCCTGTCTACCTGTGACTCCACTTCCAGAGAACCGAGCATCTGAACTCCAAGGTCCCTCTGTTCCATTACACTCCTGAAGGCGTTACCATTAACCATGAAACTCCCACCTTAAATTAACTTTCCAAAATGCAAGACCTCACACATTGATATTAAACTCCATTTGTCACTTCTCAACCCACTTCCCCAGCTGATCAAGGTCCTGCTGCAATTTCTGATAACTTTCCTCACTGTCTATGATATCTTCTATTTTAGTGTCATCTGCAAACTTGCTAACCATGCCATGTACATTCTCATCCAAACCATTGATACAGATAATAAGCACAGCACCGACCCTGGAAGCACTCCTCTAGTCACAAGCCTCCAAACCGACAAGCATCCTTCCACTGTTACCGTGACTGAGGACCTGGCCAGGCACAGAGCTGAGTGAATGTTGATGAGATTCACATTCCTAACTCTCACCTCACAGTTCCTCCCCATCCCATGTGGGGCAGCGACTGCCAAGGCACAATGGGCAAAGACCACCGTCAAAGTCTTTCTGGCAAAGTATAATAAGGGTCCAACAAGATCCATTACCCCCTCCTTGCCCTATAAGGAATCTAAATAGTTTCCTGCATGAGTAGAAGATGTCCTTGTTTTGCGATTGTAGGGAAGCACTGAGCAACATCAAATTCCAATGAGTTGTTTATTTTTATTTTTACTGCATAGTCTGTATTGAACTGCTTCAGGCCCTTTTGTATGTACTTACAAATAATTTTTATGAATGAGTTATATTGTTTAAATAAAATATCCTCCCTATCCCATAATTTTTAGTTAATAAAAACATACACCCCTTGTTTACGCTGTTTTCACCCACATGGGAAAAATGGGAAGCCTTCAGAAATGAGATAATGAAAATTCAGAGAAAGTATATTCCTGTCAGGGTGAAAGGGAAGGCTGGTAGGTATAGGGAATGCTGGATGACGAACGAAATTTAGGGTTTGGTTACAAAAAGAAAGAAGCATTTGTAAGGTATAGACAGGATAGATCGAGTGAATCCTTAGAAGAGTATAAAGGCAGTAGGAGTATACTTAAAGAGGGAAATCAGGAGGGCAAAAAGGGGACATGAGATAGCTTTGGCAAATAGAATGAAGGAGAATCCAAAGGGTTTTTACAAATATATTAAGGAAAAAAATGGTAACTGGGGAGAGAATAGGACCCCTCAAAAATCAGCAAGGTGGCCTTTCTGTGGAGCCGCAGAAAATGAGGGAGATACTAAACAAGTATTTTGCATCAGTATTTACTGTGGAAGATATAGACTGTAGGGAAATAGATGGTGAGACCTTGAAAAATGTCCATATTACAGAGGATGAAGTACCAGATGTCTTGACATCGGTAAAGGTGGATAAATCCCCAGGACCTGATCAGGTGTGCCATAGAACTCTGTGGGAAGCTAGAGAAGTGATTGCTGGGACTCTTGCTGAGATATAAGTATCATTGATAGTCACAGGTGAGGTGCTGGAAGACTGGAGGTTGGCTGGAGGTGCCACTCTTTAAGAAGGGAGGTAAGGACAAGCCAAGGAACTATAGACCAGTGAGCCTGATGTCGGTGGTGGGCAAGTTGTTGGAGGGAATCCTGAGGTACAGGATGTACATATATTTGGAAAGGCAAGGACTAATTAGGAATAGTCAACGTGGCTTTGTGCGTGGGAAATCATGTCTCACAAACCTGATTGAGTTTTTTGAAGAAGTCACAAAGAGGATTGATGAGGGCAGCATGGTAGATGTGATCTATATGGACTTCAGTAAGGCGTGCGACAAGGTTCCCCATGGGAGACTGGTTAACAAGATTAGATCTCATAGAATACAGGGAGAACTAGCCATTTGGATGCAGAACTGGCTCAAAGGTAGAAGACAGAGGGTGGTGGAGGGGTGTTTTTCAGACTGGAGGTCTGTGACCAGTGGAGTGCCACAAGGATCGGTGCTGGGTCCTCTACTTTTTGTCATTTGTACAAATGATTTGGATGAGAGCACAAGCGATACAGTTAGTAAGTTTGCAGATGATACCAAAATTGGAGGTGTAGTGGACAGTGAAGAGGGTTACCTCAGATTACAACAGGATCTTGACCAGATGGGCCAATGGGCTGAGAAGTGTCAGATGGAGTTTAACTCAGATAAATGCCAAGTGCTACATTTTGGGAAAGCAAATTTTAGCAGGACTTATACACTTAATGGTAAGGCCCTAGGGAGTGTTGCTGAACAAAGACACCTTGGAGTGCAGGTTCATAACTCCTTGAAAGTGGAGTCACAGGTAGATAGGATAGTGAAGAAGGCGTTTGGTATGCTTTCCTTTATTGGTCAGAGTATTGAGTACAGGAGTTGGGAGGGCATGTTGCAGTTGTACAGTGCATTGGTTAGGCCACTACTGGAATATTGTGTGCAATTCTGGTCTCCTTTCTATCAGAAAGATGTTGTATCGAAAAGAAATTTGAAAGGGTTCAGAAAAGATTTACAAGGATGTTGCCATGATTGGAGGATTTGAGCTATAGGGAGAGGCAGACTAAGTTGGGACTGTTTTCCCTGGAGCGTCGGAGGCTGAGGGGTGACCTTATGGAGGTTTGCACAATTATGAGGGGCATGGATAGGGTAAATAGACAAAGTCTTTTCCCTGGGGTCAGGGAGTCCAGAGTTAGATGGCATAGGTTTAGGGTGAAAGGGGACGATATAAAAGAGACCTACGGGGCAATATTTTCACATAGAGGGTGGTACGTATATGGAATGAGCTGCCAGAGGAAGTGGTGGAAGCTGGTACAATTGCAACATTTAAGAGGCATTTGGAAGGGTATATGAATAGGAAGAGTTTGGAGGGATATGGACCGGGTGCTGGCAGGTGGGACTAGATTGAGTTGGGATATCTGGTCGGCATGGACGGTTTGGACTGAAGGGTCTGTTTCCATTCAGTACATCTCTACAACTCTAGGTTCAGGGCAGGCTAGAGGTGTTTTCCCAGACTATAATGTCTGGAATAGTGGATGGGCTATCTTAGTAGGAAATGCTGCTTGTTGGCTTGTGTCTGCTGGAGTTTGGAAGAGGAAAAGGCAACTTGATTGAAATATATAAAATCCTAAGGAGTCTTGACAGGATGCACGTATAAATGATTCTTCCCCTTATGGGAAAATCCAGAAACAGGAGTCACTGTTTAAAAATAAGCACTGTCCCACTTTAAACAGAAGTGAGGTGTTTTGTTTTCTCACAGAGCGTCATGAGTCTTTGGAGCTTTCTTCCTAAAAAGGTGGTGGAAACAGAGTCTTTGAAAGTTTTTAAGGTAGAGATGGATAGAACCTTGGTAAACAGGGGTGTGACAGGTTATCCAGGGTTGGTAAGAATGCAGATTGTGGTTACAATTAGATCAGCCATTGTGATTGGTACCAGGTGAACCTTGCTGACTATGAGATCCTTGATTGGGGTCATTAACCTGGCTGACCAATACAAACTGGGGAATCATGCAGCATTGCCCTTTGATATGAAGGGCACTGCTTGTCACTGGCCACTTGGGTGTTTCCTTTCTTCCTGGTGGTGGAAACTGAATAAAGATTGGTGCACCTTGTGTCTGTCACTGTGTCCCACACCTGCGCACACACAACATGGGTGCTGGGGAAAAATAAGCACTACCGCAGTTAGGCGGCAGTGTGGGGGTTAAAAAAAAGGAAAAAAAAACCCAAAAAAAATAAACAGAGTGTCAGAGTTTATGTTCACTCTGAGAGCTGGCTCTGAGGAAGCTGGACCAGTGTGCGTGTGCACAAAAAAAAGTACAAACTGGGGAATCACGCAGCATTGCCCTTTGACATGATGGGCACTGCTTGTCACTGACCACTCGGGTGTTTTCCTTTTCTCCTGGTGGTGGGATACAAAGATTTAAACACCTGTTGTTCTTCACTGTGTCTGCACACACACAGCATGGGTGCTAGGGAAATATAAGCACTACCGCAGTTAGGCAGCAGTGTGGGGGCAAGGAGAGAAAAACAAATACAAACAGGGGAATCAGGCAGCATTGATGCGAAGGGCACTGCTTGTCACTGGCCACTCGTTTGTTTCCTTTCTTCCTGATGATGGGAATTGAATAAAGATTTATACACATTTTGTCTTTCACTGGTCCTATTCCTGCACACACGCAGCATGGCTGAGAAACGAAAGTACAAACAAGGGATTCTTGCACCTGCACACGCACAAACAAAGGTGCGAAGGAATGTGAACACAAGTGCTGTATGGTGGGTGCTAGTGTGGGGACGGAAAAGCAAAAAGAAATAAAGAGGGATTCCAACTGTATTTTGATTTGAATCCCTACCCTCCTCCTTCACTTTGCTTTCCACATGAGCATTGCTTTGCTTGTTAGTGGTTCCCTGACCACATGGGTGTTTTTTTCCCTGGTGGGGGACATGTTCAATAAAATTACTTTGTACATCGTGTTCTTATTGAGTCCTCGCACTTACACACACAACACAGATGCTGTGGGGTAAATAAGCACGACTGCTGTATAAGGGGTGGGAAGGGGGGGGTGTTATTAAGTAAAATAAACAGGAGGTTTAGAATCTCCTCAAAAGAAACAAGAGATTGAGAATCTCATCTAAAAAATATAAGTAGGGAGATTTAGAATCTCCTCACGTGAGCGATTGACTCAGCTAGTTTACAGTGCACAATTAAATAAAGAGTGACTTAGTGAGGGGATACCAGCCATTAACTCATCATGTGTTTGAACACGTTTTCCTTTCAGTGCAATAAGTGCAAGACCAGGAGGTAGAAGAACGGGAAGATAGTGGTAGTGAGAAAGAACGGCTTCACTGCTCTCACACTTACAGAAACCAGTTCAGAAACTCTGTACACTATTATGTTTGTGGTTCAGCAGAACCATAAATAAAATATGAGGTAGATGGAGGGTAAACTTGAACAGGTAAAAGCTTTGTTGTTGGTCTCTCAGCTCCACAGTTTGTTTTTTGACTGCCTCCTTAGCTCTCACCTCTGGGTTAATTGGCCTAATCTCCTAAAGGGGCAGCACACACCCAACTACATACATAACATATGCTTTAGACGATGGCACACAAGTTCTGTTGCAGAGTCCTCCAATCAGGGAATCAATGAGGTGGCCTACAGTGGTAGGCTAATGGAAATGCACATTATCTGTTACATTCTCAGGCTTAACACAAACGTTGCATACAATATTGAAGAACATGGAGGAGTCAGCACTACCTGTCACAAGGTATTGCAGACAACTTGGGAGTCCAATCTTTCTAGAGTGGAAATAGTGGCTAATTCCATTTATGTACTTGTAGGCTCAAGCATAATGCACTGTCATTGTTTGATGTCTCAACTTCCACTTTACCATGAGAAAAAACCCACAAAAGATACACTGTGCAGTAGAATTCTAGATTGAAGTCATGCAAGCTTAACTTGCTGTAATGCAATCTCAAACTACTCTCACGTATGCTCGGTTTACTATCACCAAAGCAATGCAGCAATCTGTCTTCCAGCATATTATGGGGATTACTGATATGTCACTCTGAGAGGCTGCTCATGTCTCATTCGAGCCCAAACCTGCTGCCCTCTCTCAGTATGATATTGTTTGTGCTCACACTGGTGCTACAGTGCCCATGACCTTATTTTGGCTCATCTGCCAGCCAACCCAAACTGCTTTCATCTCTATCAAAGTGATACAGTCTTGAGCCTTCTGGGGCCAGAACTTCTCAAGGCTATTGCAGTCAGCCCAATAAAGATTAGAAGTCTCCTACCAGCTATGTTACAGTAATTGAGATAGCATTGTGACAGCACTAAGACAGGCAAAGATTCACAAATGATAGGCACTGAGAATACAAAAGGGTTATTTCAGCAAATGACCTTGCATTTGTATAGCACCTTCCATGATTAAAGGTATTCTGAAGCATTCTATTGTCAATAATGTTTTTGTAAATGGAGTCAGTGTTTAAGGTAAGGAATATATCATGCATAGATTCATAATGGGAAAAGTGGACAGTTTTCCATTTAGTTTTCTCACCATGAATACCACATTCACAATCATTCCACTGTGTCCTTTTAACATGTCCAAATCAAAAATTCCATCCATTGCACAGATAGGATACATCTATACCTTTCGTCTAATTCAGCACCAAGTAGTACTAAGAATTTTTAAAATTAATTCAGATCCTTCCACTAATAGGACAGACTTGGAACCGGGGCACACCCTAGTGGGAAGGGATGACTCTTTAGAACTGAGATGAGGAGGGATTTCTTCAGCCAGAGGGTGGCGACTCTGTGGAACTCATTGCCGCAGAGGACTGTGGAGGTCAGGTCATTGACAGCATTGAAGACAGAGGTAGATAGGTTCTTGATTAGTAAGGAGCTTAAAGGTTACAGGGAGAAGGCAGGAGAATGGAATTGAGAAACATATCAGCCATGATCGAATGGCCTAACTCTGCTCTTATGGCCTTACAAATGCTGAAAAACAAATAGTCATCCAGACTCCCTGAAAGCAAGCCCACAAAAATAACTCCTTTAAAATATAAATTAAAACCATGTCTCCCCATTCTTAACATAAAAAGTATATACTAACTTAAAAGTTATATGATTAGATTCCCTTCAGTGTGGACCAGTGCTGCCTCACAGTGCCAGGGACCTGGGTTCAATTCCCACCTCAGGCGACTGTCTGTAGAGAGTCTGTACATTCTTCCTGTGTCTGCGTGGGTTTCCTTCGGGTGCTCCAGTTCCCTCCCACAATCCAAAGATGTGCAGGCCAGGTGAGTTGGCCATGCTAAATTGCCCATAATGTTAAGTGCATTAGTCAGGGGGATTGGGTCTGGGAGGGTTACTGTTCAGAGGGTCGGTGTGGACTCGTTGGGCCAAATGGCCTGTTTCCACACTGTAGGGAATCTAATCTATTTGAGAAACTGATCTCAATGACACCATTAACTCACTGAACAAGCACCATTCAACGCAAACACCCGACCTAAGTGTCCAAGTTGTTGAGACCACATTTTCAAAACTGCTTGTTGTAATCCAGAGCTATTAACAGTTTGAGTAGAGTTCCAATTTTCTTTCCATGATGTGGCTGACCAGCGACCTCACCTGCTCTTACTGTGAACCAATGGCTGACAGGCTTGGAAAAATAGGGCAGCGTTCTGATGGGACAGACATTAACAATTGTTCATTTCGGAGTGATATTGTGACTTTGCTGTCAATCCGCCACTGACAAAGTGGCCCCTGACTGTACCAATGTTGTCAGCTCAACACAGTCAGCCTCCCTGGGGATCATGCAAGCCAGAGATTCCAAACATCATTGAGATCATGAAAATTCACAATCTCAACTGAACCTGGTCCTCTGGAAGGGCATCCCTCCAATCTCCTGGGCCTGATCGGCCTCGGTTTTGATTTGCTGTACACTGGTCCGGCTGCAGCTGCAAGGTTCCAGAGCTGCTGGCATTCCGGTTGAGCTTGAAGCAATGTAATTTTGTCATTGTCCCTAACAGAATGGGACGTGTAGTCAACTGGAAGACCTCCTCCTGAAGATTCTGCTGCCAATCTCACTGCCAGGAAACACAGGCATGATAGGCTGAATAGCCCAATTTTACGCTGCAACGATTTTGTGATTCTGTGAAGTGTGGCCCCAGCATTTCCATTTAATTGCAACAACAGGATCCTGAAACCCAGGGCAAAATCCAGCCCAAAAATTCTAGAAATGCACAAGGCTTGATTTTAATGGAACCTGTAAGAAACTGGGAATATCTGTTATAAAGCCATAGAGTCATAGAGATGTATAGCATGGAAACAGACCCTTTGGTCTAACTCATCCATGCTGACTAGATATCCCAACCCAATCTAGTCCCATCTGCCAGCACTGAGCCCATATCTCTCCAAACCCTTCCTATTCATATACCCATCCAGGTGCCTTTTAAATGTTGCAATTTTACTAGCCTTCACCACTTCCCATTCCACACACATACCTCCCTCTGCGGGAAAATGTTACTTTTTAGGTCTCTTTTATATCTTGCCCCTCTCACCCTAAACTGATGTCCTCTAGTTCTGGACTCCCCCACTCCAGGGAAAAGACCTTGTCTATTTACTCTATCCATGCCCCTCATGATTTTATAAACTCTATAAGGTCACCCCTCAGTCTCCACACTCCAGGTCAAACAGCCCCAGCCTATTCAACCTCTCTCTGGAACTCAAATCCTCCAACTCTGGCAACATCCTTGTAAATCTTTCAAGTTTCACAACATCCTTGCAATAAGAAGGAGACCAGAATTGCACACAGTATTCCAAAAGTGGCCTAACACAAAAGATCAATGAGAGAAATAATCTTTGGTACCTGAAGTATTTAGCTTGCTATCATTCTGGGTGAGTGAAGATTCATAAAGGTTTTTCCTAGCATACGTGCTTTTCAATGTCGACATTTTAAATCATGTTCAGTGTGTTGAATATCAAATATGAGAACAGATCCCAATAATTGCTTGACATGAAGAAACTGGCTGAAGAAGAATTTATCTATAAATCCCAAGCATGCTATTCTTTTTCCACTCAGGAGTTCTGATATGCTTTGTGGACACACAAAAAACAACAAAAACATTCCTCATTGAAGAAATATATTAATGGTCGAGGAAGATCACAGTAGATTGTAAATACTTTCTTCTGGGGGGATGCTACCTTTCAACGCCAGGAGACACAGAATTGTACTTTGACAGCAGCACCACAGAAATTGTCATTTTCATTTACTTGTTTATTTGTTCTGCTTGTGGCACCACTTAATAATCTCATCTTATCTTTCTGTGCTCTTCTCTGCACAAACCACTTCTAAAGAAAAATGATGAGATATTTTTCAATAAGAACACAGAATAACAGCAATAGGATTCACCACAGGGTGGCTACCCTTGGCTTTCCATCTGTCAAGTGTCAGCAAATCTAGATGGATAACTCCTCCTATGGGCAAACTGATAACTCTTCCAAAGCCCAATTAATAAACCCTTTAGATGCAGCAAAAAAAACCCCAATATTTGATAAGATCTTCAGGTTCTGCCAACATGTGCACTTCCATTCACAAGTGAAATTTAGTTTTCATAATTCCTGCCCTTGCTACAACCATTCAAACAAGACTAGCATTTTATAGATTAAAAACAAAACCTGAAAGTGCTACCTTTCTGACATGAAGACAGAAGATGCAGGAATTGCACAGATGGTCAGTCAAAAGCTGAGTCTTCCAATGTGGTCTTTATCAGAATCTCCGCTTATAAAGATTCCAATTTGAAAACATATTTTTGAAATTGTTTGCAATTTTCAATTATTTAAATTTAGCAAATTTACAGTGGTGTAGCTGACCCCACAATGAAACGATTTTCAGTGCATTTCCCAGTGGTTGAGTTGGTTTAAGTAATCATTAGTTAAACCAATGCAGACCAGAAGGAAAATGACTTGATTGTCAGCTGTGCTGTCAGTGCTATCTGATGGTGAAGGGTAGAGGGTACTGGCACACTGCCATATTAAGAAAGGAAATATCAGATAGCCTTCCTTTGAGGACTTCATTTGAGCTCATGCCTCTCATCATTGCCAGCATCACAGGAATATGGACAATGCCCTTGTTATCTGTACTGTCTTCCTTAATCCAAGCCTCATCCTGTTTATTATTCAAAATGAAGTACATTTTTTCCAAATTTCACAACATCAAATTATTACAGCATAGGGGGCCAGTCAATCGCTTGAATCTGTGCCAGAAATCTGCAAGAGCAGCTGACCTAGTCCCATCATCCTGCCATTTCTGCATAGTCCTGAAAATTATTTTCTCTTCAGACCCTTACCTTTGAAAGCCACATGTCAATCTCCTTCCAGCACACTTTCCAGCAATGAATTCCAGACCCTAAACAGTCACTACTTAAACAGGTTTTTCCTCACGTTTCCATTGTTTCTTTTGTTAGTAACTTTAATAGTGTCCTCTGAATCTCAACTCTTTATGGAAGTAATTTCTCCCTATCATGATTTTATAAAACTCCTTCTCAATCTTCTTTTCTCCAATCTAACTGTATAACTCTTGGTGGTTTATCAACTTGTGTGGAAGTTGCACGCCTTCCCCATGTCTGCATGGGTTCCGCCGGGTGCTCCAGTTTCATCCCACAGTTCAAAGATGTGCAAGTTAGGTGAATTGGCCATGTTAAATTATCCATAGTGTTCAGGGATGTGTAGGTTCGGTGCATTAGCCATGGGAAATGCAGGATGAGAAGGATAGAGTAGGTTGATGGGTCTGGGTGGGATGCTGTTCAGAGGGTTGGTGTGGACTTGTTGGGCCGAATAGCCTATTTCTACACTGTGGGGATTCTATGAAAGAAAACGTTCTAATTTTCCAAGTGTCTATTGCTGCCTTCAGTTTCTCTAACTGTTGCTTGGCCTATTTGAGATTCATCTGTGCAGATGACACAAGCAAGCAGTCAGTTTCCACAATGCATCCACTGTGGCAGTCAGAAACAGGGTGGTTGGAGCATTTGCAATTTGAGAGAGTGTACTGGTGAGCCCTTCTCAACAGCAAGTTCCTGAATGGTACAGTTTTCAGAGCAGCCATTGGCCTCTGATCTGCTGCATTAGCTCTTTTGAGTGTTCAAGTAAGGTCACTATGGACTTGTCCCTCGGCTCCATTAGCATAATGAATCAACTGAACACTGTCTTACTGTTCTAAATATCTGATCTTTAGGAAAAGGCTCAGGGAATCATAGTATCCTGGTCCTTTCTCTCTTCCAACCAGATAGTTCAGGAGCAGCTGCGGAGATCTCTGCAAATACACTTGGGCTTTTAGTGGGGCTTTTTGATATTGGTGAGACCTTAAGAAAGCCAAGGTTCTTTTTCCTAGGGCCCTCTTTAGGTTATCCTTTAGCTTCTTGAACCAGTTCACCTCTCATTTTAAGTCTAGGGAGCATGAAGCTAGGAATATTTGCTTACAATATCATTCTCTAATCCATTTCCCATTTTAATATCAGGAGGAGGTCAGAACTCATATCCATTTCAGTCCCAGCTCTTCCCTCAGGGTTCTATTCTGAGGGAGTAAGGATGTGTGGCTGTGTCCTCCTCTGCAATCATTCAGAAAGATTATATACCAACCCCACTTTGCCTTTGCAACCGTAGCTGACCAGGGAAGTCAGGGACAGCATAAAAGCAAAAGAGAAAGCATATAATGTAGCGAAGGGCAGTGGGAAGCCAGAGGATTGGGAAGCCTACAAAGACCAAAAGAGGACAACGAAGAAAGAAATAAGGAGGGAGAAGATTAGTTGTGAGGGTAAGCTAGCTGGTAATATTAGGCAAGATTGCAAGAATTTCTTTAGATATATAAAGGGCAAAACAGATGCCCAAGTAGATATGGGCCATTGGAAAATGATGCTGTAGAAGTAGTAATGGGGAACAAAGAAATAGCTGAGGAACTGAATAACTACTTCGCAGTGGAAGACATTAGTAATATTCCAAAAATTCAAGAGAGCCGGGGGCAGAGATGAATATATTGGCCACCAACAAGGAGAAGGTGCTAGAAAAACTGAAAGGTCTGAAGTGAATAAATCACCTGGACCAGATGGGCCATACCCTAGAGTTCTGAAGGAGATAGCTGAAGAGATAGTGAAGGCTTTAGCAGTGATCTTTCAGGAATCCTTTAATACTCCTAGGGTATTAAAGGAAGTGGCAGAGGAGATAGTAATTCCATTGATTGCAATATTCCAAAATTCTCTGGACATGAGAAAGGTTCCAATGGATTGGAAATTGGCTAATATAACACCCTTATTCAAAAAAATTAGGGAGGCAAAATGTGGGAAATTATAGTCCAGTCAGTTTAACATCTGTTGTTGGGAAAGTGTTAGATTCAGTTATCAAGGAAGCAATATCAGGACATTTGATAAGTTAAATCGCTATCCATCAGAGACAGCATGACTTTGTGAAGGGCAGATCATGTTTGGCTAATTTGTGAGAGATCTTCAAAGGTGTAACAAAGTGGCTAATGGGAATGCTGTAGATGTAATTTATCTGGACTTCTGGAAGACATTTGATAAGGTGTCGCCTAAAGGGTTAATTCACAAGGTTGGATCATATGGGATTAGGGGTAATTTATTAGCTTGTATAGATGACTGGCTGATGGACGAAACACAGAGAGTTGGGATAAATGGGTTTTTTTGGATGGAAAGATACAATTAGTGGGGTGCCACAGGATTCAGTCCTTGGACCCCAGCTATTTGCAATCTACATTAACAACTTGGATACAGGGATAGAAGGCTCTATAGTCAAGATGGCGGGTGACACAAAAACAGGTGGGATGGTAAATTGCAGTGAGGAAATAAAAACCTTACAAATGGATATAGATAGGTGAGGAGAGTGGGCCAAAATGTGGCAGATAGAATTTAATGTGGATAAGTGTGAGATTATGCGTTTGTGTCAAAAAAATGGGAAGGCAACCTATTATCCTAATGGGAAGAGATTTCAGGGTGCTCCAGTGCAGAGGGACCTAGGTGTACTCGTTCATGAGTCGCAGAAAACAAGCATGCAGGTACAGCAGATAATAAAGAAATTGAATAGAATGTTGGCTTTTATAGAATATAAAGGTAAGGAAGTATTGTTGCAACTATAAAAGGTACTGGTGAGACTGCACCTGGAGTATTGCGTACAGTTTAGGTCTCCTTATTTGAGGAAAGATAATGTGGCATTGGACACAGTTGAGAAGAGGTTGACTAGATTTATCCCAGAGATGAGAGGTTTGTCATATGAAGAGAGATTAAACAATTCAGGACTATGCTCTGTGGAATTTAGAGGGGATGAATGAGGGTAGATCAAATTGGGCCATTGAAGATGACAAAAGGTATTGATAAACTAAATGTCGAGTGGATGTTTCCTCTTGTCAGGCATTCTAGGAGGGTCTTAGGAGAAGGGGTAGCAAACTTAAAACAGAGTTGATTAGAAATTATTACTCCCAAAGCTTTGTGAATCTGTGGAATTCACTACCCCAAAGTGCACTGGATGCTGGGACAGTGAGTAAATTTAAGGAGAAGTTAGACAGATTTTTAATTGGTAATGGGTTGAAGAGATATGGAGAAAAGGCAGGAAAATGGTGATGCGCAGCAGACTCAATACGCAGAATAGCATAATTCTGCTCCCCTATCTTATGGACAGTCACATAGATGGGTTAATTCCAGGAAAGGTAAGAGAGGTAGGCAGCTAGTGCAGGAGTCTTTTGTGGATATACCCATTTCAAACAGGTATGCTGTTTTGGAAAATGTAGGGGGTGATGAATTCTCAGGGGAACGTAGCACAAACAGCAAAGTTTCTGGTATTGAGACTGGTTCTAATGTAACGTGGGGTACGTCGGATTCCAAGAGATCAATTGTGTTAGGGGATTCTCTAGTCCGAGTTATAGACAGGCGTTTCTGTGGCTAGCAGCGAAAAAGCAAAATGGTGTGTTGCTTCCCTGGTGCCAGGATCAAGGATGTCTCAGAGAGGGTGCAGAATGTTCTCAGGCGGGAGAGAGGCCAGCAGGAGGTCATTGTCCACATTGGTATCAGCGAAATAGGGAGGGAAAAGGTTGAGATTCTGATGGGAGATTACAGAGAGTTAGGCAAGAATTTAAAAAGGAGGTCCTCAAGAGTAGTAATATCTGGATTGCTCCCAGTGCTACGAGCTAGTGAGGGCAGGAATAGGAGGATAGAGCAGATGAATGCATGGCTGAGGAGCTGGTGTATGGGAGAAGGATTCACATTTTTGGATCATTGGAATTTTATTTGGGGGTAGAAGTGACCTGTACAAGAAGGATGGATTGCACCTAAATTGGAAGGAGACTAATATACTGGCAGGGAAATTCGTGAGGATTTAAACAGGTAAGGTGGAGGCTGGGACCCAGGGAGATAGTGAGGAAAAAGATCAATCTGAGACTGGTACAGTTGAGAACAGAAGTGAGTCAAACAGTCAAGGCAGGCAGGGACAAGGTAGAATTAATAAATTAAACTTCATTTATTTCAATGCAAGGGGCCTAATAGGGAAGGCAGATGAACTCAGGGCATGGTTAGAAACATGGGACTGGGATATCATAGCAAATACAGGAACATGGCTTAATGTTCCAGGATTAATCCTACAGGAAGGATAGAAAGTGAGGCAAAAGAGGAGGGGCGTGGCATTTTTGATAAGGGATAGCATTGCAGTTGTGCTAAGGGAGGATATTCCTGGAAATACATCCAGGGAAGTTATTTGGGTGGAACTGAGAAATAAGAAAGGGATGATCACCTTATTGCGATTGTATTATAGACCCCCAAAAGTCAGAGGGAAATTGAGAAACAAACTTGCAAGGAGATCTCAGCTATCTGTAAGAATAATAGGGTAGCTATAGTAGGGGATTTTAACTTTCCAAACATCGACTGGGACTGCCATAGTGTTAAGGGTTTAGATGGAGAGGAATTTCTTAAGTGTGTGCAAGACAATTTTCTGATTCAGTATTTGGATGTACCTACTAGAGAAGGTGCAAAACTTGATCTACTCTTGGGAAATAAGGCAGGGCAGGTGACTGAGGTGTCAGTGGGGGAGCACTTTGGGGCCAGCGACCATAATTCTATTAGATTTAAAATAGTGATGGAAAAGGATGGACCAGATCTAAAAGTTGAAGTTCTAAATTGGAGAAAGGCCAGTTTTGATGGTATTAGGCAAGAACTTTCGAAAGCTGATTGGGGGCAGATGTTCGCAGGTAAAGGACGGCTGGAAAATAGGAAGCCTTCAGAAATGAGATAAGAAGAATCCAGAGAAAGTATATTCCTGTCGGGGTGAAAGGGAAGGCTGGTAGGTATAGGGAATGCTGGATGACTAAAGAAACTGAGGTTTTGGTTAAGAAAAAGAAGGAAGCATATGTAAGGTATAGACAGGATAGATCGAGTGAATCCTTAGAAGAGTACAAAGGAGGTAGGAGTACACTTAAGAGTGAAATCAGGAGGGCAAAACGGGGACATGAGATAGCTTTGGCAAATAGAATTAAAGAGAATCCAAACAGATTTTACAAATATATTAAGGACAAAAGGGTAACTAGGGAGAGAATAGGGCCCCTCAAATATCAGCAAGGCGGCCTTTGTGTGGAGCCACAGAAAATGGGGGAGATACTAAATGAATATTTTGCATCAGTATTTACTGTGGAAAAGGATATGGAAGATATAAACTGTACGGAAATAGATGGTGACAGCTTGGAAAATGTCCAGATTACAGAGGAGGAAGTGCTGGATGTTTTGTAATGGGTAAAGGTGGATAAATCCCCAGGACCTGATCAAGTGTACCCTAGAACTCTGTGGGAAGCTAAAGAAGTGATTGCTGGGCCTCTTGCTGAGATATTTGTATAAATAGTGACAGGTGAGGTGCTGGAAGACTGGAGGTTGGCAAATGTGGTGCCACTGTTTCAGAAGGATGGTAAGGACAAGCCAGGGAACTATAAACCAGTGAGCCGACGTCGGCGGTGGGCAAGTGTTTGGAGGGAATCGTGATGTATGCGTATTTGGAAAGGCAAGGACTGATTAGGGACAGTCAACATGGCTTTGTGTGTGGGAAATCATGTCTCACAAACTTGGTTGAGTTTTTTGAGGAAGTAACAAAGAGGATTGAGGAGGGCAGAGCAGTAGATGTGATCTATATGGACTTCAGTAAGGCGTTTGACAAGGTTCCCCATGGGAGACTGATTAGCAAGGTTAGATCTCAT
The DNA here is from genome assembly GCF_020745735.1 of Hemiscyllium ocellatum. NCBI lineage: Eukaryota > Metazoa > Chordata > Chondrichthyes > Orectolobiformes > Hemiscylliidae > Hemiscyllium > Hemiscyllium ocellatum. Next base: position 18,252,141 of record NC_083405.1, on the reverse strand, counting down.
GGCATGCGGGGTGAACTAGCCATTTGGATACAGAACTGGCTCAAAGGTAGAAGACAGAGAGTGGTGGTGGAGGGTTGTTTTTCAGACTGGAGGCCTGTGACTAGTGGAGTGCCACAAGGATTGGTGCTGGGTCCTCTACTTTTTATCATTTACATAAATGATTTAGATGCGAGCATAAGAGGTACAGTTAGTAAGTTTGCAGATGACATCGAAATTGGAGGTGTAGTGGACAGCGAAGAGGGTTGCCTCAGATCACAACAGGATCTTGACCAGATGGGCCAATGGGCTGAGAAGTGGCAGATGGAGTTTAATTCAGATAAATGCAATGTGCTGCGTTTTGGAAAAGCAAATCTTAGCAGGACTTATATACTTAATTGTAAGGTCCTAGGGAGTGTTGCTGAACAAAGAGACCTTGGAGTGCAGGTTCATAACTCCTTGACAGTGGAGTTGCATGTAGATAGGATAGTGAAGAAGGCGTTTGGTATGCTTTCCTTTATTGGTCAGAGCATTGAGTACAGGAGTTGGGAGGTCATGTGCAGCTGTACAGGACATTGGTTAGGCCACTGTTGGAAAATTGCATGCAATTCTGGTCTCCTTCCTATCGGAAAGATGTTGTGAAACTTGAAAGGGTTCAAAAAGAATATACAATGATGTTGTCAGGGTTGGAGATCTGAGCTACAGGGAGAGGCTGAACAGGCTGGGGCTGTTTTCCCTGGAGTATCGGTGGCTGAGGGGTGACCTTATAGAGGCTTACAAAATTATGAGGGGCATGGATGGGGTAAATAGGCAAAGTATTTTCCCTGGGGTTGGGGAGTCTAGAACTAGAGGGTATAGGTTTAGGGTGAGAGGGGAAAGATATAAAAGAGACCTACGGGGCAACGTTTTCACGCAGAGGGTGGTACGTGTATGGAATGAGCCAGAGGAAGTGGTGGAGGCTGGTACAATTGCAACATTTAAGAGGCATTTGGATGGGTATATGAATGGGAAGGGTTTGGAGGGATATGGGCTGGGTGCTGGCAGGTGGGACTAGATTGGGTTGGGATATCTGGTCGGCATGGACAGGTTGAACCAAAGGGGCTGTTTCCATGCTGTACATTTCTATGACTCTATGACTCTATAACTTATGAACACAGGAGTCTCGAGGGTCCCAGAGGACTTCAGCATCACTAATGTAACACACCCCCCTCCCTATTTAAGAAGGGAGCAAGGCAAGAGATGGGAATTTAAAAGGCTGTTTTGCTTGACCTCAGTTACTGGTAATATTGTGGAGTCCATTGTGAAGGATGAGATTTCTGAATACTTGGAAGTGTGTGGTAGAATAGGGCAAAGTCAGCATGGTTTCATCAAGGGGAGTTCATGCCTGACAAATTTGTTAGTAGGATTTGAGAAGATAACGAGCAGGTTCGACCAATGAGAGCTAATGGATGTTATCTGTCTGGACTACCTGAAGGCCTTTGATAAGGCGCTGCACAAGAGGTTGCAGAGTAAGATAAGGGTCCATGGCTGTTAGAGGCAGGGTACTAGCATAGGTAGAAGATTGTCTGTCTGGCAGAAGGCAGAGAGTGGGGATAAAAGAGTCCATTTCAGGATGGAAACCAGCGATGAGTGGTGTTCCACTCTCAGTGTTGGGACCACAACAGTTCACTTTATATATTCATTGTCTAAATGAAGGGATTGAGGGCATCCTGGCTAAGTTTGCAGATGATACAAAGATAAATGGAGAGGCAGGTGGCATTGAGGAGCTGGGGAGGCTGCAGCAGGATTTGGACAGGTTAGGAGAGTGGGCAAAGAAGTGGCAGATGGAGTACAATGTGGGAAATTGTGAGGTCATGCACTGTGGTAGGAAAAATAGAGGTGTGGACTATATTCTAAATGGGGAGAAAATTCAGAAGTCTAAGTGCAAAGATTCTTGGGAGTCCTAGTCCAGGATTCTCTTAAGTTAAATTTGCAGGTCAAGTCAGTAGTTAAGAAGGCAAATACAATTTATCTTGAGAGGACTAGAATATAAAAGCAGGGATGTAATTCCGAGGTTCTGTAAGGCTCTGGTCAGGCCACATTTGGAGTATTGTGAGAATTTTGGGCCCTATACCTCAGGAAAGATGTATGGGCCTTAAATTGGCTCCGTAGGATATTCACAAGAATGATCCCAGAAATGAAAGGCTTAATATATCAGGACGCTGCAACTATACTTCATGGAGTTTAAAAGGATTGGGGGAAAGAGATTTGATTGAAACTTACAGAATAATGAATGGCCTGGACAGAGTGGATGTTGGGAAGATGTTTAGATTGGCAGGAGGGATGAGTACCTGAGGGCAAAGCCTTAGAGGAAAGGGAAGACCATTTACAATGGAGATAAGGAGATAATGGTATGGAGGCCCTTTAGCTAGAGAATGGTGAATCTGTGGAATTAATTGCCACAGAAGGCTGTGGAGGCCAGGTCATTGAGTATATTTAAAACAGGCACAGATAAGTTCGTGATTGCCGAGGAGATCAAAGATTAATGGGGGGAAAACAGGAAAATGGGGTTGTTGAAAAACCTATCAGCCATGGCAGAATGGCAGAACAGATTCAATGGGCAGAAGGGTCAAATTTCTGTTCCAATGTCTTATGGTCTTAATGGTAAGGTCCTGTGGAGCGTTGCTGAACAAAAAGACCTTGGAGTGCAGGTTCATAGTTCCTTGAAAGTAGAGTCAAAGGTAGACCGGACAGTGAAGAATGCACTTGATATGCTTGTCTTCATTGGTCAGCGCATTGAATATGGGAGTTGGGAGGTCATGTTGCGGCTATACAGGATGTTGGTTAGGCAACTTTTGGAATACTGTGTGCAATTCTGGTCTCCCTGCTCTAGGAAGAATGTTGTGGAACTTGAAAGGGTTCAGAAAACATTTACAAGCATGTTGCCAGGGTTGAATAGTTTGAGCTATAGGGAGAGGCTAAATGGGGCTATTGTATCTGGAGCTGGGGTGGTGGTGACCTTATAGAGGTTTATAAAGTCACGAGAGGCATGGATAGGGTGATGGAGTCCAAACCTAGACGGCAAAAGTTTAAGGTGAGAGGAAAAAGATTTCAAAGGGGCATCTTTTTCACGCAGAGGGTGGTGCATGTATAGAACGAGCTGCCAGAGGAAATGGTGGAGGTTGATAAAACTATAACATTTAAAAGGCATCTGGATGGGTATATGAATAGGAAAGATTTAGAGAGATAAGGGCTAAATGCTGGCAAATGGGACTAGATTTATTTAGGATATTTGGTCAGCATGGAGGAGTTGAGCGAAGGATCTGTTTCTGAGCTGCACATCTCTATGACTCTATGACTTATTATCAGCCTGTCAAGTAGAATCACAACAACTGCAGGCTGCTAATAAAACATACCTTTCTAGTGAAAAAGATATGCCTAAATCCAAACTAAATCACAGCAATATTTAATGTTCAGAAATTATTGACCTGCATCAACAGCAGTTGGAGTCTGTAACTGACTACCAGGGGCAAGCAATAGAAATACTGGACTGCTTTTATCGGCTAAACAAAAATAGAGGCTCAAATTATCAGTTTCAAGAGAATAACCTTACAGTACTTGAAGCATCAACAATAAAGAAAAATTGAAGCAGTCTGACAACCTGAAATGGATGACTAACCTAAAAGCACCACGATTAGCATTACATAGTATTATAGAAGATTTCCACAAGTGCTGTGCACACACTCCCCCTACCATTGATGCTCAGTAGCTACAGATGCATTGCTGAAATTCAAACATCCTGAGACAGCACCTTCTAAACCCATGACCACTCCCATTTAGAAGGACAAGAATAGCAGCGACATGGGAACACCATCACCTGCAAGTCTCCCTCCAAGTCACTCACTATCCTGACTTGGAAATGTAATTGCCGGTAGTTCACTGTCATTGGTCAAAATCCTGGAATCCCCTTCCTATGGGCATTGTGAGCTAACTACAACATGTGGACTGCACCAGTTCAAGAAGGCAGCTCACCACCAGCTCCTGAAGTGCAATTAGGGATGGGCAAAAATACTGGCCAGCCAGTGTCACCTGTTTTCTACCAGTGAATTTAAAATAACAGCCATCTTAATAGTCTCTTTAACAGCAATATTGAAGATCCCTGTTATTTATTAGCTGAGGAAACTACTCTGTTCTAGTCAATGCAAAATAAAAGCTTTTTTTTATCAAATGCAAAGTTAGGAGAGTGAACACAAGTCTTCATTCAAGTTTGCAAAAGCCTGTCAATGATAGCAAGTCCTTGCTAGTGACAAAGATCGCCTGCGGGATGATGATTCTGAGAAACAAGAACTAGAAATAACTTGGAAAGTAAAATGTAGAACTGGCCAGTCCAAGCATTTGGCTGAGATTAAGGCAGGTAGTGCATTTTGAATATCTTGCTATTGTCCAAATTTTCCATCCAGTGTTATGCAGGAACCTCTTATGAATCACAGTCCAATTTATTTCTTGTTGTTGATGAAATACTTCTATTTACTGATGATGGTCTATTTATGTCCTTATTTGCAGAGAGCAGTCTCAAACTGAAGAGTGCAACTGATAGTAATAACAGGAGGTGAGATGCCTTGGGGTAGCAGCAAGGCAAGTTCTGCTTTTCTCATCTGCAGAACTGCTTTCAGACTACTCTTCCTTCTTTCCTTCATCCACCAGATTTACCCTTGTCTCAGAGGGTAACACAACTGTACAGGAGGGGGACAATTCCAGTTTAGCATTTCTCTTTTCAAGGTGTTGTATAGTTGGCGCATCAGAGGGCTGCTTTCACTATCAGTTCTTTCATAATTTTTCTTTGCTATTGTCCAGCCCAGGAACCAGGTGGCATGAGTGACTGCCATTCTATTCCATCAAAGCAATTGCTCTTCTAGGCGATAATAAAAGTGAATCCTTGTTTAAAATTCTTCCAAAATAGCCAAGAAAACTATTGAAGATTAATGCCTAAGGTAACAGAGACTTGAGGAGGGGAAGTGGGAGTGAACAGTCAAATATTAGTGGTTAAAAGGCATTCTTTGAAAGTTGCATCTCGGGAAGACAGGGTGGTTAAGAAGGCATTTAGCATACTTGCCTTCATGGCTCAGACCATTGAGTATAGGAGTTATGGTGTAATGTAGAGGTTATACAGTACATTGGCGAGGCCGCTTTTAGAGTTCTGTGTACAGTTTTGGTCATCCTGCTATAGGAGTGATATTATTAAATCAGAGAGGGTTCAGATAAGATTTACCAGGACTGGAAGGTTTGAGCTATAGGGATAAGCTGGAGAGGTTGGGACTTTTTACACTGGAACACATGAGGTTTATAAAATCACGAGGGGCATAGATAAGGTGAATAGCAAAAGTCTCTTCCCTAGGGTGGGTGAGTTCAAAACTAGGGGGCATAGTTGAGAAGATAAATATTTAAAAGGGACCTGAGGGGCAATGTTTTCACTCAGAGGGTGGTTCACATTTGGAAAAAACTGCCGGAGGGAGTGGTGGATGTGGGACAAGTTCAGTTTTGGAAACTTGGTCAACATGGACGAGTTGGACCAAAGGGTATGTTTCTGTGCTGTATGACTCTATAACTTGAGGGCAGATATATGGTAAAGAGTAAACCATATTTAACTCTGAAACTAGGTACTGAGCATGTGCTTCAGGATCTGTGTCATAGTGACATCAGATCAGATGGAACTAAAAAATGGATATGTAAGAATCCAGAAATATGTCTCTCTCACCATTCTTTGTATATAGTTATACTCAATAAAGCCTGTTAATGTTCATTCAGCTGAGTGTAGACCTGATCTTACTACAGGGAGCATGATTAAGAAGTTTAGAATTTACAGAAATTGCTCATGTGATTGCAAGTGAGGAAGAAAGTCAAAGACTGCAGAATATGACAGATCAGGTGGGGGAAAGTGACAAATGAAGTTTCATCCAGTGAAGTGTAAAGTAGTGCATTTGAGGACGGAGGCAGTGGTCCAGTAGCATTAAAGCTAGACTGCTAATCTGGAGCCTCGCGGAATGTTCTGGGGACGTGGGGCTCAAATCCCACCATAGCAGTGAAAATTTTCAATGAAGAGTTTCATAATGACCACAATTCATTGCCAACTGTTGGGGAAAAAACCCATCTGGTTCACTAATGCCATTGAGGGAAGGAAACTGTTATCCTCAGCTGGTCTGGCCTACATGTGACCCCAGACCCACAGCAATGTGATTGATTCTTTTTTTTTTAAAGATATTTTTATTAGAAATTTAATATTTTGATAGATTTACAAAAATAAACAGAACTTTCAAGCACAAACATTAATATAAAAATAGATCTTAAATATATAATCATCAAAATTCAAAGGAATGATACTAAAGAAGAAAGAAAAACAATGAAACTCAGTTAACTACTAATCTAATCCACAATTATCCAGAGTGTATAGTTGAGTCACTTACATCCTTCAAACAAGAGAAAATGTTCTCTAATACACTCATAACAGTATAATAAAAAGGGAACTATTTCCAAACAATAAGAACAAAAAAAAACATGTTTGAATGGAGATCCTCCCCCTTGTTCTCAGGGGGCCTTACTTCCTTTCTAAAGGTCCACCATATCCTCTCCCAAACAGTGTCCCACCCTTGACCCGGGCGCTCCTTAATAGGATTTAGATATAATACCGAGCTAGAGTTAACAGTGAGCGCCCCACCCCCACCCCTCCCCACCCATGTGATTGATTCTTAACTGCCCTCTAGGCAATTAGTGATGGGCAATATATGCTGGCCTAGTCAGAGACACACACTGATCGTGAATGAATTTTAAAAAGCAGTACATTAGATGTTACATTATGACTGAGTATGCTTTATCTCTGATACATCCAGTAGAATATCTAAGCTAATGAATTTACAATGATCTCCACCTAGAGATGCTGAGTGGATGACCCACCCTGGATTTCCTCAAAGGTACCTAGCATCATAGATTGCCAGTCCACAGCCAATTTAATTCACTCCGCATGATGTCAAAAAATGGTTGAAGGTACTGGATACTGCAAAGGCGATGGGCCCTGACAATATCTGGTAATAGCACCAAAGACCTATGCTCCATAATATGCTGTACCCTTAGTCAAGCTGATCCAGTACAGCTACGACACTAGCATCTACCCAATCATATGAAAAAATGCCTAAGTATGTTCTGAACATGAAAAAGCAGGTCAAATCCAACTTAGACAACTAACAATCCATCAGTCTATTCTCAATAATCAGAAAAATGATGGAAGGTGTCATCAACAATTCTATCAAGCAGCATTTGCTTAGTATTAACCTTATCACTGGGGCTCAGTTTGGTATGACCAGGGCCACTGTGCTCCTGACCTTATGATGTGATTGGTCCAAACAGAAAAAAAAAAGCTGAATTCAAGAGATCAGGTTAGAGCAACTGCCCGTGACATAAAAAAAAATCATTTTACTGTGTGACATTAAGGAGTTCTAGCAAGAATGGCAATCGAGGGAAACACTATCAGTCGGAGTCATTCCTGGCACATTGTGGTTACAGTTCAGTCGTCTCTGCTCGAAATCTTCAGGGTAGTATCTTTGGTTCAACCATCTTCAGCTGCTTCATCAATGACCTTCCCTCCATCATAAGATCAGAAGTGAGGATGTTCGGTGATGATGACAGAATGTTCAGCACCATTCGAGGCTCCTCAGATTCTGAAACAATCCATGCCCAATGTCACATGACCAGGTCAATATTCAGGCTTGGGCTTGCACAACTATGAAGTAATGATCATCTCAATAACAGGGAATCTAACCATTACCCTTTGTCATTTAATGGCATCACTAACATTAAATCACCATCATCAACATCCCAGCTGTTTCCATTGACCAGCAACGCAACCACTCATACGTATACTGTGGCTACAAGAGCAGGTCATAAGCTAGGAGTCTTTCAGTGAGTAACTCAGCTCCTGATTCCCATCTACCACCTACAATGCAGTCAGGAGTGTGATGGAACACTCCCTATTTGCTTGCATGCGTGTAGCTCCAATAACACTCAATAAGCTTGACATCATCCAGGCCAAAGCAGCCTGTTTGATTGAATAGCACCACACTCAAAAACAGTCTGCTTACCCCTGACACTCAGTAGCAGCAGTGTGTACAATTTACAAGATGCACTGCAAAAATTCACATACAGTAACTTTCAAACTCATAATTACCACCTAGAAGAACCAAGGGCAGTAGGTACATGGGAACACCATCACCATAGGTTCCCCTTCAAGCTACTCACCATCCCGACTTGGAAATATATGTTACAGTTTTGGTTGCCATATTAAAATAAGGATATGGTGGCTTTGCAGGAGATGCAGAAAAGGTTTACCAGACTGTTGCCTGGTTTGGAGGGTATTAGCAATAAGGAGAGATTGGACAAACTCAAGTTTGTTTTCATTTGAACATCAGAGGTTGAGGGGCAACTTGACAGAAGTTTACAAAATTATGACAGGCATTGATAGAATGTATAGTCAGAGTCTTTTCCCCAGGGTAGGAGTGTCAATTACTCTCAAAGTAAAAGCCTGCAAGAAAAGTAATGCACCTACCTAGTTTTAGTTTATGAACAAAGAAAAACTCATTTCACTCTTTTCTTTCACACTAGGAAATCAAAATTAAAAGCACATCATTCAATAATATTATTTCCTAATTATAATTCTACATAGTTATCCTGCCTACCTGTCCAAACTCTGAAAACATACATAATTCATAAGCAGAATTCGCTTTCCAAACATTTTTATTGGATTTGTTTGGATAATATTGAAATTAAGATTTGAGAATATATGCATCATACTTTGCACACTATTTTGCCATCAATAGAAACAACTAATATTCCAATGATGGATCAGCGTTTTATAGGATTGCTAGACTCAGAAATTGATTTCACATAAATATCAAAGTTAAGTTTTGAAAATAAAATGGCTTCATAATCATTTGCACAAGAAGCTGTTTTTAAACTTTTAATTTGACGAAGATTTTCTAATTGTTGGGCCAATTCCAATCATTGGGTATGCTCTGTCTGAACCTGATCTGGCACTCATTGTCTTTGTATTTCTATCTTTTGTCATTTCTTTTTATTTGCCAATAGTTTCCTGAAAATGTTGAGACATCCACCACTAATATTCCCTTTTATCCTTTTTTTTCCTTGAAATGTTCTGCCCATAACATCTTACAAAACGGTTTCCTCTTAAAACTTTTTTAAATTTCAAAATATTCTTTAATCATAAAATTATTTGGATCTCTTTACAATTGATCATGCCATTTTTGTGCACACATTACATTTCTTTACATACATACATACATCGAAATGTATTTTTTCCATATACAAGTCTGTACATTTACTATTCAGCTCTTCTACTGAGGCATCAGTGGAGCACAAATGACTGGGTGGGCCCCCTGTTCTTCTTAGACAGGCAGATGTTACACGGTGGTCTTTCCCCACCGTATCTTGGCAGCAGCTGCCCCAAGGTTCAGCGCGTCCCTCAACTCGTAGTCCTGGACCTTGGAATATATCAGTCTGCAACACTCAGTCGGGGTCAAATCCTTCAGCTGGAAAAGCAACAGGTTTTGGACCGCCTAGACAGCGTCCTTCACAGAGTTGATAACCCTCCAGGCACAGTTGATGTTCGTCTCGGTATGCGTCCCGGGAAACAGACAGTAGAACACGGAGTCTCACGTCACGGTGCGGCTCAGGACAAACCTCGACAAAAAACATTTTTTTCAATTTCAAAATATACTTTATTCATAGAAATAAATCTTTGGTACCTGTACAATTGGTCATGTCATTCATATATATACACATTGAGAACAGATTGAATTAATCGAATTTACAGTTATCATATTTACAGTTCCATTTATTAACCATCCAGTCTTTTAGTATTTAGCTGTGGCTTCAGTAGAACCCACCTAGTGAGTGGGTGCCCTGTTATACAATAGCAAAGGAACCTTCTTTGACACCCAGTTTATGGGGTTACCATTGTCCACTTGACTGTCTTGTCTCTAGGGTAGCTGTCTGCATCCCCATGGTGAGCATGAACTGCTGGACCTTCGCTGGGCTGAGGTAGCTATCCAGCTCCTCACTGGGGTCACTTACCCGCTCTGGTGTCATTGAGCCAAGGCAAGGGCCCGCACCGTCCAGTTCTGTGTCTGACAGTGGGACTGTCAGAGGATCACAGCTCTCAGTTACCTGTAGCTCTGGGGCAGTGGGTACCCCCTGGTTCTCACTGGGTGGAGGATAGACTTCGGGGGGTCCGTTGTTTCCTGGTTGGGAGGAAATGCCCTCCTCTTCACCTACGGCGCTCTGTCTCTTCTTCTGGTGGTGATGACCTTCCTTGCACCCGTCTTCACCATCCGAAGAGCTGGCCATCCCTCCCTCGTGCAGCTGTCTTTTCCCCCTTTGCTGGGAGGCTTTGGGGGCCTGGCTGGATTTTCTCTTCCTATTATTAACAGGTATCCACTCCTCTGCCTTTTCGATTACCTCCTCTTCCATTGTTTCCATCTGCTCAGCTAGAGCTAGAATGTGCTGCTGCCTCCTCCGCTCCAGCCTGTTCTTCTTTCTGGGTGCCACCAGTCTCCATTTCCCTGCTGCCTGGGTGGACCTTGCTAGTCTTTGGGGGTCCACGGCTCACATTGCCAACTCCAGCCAACTGTGCGTAAGTGGGCGCCCCCGCCCGTCTTGGGCAGGTCTTGTACATGTGGCCCGCCTCTCCGCACAGGTTGGCAGCTCTTTGCTTCCTGACAGTCCTTAGTCAGGTGACCCTTCTGTTTGCAATTCCTGCAGATGGTCACCTTGCGATCCGCCACCACGTGTCCAGCGTTCCCGCAGGTTCGGCACATTTTCAGCTGCCCTACATATGTCAGTTAGCCTCTGCTCCCTCCAATTGCGAAGCTCAAGGGTGGGTGGAAAATGTTCCCATTGTCATCGACCCTCAGAATTACCCTGACCTGCCGCTTACTGGTCCAGATCCTGAAGGGGTCGACCACATGGGTGGTTTCTCCCTCAACTTGGACGTACCTTGGTCAGGACATCAGCCGCTGGAACATAGGGGTTGTAAATATGGATTGTAACAACCCGACTCCTCTGTGAAGGAAGCACACACAACGGGATCACCGACAAGATGGAGAACAGCGGCTCTCCTTTCTTCTCCTTGAAGACCTTCAGGAGCTGCTCACACTGCTTCACGCTCCTGAAGGTCACGTCGAAGTAGCCTGCCCCAGGGAAATCCTGCAGGCAGTACACATCCGCAGCGGCAAACCCACAGCATCCCAACAGTACCTTCTTGATGAACGGGTTCGATCGACCTGTGTACGCTCCTCCAACTTCTTCAGTCACCCTGACGGTGTTGCAAACGACCTGGCCTGGGGTGTGGGCAGCTGCTGAGGCCATAGCTCTGAGGTTGGCTGGTCCCCGAATTGGCGTTAGGCTGAAGCTAGCATGAAGATCCATCAATAGCAGGTCAGCACGACCAAACGATCCTCCAACATCCGATCACGATGATCTCCACTAGCTCTGATGACTTGCAACTCAACCCCCGTCCTGATAAGAACAGACATTTGATCTTAGCCAAAAGGCTGAGAAGCGATCCTTGCAAAAAAATTTTTTTTTATTTCAAAAATATACTTTATTCATAAAATATTCATAAAATAATTTGATATACTGTACATTAGGTAATGCCATACATATTTCCACATTTACATACACAGCTCAGAATTTTCATTATTACATGCAGGTCTGTGCATTTCTCACTCATATATTGAGCTGAGGCGTCAGCAGAGCCCAAGTGACTGCATGGGCCCCCTGATCTTCTTTAGACAGGCAGATGTTAAACCGTGGTCTTTCCCCACCGCGCCTTGGCGGCAGCTGCCCCAAGCTTCAGCGCGTCCCTCAACACGTAGTCCTGGACCTTGGAATGTGCCAGTCTGCAACACTCAGTCGGGGTCAACTCCTTCAGCTGGAAGATCAATAGGTTTCGGACCGCCCAGAGAGCGTCCTTCACCGAGTTGATAATCCTCCAGGCACAGTTGATGTTCGTCTCAGTGTGCGTCCCAGGGAACAGGCCGTAGAGCACGGAGTCCCGCGTCACGGCGCTGCTCGGGACGAACCTCGACAAATACCACTGCATTCCTCTCCAGACTTCCTCTGCGTAGGTACATTCCAGAAGGAGGTGTGTGACAGTCTTGTCCCCCCCCCGCAGCTGCTTCGAGGGCAGCGTGCGGTGCGGCAGAGAGTCCGGGCGTGCATAAACGATCTCACAGGTAGAGCCCTTCTCACCACCAGCCAAGCCATATCTTGGTGCTTGGTGGAAAGTTCTGGCGATGAGGCATTCTCGCAAAGAAAATGCCCTACCTAACTTATCACAAGGCATAGGAATTGTGTGCTGAGCAAAGGTGCAATGGTAACTCTGCGGTTAGCACTGCTATTACAGTGCCAGGGACCTTGGTTCGATTTCAACCTTGGGTGACTGTCTGTGTGGAGCTTACACATTCTCCCCAAGTCTGTGTGGGCTTCTGCTGAATGTTTTGGTTTCCTGCCATAGTCAAAAGATATACAAGTTAGGTGGATTGGCTATGCTAAATTGTCAGTAATGTCAAGCGATATGCAGGCTAGGTGGATTAGCAATGGTAAATGTGGGCTTGTGGGGATAGGGTAAGGGGCCAGGTTTGGGAGAGAGCTCTTCGGAGGATGGGATGCTATTCAAAAAGTAGGTGCAGACTTAAGGGATGGAACAGTCTCTTTCTGCACTGCAGCAATTCTATGTTTAATACATTTATTTGTTCCGTCACATTCTTCAGCAATTCATTTTTTCCTGTCCTGTTGATCTTTCAAACCATATTTCAAAGTGTAAAAATGGACTAATCAAACTTTAATGTAGTTAGTGTGTTCTTAAGAAAGTCATTGAATATACACATAAGTAGCACACAAAAATATCTGCTTTAATCAAGAGCCAAAATCTGCTTGATAATCTACACACCCGATGGGACTTGCATGGCAAATATTGTGTTGTACAATCCCAGAACCAAAGAGGTCATCAAGAAAAATAAATCTACACAGTAGAATTGCAAGTTACAACAATCTTGTCTGATACATTAATGACTTTTCACTTAACCTCTTGAAACATGCCATATACAATTTGTTACCTGCAGCGTGAAATTTGGTTTCCCCAAACCGTTTTTAAGAAAGCTTGACACAAGTCTCACAATACTGAATCCAACTGCCTTTTAACTTAATGCTTTGAAACAGCAGACAGTTAAGGAGTTAGCAATACTCTAAACAGTATCTACAAATGATATTAAATCCTTTAACTCTAGACTACAAAGAAAAAAAAGACTACAAAGCAACCAACCAATTTGTATTTGTGCGCTTTCATTTAATCAAGTAACCAACTTAATAACATTTATATTCCAGCAGTGTTCCTGAGGACTTACAGAGAGATCTACAACTCGATTGCTGGCTAGGCAATCACCCAACTCCAGAAAGGAATCAGGACTGCGAATTCCAGTTTTTGTCTCTATGCAAGGAACATTGATAAATTTGTTTTGTTTTTAAGTTATTGTGGATTGTATAAACTCTTTCTCCTTCGTTGATTGAGCGCTCCTTGCTTGCCTGCAAACATTTGCGAAATATTCTCCCACATTTAAGGGTGCGTGATATTAAACCTCCATTGGTTAAAGCCTACAAGAGCTTTGTTGCAGTCTTTTCAAAGACAGGCTCCACAAAGAGAGAGAGTGGGGAAAGACAACAGCACATATAATGGAAAAACAATCATAATCTGCTCGTGAACTGGTGAAAATAAGAGAGAGCATGTTTAGTTTTAAAACTCTCAATCTGTCCATAACAGAGCATATTTGGTCACCTTCTTCCATCACATCCATACAAGGCAACATACCATATTAAGCTTTTTACAAGTGGTTTATTCAGCTTTATGGTTAGTAACAGTCTCTAACAAAATACAGCCTGTCTCATTGCTATTGTTAATGCACCTTCGATTTGCAGATATTATGCTTCTGAATTAAAAATTCTAATTTGTGTTTACTTCTTGTCTGCAGTTCAAATTGCTGTATTGATGTTCTTGTATTTTCTCCATTCTTCAGTTTTTGTAACACTCTTTTTATAGCCTCTGATTAGATTAGATTACTTACAGTGTAGAAATAGGCCATTGGGCCCAACAAGTCCGCACCAACCCTCTGAAGAGCAACTCACTCACACCCATTCCCCTACATTTACCCCTTCACCTAACACTAGGGGCAATTGAGCATGGCCATTTCACCTAACCTGCACATTTTGGGACTGTGGGAGGAAACTGGATCACCTGGAGGAAACCCATGCAGACATGGGGAGAATGTGCAAACCCCACACAGTTGCCCGAGGCGGGAATTGAACCCAGGTCTCTGGCGCTGTGAGTGCAGCAGTGCTAACCACTGAGCCACCGTGCCGCTTTGATATCTTAATTCATTTTCCTCTTAAAAACCTTGAAGTCTTGCCCTTTTTCATTAACAGATTCCTTAATCTGTTTCGATTCTTCATTTGTGTTTGTGGTTTCCTTGTCTTTTCTAGGGATCATTATCTTTATCTCATTTACAAATTCGCTTACTTCTTTCAGCCTTCCTAGGTTTACTGATTATTACTTATTCCAGCATGAACATCCTTCAGCTGAAATACTGTTGAATGATAAAATGCTTAATTTCTCCTTTCCCATTTCTTGTTATAGGTTCTCTAGCATGTCCTTGATGTTCATCACAATATCTTTGATAATTATGGTTTTAACGACTACATTGAAACCATTATGCAAATGAAAGTTGCAAGAATATGTCACAATCAGTACAATATGCCAGAGCAAACAAATACACAACTGGCAAGGGATTTTACTCTGGGGGTGGAAGAGGGAAGCTTTATTCTCTTCTTACCATTTGAGAAAGGTTATCAATAGAATGCTTGCAGAGAAGTTCTATAAAGATTTGTAGTGGCATAACTAATGGCAAATGTCATCATTCCTAAATTTCCTTTATTTTGTGTCAGTTGAGGATCCCAACAAATTGGATGTGGAAGCTCCTAACAAATTCTAGGCCTGCATCCATCATCACTTATTCTCTCCAGTTCCACAGATACAAACAAACAGATCAAATGTGCTCCAGGTGATTTGGAAGCTATTCTGGCAACTGGAATAAACTATGTTAAATCTGGATATTTTTAAACTCTGATTTAAGTGGGATATAATCTCATAGTAATTACAGCAATATGGAATGCCTAATATTTAGTTACACACTAATAAAACAGCTTGGATACTTCACCAGTGACAATGAGTTACAAAACATCTAGCATGGGTACAAAAGATTCATAACTCACTAAGATATGATAAAATACTACGTAAAGATCACTGAAATAATTTTTCCAATAATATACAAACAGCATGAAGCATCTGGAACACTGCAGACTACCACAGATTGATGTTACATCAAAGGACAAAATCATTGATATTAATTTGAATTTTCACACTAGATATACAAACTTTCATCCAGTTTCAGTATCCAACTGAGAGAATAAAGAGGCCGTTATTGAGATGAAACATTTTTAAGAATAATCTTACATAATTTTCTCAAAAAGAGTATTCATTATTTTCTTTTTCTTTAACTGCAAAGAAGAAAGTTATCAATGACAAACATAATAATAAGGTATCTTGTCTCTGAACTAATTATAACCTACAAAATATTCTTGGACCACAATAAGGAAGAAACATGCAGCCACATTCACCAGATTTATTTCAATGCCAAGACAGTGTCTCTGACCCAAAAGTGCCCCAGCAAATTTTACGTTTTTTTTGTTAAGTTTAAAAAATACAAATTTGGCACTATTAGTGACAATTCTATCACAATGTGCAATAAAAGCAAAATGCGAAAGCCAATTAAAATTCTCAAAAGCATTAAAAAAAGAAAAAAATAGTTAAATTGTGATAAATGCAAGCCATATTTGCTGTATCAGAGTAAATACTGCTTTAATGAAAAGTGAGCTATAAGGTGCACCTAGCTGCAAAAAC
The DNA here is from genome assembly GCF_020745735.1 of Hemiscyllium ocellatum. Taxonomy (NCBI): domain Eukaryota; kingdom Metazoa; phylum Chordata; class Chondrichthyes; order Orectolobiformes; family Hemiscylliidae; genus Hemiscyllium; species Hemiscyllium ocellatum. The sequence continues at coordinate 18,236,111 of NC_083405.1, read as the reverse complement.
AAAGTGGTCATTTAAAACATCATGTTTTATGCTGTGAACATGAATATAATCCAACAAAATTAGCAAACTTATTCATGAGTTATATTCACGTATAGTGGCCCAGAATCTGTTGCTACAATCATGGCAAATACAATATTGTTTTATTCATTTGTAAATTGCCAGCAACTTTTGATAAGGAAAATATACCCCACCAATTGCACATTATAAGCTGCATTATTATTTACATTATTTCCCTTTAGTCTAGTGAAAATGAAATGCGAATCTACATACTAATTGACAATTAAATGACAGGTATTCATAAAAGGAATGAGTTGCATGCTTCTCTCATACCAAACCATCTCTTCAGTACAGAAAAGAATTTAAAATCATGGATATTCTGTTAGAAATTTTTACATTGAGAAATAATTTCAAGAGGTAGTTGGACATATCACTTGGGCTAAACAATCCAAAGAGATCAAAGGAAAGGGGAGAGAAAACAGGAACAGGATATTGAGTTAGATGATCAGCCATGATCACAATAAATGGTTAAGCAGGCTCAAAGTGAGGGCCAACTCCTACTTTCTATGGAATTATTTTTCTTACTCTCCCTGCCTCTTCGTTTTGCCTGTGTTTTAACATAATCTTTCTTTCACTCTATTTTTCACATAAATCTAATCTGTCTCTAATTCATCCTTCTCCATCATTCAGCTGTTTCCTGTACATTCCCTTACATCAAATTGGCTAAGGAAATAGACTGTTGATCCCGTCATTTCCATGAAAGTTCACTTGCTATGCCATTTCCAGCTTAAAATTCAAACAACATACAAGGCAAAACATCTGAGCTAAAGGATGAGGGAATATATAACTAGCAAAACACACCATAAGAAATCCCAAGTCCAGCAAATTCCAGGCCATAAGTAAGCATTCCAAATGTTTCTTCAACATTAATAAACAAACATATCATTTGTAGATTTCAAATCAAATTGAATTAGCTTTATCACATACCATGGCCAAAGTAGAAGCTATTTACTAGGCCTGTCAGTCACACTTTTGTGCAAAAACTTGAGCAATACTAAATGGAATAACTGGAAATGAGAGTTCTCTGATAAACACACAGTTAGAGACTTTATGATTGATTGTATATTCATTTTGGGGAGATAGCCCAGTGTATTGACAGCTAGTTGGAACTGAAATCACACTTTTTGTACTTAAAGGCATACTGGCTTCACAAGAAATGTTTTCTTGAAGGAAATGTTAATTTTCATCATGACTGTGTTAATCAAATTGGAAAAGGTAGCTTTTCCATCAAATTCACAGAGATAGTTTCCTGGAATAATGTCTCATGGAGTCAACCAGGGTTCAGACTTTCTTGGATCTCGTAATGGGTAATGAGGCAGGTTTAATAAATAACCTCAGAGTAAGAGATCCCCTAGGAAGGAGTGATCTTAACATGATGAATGTAATATTTAGTTCAAGAGTGAGTAACTTCATTTAAAAATAATTGGCTAAATGAAGGAATTACAATTAAATGAGGATAAAGTTAGCTAAAGAGAACTGGACAGATGGATTAGCAGGAATAGTAAAACAGTACAAAACCTTGAGGTGGTCATTCATGGCTCTCAGCAAAATACATTCTGCTATGGGGGCAAGGATCCTGAGAGAGGGATAAGTCAATCAACGCCAACCAAGGAAAGTACTACATTGAAAGAAAAAGCATCTAAAGGTGCAAAAGTTAGCTAGCCCTAGACTGGAATAAATTTAGAATTTATAAAAGGACTAAAAGGATAAGAAAGAAAGAGAAACTGAGGGAAAACTAGCAAGGAATATTTAAAAAGAAAGACAGAAGTCAAAGTGAACACAACCTTTTTAGAAAATGAAGCAGTGGATCTCTTATGGGGAAGGAGGAAGTGAAAAAGAATACAGGGGAGGAACTAAATACCATCACTAAAGAAATAGTATTAAACAAACTAAAAGGAGCTAAAGGCCCTGGTGGCATGCAATTTAGGATCCTAAAAGAGGTAGCTAGAGAGATAGTGAAAAGTTAGTGAGCCCTAAAGACTGGAATAAATTTAGCATTTATAAAAGATAATAAAGAAAAAGAAAGTAAACTATGAGGGCAAACTAGCGAGGAATATGTAAAAAGAAAGACATTGTTGTAATTTTCAAAAGAAAACCTTCGATCCTGGAGAAATACAGAGGATTGAAGAACTGCCAATGTGACGTCTCTATTCAAAACAGAGGGAGGCAAAAAGCAGGTAACAATAGGCAGATTCACCTAACATCTCTTGGTAGAAACATATTGGAATCATTCATTCAGGATATAATCACTGAACATTTAGAAATTGATAATCAAACAAAGTATGGCTTCACCAAAAGGAAATCACATCTATTTTAGAGATTTTCAAGGAAGACTCAAGCAAGGTGGATAAAGGGGAGCCAGTAGATGCGTTGAATTTGGGCTTCCATGAAGCATTTGATAACATACCTCACAAAAGCTTAAGTCATAAGAGCACATGGTGTCAGAGGTTGTATATTGGCATGGATAGAGAATTGGCTAATGGGGAGGAAACAAGTGAGAATAATAGGTTCTTTTCCAGATTAGTAGCTTGTGACCAGTGAGGTTCCACAGGAATGAGTGGTGGACTGCATCTGTCTACAATATATATTAATGAGTTGAGCAAAGTAAATATATTTAGTCAAATTTGAAGCTGACAAAAATAAGTGGAAAGGCATGCTGTGAGAGGGATAGAAAGAAAAATAAGCAAATTGTTGGCAAATGGAGTATAACATTGAAAATGTGAAACTGTTCATTTCGGAAGAGAGAACAAACAGCAGCATTATTCGAATACAGAACAATTGCAGAAAGCTGCTACACAGAGGGACTTGGTGTTATAGTGCACTGCAAGGTGTTGATGAGACTACATCTGGAGTACTGTCAGCAGTTTTGACGCCCTTAAGGAAAGATATTATTTAATTGGATGCAGTTAAGAGAATGTCCACTATGATCCCTGGTCAGAAGGGATTGCCTTATGAGCAAAGATTAAGCGGGATGGGACTCTACTCATTGGAATTTAGAAGATGAGAGGTGATCTTGGTGAAACATATTGGATTCTTAAGGAGCTGGACAGGTTAAATGCCAAAAGGATGTTTTGCCTCATGGGAGAGTCTAGGGCCAGATAGCATAGTCTCAAAATTAAGGTACACCAATTTAAGACTTTGGTGAGAAGGAATTTCTTCTCTCAGATTGTTAAGTGTCTTTGGAACGCCTTACCACAGGGAGCTGAGAGTACAGATCAGATGTATATTGAACTCTGAGGTAGACTTTTGATCAGAAGGGGAATCAAGGATTATGGTGAAAAGGCAGGAAAGTGGACATGAGGAGTGTCAGAGCTGGCTTAAGGGACTGAACAGCATACTTCTGTTCCTATTTCATATGGTCTTTACATTCGAACTTCACTTTAAATAGAGCAACACACAAGCAGAGCTCAATTAATTTATTGTTTGCAACTTTCATAGCTGAAGCCTGTACAACACTGTCATAAAGAGAAACAATGTGAGTAAATTCCAAATGGTTCCTTTCAGTGATGTATCTGCTTAAACCGAAGTCCACAATAACCACATGTTCCAACTTTTGTCTCTTTGTCCTGAGAAAGAAAGAAAGATAAATCAAGACATCATTCAAAATTTGAACAAAACTCAAAATATTTTACCTGAGAATTAAATTACTAAATATAATTGTAATTTTTATATTTCAATTTGTTATTCGATGCTTAGGAATGCACTCATGGTACTCAATACACAAGTATATATGAGGGCAGAGCAGTTAGATGTAATCTATATGGACTTCAGTAAGGCGTTCGACAAAGTTCCCCATGGGAGACTGATTAGCAAGGTTAGATCTCATAGAATACAAGGAGAACGAGCCATTTGGATACAGAACTGGCTCAAAAGGTAGAAGACAGAGTTTGGTGGTGCAGGGTTATTTTTCAGACTGGAGGCCTGCGACCAGTGGAATGCCACAAGGATCGGTGCTGGGTCCTCTACTTTTTGTCATTTACATAGATAAGTTGGATGCGAGCATAAGAGGTACAGTTAGTAAATTTGCAGATGACACCAAAATTGGAGGTGTAGTGGACAGCAAAGCGGGTTACCTCAGATTACAACAGGATCTGGACCAGATGGGTCAATGGGCTAAGAAGTGGCAGATGGAGTTTAATTCAGATCAATGAGAGGTGCTGCATTTTGGGAAAGCAAATCTTAGTAGGACATATACACCTAATGGTAAGGAGAAAGTGAGGACTGCAGATGCTGGAGATCAGAGCTGAAAATGCGCAGGTCAGGCAGCATCCAAGGAACAGGAAATTCGACGTTTCGGGCATAAGCCCTTCAACAGGAATGAGGAAAGTGTGTCCAGCAGGCTAAGATAAAAGGTAGGGAGGAGGGACTTGGGGGAGGGGCGATAGAGATGTGATAGGTGGAAGGAGGTCAAGGTGAGGGTGATAGGCCGGAATGGGGTGGGGACAGAGAGGTCAGGAAGAAGATTGCAGGTTAGGAAGGCGGTGCTGAGTTCGAGGGATTCGACTGAGACAAGGTGGGGGGAGGGGAAATGAGGAAACTGGAGAATTCGGAATTCATCCCTGGTGGTTGGAGGGTTCCCAGGTGGAAGATGAAGCGCTCTTCCTCCAACCGTCGTGTTATTATGGCCTGGCGATGGAGGAGTCCAAGGACCTGCATGTCCTTGGTGGAGTGGGAGGGGGAGTTAAAGTGTTGAGCCACGGGGTGGTTGGGTTGGTTGGTCCGGGTGTCCCAGAGGTGTTCTCTGAAACGTTCCGCAAGTAGGCGGCCTGTCTCCCCAATATAGAGGCCACATCGGGTGCAGCGGATGCAATAGATGATGTGTGTGGAGGTGCAGGTGAATTTGTGGTGGATATGGAAGGATCCCTTGGGGCCTTGGAGAGAAGTAAGGGAGGAGGTGTGGGCACAAGTTTTGCATTTCTTACGTTTACAGGGGAAGGTGCCGGGAGTGGAGGTTGGGTTGGTGGGGGGTGTGGACCTGACGAGGGAGTCATGGAGGGAGTGGTCTTTTCGGAACGCTGATAGGGGAGGGGAGGGAAATATATCCCTGGTGGTGGGGTCCATTTGGAGGTGGCAGAAATGACAGCGGATGATACGTTGTATCTGGAGGTTGGTGGGGTGGTAGGTGAGAACCAGTGGGGTTCTGTCCTGGTGGCGGTTGGAGGGGCGGGGCTCAAGGGTGGAGGAGCAGGAAGTGGAGGAGATACAGTGGAGGGCATCGTCGATCACATCTGGGGGGAATCTGCGGTCCTTGAAGAAGGAGGCCATCTGGGCTGTACAGTATTGGAACTGGTCCTCCTGGGAGCAGATGCGGCAGAGACGAAGGAATTGGGAATATGGGATGGCGTTTTTACAGGGGGCAGGGTGGGAGGAGGTGTAGTCTAGGTAGCTGTGGGAGTCAGTCGGTTTATAGTAGATGTCTATGTTGATTTGGTCGCCCGAGATAGAAATGGAAAGGTCTAGGAAGGGGAGGGAGGAGTCTGAGACGGTCCAGGTGAATTTGAGGTCGGGTGGAAGGTGTTGGTAAAGTGGATGAACTGTTCAACCTCCTCGTGGGAGCACGAGGCAGCGCCGATACAGTCATCGATGTAGCGGAGGAAAAGGTGGGGAGTGGTGCCAGTGTACTTGCGGAAGATGGACTGTTCCACATATCCTACGAAGAGGCAGGCATAGCTGGGGCCCATGCGGGTGCCCATGGCAACTCCTTTGGTTTGGAGGAAGTGGGAGGATTGGAAAGAGAAGTTGTTCAGGGTGAGGACCAGTTCAGTCAGTCGGAGGAGGATGTCAGTGGAAGGGTACTGGTTGGTACGGCGGGAAAGGAAGAAGCGGAGGGCTTTGAGTCCTTCGTGATGGGGGATGGAGGTGTACAGGGACTGGATGTCCATCGTGAAGATAAGGCGTTGGGGACCTAATGGTAAGGTCCTAGGGAATGTTGCTGAACGAAGACACCTTGGAGTGCAGGTTCATAGCTCCTTGAAAGTGGAGTCATAGGTAGGTAGGATAGTGAAGGCAGCATTTAGTATGCTTTCCTTTATTGGTCAGAGTAAAAAGTGAGGTCTGCAGATGCTGGAGATTCATTCCTGATGAAGGGCTCTGGCCCGAAACGTCGAATTTCCTGTTCCTTGGATGCTGCCTAACCTGCTGTGCTTTAACCAGCAACACATTTTCAGCTTTATTGGTCAGAGTACAAGAGTTGGGAGGTCATGTTGCGGCTGTACAGGACATTGGTTAGGCCACTGTTGGAATACTGCGTGCAATTCTGGTCTCCTTCATATTGGAAAGATGTTGTGAAACTTGAAAGGGTTCAGAAAAGATTTACAAGGATGTTGCCAGGATTGGAGAATTTGAGCTCTAGAGAGGCTGAACAGGCTGGGGCTGTTTTCCCTGGAGCATCGGAGGCTAAGGGGTGGCTTTATAGAGGTTTACAAAATTATGAGGGGCATGGATAGGATAAATAGACAAAGTCTTTTCCCTGGGGTTGGGGAGTCCAGAAGTAGAGGGCATAGGTTTAGGGCGAGAAGGGAAAGATATAAAAGAGACCTAAGGGGCAACTTTTTCACGCAGAGGGTGGTACGTGTATGGAATGAGCTGCCAGAGGATGTGGTGGAGGCTGGTACAATTGCAATATTTAAAAGGCATTTGGATGGGTATTTGAATAGGAAGGATTTGGACGGATATGGGCCAGGTGCTGGTAGGTGGGACTAGATTGGGTTGGGATATCTGGATGACATGAATGGGTTGGACCGAAGGGTCTGTTTCCATGCTGTACAGCTCTATGACTCTATATGATAGCCTAAAACAATGGTTTCCCTTGGGATTTGAACCGAATATGGCTTTCAAAGGACTGGAAAGTGAGTATGAGACATGGCAGCAGTTACAAATTAAGCTGCACTGTTTTTGCAACAAGTGAACATACAAACACTAGATCAGTAGGGCATGCAACTCTGCAAGCTTGCCTCCCAATTCAATTAGTTCATGACTGATCACTACTTTAAATCTATTTACCTGCCTCAGCTCTGTCTCCCTCATCACCCTTGCCTAACAAAATGCCAGTAATCCAATATCTACAGTCCTTTACAATAGAGAATTTCAGATTTCTACTAACTTGTGTCAAAAAATGTCTTGTGATTCCTTCAGATTGTCAATTGGCCTGTAGTGATTATAAGATTAGCAAATACTTTAATCATTTAAAAGTTCATAAACCTATGGCTTTCGAGAACAACTAAAACGATTGCTGATTCTAATAACATTCAGTTCCATTTATTAAAATCAAGATGTCTGAAATTAATTTTTAACAAACATGAGATGCATTATAGTGGAAAAATGTGTTGCTGGAAAAGCGCAGCAAGTCAGGCAGCATCCAAGGAGTAGGAGAATCGACATTTCGGGCATAAGCCTTCATGCCCGAAACGTCGATTCTCCTGCTCCTTGGATGCTGCCTGACTTGGCTTTTCCAGCAACACATTTTTCAGCTCTCATCTCCAGCGTCTGCAGTCCTCACTTGCTCCTATTAGATGCATTATGCAGAGATGGGGAAACGGTGGCAATGACATCATGGCAGCTAGTGGAATTTAAACTCAATTAATAAAACCCAAAATTAAGAAATTGGCTAAATATAGCTGATCATGAAACCATTGTCAATCGGTGTAAATCTGCAATCTGGTTCACAAACGTCCTGTTGGGAAGGATATCTGCCTGGTCTGGCTTACAGGTGATTCAAGATCCACAGCGATGACTCTGAAATGACCAAGCAACTCATCCAGTTCAAAGGCAATTAGGGATGGGCAATAAATGTTCCCTGGCAGTGATGCCAATATTCTATGAAATATTTTTATTTAAACAATGTCAGGCTATAACATCTAAAACCAAATTTACATTATTCACTTTTTTTTAAATTGTAAGTTTCCCAAACCACCCATACACTGTGCTTAGCAAAGAGGTGGTTTCCAATAATTGTCTTGAATGTTTTATTTTCGGATGTAGTCTCAAGAAAAACAGAGGTCACAAATGTATATACAAAACTGACCTCTCTGAGAAAGCAACCTTGCTATCAGGTGATTTGATCGTGTTCACGGACAATCTTTTCGACCCCTACCACTTCCCAATCATCGGTTTTACAGAAGGTAGAGAAAAGTGGCTAGTTTCCCCAGTTGGAAAACCAGGGCGACTTGCATGATGGGTTGGGGGAGCAGGTAGGGGCCTCCAACTGCTCCACTTTGGGGGCAAGCCCAGCCGAGGTCAAGAGGTGGTCTCTGAAAACTATACCACTGCCTTGTCATCGATAGCCTTCCCTCCCCTCGTGACCTCAACCTCTCGAACAGTGCATTAAGAAACACTCAACTTTCTGTCGATGGATACCCCAAGCAGTAGGCCTCAACCAGTGAACTTTGGAATCCAACCCCTGATTGGCTGGTAGTCTCTGGTGAACTGGAATGCTCTTAAAGGGCTAACTGGAAGAGATACTGCATATTTTCTCAGCGGTTTGGGTAGCGTGTTTGGCACGATCCAGCATGCTCACCCTCACAGGTTAAACACAATCAGAAAAAACCTTCCCATAAATGCAGCATATTCTTAGCATTTCAACAAGGAATTATACATATGAAAGTTGGTAAAAACCGCTTTGTTCATGTAATTAGATTATCTGAATGAATACAAGCCAAACACATTCTTCCCACATATAACCTGCATGTGCACAATAGCTTTATCTTCATACAAAGCATGCCTTGCAAGAGTCATGTGCAGATACTTAATAGCTGTGATTCAAAATTCAAGGGAATTTATGACAGATCCCAACTTTCTACCATCAACATTTAAAGAACACATATTGCAATCAAATACTTACCAAATTTATATACACCTTAGGATGCCCAAGAGCTCCACCACCACCATCACATGAAACCACTCTGTCTGATACCTCAGTTACAGGCTCCTCAGCTACTAAATCAATGGCAAAGTTTTCATTTACCTAGCAAAATACAGTTGGAAGAACACAAAGTTTAATATTCAGCTTTGACTAAAATAAACATCAAAATTCCCTCTCAGGAGCTGCAAATGCTCCAGTTATTTTTCACTTTTGTTTTACAGGTACACAATCTGTTATCCGAAACCCTCATGGCTAGCTGGTTTTCCGAATTTTTTGGATTTCAGATTAAGTGACAGTTTCACGGTGAAATAAAAATAATCTTACCGAACAGCAGACACACCTGTGAGTACTTCGAGCTCTGAGACAGAATTGATGCCTGCCAGTGCTGGGCCATGCTGCAACATCACATCGGAGTGACGTGGGTCGAGTGGGTGTGGAGTTGGGTTAACTGTTTGCACGCCAAACAATCTTGTTACGGAGAAAACAACTTCACAAAAAAAACTTTGGATTTCGGAGTTTTTCGGATTTCGGATATGGATTGTGCACCTGGTATTTGATATTTAAAATAGTACTCAGTGGTAGAGACCATTATCAAGCATCTACCTCAAAACCAGCATTTCAAGTTATATCAAAATACATAGATTGAGAGTTTATGGTTTTTCATTCTTGGTGCAAATTTGGAGAGACAGAAGTACTGGTTTTACTCGACATAAAATAATGCATGCTAATCTCAGTCTTTGGATTTACAATATTATTTCACATTAAATTTTGGATCTCTGCATGTTATATAATAAAAAAATTCTCTACTAAAAAGGCCAGGAGCAGACAACTAAGGTGGTAAATGGGAGTACAACTGAAACAGCACAACACAAATTTGTTGATTTTGAAAAGTCAATTTAGCAAGCAGTAAGCTAGAACATAAGACTTCAGGAGGATGTGGACACCATTGCAGAGTGGCCAGTCAGATAGTAAATACAATTCACTATTGAGAAGAATGAAGCAACACACTTTGGGAGGAAAAATCAAGAAGTGCGAGTACGCACTTAGCGCAAAATCACTGCAGGATGTGAAACAATAGAATTTAAATTAGTTAATAATTGAAGTATATCATTCTATCTTAAAGTCTCAATATGGATGCATGAAGTCCGAAAGAGCAAACATTTTAGGCTTCAGAAATATATATAAAGATAACAATAGAAAATTGTTATAATAAAGTTATGATCAACTAGGAGAAAGTGAGGACTGCAGATGCTGGAGACCAGAGTTGAAAAATGTGATGATGGAAAAACAGCAGGCCAGGCAACATCCGAGGTGCAGGAGTATCAATGTTTTGGGCATAAGCCCTTCTTCAGGAATGAGGAATAATAAAGTTATGCAAAGCAGGAGGTTATTCCACATTTAGTGAGCTGGTCAATTCTGGCGATCGTATAAGCGAAAAAGCATTCACCATGAAGCCAGGAATAGAAAATTCATTATGAGGAGACACTTAAAGTAACAGTGTTAGTTTCATTGGAGCTTAGAAAGACATAAAAATATGATTGTTTTAAAATTGTGAATAATATTGATACAAATATTTCCACTCTTTAGGAAATATTGAGAGGGAGGGGTAGAATCTGATAGAATAATTCAGATGATAAAATGTTCACTCCAACAATTTGACTTCTAAGCTTTGACACTAACAAATGTTGTCAGAACATTAAATATAGTGACAAATCTAATTCTAAACAGTCCCTTGAACAACTGAATTTCATATGTTTGAAAGAAGAGAAAATGGTATAAATTTGAACATCAGAATATTATAAACTATGCTAAACATTTTAAGATCTACGGTTCCCTGGAACTTCCTGACAATGCAACTTACAAGTTTCGGTCAAAGAATTGGAACTTGGTCAAAACTGGAAACGCTACATAAATGACCATCGTTGAGACAGAATTTAAGATCAACAGTAAATGATACGCAGAACACTTGCCTGAAAATGTCTTAATGGGGTATTGCACTGAAACATGCAGTGTAAAAATTTAGTTAGATGCAGTACCCTTTACAAGGGTTTAGGATCTGTGAGAAGCAAAAACTACTTATATTTCTTCTTAATCAGATTGAAGAATTTAACAGTGGCAGGCAGAGACTGAATGAGGAAATTTAATTAATTCAATGAAAATCAGTTACAGTACTGAAAACAAAACAAGGGGAAGACAAATGGAATTAAGAGAATAAGAAAATATTAAAATATTTAACTAAACACGTGCAATGAAGTTGCTATCTGATTTAAACTTTGGTAATGATGAATGTTATTAGCCTCACTGCTATTTTACCTACAAAATCCTGGCCACTGTCTCTACCATTTCAATTTTAGCAAGTTTTTCTATTTGTAATGTTTTTCAAAAGCTTTGAAAATTCTGCCCATAGATAATAACACTTCAAGTATGACAAATTAATAGCCACCTTACGTAAAATATTGTCAGAATCATACAGCATAGTAACAGATCCTTCAGTCCAACCAGTCCATGCCAAACTAAACTAGCCTTTATCCCTCTAAACCATTTCTATTCATATATCTATCAACTATCTTAATTGTCTTCATAATCAAGTTAAGTTGCTTCAAAATTATCAGGATATATTACAAATGTCACTTTCTTTCACAATTGTGGGATCAATGGTTAAAAATACAGATTTGCAAGTGTAGAAATTTATTTTGACATTCAACTTCAGGGACAAAATCAAAAGAGGGAAAGAAAATTTTTCTAGACATTTTCGAGACTATAAGGATATACATTGACGAACATGGCTTCTTCTAAGTAACACACCTGACGCCCACTAGCTATTGCTGTCATTGGATACGGCATGTGCTGCCAGTCTAAACTGGTCAACTAGGGACATTTCAATCTGCTTTTGAAAACTGGAACCAATCTAAAAGGTTTGGATCACTAGTATTCTGATGTGCAGTATCCAATATCCTTAAAATCTATACCATTCACTTAATTAGCACAAAGTTTTGTTTAAGCAAAGAAGCTGGTCACCAAAATAATATTCAGCATGTCACTTTTTTCCATTTCTGATTCAATCTAACCAAGAATCATCAACAGCAATTAGTAATATTTATTATTGTTACCAACAGACAATCTTGAATAAAACAAAAATTGGTGAGTAATTGCACCAAATATATTGACAGAAATAATAGGCTAAAGATCACAAAAATTCAATAGACTTTTTTTATATTGAAAGACGCTTAATCCTTTCAACTGGCATCACCATCACAGAAACCACCCAAACCTTGGCATTGAAAAATTGTTTTAATGTTATTAAGGTCCATTATGTTAGAGAATCAAAGATAAGAAACAAAGTATCAGAACCAAAAATTATGCAATTAGTGTTTTAACCTAGAAATAATATATCCCACACATTATAATAATATATCCCACACATTATAATAATATATCCCACACATTATAATAATATATCCCACACATTATAATAATATATCCCACACATTATAATAATATATCCCACACATTATAATAAGTGGAATCTAAGCAGGGGAAGGAGAAACTTATTGGGCCCAGATTTTTAAAAGCAATAAAAGAACAAAGGCAAAGCAATTTGCGGTAAGGGAAACAGGAAACCATTAAAATCATACAAGCGATAAGAAAAGGCAGTGTGGCTTAGAAGATATAGTTATAGAACATCAAACAAGAGGTAAAAACTCTTGCAAGAATTCAAAATGAGCAACAGAATCTTAGAATCGATACATTGGCGTTATGCACCAGACCAAACACCTTCAAAATATATTAAGATAATCTAAACCCTAACTTTTTATTTTAAAAACAAGAGTCAGGCTTTGTGTTCCAGATGCAATTTAATTAGTCTTGAAGCAAAACATTTTTTGTTCATTTACTATAGACAAAGCACAGCAAAAGGAAGAAAGAAACTGGGAAGAATTCAATTCGACTGGAAAATTTAACAGAATAATAGATTAATTACTAATCTAACTATTCCATTTTGTAGCATCCCATAAACACACCTGTGGAAAAGGCAAATTCAGAAAAATAGATTTCTCACATGCAGTTTTCTAGTCCAAAGGACAAACATCAGGAGAAATCTCAAAGGAGCCAGGTGGGTTGTATTGTAGCTACCAAATCCAGCTTCAAGACCCCAGCAGCAACTGCCACTAAAAACCAGGGCTACAAATCCTGGATCTATGAGAGCTTGACCACCTCACCCATTCAGGCTGCTTCTATTGTTCCAACTTTTTAAAAAAATTACACAAGGTCTCACAAACTGTTTATTTTATGGGCTCTGAATAGACTCTGCACCACCTCTGTTTCAATCTTTCTTCAATAAATAAACCAGGACAAAATACACCTCTTAAAGCCATAGTATTGCCACTTTGAGTATAGGGAATCAATCTGTCCCAGATAAAAGTGCAAAATTGAACAGGACACAACTTGTGAAGCAGACTGCAGGAACAGATGGAAGTTTTTAATAAGAGCTCCAACAAGGAAAACTGCAAGGAGACCCATCAGAAATTTACATTTAAGATAACACAGCCATGAACTTGTACATTTGAAAGGAAACTGTATAATATTGTTAGCACTTGACCAGAAGCATTTCAGTTTCTGGATATCAGGAATGGTTTGGAAGTAACTGAATCAACAGCAAAATCTTTACCATAACGAAAAAATTCTTATTGGAATTGCTGTTTTAAAATTATATAGAAGAATTAAATGATGAATACTAGAAACATTAAAAAGTTAAATCATGTTACAATGCAACATATAGAAATGCTTAAATGTCACACAATGATCCTTCTGTTTGGTTGTATTCTAACATTGATCTTACTTCAAGTATTACACAGGAATTCATCATTGCCAGGTTGCAGGGTTTGCAGACAAAGATGCCCATTTCAAAGACTCATTCCCTCTGGTTACATAGAATACCTCTAGTGTGAAAGCAGGCCAATTGGTCCATCAAGTCCATGCTGACCCTCCAAACAGCATCCCATCCCAACCTACAACCACTAGTCAATCCTCATTACCCCACATTTACCATGGCTAACCCATCTAATTTGCACATCCCTGGACACTATGGGCAATTTAGCATGGCCAATCCATCAACCTACACATATTTGCATTATAGGATGAAACTGGAGCATTTGGAGGAAATGTACCCACACACACAGAGAACGTGCAAACTCTACACAGACAGTCGCCTGAGAATTGAATCAAACTTGGGTCCCTTGTGCTGCAGGGCAGCAGTGTTAACCACTGAGCACCTGCGTCATCATCGTCAGACCATATTAATCAGCTAAAAGACTGACTTTTAAAGAAGGTTTACATTACTGTAACTGATGTTACAGTAATGTAAACTTGCCCAGCCAAATTATGAAAATGAAATCAAAGTTAAAAATTAAAGCAGCACATGAAAAAAACAGAAAGGAGGCAAACAGAACTAAAATAAGGACAGGGTAAGGAGATCAAAATGTTCAAACATTTTTAAAATTCACTCATTGGACATGGGTGTTGCTGACTGGCCAGCATTTATTGCCCTAGCAGCCCTTGAGAAGGTGGTGGTGAGCTGCCTTCTTGAACCACTGCAGTCCACATACTATACATTGAACTTACAATGCCCTTAGGAAGGGAATTCCACAATTTTGACTCAGCGATATTAAAGGAAGGGCGATATATTTCCAAGTCAGAATGGTGAGTAGCTAGCAAGGGAACTGCCAGCTGGTGGTGTTCCCATGTATCTTTTGCCCTTGCCCTTCCAGCTGGAAGTGGTCATGGGTTTGGAAGGTGCTGTCTAAAGAGTTTTGCTGAATTTTTACAGTGAATTTTGGAGATAGTACGCACTGCTGTCACTGAACATTAGTGGTGGCGGAGTGGATACTTGTGCATATTGTGCCAATTGAGTGGGCTGCTTGTCCTGGAAGATGTCAAGTTTTAAGTGTTGGAGCTGTACGCATCAGGCAAGTAGGAAGGACACCATCACACTCACTTGTGCCTTGCAGATGGTGGACAGGCTTTAGACAGTCACAAGGTGAGTTACTTGCTGTATTTTTTCTGCCTCTGACCTGCTCAGTGTATATGTGGCGAGTCCAGTTGAGCTTTTGGTCAATGATAACCCCAGGATATTGGTCATGGGTTAGATTCAGTGATGTTAATACTATTGAATGTCAAAGAGGCAGTGGTTAAATTGTCTCTTACTGTAAATGATCATTGCCTTCCATTTGGGTGGTGTGATTATTACTGGTCACTTGTCAGACCCAACCTTCATACTGACCAGATCTTGTTACACTTGAACATGAACTGCATCAGTATCCTGAATACTGGCGAGGTTCCCTTGTGATTGCACACTTATGACCTTTACAGTGGCCTAGTGGCATTGATCACCAGGCTATTAATCTAAAGACCTAAGTATTATTCTGGGGACTCATGTTCAAACTCTGCCATGGCTGATGGTGAAATTCGAATTCAATAAAAATCTGGAATTAAGAATCTAATGATGATCATGAAACTACTGGTGATTGCCAGGAAAAGCTCAGCTGGTTCACTAATGCCATTTAGGGAAGGAAACTACTTTTCTCATCTTGTTTGACTCCAGACCCATAGAAATGGGGGAAAACCAGTGAGAAATTAAGAATAGGCAATCATCATCCGCACTCTGTGAATGATCTAAATAAAATGTTTTACAGAAGGGATGGTCATTGGTGAACATAATTGGGTCAAAGACATTACCCCGAGGAACTGCTGCAGAGATGTCCTAATGCGGGGATGGCTGACTTCTGACAACCACAACCATCTTCCTATGTGCCAGGTATGACTCCAACCAGCAAATAGTTTGCCCATTGAAACTAATTGATTCCAGTTTTGCTAGAGCTCCTTGATGCCACAGTCAGTTGAATGTAGAGTCATAGGGAGTCAGAGAGAAGTACAGCACCAAAACTTGTCCATGCCGACTAGATATCCTAAATTAATCTAGTTCCATTTTCCAACATTTGGCCCATATCCCTCCAAACCCTTCCCATTCATTTACTTTTAAATATTGTAATTATACCAGTTTCCATCACTTTCTCTGGCATTCCACACACGCACCAACATCTGGTTGGAAATGTTGCCCCTTAGGTCCCCTTTAAATCTTTTTCCTCTCATCCTAAAACTATGCCCTCTAGTTCTAGACTCACCTCCCCCCCCCCCCCCCCCCCAAACAGATTTTGTCTATTTACCCTAACCATGCCCCTCATGATTTTATAAACCCCTATAAGGTTACGCCTCAGCTTCCGATGCTCCAGGGACAACAGCCTCAGCTTATTCAACCTCGTCCTACAGCTCAAACCCTCCAACCCTGGCAACATCTTTGTAAATCTTTTCTGAATCCTTTTAAGTTTCGCGATATCCTTCTGATAGGAGGGAGACCAGAATTGCATACAATATTCCAAAAGTTGCCGAACCAATATTCTGTACAGCTGTAGATTGGTATGGTCAACTCCTATTCCAATAAAGGAAAGTATACCAAACACCTTCTTCACTATCTTTTCTAGCTGTGACTCCACTTTCAAGGAACTATGAACCTGCCCTCCAAGGTCACTTTGTTCAACAACACTCCCAGGACCTTACCATTAAGTGTATAAGTCCTGCAATGATTTGCCTTTCCAAAATGCAGCACCTCCCATTTATCTAAAATAAACTCCTTCTGCCACACCTCAGCCCATTTGCCCCCATCCGATCAAAATCCCACTGCACTGAGATAACCTTTTTCGTTGTCCACTACAACTCCAATTTTGGTGTCATCTGCAAACTTAGTAACTATACCACCTACATTCACATCCAAATCATTTATATAAATGACGAAAAGCAGTGGACCCAGCACCAATCCTGTGGCACACCACTGTCGCAGGTCTCCAGTCTGAAAAGTAACCCTCCACCACCACCCTCTGTCTTCTAACTTTGAGCCAGTTCTCCATCCAAACGGCTAGTTCTCCCTGTATTCCATGAGATCTAACCTTGCTAACCAGTCTACCATGAGGAACCTTTTAAATGGAAGTCTTGATGTCAAGGGCTATCGGTCTCATCTAATTTTGTTTGTCCACATTTGATCCAAAGTTTTAATGAGGTCAGGAGCAGAATTATCCTGGCGGACCCTGGGCTTCAGTGAGCTGGTTATTGTTGAATAGGTGTTGCTTGATAGCACTAACTGATGACACCTTTGTTCCTTTACTGATGATCGAAGAGTAGATTGGGTGGTAATTGGCCAGGTTGGATTTGTCCTGCTTTTTGTACAGGATATACCTGGACAATTTTCCACCTTGTTGGATAGAGGCCAATGTTGTAACTGTACTGAAAAAGCTTGTCTAGGATAGCATCAAGTTCTGAAGCACAGGTTTTCAATATTATTACCAGAATGTTATCAGGACCTATAGCCTTAGCAGTATCTATTGTCTCCAACCACTTCTTGATATCACTTAGCGCGAATCAAAGTGGCTAAACACAGGTATGTGATGCTAGGGACCACTGGAGGAGGCCAAGATGGATCAACTCAGCACTTCTGACTGAAGATTACAGCAAATGCTACAGGCTCATCTTTTGCACTGATATAGTAGTCTCTTCCATCATAGCAGATGGGGTATTTGTGGAGCCTCCACCAGTGAGTTGTTTAACGGTCTTCAACCATTCATGTGGCAGGACTGAAGAGCTTAGATCAGATCTATTGGTTGTGGGATCACTTAGCTGTATCAATTCCTGTTTATGCTGGTTGGTGTGCAAGTAGTCCTATTTGGTAACTTTACCAGGTTAACACCTCATTTTTAGATATGCCTGGTGCTGTTCCTGGCAAGCCTTCCTACACTCTCCATTGAATCAGGGTTAATCCCTTGGCATGATTGTAATGATTGAGTGGAAATATGCTGAATCATGAGGTTTCATATTGCATTGGAGTACAATTCTGCTACTGTGGCACCTCGGATGTCTAGTCTTGAGTTACTAGATCTGTTTGAAGTCTACCACACAACATGAAGAAGGGTATTGTCAACGTGAAGGCGGGGCTTTGTCTCCACATGGACTGTAAGGTGGTTAGTCTTACCAAAACTGACTTGGAAAGATGCATTTGAGGCCAGCAGGTTGATAAGGTCAAGAATGTTTGTCCCTCACTATCTGCCGCAGACTCAGCGTGGCAGCCATCGCCTTTAGAACCTGACCAGCTCAGTCAGTAGTTCTGCTGTTGAGCCACTTTGGTATGGTCTGGCAGATTTGAAATCCCCCACCCAGAGTACATTCTTCACCCATGCCACTTTGTACTTTAGTCTAAAGCGAGTCTGAATACTGGCGGTGTTAGCTCAGTTGGTTGGATAGCTGGTTTACAAAGCATGGGTTCATTTCTACACGGGTTGAGGTTGCTCAACCTCACTCCTCACCTGAGATGTAGTCACTCTCAGGTTAAACCTACCACCAGTCATCTCTCTCTCTAATGAGAGAACAGCCATCAAATGATGGTGACTTTTTTAGTTCGACTATTTAAGTACCCTTACTGCCAATTTTAATATTGTAACTTAAGAGCTGAAATCATGCACAACTAGGAAGACAGAAATATCCAGAGCATTCCAAATATCTCTACAACCTTGAAAAACTTACTTCTTTCTGTCGACCGACAAATCTGACTTTTCTGTAATCACCCTCTTCGTAAACCTGAAACAAAATAAAGTGTTTTTTTAACCATCAGCAGCACAAATTTCATTATATCGATCTTTGCGAATTTCAATATATAATACATACTATTCTGAGGGACTGCAATAATGCTCATCTGTGAGTATAATAACTATCATTCAAACAAATTGCAACATTATGATTTGTACTGTCTACTATTACGATTGGAAGTAAGGTTTCAAATCTTTTAACACAGAAAATGCTGTAAACATTCATCATGTGAGGAAACCAAACACACCAACTGCTGAGAAATAATATCGATCAAAAAATGAATGGGTAATAAAATGATAGCATTTTTAGTCATTAGTTTAAAAAAAGCAAAGTACCAGAGTTTTAATTCACAATATATACACACTTTCTGTTTTTGAATTTTTACGAGATTTTGAAACAATGAGCATAAATGCATTTAAAGAGAAGTTTGATGACACGAGGGTAAATGGAATAGTGAACGGGATTATATGAATGAAGAATAACAGGAGGACGTTCATGCAGAACTGAAAAACTACAGGGCACCTGTGGCATGAAATAACATGCTTCCGCACTGATTATATTATACAATAGCAAACATGTATTAAAAAAAATTGTCAAGTTGTGTGGCCCTATGCATGAAAAATTTTCAATATATAACTTTAAAAAAAAGCGATGCAGCAGCATGAATCTTTGTTTGTATGTTCATCTCCATTTTTTAAAAAAGTATTTTCATCAGATGCAGGTATCCCTGGCACTGCTACAATTTTCAGACTATCCTTAATGGCCCTCTTCAAAGGTTGCTAAGCCATTTCAGAGGACAGTTAAGGGTAAACCAGAGTTCTGTAGATCTGGACTTGTGTGTGGGTCACACCAGATAAGACTAGCCGATATATTGGACAGGAGTAAATCAAATGGTATTTTCCACAATATTGCACAATTACTGAGACTAGCTTTATATTCCAGATTTATTTTTCATTAATTGAATTTAAATTCCAAAATGGTGAGATTTGAAACATGCCTCAGGGCATTAGCCTGAACCAAAGAATTGCCCAACAAATACAGAAGGCTTATGAAAACCGTATAAATGAGATTAACATAAATGAGCTTGTATTAACTGGAGTTTAGAAGAATGAGAGGAGATCTTATTGAAATATACGATTCTTAATGAATATAACAGGGTAGATGCCGAAAGGCTGTTATCCCTTGTAGGAGAATTGAGAACCAAAGTGCATAATCTCACAGTAAGGTGTCACTCATAAAAGAGAGATGGAAGGGATTTTCTTTTCTCACAGTATGGAGAATCTGTGGGATTCTTTACCACTGAAGGCTTTTGAGGCTGGATAATTAGGTATATTCAAGGCTGAGATGGACAGATTTCTAAAGCAGGACAGTGGAGTTAAGTTTATCAAATCAGCCATGATTGCACTGAATGGCAGAGTGGATTCAATGCCAAATGACCTACTTCTACTCCTGTTTTGAACTATACCTCCTTCTCAAAGTAGAGTGCCCACCTGCAACATTTAGTACATAGACTGTTAACAAATAGTTCAGGGTCAATACATACTAAACAGCTAATCAGAAAACTGTGACAAAGATTTAAGTCTTTCACAGCATTTGTTTTTAAATTTTAAAAAAGCGAACAAATTTTCTGCGTATGAAACATCTTTTTAATCAGTAGCAAATATTTCCACATTAAAGTCAATTTTTTTCCTCCACCTCAAGTACCTCCACACAATAACACTAATTGGATATGTATCCTATTATTATTTGTAAAGCCTTGCAACATGAAAAATAGCTGCTATACTTCAAAACTAATAGCAGGTTACTAGGCTTCAAAAGGAACCTATTTCATGTGAAAGCCTTGAAGAGAGTTCTGGAAAACATGATAAGCATTAAGTGTCATTCCTTCGCGCGCTCTCTCTCTCTTCCTACCCCACTACCCCCCACCCCACCCCCCCACACACCCCACTCCCCCCACCCTTTGCCACATTTATTATCTTGAAAAAATTAGTAATTACAGGTCTTAAATTGCTGTAATTTGGTGTAAATGTATGTATGAGTGGAATCAAAGGATATGGTTGAGGGAATTTCACTGAGATTTATACAATGATGATGTAGATAAGATGATTCAAAAACATTGCTTTAAGGTTAGTCAGGGCAGTTGAACACAAGGACATAAATTTAAAGCAGATGTTAGAAAAATGCGTCTACACAAAAGGCGATAAATATTTGGAATAATCTACTAGGTAAGTTTGTACAGTCAAAGAGATGGATGTCTTCTGAATTCTAGGAAAGAGGCTTCTAACTATTAATCTCTTTGCAAACATGAGATCATTTGGAAAGAAAAACACAAAAGGACTTTAAAAGTTCTGTATATAATTCCTTCAAAGTCCTCATAATATTCAGCATTAACAGATAGTCAAATTTTAAAATTTCTGTTGTTATGTGAATATAAAATTATCTTGGTCAATATTTTCATTAGACTTGCAAATTTATTTGTACACAGTTTTGAAAGTGATTGAGCAGTACAAAATGACATGTATTTGATCCTACCTAAATTAAACATTCACTGATAAAAAAAGTTAGAAAGGTGTATTTTCAGTTTGTTAAATTTTGTGCTAAATTTGGGTAAATAGTGTGGAATAATTGCTGAGCTTATCTTTAGTAAAGTGAAATAAAAACAGAACATGCTAGAAACACTTAGTAATTATCACAGCATCTGTGAAGGAATCTACCCCAATTAGAATTGTGAAATTTCAAACCCATCAATTAGAATAGTGAAATTTCAAAAATCTGTCAGCTCATGATAAATATATTTTATGAAGAAAACATTGCCAAACTTTGACCCTGTCATTAAATTATTTTCTTTTTGACAATAATACATTTAATACTATATATGGTTTAAACTTTTAGCACTGGGGATTGGTAGTAAATGTTAGCCAGCCAGTGACCCTCACATCCCATGAGTGAATTAAAAAAGACCACTAAGTCTTCGGCCGGAGTCAAAATAAATTACTGCTCCTAAACTGTAACGGGCTGTTCTGTGGACAACAGTTTCTCTGATACCTCACCAAGACAGGATGACTTCATGTTTAAAGCTTTCTGGGTCAGTTAATATTAGGAAACAAATCTCAGTCAAGCTAAATTCACATCAGACAACAAAATATGGACACTTTCAAAACAGGAGTCACTGATCACTTTACGCAATAGTGTATCAGTTAAATTTACTCCTCCCAGACCAGGATACTGAATCCAATACCTAGATCTCTACAACTGTCCTGGTTGAAATCGCGCAACATACTTTACAAAAGCAAATATTGCAGATGTTTCAAATTTGAAACAAAAAACAAAAACGCAGGACCAGTAGCATGTGGAACAAGAATGACCCAGACCACACAGTCTCCAGAAAGTCAGAGACTGGACATACCTTGAAGATGTGCTATGGGACTCCCGAGAAGTCACAATAAAAGAAATTCCCCACCCCTCAGGGCTCTTCAGTCTCCAAATGTCAGAGACATCAGACACTTCTGGTATACCGATTTGGATAGCTATGCAGGAAATGTTAGTAAAGTAAAAACCTAGCATAATCGCTGGGTAACTACTCAACCACCTTTCCCAATTACACACAATGCTCCGTCCACACCTCTTCAAACCACCTAATACGTCCCTGATCAGACCTAATTAGTCCCTGACTACCCATTACCTGTGACCCGTACTGACAACACAATTATTCCCCAAATCCACACAAACTGCAATAAAAGGAGGAATTTCTAGGATTTTGATCCAGTGACAATGAAGAAATAGGGACAAAATTTCAGGTCAGGATGGCTTATGACTTGGAGGGGATCTTAGTGGGGGTGGTATTCCCATACATCTGCTGTCCTTTTGAATCTAAGTGGTACAGCTCTCCAATTTAGAAGGTATTGTTAGAGGAGTCTTGGGAAGTTGCTACCATGCATCTTGGACTTGGTGCATACTGCTGTCACGGCATTGGTGCTGAATGCTTAAGATGGATTGAAGTTTCACTTGATTTCACGTTTAGGCTGTTGGAAGTCAATAAACTGAGATTAACATTGGGCTTGGGTTCAAAAAAGTCACTGGGACAAATGAAGCAGATTTTCATGCTGTTAGGAGAAAGGACAACAAGTACCTTTTTCCTAGGGTGAAGGACTCCAAAACTAGAGGGCATTGATTTAAGGGAGTTTATTTTCGATAAAGGTGAGAGGGGAAAAGATTTAAAAAGGACCTGAGGGGTAACCTTCTCACACAGAGGGTAATATGTGTATGAAACAAGCTTCCAGAGGAAGTGGTGCAGGCGGGTACAACTACAATACTTAAAAAGCATCCGAACGGGTATATGAATGGGAAGGGTTTAAGAGAAAAATGGGCCAAATGCTGGCAAATGGGACTTGGTCAAATTGGGATGTCTTGTCAGCTTGGACAAGTTAGACCAAAGTGTTTGTTTCCACGCTGAGTTATGATGCTTTTGTAAAAATTCGTTCATAAGATGTCATTTCTTGAAGAGGAGCAGGGAATTGTCTTGTCTGGTGTTCTAGGCCAGGCTGGCTAGGCCACCATTTATTGCCCATCCATAATTGCTCCGAAAAGGTGACAGTGATGAGCTGCCTTCCTGAATAATACAAGTCTTGGGATACTGTGACACCCAAAGTGCTGTCAAGAAGAAAGTTCAGAATTTTGTGCTAGTCTCAATGAAGGAACGGTGATATACTTCCATGTCAGGATGGTGAGAGGCTTGGAAGGAAGCTTACGGGTGATGGTATTCTCATAGATCTGCTGCCTTGTTCTTCTAAGTGTTCATGTTCAATGGGTTGGAAAGTACTGCCAGAGAAGCCTTGGGGAGTTATTGCAGTGCACCTTGTACAGCACATGGTACATACAGCTACTGCTTTGTATTCACAGAGGGAGGAGTCAGAGAGACGTCCTCAGAGTTATAAGAACACCAGACAAGACAATTCCCTACTCCTCTTCAAGAAGGTTCCATGAGATTGTTTTATGACAAGAGTGGACATCATAAACTATTTGTCGTAACAGTCAGCAGACTAGCATGGCATTTAAAAAACAACCACTTTATTCACCTTTATCTCATAGATGGATAGTTAGATAATCGAATTGAGAAGCAAAAATTATTTAAAGCGAATGACTTGCATTTCCCAGTTCTTTTGCTTGCATACTGCATAATAAATCTGAGATACCAGCATATTAGTAGAAAGGTATAACAGAACAAGTTTTTTTACATAGGCAGTGCCATTACAAACAAACATACAACAAAAATTTCACTAAACAAGCAGTTGCATGCAGCTGAAAGACCTTCATCAATGACACAACCTTGGTCAGAAATTCATAACTGACATTGAATATTGATGATTCCAGCATACCCTCACAATTCCAATGACAGTCAAGATCATGTCAGCCTACTGCTGTATTCAAATAACTACATATACCATGCAAATGCTAAACAATGATCATTTAAACAAGAAAAGATCCAACCAGCACCCCTTAAGAATCACAGAGCCTCCGTCGTTAATATTCATGAATCTCCATCAACCAGAAGGTTAACCAGACTAGAGCTGTGGTTAGAACACTTTGGCAAGAGATGATGGTGAATATTCATTGATTAGCTGATCTCCTCACTTCCCAATGTCCCTCCACTACCCACAAAGCTCAAATCACAAAACTGATGTAATACTTATCACTTTCCATAATGTATGTAGCTATACTGTACTTAAGATCCTCTTCACCATCCAAGCCAAAACATTTACTTTAACTGTGTACTTTGACTCAATACCCACTACTTGCATTATCAGCACATGGTAGTTTGAAGTGACTGTAGACTGTATTATAGTACGTTATCATGAACATAGGATTGATTAGCTAATAGGAAGCAGATGGTGGTGATAAATAGATCTTTTCCAGCTTGGTAAGGTATCACCTGTCATTGGATAGGCATATGGACAAGAACGGAATAGTGTAGGTTAGATGGGCTTCAGATCGAGGGTCAAAGGGCTTCTACTGTGCTGTAATGTTCCATGTTCTATGTGCTACAATGGTCAGTGCTGGTTCCTCAACTATTTAGAATCAATACTTATAATATGAAAGAAGGAATCAGATATTATGATAGCTAAGTTTTCTGATGACGTTTTCTGAAATGTAAAAAATGTAAGTTGTCCACTGGGATGAAGGGTTTATCTCATGAGTAAAGGATAATCAGGTTACCTTTATACTCAACACAGCTTGAAGAATGAGAGATAATCTTTCTGAAATTAATAAGATCTGAGGTAAATGGGTAGGATGGACACCTGGAAGGTGCTTCCTCACGGTGAAACTAAAATTAGAAGACACTGTTTAATGCACTGTTTCCCTTTTGAGTTTAGGATGAGAATTTTATTTGCCTTCAAAGGATCATAAAAGTGTAAATTTCTCTCCCTCAGAACTTAGTAGAGCTGGGTATTTAAATTTATTCAAGGCAGAGTTCAGTTTTAGATAGACAAGGGAGAGAAGGGCTAATGGGTGCAGACAGGAAAGTGAAGTGAACCACAACCAGATCAGCCATAACCATATTGAATGGTGGAGCAGGCTCAAAGATCAAACAGCTTACACCTGCTCATAAATCCTATATTGCTAACTCAAAGCTTAATTTGACAACACTTCCACACCTTACAATTTCTATCACTACAAAGGATAAACATCACCTCCAAGTTTCACTTTTGGTATACACTACTCCGATGTACTTTATCACTTATCCTGTCATCAATGAATCTAACACCATGCGGGGTCACCATAACCACAAGAAACACAGGTGATGATTATTTTAGGACAGATAATGGAGGATAAGCAATAAACAAAGATTTATGAGCATCAGTCACATCCTTAAACACAACATAATAATTTAGCATTGCTTAAGAATACACATTTTGTCAAAGCTTTCTGTCGTGCACTCAAGACAATAAAGAATACCAGTTTAAGGGGAAAATCAGCATTTATCTTGCACAAAATGAGTGATACAGCCTACATTCCTGGCATCACCACCACAGAAATTTCTAACTTATTTTGCCCAAAAATGTGTTTCTCAATTTCCTGTGGACTATTAGGGGGTTTATATACAATCCCAATAAGGTGATCATCCCTTTCTTATTTCTCAGTTCCACCAAATAACTTCTCTAGATTATTAGATTTTGAAATTATGTTTTCAAGAGAATGCACAGTGTAAACTGGTGGCTATGAATGATATCAACTCTAAGTTAATTTCATCTTGAAACAGTCTGGAACTTTTAAAACATGCAGAGGCTGTGTATTAGCACACTTCATTGTAATATAAAGGGGATGTGCACAGCATTTCACATTAAGAATGTTCAGCATATCAGAAATACCACACACGCCAGGTCTGCAAAAAAGTGAAAAATGGTGTTGTAATTTTTAACGTTTTGACAAGATATTTCTTACAGTGAAATAACATTGGAGCAGAAGGACAGTGCCCTTAGAGTCTTTAGATGATTACACACTTTAGTGCATTGGTAAACATTAAATTACTGAAAGCTGGAAACCTTTAATGAGCAGATTATACATGTGTAGAAAGTATACCTTATTAAGAATACTATCTGGAAATATGTCCAGATGTTGCAATTCCCCAAAAGTAATTTCTCAATGCAATAGAATTCCACTAAAACTCCAATGGGACACTGTTTGTGTAAACTTGGCTTTTCTACTAAACATTGCCTTTGGGTATGAGACGCATTGCAGTAACAGATTTGGAATTTTAGAATTTAATTAGGTTTGGGGGCTCAGGGAATGAATTGTGCAATGAGCTACAACACTGCCTTTTCAACCTTAGGAAGTGGATTTGAACATAATCCAGATTTTTGAACAAGAATGAATCAGTAAGGGTACAACAATGGACTGAGCCAAGCTGCTGAAAGGTCACAGTCTGTGTGGATCAACAATCCACACATGTGAACTGACAACTTTACTTACAGCAACTATTTGGAAGACTAGTGTAAACAATTATGATCATGCTGAAATCTCAAAACTGCACAAATTTTATAAAGCAACATCTATATTTTTTGAAATAAAAATCAGAGGTTTTTGGTCCAAGTCAAACATACAGCATATCAGGCTTGACAGTGTCCAGTCCTCACATAAGGTACCAGAAATTGAAGTGTTCTATTTTCTAGCACAGTGAGGAAACACGAGCATAGCGATTATATTTATCTCATAATTCAAAAACCTGGATAATGATCTGGAGGCAAGTTCAAACCCCACCAAGGCAGCTATGAAACTTAAATTCCATTAATTAAAATTAAACAACCTGGAATAAAAAAAACCTAGTGTCAGCAATAGTGACCATGTAACTGCCAGATTGTCATAAAAGGTGTAGGGAAGGAAATTTGCCATGCTTACCCAGTTTGACCTACGACTTTCCAGCTTGTAAACGTGATCTATAAAAACCTTGCAAGTCACACAGCTAACAAAATTTTGAGAACTGCAATAAATGTTTGCTTTGTTAATGACATCTACAGTCTGAATTATTATGGAAAAGTATACTGGTGATCGTACTGCATTCCAACTATTGAGGGAAATAATTATCTAGATTTCCAATGAGACACAAGAGGTTAGTAGCTACCGTATTGGGCAACAGTAACTTATTCTTGCAAATTATTTACCGCTTTGTATGGAAAATAGTAGCACAGAAGTTGTACATAACCAGGGGTGCAGTTTGAATTTGAACATATTTCAGCATTACCATCAGACACTATCATAACCCACACTTAAATTGTATTAAGTACCTTTTAGTCATTTTGTGATCTTAGGTAGACCGCATCAAAATGGGTGAAGACTGAAATCTTAAAGATAGCGTTAAATATACCCAGCATCTGAAGAGTTGTATTTAATTCAAAACATTAAATTTATTACTCTATATAAAAAAGTGCTGCCAGACCTTCTAAGCATTTGCAGTGTTTTCAGTTTTTTGAAACACAGAAGTGTTATTGATAAATTGGGACATTGAGAAGAGGCCAAGATGGATCACCTGCTCGCACTTTTGGTTGAGAATGAATGCAAATGTGCCAGCCTATTCTTTTGTCCTGACATGTTGGGCTTCAGCCCATCATTGAGAATAGGTACATTAGTACAGCCTCCACCAATAGTTAGTCATTTAAATTGTCTACCAATATTCATCATTGGAAGTAGTACGATTGTACAGCTTATATCTGATCTGCAACTGAGATCACGTAGCTCTGTCTCATACGCAGCTTCCCCACTATTTAGCATGAACATAATCCCAAGTTGTAGCTTCATTGCTCTATGGCTTTGAAATATAATATGATTGACTGTCTTAAGTTATTCAGATCCTTATTTTAAACAAATCTATTTAATGTTCTTTCATAAAAGGAAGGGAAGAATATGATCAAGCTGGTAATTTAGGCCTTTCCATGTATTTTAAGTTACAGCATTGTTGATGGTTCAGTTCCAACTAATGCTTTTCATAAAGAAATTACCTTTGCAAACTTACAGAAGTGAACTGGAAAACTATGGAGATTTCATTATTTTAAAACAAGTGAAGATTTACAGTCTAATTGAAATCTACTACTTTCTGCTACTTCTGACTAATAAAATTTTGTAGTTTCCACTTGATTAATTTTGAAGTACTACCTTTATAGATAAACTTAAACTTTTACACTCCAAGTCCCCTGAACAATTAACTCATTTTTAGTTGGGGGAGAGGTACTGGAACAGAAACTTCACTTCTCTTCAAATGAGCTACCAGAAACTTCCATCAAATCATCAGAATTAGGGACATTTGTGGATGATTGCACAAATTTCAGCATCATTTGCAATTCCTTAGATAATCAAGCAGTTCATGTCCAAATGCAGCAACACTTGGACAATATTAGGTTTGGACTAATCAGTGGCAAATAGCATTCATAGCACAGATGTGTCAGGCAATGACTATCTCCAATGAGAGAGAGTCTAGATATCTTCTTTACACTGAATGGCATTACCACTGTAAATATCAATATCCTGTGGGTTGCCATTGACCAAAAATGAACTGGAACAATCATATAAATACTGTGACTACACAGCAGGTCAGAAGCCGAGAATTCTGTGGTGAGTAATGTACGTCCTCAGTCCCCAAATTCTGCCCTCAATCTACGATACACAATTCAAGAGTGTAAAGAATATTCTCAACTTGTCTAGGTGAATGCAGTTCCAGGACAAGGCAGTCTGCTTGACTGGCACTCCTTTCAACGTTTACTCCCTCCACCACTGACAGACAGTGGCAGCAGTGTGCATCACCTACAAGATACACTACAGCAACTCACCAAGTTTCCTTGAACAGCACTTTCCAAATCTGCAACCTCTACCAGCTAGAAGGACGAGGCTAGTAGATGCACAGGAACATGCCCATCCTCATGATTCCCCTCTCCAATCAAGCTGTTCTTCAAGATATACATCACCCTGACCTGAAACTATAGCACTGATCCTTCATTCTTGTTGGGTCACAATCTCAGATCACCTTTCCTCACAAAAACATAAATGTAACTACAGGGATATCACATGGAACAGAACTGTTCAATGACTGGGCACACCAATTTTAATATCTGAGCCCTAGTTTGTCTCATGTGCAGCTTGAGATTGGGTAAGGCAGAGAGACCATTTAAAAATTGTGGGAAAGGGGCATTTGCTATGGTACACAGGTAAATTTGATTTCTGTCCAGATTTTGCTTAGGTGGAAAACACAGGTGAAATACTTTCAAGAATCTGAATCCATGGTCTTTTGATTAATTTTGGAGTAGTTGTTCAACTTTACAATATGTGAGACAGAGAGTGGCATTCACTGAAGGTGAGACAGAGAAGTCATTTTAGAGTCATTTGAGATTGTTTCAGGCTTGCAATTAGGCACTGCAATCACTATCAAACAGTAGGGATAAACCCCAACAAGTAATAGTAATGGGATCGCTGCTGTTACGGAAACAAGAAAAACTTCAGCAGTGAAATTGATAGTTTAAAACATGGAGGTTGGGGAACAGGTCATCCATCTCAGTAGATTGTTTTCAGCATCATAGTGGAAATCTCAAGCAATCTGTGATATCAGACAAAATCAAATCACGTAGGTGCTGCAACTTAAGTGTTAAGCAGAATAAATCATATTATATATTTCATATATTTAAGTGCATTTTTTGGTTTTAGTTAGTTGATTTAAAGCTAAGGCTTACAATGGCAAGGGGCTTCAGACCCATAGCATGTGTCTCTTGCTTGATGTGGGAGCCCAAGGATGTGGCTGATGTTCCTGACTCTTACACTTGCAAGACGTGTGTCCAGCTGCAGCTCCTGTTTGACTGCATGACAGCTCTGGAGCTGTGGATGGATTCACTGTGGAGCATCCACGATGCTGAGGAGGTCGTGGATAGCATGTTTAGTGAACTGGTCACACCGCAGGTTGGAATCGCTGAGGGAGACAGTGAATGGGTGACCAAAAGGCAGAAAAAGCGCAGGAAGGCAGTGTAGGTGCCCTCTGCGGTCATCTCACTTCAAAACAGGTATACCGTTTTGGATACTGTTGGGGGGGCGATGGCTCACCAGGGGAGGGCAGCAGTTGCCAAGATCATGGCACCATGGTGGACATTGCTGTTCTGAGGAGCAGGAAAAAGACTCATAGGGCCATAGTCATAGGGGATTCTTTTATAAGGGGAGTAGATCAACAGTTCTGTGGACGAAAATGGGACACCCGGATGGTATGCTGCCTCCCAGGTGCTCGGGTCAGGGATTTCACCTATTGACTGCAGAGCATTCTAAAAAAGGGAAGGTGAACAGCCAGATGTCTTGATGCATATAGGCACCAACAATATGAGCAAAAAACGAGATGAGGTCCTGAAAGCAGAATTCAGGGAGCTAGGAGAGAAGTTAAAAAGGTGGACTTCCAAGATAGCGATCTTGGATTACTACCATGCCACATGCTAGCTAGTGTAGAAATGAAAGGATGGCTTGAGGGATGGCATAGGAGGGAGGGATTCAGATTTGTTGGACATTTGGACCCGTTCTAGAGAAGGTAGGACTACACCTGAACCAGATTGGAACTAATGTCCTTGGGGGAGTTTTGCTACTGCTGTTGGAGAGGTTTTAAACTAATATGGCAGGGGGCTGGAAACCAGAAGAAAAGACAAGTGGACAGCAATGTGGAAACTGGAGACTGTAAGAATCATGAAGTTAGCATTAATAAGAGGAAGAGCAGGCAGAGAGCAGTTGAACGCAAAAGAACTGGCGGCCTAAGTACATCCACGTTAATGCAAAGAGTATAGTGGGTAAGGCAGATGAACTTAGGAAGTGGATTGGTGCCTAGGAGTATGACGTTATTGCAATCACAGATCGGTGCGATTGGCACCTAAATGTTCCAGGATATAGATGCTTCAGACAGGACAGGGAGGAAAGTGAAGACAGGGAGGTAGGAGTTGCATTGCTGGTCAAGGATGATATCACAGCTGTGCTAAAGGAGGACACTATGGAGGACTTGAGTAGTGAGGCGTAATGAATGAAGCGGAGAAATAAGAAGGGTGCAGTTACATTGTTGGGGTTGTATTACAGGCCTCCTAACAGTGAGTAGGAGGTAGACAAACACTTAGGTAAACAGATTATGGAAAGACGTAGAGTGACAGGGTGGTGATGGGACATTATAATGATAACACTGACTGGGATACACTTAGTATCAGTGGTCTGGATGGGGTAGAATTTGTAAGAAGCGCCCAGAAGAGATTTCTCCAGCAGTATGTCAATAGTCCGACGAAGGAAGCGCTGTACTGGATCTGGTGTTGGGGAATGAGCCAGGCTAGGTGGTAGAAGTTGCGGTGGGGGATTTATTTGGGAACAGTGACCACAATTCTGTAAGTTTTAGAATATTCGTAGACAAAGATGAGAGTGATCCTAAGGGAAAAGCACTAAACTGGGCCAAGGCCAATTATATCAAAATTAGGCAGGAGCTGGGAAATGTGGATTGGACACAGCTATTTTAAGGGAAGTCCACATGTGGGAGGCTTTCAAAGATAGTGCAGGATAGGCACGTCCCATTGAAAGCAAAGGATAGGAAAGGCAAGATTCGTGAACCGTGGATGACAGGAAAAATAGTACAACTAGCCAAGAGGAAAAGGAAATAGGCCCTGGAGGAATATCGGGAGAGTAGGACCAGTCTTAAAAGAGGAATCAAGTTGGCTAAAAGAGGTCATGAAATAGCTTTAGTGAGCTGAATTAAAGAGAATCCCAAAGCCTTATTCATATAAGATGCAAGTGGGCAAATAGAGAAGGCTTGGTCTACTAAAGGTTAAGGAAGGAAGGCTATGGGTCGATCCTGAGAAAATGGGTGAGATTCTGAATGATTACTTTGCATCAGTGTTCACTGAGGAGAGGGCTATGATGCATGTTGAGATTGGAGATACAAGTTTGATTACTCTGGATCACGTTGACATAGGTAGGAAAGATGTGTTGGGTAGGCAAGAGGTTTTTAAGGTGGACAAATCCCCAGGACTGGATGGGATCTATCCCAGGTTGCTGAGGGAGGTGAGAGAGGAAATAGCTAGGGCCCTGACATATCTTTGTAGCATCCTTAAACACAGGTGAGTACCGGAGGACTGCTCATGTTGTCCCCCTATACAAGAAGGGCAGTAGGGATATTCCGGGTAACTATAGACCAGTAGCGGGAAAGTTGCTGGAGAAGCTACTGAGGGTTAAAATGTATTTATATTTGGAAAAGAATGGACTTATCAGTGATAGACAACATGGTTTTGTGTGGGGGAGATCGTGCCTTATCAACTTAATAGAGTTCTTGAACAAAGAGACCTTGAAGTGCAGGCTCATAGTTCCTTGAAAGTGGAGTCACAGGTAGATAGGATACCGAAGGCGACATTTGTATGCTTTCCTTAGTTGGTCAGAGTATTGAGTAAAGGAGTTGGGAGGTCATGTTGCCGACTGTACAAGACATTGGTTAAGCCACTGTTGGAATACCGTGTGCAATTCTGGTCTCCTTCCTATTGGAAAGATGTTGTGAAACTTGAAAGTGTTCAGAAAAGATTTACAAGGATGTTGCCAGGGTTGGAGGATTTGAGCTATAGGGAGAGGCTGAACAGGCTGGGGCTGTTTTCCCTGGAGCGTTGGAGGCTGAGGGGAGACCTTATAGAGTTTTGTAAAATCATGAGGGGCATGGATAGGATAAATAGACAAAGTCTTTTCCCTGGGGTGGGGAGTCCAGACCTAGAGGGCATAGGTTTAAGGTGAGAGGGGAAAGATATAAAAGAGACCAAAGGGGCAACTTTTTCATGCAGAGGGTAGTACGTATATGGAATGAGCTGCCAGAGAAAGTGGTGGAGACTGGTACAATTGCAATATTTAAAAGGCACTTGGATGGATATATGAATAGGAAAGGTTTGAAGGGATGTGGGCCGGGTGCTGGCAGATGGGACTAGATTGGGTTGGGATATCTGGGCAGATGGACAGGTTGGACAGCTGTTTCCATGCTGTGCATCTCTACGACTCCAGTGACCAAGTTGGTAGATGAAGGGCTTTAAGATGTCATATACACGGACTTTAAGGCTTTGATAAAATTTTCCATGGTAAACTAATGGAGAAAGTGAAGTCACATGGTGTGCAGGGTGTTCTAGCTAGGTGGATAAAGAACTGGTTGAGCAACAGGAGGCAGTAGTAGTTGAAGGGAGTTTCTCGAAATGGAGGAAGGTGACCAGTGGTGTTCCACAGGGATGACTGCTGGGGCCACCGTTGTTTGTGATATACATAAATCCTCTGGAAGAGGGCACTGTTGGTATGATCAGCAAGTTTGCAGATGACATGAAGATAGGTGGAGTAGCAGAAAGCACAGGAGACTGTTAAAGAACACAGAAGAATATAGATAGACTGGAGAGTTGGGCGAAGAAGTGGCAGATAGAGTTCAATCCAGACAAATGTGAGATGATGCATTTTGGGAAGTCTAATTCTATAGCGAATTATACAATAAACAGCAGAGCCTTGGGAAAAGTTGATGAGCAGAGAGAGATCTGGGAATTCAGGTACATTTTACCCTGAAGATTACTGCACAAGTGGATAGCAGTCAAGAAGGCATATAGTATGTTTCCCTTCATTGGACGGGGTATTGGACAAGACATTGGTTCAGCCACACTTAAAAGTACTGTGTACAGTTCTGGTCACCACATTACTAAAAGGATGTGGACGCTTTGGAGAGGGTGCAGAGGTTTACGAGGATGTTGCCTGGTATGGAAGTTGCTAGCTAGAGGTTGAATAGGTTAGGATTGTTTTCATTAGAAAAAAGGACCTGACTGAGGTCTACAAAATCATGAAAGGTATAGACAAGGTAGACAGAGATAAGCTTTTTCCCAAGGTGAAGGATTCAATAACAAGAGGTCACACTTTCAAGGTGAGAGTTGAAAAGTTTAAGGGGAATACATGCAGCTAGTACCTTACACAGAGACTGGTAAGTACCTGGAACGCATTGACAGCAAAGGTAGTAGAGGCAGACATGGTAGATTCATTTAAGATGCATGAGTAGGTGGGGAGCAGAGGGATACAGATGCTTAGGAATTGGGCGAGTGGTTCAGACAGTGGATTTGGATCAGCCCCGGCTTGGAGCTCAGCCTGCTCCTGGGCTGTAAATTTTCTTTGTTCTTTGTGGTGAGAGCATGTCGGTCAGGATAGTTTGGCATGTTAACATCATCATGGACATTGACAATTTGTTTGATTCATGGTATTGATTCACACAGTTGCACCTGAATAGTGTTTGGTGGAACGTGTGACCCCGATGTGCCTGCAACCACACAATCTCACAATGCTATTCTGAGGTTCAATGTGAAATCATCAGCTTGGTGAAGGAGGCTGGCTTTAATAAAGTGGATGAGATTGATACGATGGAACTGCTCAAGTCTCAAAGACTAACTATCTATTGAAGACTTAATGCAGCTGGAGAGACACTGAGCTGAAGGGTAAGGTTGCACTGAAAAACCACACAGAGACCGCCACTATTTTCCTTTTACTTTTCTCATTTTGTTTTGGTTTGGAATGGAGAGTTGAAATTAAGAACTGAACTTTTAGATTAGATTACTTACAGTGTGGAAACAGGCCCTTCGGTTCAACAAGTCCACACCGACCCACCGAAGCGCAACCCACCCATAACCCTACATTTACCCCTTACCTAACACTATGGGCAATTTAGCATGGCCAATTCACCT
Organism: Hemiscyllium ocellatum; assembly: GCF_020745735.1. Classification (NCBI taxonomy): domain Eukaryota; kingdom Metazoa; phylum Chordata; class Chondrichthyes; order Orectolobiformes; family Hemiscylliidae; genus Hemiscyllium; species Hemiscyllium ocellatum. The sequence continues at coordinate 18,201,296 of NC_083405.1, read as the reverse complement.
GACCTGCACATCTTTGGACTGTGGGAGGAAACCCACGCGGACACGGGGAGAACGTGCAAACTGCACACATTCAATCACCTGAGGCGGGAACCCCAGGTTGTTTTAAGAAATAAAGAGAACAAAGACAACACTCTGTTGAGAACTGGTCTGGAAAAAATGCAACTTAATTATTGATCCAAGGACAGTGTAGACGAACAGGTACTGAATGGTTGCAATGCTCAGGGCTGGACAGTAAATTGGTCAATCATGGAGGAAAACAGTGCTAATCTTATTGTATCCGTTGGTCCCGATGAGGTCTCCTCTACATTGGGGAGACTGGGCGCCTCCTAACAGAGCGCTTTAGGGAACATCTCTGGGACACCCGCACAATCAACCACACCGCCCCGTGGCCCAACATTTCAACTCCCCCTCCCACTCTGCCGAGGACATGGAGGTCCTGGGCCCCCTTCACTGCCGCTCCCCCACCACCAGACGCCTGGAGGAAGAACGTCTCATCTTCTGCCTCCGAACACTTCAACCCCAGGGCATCAATGTGGACTTCAACAGTTTCCTCATTTCCCCCTCCCCCACCTCACCCTAGTTCCAAACTCCCAGCTCAGCAGTGTCTCCATGACTTGTCCAGACTTGTCCTACCTGCCTAGCTCCTTTTCCACCAATCCTCTCCACCCTCTCCTCCCTGAACTATCACCTTCATCCCCTCCCCCACTCACCCATTGTACTCTATGCTACTTTCTCACCACCCCCACCCTCCCCTAGCTTATCTCTCCACGCTTTTGCCCAAAACATCGATTTCGCTGCACTTTGGATGTTGCCTGAACTGCTGTGCTCTTCCAGCACCACTGATCCAAACATAGAGAATGCTGATGGAAAACAGAAAAAAAACAGAACCAGTTCTGACTGGGTTTGGTAGAAGAATGTGATGCTTGAAAGTATCTGGAGACTGAACTACTTTATTCTGTCTCCCTCCAGTTTCTTTCATTATTGAATAGTTGAGTGCTTGGGGAAAAAAAATCCCAGTCTGTAAGTAAGTAAATATTTCTAAAAATCTGCTGAAACTATTAACATTAACTGATGGTCTCAGAACTCAAATACACAGTTTACTTGCCTGTAAACAACCCACTGTACAAGGATTTCCACAGGACTGGTATTCAGCATTTGAAATTGTTTATTGATCTGGAATATTACAATTATTTATTTATTTCAAAATTATCCTTTGTGTCTGTCTGATTACGAGAGAGAGAGAGAGAGTGTTATGATCAAAGATGATTGGGTTTTAGTTTGCGGATACTGATTAGATTATCTTGTTGTTTATCTGTGTTCTTCTTTAGTTACATAATTGTTTAAGTTACAATTGTGCTATCCTAGATCTATTATTCGAAAAGTCTACTTAGAAAGACTTGGGCAATTTTAACGGTCATTGAATGTTATCATTTTACCTACTTGTGAATCCAATCATAGTGAGAATGATTTGGTCTAGCTTCCTATCCCTGCATCACATCAAAATATTTGATTTTGTCAATTAAATGACTTCAGGAGCTCTCCAACTCGTCAAAGAGAAATGGAAGCTCTGAAGAAGCATGGCCAACAGACTGCATGATGCCAAAGTGAACAGAGTGATCCGTGATCATATTAATTGTTACAAAGAGATCAACCGGCAAATGAATTCCTAATGAGAAAATCTATAGCCTTAAAATTTGTCTTTAAACATTTAGATTAAAATGTAATGCTCAATTAAAGAACACATTTACTGCACTAGAAAATAGACAGGCAGGAAAGCTCAGGAAAAGGCAGGGGGAACTCGAGGAATGCAGAAGATAGGGACAACTGGGCTCATCAAGTGATAACAGGATGCTGTAAGGCAATTAAGAACATTTGCCTTAGCATCGGTGAATCTGTGTGAACAGGACACCAAGTGATAACATTCACAGCCATTCCCTTGTGAAATTAATGACAGCGTTTGATTCTGACCCGGAAACGAAACTCGGTACTATCAAAAACTTTGTAATTAATGGTCAGATGCTGTTAATTATAATGGATTCCTATTACCGCTTACAAGCGGAGCAGGCATAGAGAGAAAAAAAATCTTTGCAGTTACAAAACCCTGACTTGAGAGTTCAAAAGGACACGAGAGAGAGCGCGCATTTTAGTGCTGAGGTTGTTGAAGCCAGGTGAAAATTAATTTTTAGTGCTTATCTGCTATGGATTGAATTTAATTGCATTATGATGATATTGAGTAGCCATTTCCGGTTATTAAATATAAACTCTGTAAAAGGTAATATTGATGAAGCTTTAACTTTTTGCTGTTCTTGCAGACCACTCTACAGACCTTACAGACTGCCCCATTGTCAATTTTAACTAATCAGATCTTATGTCTTTTTTGAATTTGAATCACAACCCTGAAAAGAAAGCATGTTTAATTCGATGACTAATGAATCAGTTTAAATGCAACCTCACTGTAACATCTCAGCCTCAGGTACAGAATGATTCAGTGCTTAAAAGCACAAGGGATTCCCTGGGCCATCTCAAATCTCCATTGTAACACTAATATGGGTGTGGAGCAGGAAAATCGACGTTTCAGGCAAAAGCCCTTCATCAGAAACACAGACAGAGTGCCTGAAGGGTGGAGAGATAAATGATACCTACCTCGACACTGTCCTATCCCCCCTAGTCCAGGAACTCCCCACATACGTTCGAGACACCACCCATGCCTTCCACCTCTACCAATACTTCCGTTTCCCCGGCCACCAATATCTCATCTTCACCATGGATATCCAATCCCTCTACACCCCCATCCACCATGACCAGGGCCTCCAATTCTTCCTCTCGACGTCCCCAACAGTACCCTTCTACCTACTCTCTCATTTGTTTGGCTGAACTGGTCCTCACCCTTCACAATTTCTCCTTCAAATCCTCCCACTTCCTCCAGACCAAAGGGGTAGCCATGAGCACCTGTAGGGGCCCTAGCTATGCCTGTCTCTTTGTTGGCTACATAGAACAGTCCATCTTCCGTAATTACACCGGCACCACTCCCCACCTCTTCCTTCACAACATTGATGACTGCATTGGCGCCACCTCATGCTCCCGCAAGGAGGTTGAGCAATTCATCAACTTCACCAACACATTCCACCCCGACCTTAAATTTACCTGGACAATCTCTGACACCTCCCTCCCCTTCCTGGACCTCTCCATCTTTATTAATGACGACCGACTTGAGACTGACATTTTTTACAAACCCACTGACTCCCACAGCTACTTGGATTACACGTCTTCCTACCCTACCTCCTGCAAAAATGTCATCCAGTATTCCCAATTCCTCCGCCTTATCTGCTCCCAGGAGGACCAGTTCCACCATAGAACATACCAGATGGCCTCCTTCTTTAGAGACCGCAGTTTCCCTTCCCACGTGGTTAAAGATGCCCTCCAACGCATCTCTTCCACATCCCACACCTCTGCCCTCAGACCCCACCCCTCCAACCGTAACAAGGACAGCATGCCCCTGGTGCTCACCTTCCACCCTACCAACCTTCGCATAAACCAAATTATCCACCAACATTTCCGTCACCTCCAAACAGACCACACCACTAGGGATATATTTCCCTCCGCACCCCTTTCCGCCTTCCGCAAAGACAGTTCCCTCCGTGACTTCCTCCATGGACCCAACAACCCACCCTCCCGTCCTGGCACCTTCCCTGCCACTGCAGGAATTGCAAAACCTGCGCCCACACCTCCTCCCTCACCTCCATCCAAGGCCCTAAAGGAGCCTTCCACATCCAAAGTTTTACCTGCACATCCACCAATGTTATTTATTGTATCCCATTGCTCCCGATGTGGTCTCCTCTACATTGGGGAGACTGGACGCCTCCTAGCAGAGCACTTTAGGGAAATCTCTGGGACACCCGCACCAATCAACCACACCGCCCTGTGGCCCAACATTTCAGCTTCCCCTCCCACTCAGCCGAGGACATGGAGGTCCTGGGCCTCCTTCACCGCCACTCCCTCACCACCCGAGGCCTGGAGGAAGAACGCCTCATCTTCTGCCTCGGAACACTTCAACCCCAGGCCATCAATGTGGACTTCACCAATTTCCTCATTTCCCCTCCCTCCAGCTCCAAACTTCCAGCTCAGCACTGCCCCCATGACTTGTCCTACCTGCCTATCTTCCTTTCCACCTGTCCACTCCACCCTCCTCCCCGACCTATCACCTTCATCCCCAACCCCATTCACCTATTGTACTCTATGCTACTTTCTCCCCATTCCCACCCTCCTCTCATTTATCTCTCCACCCTTCAGGCAATCTGCCTGTATTCCTGATGAAGGGCTTTTACCCGAAACGTCAATTTTCCTGTTCCTTGGATGCTGTCTGAACTGCTGTGCTTTTCCAGCACCACTAATCCAGAATCTGGTTTCCATCATCTGCAGTCATTGTTTTTACCTTTTATGGGTGTGCCTATATCCATAGACAACAGATTTTTAAAAAAGTCATTAATGAGGTGCTGGTGATGAGTTACTTCCTTGAAGCGCCTCAGTCTCTGATAACCTTACATGTATATTTTAAGATCAATGGTGATCCTAGCCTTTTATTCCATTAGCTCCACTAGGATATGACCATCCCCAATTCAAAACTAAAATAATTTTACATTCTGCACTGAGTTTTTGTACCTAGAAGACATTATTTCCTCTGGGTAAAAGCAGATTTCAGAAAACAGATCTTTCACTACAAAAACCTGGAAAATAAAAGTCCTCTTCTAAACACGTTCCATAGCACAACATCTCCACCTCAGACTAAGTGAGGACTGCAGACGCTGGAGATCAGAGTCGAAGAATGTGATGCTGGAAAAACACAGTTGGTCAGGCAGCATTCGATGAGCAGAAGAGTTAACGTTTTGAGCATAAGCTCTTCATCAGGAATAGGGTGGGGAGCCAAGGGGGCTAAGAGATAAATGGGAGAGGGGTGGAGCTGGAAGGTTAGCTGGGAATGTGATAGGTAGATGAGCAGTCAGTGTTGAAATTCATCACTGACATCAGTGTGCCAACTCAGCAGTAAGCAGATTCAGGATAAGAGCATTGGAGGACCTGAATCTCAAACCTAGGTCACCAAAGAACAGCGATTTCTACACTCCCACCCATATTTGAGACTTGGACTACTTTAAGGACATCCTGAAATACCCCGTAAACAAGTCAAATATCCCGGTCAACTCCAGGCGACAAAACAAAAAGAATAGATTCATTCAATTAGGGAGAGACTTCGTTGGGAACATGTTGACTCAAACTAGTGGAAAGCATGCAAAACCTCCAAACAATTTAACTTACTGACCAATCAAGCAACAGTTGACCAATGCAACAGAGACTGTGAAGCACACGTTGGACCTCAGAACCTATCAAATCAGAGTGGAAGCACTCTATCCCCGCATTCAAAAGGACTGTCTAAGAAGAAAGGAGGGCTGATGATTGTTACTTAATTTGACTTGATGTATGTGTTTCTTTTATATTTATTTGCTATTTCAGCTAGCAATGCACGTACTGCACAGTATTTCAACTTGCCCAAAGCAAAGCAAGCTGCGTTTTTAACTGTGACTCCTTGGAACTTCCGATTCAGTAGTTTACTGCATGTCACAATTTTATGAAATGCATCTAGGAATTTAGTTGAGGAGAGCAGTGCTTAACTTTGGTGAGATGCAGTTGAAACCAAAGTATGCTATGCTGTATCTTTCTAAATCATTGGTTAGGTCTGATTTGTCCCCAAGATAACAAAAATAATGATTTCACCTGCAATATAATTTTTTACATTTAATCTTTTAAAATAATCAGTAACCAAAGCATTTACAACCAGGGCTGATTGGAACAGACAACGCAAAAGTAAACAAAATTACAAGTTTTAAATAGGCATGATCTTTGCTGGCTTAGCCAAATAACTGACTTGCCAGCACCATTTTTTGCGTTCAAACCAGAGTAATGTCTAGAACCTAGAGTGTCGTGTGGTATTATTCTGCACTAAATAGGACAAGATTTAAAACAAATCTAATAGCTTAAAATTATGAGATGTTCTGGGATGTCACAGTACATTAGTGAGACCACTTTTGGAATATTATGTTCAATTCTGGTCTCCCTGCTATAGAAAGGATGTTGTGAAACTCAAAAGGGTTCAAAAATGACTTACAAGGATCTTGCCAGGGTTTTGAGGGGGGGAGGGGGGGGTGTGGTTGAGATATAGGGAGAGGCTGAATTGGTTGGAGCTATTTTCCCTAAAGCCTGAGAGACTGAGAAGTGACCTTAGAGAAGTTTTTAAAATCATGAAGGGCATAGATAGGGTGAATTGCCACGTTCGTTTTTTCCAGTATAGGGGAGTCCAAACCTAGACGGCATAGCTTTAAGGAGAGAGGGGAAAGATTTAAAAGAGACCTACGGGACAACATTTTCATGCAGAGGGTGATGCACACATAGAATGAGCTGCCAGAGGAAGTAGTGGAGACTCATGCAATTACAACATTTAAACGACATCCAGATAGATACATGAATAGGAAGGATTTAGAGGGCTATGGCCCAAATGCTGGCAAATGGGACTAAATAAATTTCGGCTATCTGGTCAGCGTGGATGAGTTGGACTGAAGGGTTTGTTTCCATGCTGTACAGCTCTATGACTATCAGCAGAAAATTGTATACTCCATCAGAACCTGTATTCTCATAACTGAAGAGATCCCTCATTCTAGAATTACTACCAAACCATGGACTAGAATTCTGAAATAAAAACAGGCAAGGTGGCAAATACTCAGCTGCTCTGGCATCATCTGCAGAGAGATGCCATGAACAAAGTAGCATTATATATTGCCATCATCAATCTCACTGAGGCATCTGATCATGTGAGTGAAGGGGTCTATTTATATTGAAGAAAGCTGGCTGCTTGTTGAAGATGTTCAGCGCAAACATCCTCTTTTCATAATCTGATGGACAAGGACAGCTAGGTCAGGCTAACATCTGAATCCTTTGAGGTTCACAGTAGCATCAAACAGGGTTGCACTCTGTCACAGATATTGCTTGGCATGTACATCTGGTTCCTGCATCATATACCTTTGGGGTACCAACTTCTACTTATACCTCTCCCCCACCCTTCTCCCCCTCCCTCGCCTCTCTCCCGTGTCCGCCCCCTCCCCCGTGTCTCCCCACCCCCGTGTCTACCCCCCTCCCCCGTGTCTCCCCCCAACCCTCTCCCCCTTGTCTCTCTCCCCCCCACTCTCCCCCGTGTCTCTCTCCCCCCCACTCTCCCCGTGTCTCTCTCCCCCGTGTCTCTCTCCCCCCCACTCTCCCCCGTGTCTCTCTCCCCCCCACTCTCCCCCGTGTCTCTCTCTCCCCCACTCTCCCCCGTGTCTCTCTCCCCCCCACTCTCCCCCGTGTCTCTCTGCCCCCCACTCTCCCCGTGTCTCTCTGCCCCCCACTCTCCCCCGTGTCTCTCTCCCCCCCACTCTCCCCCGTGTGTCTCTGCCCCCCACTCTCCCCCGTGTCTCTCCCCCCCACTCTCCCCCGTGTCTCTCCCCCCTGTCTCTCCCCCGTGTCTCTCCCCCCTGTCTCTCCCCCGTGTCTCTCCCCCCCACTCTCCCCCGTGTCTCCCCCCCCACTCTCCCCCGTGTCTCTCCCCCCCACTCTCCCCCCCACTCTCCCCCGTGTCTCTCCCCCGTGTCACTCTCCCCCGTGTCTCTCCCCCCCACTCTCCCCGTGTCTCCCCCCCCACTCTCCCCCGTGTCTCTCCCCCCACTCTCCCCCGTGTCTCTCCCCCCACTCTCCCCCGTGTCTCTCCCCCGTGTCTCTCCCCCCACTCTCCCCCGTGTCTCTCCCCCCACTCTCCCCCGTGTCTCTCCCCCCACTCTCCCCCGTGCCACTCTCCCCCGTGTCACTCTCCCCCGTGTCTCTCCCCCCCACTCTCCCCCGTGTCTCCCCCCCCACTCTCCCCCGTGTCTCTCCCCCCCACTCTCCCCCGTGTCTCTCCCCCGTGTCACTCTCCCCCGTGTCTCTCCCCCCCACTCTCCCCGTGTCTCCCCCCCCACTCTCCCCCGTGTCTCTCCCCCCACTCTCCCCCGTGTCTCTCCCCCCACTCTCCCCCGTGTCTCCCCCCCCACTCTCCCCCGTGTCACTCTCCCCCGTGTCTCTCCCCCCCACTCTCCCCCGTGTCTCTCCCCCCCACTCTCCCCCGTGTCTCTCCCCCGTGTCACTCTCCCCCGTGTCTCTCCCCCCCACTCTCCCCGTGTCTCCCCCCCCACTCTCCCCCGTGTCTCTCCCCCCACTCTCCCCCGTGTCTCTCCCCCCACTCTCCCCCGTGTCTCTCCCCCCACTCTCCCCCGTGTCACTCTCCCCCGTGTCTCTCCCCCCCACTCTCCCCCGTGTCTCCCCCCCCACTCTCCCCCGTGTCTCTCCCCCCCACTCTCCCCCCCACTCTCCCCCGTGTCTCTCCCCCGTGTCACTCTCCCCCGTGTCTCTCCCCCCCCCTCTCCCCGTGTCTCCCCCCCCACTCTCCCCCGTGTCTCTCCCCCACTCTCCCCCGTGTCTCTCCCCCCACTCTCCCCCGTGCCACTCTCCCCCGTGTCACTCTCCCCCGTGTCTCTCCCCCCCACTCTCCCCCGTGTCTCCCCCCCCACTCTCCCCCGTGTCTCCCCCCCCACTCTCCCCCGTGTCTCTCCCCCCCACTCTCCCCCGTGTCTCTCCCCCGTGTCACTCTCCCCCCGTGTCTCTCCCCCCCACTCTCCCCGTGTCTCCCCCCCCACTCTCCCCCGTGTCTCTCCCCCCACTCTCCCCCGTGTCTCTCCCCCCACTCTCCCCCGTGTCACTCTCCCCCGTGTCTCTCCCCCCCACTCTCCCCCGTGTCTCCCCCCCCACTCTCCCCCGTGTCTCTCCCCCCCACTCTCCCCCGTGTCTCTCCCCCGTGTCACTCTCCCCCGTGTCTCTCCCCCCCACTCTCCCCGTGTCTCCCCCCCCACTCTCCCCCGTGTCTCTCCCCCCACTCTCCCCCGTGTCTCTCCCCCCACTCTCCCCCGTGTCACTCTCCCCCGTGTCTCTCCCCCCCACTCTCCCCCGTGTCTCCCCCCCCCACTCTCCCCCGTGTCTCTCCCCCCCACTCTCCCCCCCACTCTCCCCCGTGTCTCTCCCCCGTGTCACTCTCCCCCGTGTCTCTCCCCCCCACTCTCCCCGTGTCTCCCCCCCCACTCTCCCCCGTGTCTCTCCCCCCACTCTCCCCCGTGTCTCTCCCCCCACTCTCCCCCGTGTCTCTCCCCCCACTCTCCCCCGTGTCACTCTCCCCCGTGTCTCTCCCCCCACTCTCCCCCGTGTCACTCTCCCCCGTGTCTCTCCCCCCCACTCTCCCCCGTGTCTCCCCCCCCACTCTCCCCCGTGTCTCTCCCCCCCACTCTCCCCCGTGTCTCTCCCCCGTGTCACTCTCCCCCGTGTCTCTCCCCCCCACTCTCCCCGTGTCTCCCCCCCCACTCTCCCCCGTGTCTCTCCCCCCACTCTCCCCCGTGTCTCTCCCCCCACTCTCCCCCGTGTCTCTCCCCCCACTCTCCCCCGTGTCACTCTCCCCCGTGTCTCTCCCCCCCACTCTCCCCCGTGTCTCCCCCCCCACTCTCCCCCGTGTCTCTCTCCCCCACTCTCCCCCGTGTCTCCCCCCCCACTCTCCCCCGTGTCTCCCCCCCCACTCTCCCCCGTGTCTCCCCCCCCCCACTCTCCCCCGTGTCTCCCCCCCCACTCTCCCCCGTGTCTCCCCCCCCACTCTCCCCCGTGTCTCCCCCCCCACTCTCCCCCGTGTCTCCCCCCCCACTCTCCCCCGTGTCTCTCCCCCCACTCTCCCCCGTGTCTCCCCCCCCACTCTCCCCCGTGTCTCTCCCCCGTGTCTCTCCCCCCACTCTCCCCCCCTCTCCCCCGTGTCTCCCCCCCCACTCTCCCCCGTGTCTCTCCCCCGTGTCTCTCCCCCCACTCTCCCCCGTGTCTCCCCCCCCACTCTCCCCCGTGTCTCCCCCCCCACTCTCCCCCGTGTCTCCCCCCCCCACTCTCCCCCCACTCTCCCCCGTGTCTCTCCCCCCACTCTCCCCCGTGTCTCTCCCCCCACTCTCCCCCGTGTCTCCCCCCCCACTCTCCCCCCACTCTCCCCCGTGTCTCTCCCCCCACTCTCCCCCGTGTCTCTCCCCCCACTCTCCCCCGTGTCTCCCCCCCCACTCTCCCCCGTGTCTCCCCCCCCCACTCTCCCCCCACTCTCCCCCGTGTCTCTCCCCCCACTCTCCCCCGTGTCTCTCCCCCCACTCTCCCCCGTGTCTCCCCCCCCACTCTCCCCCGTGTCTCCCCCCCCACTCTCCCCCGTGTCTCTCCCCCGTGTCTCCCCCCCCACTCTCCCCCGTGTCTCCCCCCCCACTCTCCCCCTCCTATATCTCTGTCAGAGTGTTTGTACCTCACTTCCTCCCCTCCCGCGGTCACTGTTACCTGTCCTGTGTGTGTTATTTTCTCCGCAGCCCGCCTGCCGGCCGTGCCCACCGCGGCAGTTCCTGGGAGAGGCCTGAGGCGGCTGAGCAGGCCGGGCAGGCCGGGCACGATCTTACTCCGGAGCGAGAGGCGCAGAGTCCCGGCGGCGGCCGCCATAACCGTCAGTCACCTTCAGGGAGCCTTGCTGCGCATGCGCGCCAGCTCTCCCACAGCCCTGCTTGCAGAAGGTGCAAGTGGCTGCTAAACCTCAGAATTAAAGCAATGCAAGCAAATGTGTTTTCTTTTAACTTTATGTATGGCCCTTGTGAATGAAACTGGCCAAAGGATAAATCTGCATTTGTTGATCGATTTCTAAATTGTGACAAGTTGGCATTAAGTGATTCTTTGCATCACAGATTGTCCTAATGAAATGGGCAGGGATAGTATTTTGTTTGGATAACTGATTGTTCGGATAACGGATACTGTTTTTGCGCAGGGCCTTGACAACTTGTGCGGATAGTCCGATATTTGATAATTGATGTTCGGATAACCGAGGTTGTTCTGTATATTAGTTTTTTAATGGAAAGTCGCTATCATTAGGCCATCACCTGTTGGCCATCACAACTGCCCTTGAACTGTTACTTCAGGGAGCAGTTAAGAGTAGACTGCTTTTTGACCAAGTTACGTGTGTGGACAGTGGATTTCCTTCTTTAAAGGACATTTATGAACTTCTTTTTAACTTTTGATTGTTTCGTCATGGTCAGTTACTGAGACAAGCTTTAAATTATACATTTTATTAATCTGCATTTACAATTTTTTGCCAGCTTCAGTAATATTACCACTGCATCATCCATTCTAAAAGAGATAAAAAAAAACAGAATGCAGGAAATTACAGGTGTAACATCCGGCATACAGAAAACATTAGAAGCTATTATCAAATAAATTATCATAGGAGACTTAGATAATTTCAATGTAATCATCACAGTGGCTCAATGGTTATCACTGCTGCCTCACAGCGCCAGGGACCAGGTTCAATTCCCGCTCAGGTAACTGTGTGGAGTTTGCACATTCTCCCCATGCCTATGTGGTTTTCCTCCGGGTGCTCCAGTTTCCTCCCACAATCCAAAGATGTGCAGGTCAGGTGAATTGGCTATGCTGGATTGCCCATGATGTTGGATGTTACTCAGGGCTGAAAATGTGTTGCTGGAAAAGCGCAGTAGGTCAGGCAGCATCTAAGGAGCAGGAGAATCGACATTTCGGGCATGAGCCCTTCTTCAGGAATGAGGAAAGTGTGTTCAGCAGGCTAAGATAAAAGGTAGGGTGGAGGGACTTGGGGGAGAGGCGTTGGAAATGCGATAGGTGGAAGCAGGTCAAGGTGAGAGTGATAGGCCGGAGTGGAGGTGGGGGGCAGAGAGGTCAGGAAGACGATTGCAGATTAGGAAGGCAGTGCTGAGTTCGAGGGATTTGACTGAGACAAGGTGGGGGAGGGGAAATGGAAACTGAAGAAATCTTGAGTTCATCCCTTGGGGTTGGAGGCTATATTTGACACCTTAAAGTGCCGCATCTTGGATTATTGCAGAATAAAAATGCTCCTGGGTACAAGAGTAGCATATTGGCATGGATAGAAGATAAACAAAAATGGGTCCTTTTCAATTTGAAAAGATGTAATGAATGATGTGCCACAGAGATTGCTGCCAGGACATCAATTGTTTACAATTTATATAAATTATAGGAAGGACATTGTTAAACTTGAGAGGGTGCAAAAATGATTTCAAAGGATGTTGCCAGGACTGGACAACTTTAGTTATAGGAAGAGGCTGAATAGGCTGGGGCTTTTTTCCCTTAAGTGTCAGAAGCTAAGGGGTGACTTTTTAAATGTGACATTTTAAAGGTGTATATAATCATGGGGAACATGGATAGGATGCATTGTCAAGGTTTTTTTCTGAGGTGGGCAAGCCAAAAACTAGAGGGCACAGGTTTAATTTGAGAGGGGAAATATTTAAGAATGACCTCGAGTAACTTTATCATGGGGAGGATGTTGCATGTATGGAATGAGCTGCCAGAGGAATTGGTGTAGGCAGGTGCAATTGCAACCTGAAAGGAACTGGATGGGTATATGAATAGGAAGGATTTAGAGGGTTCTGGGCCAAATGGGACTGGGTCAGATTGGGATATCTGGTCAGCATGAACAAGTTGGACTGAAGGGTCTGTTTCTGTGCTGTTTGACTCTACGACTAAGATGAAGGGACAGAAGGTATGGTTGCCAAATTTGCTGATGATCCAAATGTGGAAAAGTACATTGTGACAAGGGTATTAGGCTGACTCAAAACTATATGGATAGTTTAAGGAGTGAGCAAAGATGTAGCAATGGAGTATAAAGTGGGAAAATATGACATTATGCATTTGAGCAGAAAGAAACAAAAGTATATTATTCTAAATGGTGAAAGATTGCAGTGGTATCTGGGTGTCTTTGTGCATGAATTGCAAAATATTGGTATGCAGGTACATCAAGTAATTAGGAAAGCAAATACAATGTTACCGTTTATTGCAAGGGGAATTGAACATTAAGGTTAGGAGGTTTTGCTTCAGGAATGCAGGGAATTAGTGAAACTGTATCTAGAGTTCAGTGCACTGCATTGGTCACCTTATACAAGGTAGAATGTATATGCATTGGAAGTAATTCAGAGGTTTCCCAGACCAATACCTAAGGTGGGAGGCAGGGGAAAGAAACTGTCTACTATTTTTTAGTCATTCATTGGATGACGGCGCCATTGGCTAGGCCAGCATTTATTTCCTGTCCCTAATTGCCCAGAAGGTAGTTGGAGACAAGGACATTGCTATGGGTCTGAATCATATGTCAGCCAGACTAGATAAGGATGGCAAATTCCTTCCCTAAAGGTCATTAGTGAACAGATTTTTTTTGTCCCAAAAATCAGCAATTGTTTCACAGTCATTGTTACACACTTAATTCCAGATATCCTCTAAATTGACTACAAATCCCACCATGGCAGAATTTGAACCCAAATTCTGATTCACCGGTCCCATCCCCCATCTGATTTCCCCTCCCCAGCCTGATCTCCCCCCTCTCTGATTCCACCCTTCCTGATGAAGAGCTCCTGCCCGAAACGTCGATTCTCCTGCTCCTAGGATGCTGCCTGACCTGCTGTGTTTTTCCAGCACCACACACTCTCGACTCTGATCTCCAGCATCTGCAGTCCTCACTTTCTCCCATTTGATTTCCCCTCCTCCCCAGATTGATCTCCCTCCCCCCCCAGCCTGATTCACCACCACACAGTCTGATTCACTCCCCCCCAGCCTGATTCACTACTCCCCCAGCCAGATTCACCCACCCCATCCTGATTCACTCCCCCCAGCCTGATTCACCCACCCCAGTGTGATTCACTCCCCCTACTCCCCCAATTTGATTCACTACCTCCCCCAGCCTGATTCACTCCCCCCAGCCTGATTCACTCCTCCCCCTGATTCACTTCCCCTACTCCAATTTGATTCACTAGCCCCCCAACCTGATTTAACCCCCCCCAGCCTGATTCACTCCCCCAAACTGATTCACTACCCCTCCCCCCAGCCTGATTCACCCCCCCCCCAGCCTGATTCACCCCCCCCACAGCCTGATTCACTCTCCCCCACAGCCTGATTCACTACCCCCCCAGCCTGATTCACTACCTCCCCCAGCCTGATTCACGCCCCCCAACCTGATTAACCCCCCCAGCCTGTTACACTACCCCCCCCCCGATTCACTCCCCCACAGCCTGATTCCCCCTCCCCCGTTGATTCCCCCTCCCCCAAGAGGGGAATAGTGCGCATGCTCCGAAGTGTCTGGCCGGGCGGCCCAAAACGTTGGGTCTTCAGTGACATTCCGCAGGAGGGTCACGCAGGGGGGGGGGGGCGGGGCGCGGAAGTGGGTTGCGGTTCTCCCAGCGTCCCTCAGGTCAAGAGCGCACACTGCGCAAGCGCCAGCCTGGGAGCGCCGGAAGTGAGAGCGAGCAGCGACGCAGGAGGAGGCGGGCGTGAGTTGTGCTTCCTGGGTTATCTTCGTGTCTCCGGAAGTTGTAGGGTATTCGGGCGAAGGTAAAGGTAATGGGGGAAGTTTGTTGAGTTTATGCTCAACTCTAAGTCCTCCCCGAGCTCAGTGCTGCAAGGGACCTTAAACTGACCCTGAGCCAAGGGTTGGAGAACATTGGAATTTTATTCCCCAGAAGTAAGCAACTGAAACTGAATCTGGTATTAATGTAAATATAGTAACAGTGTGAGTGGGCCAAGGGGACAGCAACATTAATCCAGGGTTGGTGTCGGGAAGCTCCTCAAACCCTTTGGTGCACACATGCTGGGAGAGTGTGAGAACTGCGGATCGGAATCGAGAGTGTGGCGCTGGAAGGCCACAGCCAGCCAGTATCCGAGGAGCAGGGGAATCGACGTTCCGGATGCGTGTGAGCCTGCTTTGACTTGGCCTGATTACACCCTCAGATGGTACAAAAACTGCTGGTGAAACCAGCAGGTCTGACACCATCTTTGAGAAGTTAATGTTTCGAGTCTGTTTCTGTTAAAGAGTCACTGTGCTTGAAAGATTTAACTTTTTTTTCTCATAGGTGCTGCCAGACACGCTGAGTTTTGCCAGCAATTTCTGTTTTTGTTTTGGATCTCCAGCACCTGCAATTTTTTTTGTTTTATCCTCAGGTGGAACGCTTCCTAATCTGTTCTATTCATGTCCCCTAAAAGGCTGCTCCCCTAATTTTAAAACAGTGCCCGAAATGTCGACTCTTCTGCTTCTTGCATGTTGTCTGACCTGCTGTGCTTTTCCAGCACCACACTTTTTAACTTTGATCCGCATATGCTGTAAATCTGAAACTATTGTGTTGAATGCTGCAATGTCTGTTAAGTACTCTGCTTCATCAAATTACTTTGAATATTCCTGAAGAAGGGCTCATGCCCAAAACATCGATTCTCCTGCTCCTCGGATGTGCCTGACCTGCTGCGCTTTTCCAGCAACGCATTTCCAGTTCTACTTTGAATACTATGCTTGTTATATGAGCTGTTGCAGCTAATGTGCATGCACCAAGATTTCAAATATTAATTAATTTTGCTATGGTATGCTTTGGCGATGCTGTTTGAATGTGATGTTTAGCTGCAAATGTACTGTGCCTTCAGACCTGACCCTATATGGCAACCAAAATTTCAAAGTAGAAACACAGTGCTGGACAAATTCAGGTCTGGTAGCATCTGTAGAGAGAGAAGTTTGAGAAACTGACTTAGTATTTTGCGTGCAATAACTATTTGGCAATAACTATTTGGAAAGTTGTTCACTGAAGAGATTTCAAACATTAAGTTTTTTTTTCCACTCCGCTGATGCTGCCAGAACGGCGTTTCTTCAGCACTTTCCTGTTTTGTTTCAGATCTCTAGGACCCAGTGTATTTTACTTATTAAATTTTTTAAAAAGTGCTTTGTGTGAATGACTGAAGAAGTCAATATTTATTGCCTGTCCATCATAAGATAGTTGGTCGTTACCTTTTGCTTGCTATAGTCAAGTTCACTTTCATATGGAACCTGTCACTAAAAGACATGGAAATCAAACTGTTTATCATTATCACTTATACTGCAATTTTATTAATTTCCAACTGCTTAATCAGTTCATTCAAATTCTTCAATTTCTACAATGGGATTTGAACTTCTTTCCTTTGGAATATTCTTTATATGCGTGGGACTACTGTGGCTACTCGTCCAATAATGCACCCACTGCATCATCACACCCTCGTACGTTCTCATTCTCAGACATAGAGCTAAATAGAAATGAGTCATTTTGAGTTATCAGGTTTGGAGTTTGATTTAATATTTTGAATTTGCATAAAAAGCACATTGTACTCCAAAAACTGGATGCATGTGAGCCTGCTTTGGCTTAGCCTGATTATATCCTCAAATGTTACAAAAACTGCTGGTGAAACCAGCAGGTCTGACACCATCTTTGGGAAGTTAATGTTTTGAGTCTTTCTGTTGAAGAGTCATTGTGCTCAAAACATTTAACTCTGCTTTTTTTTCTCATAGATACTGCCAGACACGCTGAGTTTCGCCAGCCATTTCTGTTTGTGTTTTGGATCTCCTGCACCTGCAGTTTTTTTGTTTAATCCTAAGGTGGAACATTTCCTCATTTGTTCTGTTCATCTCTTCTAAAAGGGCACTCCTCTAATTTTAAAATGTCGACCGAAAATGTCGACTCTTCTGCTTCTCGCATGTTGTCTGACCGGCTGTGCTTTTCCAGCACCACACTTTTCGACTCCCCTAGTCCTGGACTGACCCTGTAGAGTAAATATCTTTTTGCATATCTACCTGGTCAAGACTATTCAGGTTCTTATAAACTTCAGTCAAATACCCTTCGCTCAAACTCTGGTAATTTTAAAAAAAACCTGTCTAACGTTTCCTAAGGCAACCTGCTCACTCCAGTTGTCAATGTAATAAACCTTCTCTGAACAGTCTCTAATGCATTTACATCCATTCTTCAATAAGGATACCAAAACTGCACACAGTATTTGAGATGTAGCCCCACCAATGCCCTGTGTAACTGAAGCCTCTCATTCTTATTCTCCAGAGCTGTGCAGTTTTGGTGCCTTTGTATCTCGAGAAATGGCAGCCATTGATTTTCACGCTACTAGCTAGCTTCCTCTCTTGCTCATTCTTTTTGTCCCGATAATCTTTTAGTTGTTCTCTGTCATACAGTCCGTTCTGCTATAATGTGGTAGTTTGTGTTCTTGTGCAAGTGCATGTTATAGAAAATCATGCAATAGGCTCCATTATTTCTATGTGGAAAACAGGTTTGGGGCGAGCCACCAAAACTATCAGTAAAAATTGAAATGGCAATAGTAGTTAGCCTAACACAAATGGTAGCACAGTCTAAGTAAATGTTAAAATCATATATTCTAATGAAATAATACAATAAATTTAACATTAAGGGGATTTCAGAGTTTGCTGAGTTACAGTGCAGGTCATGTCTGTCTGTACTCCACATCTTGGTTATGCAAATGGCTGAGTGACAGTCTGTGGAGAATAACAGAATCCATAAAACTCCACTGCATGGGTCAGGGTTAAAGATAAAGGTTTCATTCTTGCCACTAGGAAACCAATTCCTGCATCTCTCAAAACTGCCATTTAAAAGTAATGAGAAAAAAAATCCAAATAAAGGCTTTAGTAATTGTGAGGGTCCATGGTGGTGGAGGAGGTTATGGAGGTCAGGAGGATTGTAGGGACTTGAAGAGGTTTCACAGTTTGAGAGTGTTGTAGAGACTAGAGGAGGTTAACAAGATAAGAAAGATTTAACCAGAAGAGGATGGTGCAGAAATCCCGAGGTTTACAATAGTGGGAAGAGGTTTTGGGAAGCTGGAGACAAGGGCGTTCTGAAGGAAGTGACACCAATAGGAAAGATTGTTGGGAGTGGAGGAGAGTACAGAGAGAGCAGTGGTCTGATCTGGAGCGTTTGTGGAGACTGGAAGTAATTTTAAAATATGGATCCGCAAGAGTTTGCAGAAGTGAACACTGAGAGTGGACTGAAGGCAACCAGGGAAGGAATGGCAACTGGAGTTCATGTTTTTAAAAAAACTCATTCCCCGATTCACCAATTGTATTACAGCCAAATCGTGCTGACGAAATGCATGTTATAGAAGAACGACCTGTACTCTGTGTTTTGACCGGCCGTTGCTATTACAATTATATCTTTATCCTTAAGTTTGATGCTTTGCTTAACTTCATCAATTAACTATAGATAGTGAGTCCTCCCTTTGGGATTTTTCTTTTTAGCAGGGATGTACTTATTGTGAGTATTCCAAAATATCGCTTTAAATGTCTGGCCCTGCTTTACTATTGATCTCTCGCTTAGATTAATACACCAGTTCACTTCAGTTAACTCAGTTTTAATGTACATGGAGCAGCCCTTACTTAAGTTTAAAGTACTAGTCTTCCACCCATTCTCCATTTCAAACTGAATGTAACGTTTAGACATATTTTGATCAAAGCCACCTCGAGGTGCCTTTACTCTACAGTAATTCATTGATCCTGTCATATTGGAACAAAAATCCAAAGTAATGGTCTGGAATTTGTTTGCAACAATAGTGAGTGTAACAGTGCTTTCATAGAGTTTGTCAGACAGCAGTTTCCAGAGTAGACAAATATGCTGTTGATCATGGAACTGGGAATTTGCAGTTGGAATTGTCCACCTTATTTCAAATATATACATAAAAGAAAAGACTGCAGATGCTGGAACAGAAAAACTGAAATTGCTGAAGAAATTAGCAGGTCTGTTAGCAACTATGGAGAGCAAAGACAGTTAACATTTCAAGTCCAGGGATTCTCCTTTGGGGAAGAGTTTCTCCAGCAATTTCTGTATTTGTGTGTTACTTTTAAAATGTAGGCTCACCATCATCTAATGATAACTGCCTCACCCGCACCCACATTCCTAACCCCAGATCTGAAAAAAACATGCAGAAAAGGAAAAAGCTTATTTTGGGGACAGGTCAATATTACAGGAAGCTAGGCAAATAAAGTTTAGATTTAAAAAGGAAATTAAGAAAGTCAAAATATCCAATTCATTATTTTTGAGACTGTGACTCCATGTCCAGGGCGCACAATTTCTCAGCATCTAGCCTGTCAAAGCTATTTTGAGTTTTATATGCTTCAATTCTATCTGTTCTCATTCTTAACTTGTAGGATATTTCTCTCATCTTAATTGTGTGTGAAATTAACCTTTACCTTGGGTAAGGAGTCCAAAACTACCTACATTGGGGCTATACCTGAAGTAAAGTCCTGTAATGAATAGATTTCACCTGTTTTTACAGAAGTGGGGGAATACACTTATTGTAATTGGGCAGGTGTGCAATGGGATAAGCATGTAAAAGAGGGAATAAGATGTAGGAGCAGAAGTAGACCATTCAGCCCATTGTGTCTGCTCTGCCATTCAATTTAATCATGGCTGATCTCATCGTCCATAACTCCATGTTACTATCCTTTCTCTTGATTTTCTTACTGATCAAAGATCTGTTTTTCTCAACCTTGAATATACTTAATGACCCAGCCTCAGCAGCCTTCTGTGGTAAAGAATTTCACAGATTCACTGCTTTCAGAGAAGAAATTCCTCATCTCGATCTAAAACGTGCAGGTATTTTGTGTCCGTATTCATGGCGGAGTACATGAATAACATGCCAGTAATTGGGAAAGAGGCTAAGATAGGTGAGGACCTAGAAACGGACATTATCATGAAAGAGGTAACATTGGGCATACTAATGGAACTAAAGGTAGATAAGTCTGCTGGCCCTGATGGAATGCGTTGCAGGATACTAAAAGTGACAGCAGGAGAAAGAGCAAATGCATTTGTAGTAATTTTCCAAAATTAGCTGGGCCCTGGCAGTTCCAGCAGATCAGAAAACAGCAAATGTGGTGCTACTGTTTTTTTTTAAATTAGGTAGACAAAACATGGGGAAATATAAGCTGGTTAGCTTAACTTCTGTAGTGGGGAAAATGTTTGAATTTATTAGGGAGGAAGAAATAGCAAGACATCAAAATAGAAATCGTCCCGTAGGATAGACACCGCATGGGTTCATGAAAGGCAGGTCATCCTTAACTAATTTTACTGGAATTCTATGAAAAGCGCAGCAGGTCAGGCAGCATCAAAGGAGCAGGAGAATCGACGTTTCAGGCATGAGCCCTTCTTCAGGAATGAAGAGGGTGTGCCAAGCAGGCTAAGATAAAAGGTAGGGAGGAGGGACTTGGGGGAGGGGTGTTGGGAATGCGATAGGTGGAAGGAGGTTAAGGTGAGGGTGATAGACCGGAGTGGGGGTGGGGGCGGAGAGATTGGAAGAAGATTGCAGGTCAAGAAGGTGGTGCTGAGTCCGAGGGTTGGGACTGAGATAAGGTGAGGGGAGGGGAAATGAGGAAGGTGGAGAAATCTGCATTCATCCCTTGTGGTTGGAGGGTTCCTCGGCGGAAGATGAGGCGCTCTTCCTCCAGGTGTCGTGTGGTCAGGGTCTGGCGATGGAGGAAGCCAAGGACCTGCATGTCCTTGGTGGAGTGGGAGTGGGAGGGGGAGTTAGTGTTCAGCCACGGGGCGGTTGAGTTGGTTGATTAGCCATGATGACATTGAATGGCAGAGTGGGCTCAAATGGCCTACTCATCCTGGTTCTTATATCCTTAAGCCCTTATTTTGAGGTTATGCCTTGTGGCCCTAGACTTTCTCACAATAAGAATCAATATTTTTACATCAACCCTGTCAAGTTCCCTAAGAATCTTGTATATTTCAATACGATTAAGGATATAAGTATTTACAAGTGGATGAATAGTGTAGGTCTGAATAAACTCTATTCCAGGCTGCAAACAGAAGTAAGGGAAAACATAACAGACTCTTACCTTCATTTTGCAAATCCTAAGGTAGAAACATAGTTTTGTAAAATAAGATTTTAATCTACTTTTAAAAAAGGAAGGAAGAGTAATTAAAAGCCTGTTGGCCTAACTTTGTTGGTCCCTTTATGGGAGATAGTTTTAAAGGACAATAAAGTTACAAAGGGCGGCATGTTGGCTCAATCATTAGCACTGTCGCCTCACAGCACCAGGGTCCCAGGTTCGATTCCCAACCTCTGACGACTGTCTGTGTGGAATAGAGTGATCCTGAAGTTGATGTCAATATCCCTATAGGTATCAAGACAGGTAAATAACATCGTTCAGTAGGTACATTGGATACTTTCCTTTTATTAGATATGGAGCATAGGATTTGGGATTTCATGTTGCAGCTGTCCAAGACGTTGGTAAAGGTCACTCTTGGAATACTGTGGATAATTCTGGTTGTCCTGTTACAGGAAGGATGTTGTTAAATTGGAGAGATGCAGAAAAAAACTTACAAGGATGCTGCTGTAATTGGAGAGTTTGAATTATAAGGAGAGGCTGGCACGTTTTACCCCAGAACTTTGGAGCCTGAAGACTGACCGTACAGCTTTATAAGATCATGAGGGGCATAGATAAGGTGAATAGCTAAGGTTTTCTGTTCCAGGGTAGGGGAATCCGAAACTAGAGGGCATAAGTTTAAGGTGAGGTGGGACAGATTTAATAGGTACCTAAAGGGCAACGTTTTCATACAGAAGGTGGTGCGTGTTTGGATTGAACGGCCAGAGAAAGTGGTAGAGACAGGTACAATTACCAATTTTAAAAGACATTTGGATGGATATGAGAGTAGGAAAGGTTTAGTGTGATGTAGGTTATATGCAGGCTTAGTTCGGTTGAGGAAACCTGGTCAGTACGATGCTGAGGTGAAATTGAAGAGCAGCGATGTTATTTCTCAAACTATGTAAAACTAGTTGAGCTACAATTGGATACAATATGCAATTCTAGTCATTTAATGTAATTAACATGTAATTGAAAATGAAATGATGAAATTTAGGATTTTGTCTAGTGTGGAGAATGTTAACAGCTCAAAAGAATTAGCCTAGCTTATTTGCATTTGAGGAGGGAGATATATAAAATTAAGGGACCTAGAACATGTGAATAATCAGGAAGATAGTTAAAAGTAATTAACAGAAGAATTGGAGGGCAGTTGAATTTTCCACCCATGCAGGCTCTGGAAATCACCACCTGGTAAAGGCAGAAACCCTCTGCCTTGTGTTTGGGGGAAGAGGGAAAAAAAAATGATTTGCATTTGGAGTACCATAAGCTGTAAGGCTATGGATCCTGAAGTGTCAAAGAGATTAAAGTGAATAGCTCTTTTTTGGCTTCCTCCGATATGATGGGGAGCTTTGTGAGTTGGGGATCTTAATGTGTCCAGGAGCAGTCACTGATTTCATCTTTAACCCTCCTCAAATGCTGATGCCAATTCTAAGATGACTGTTACTGCAGCCAGCTGAACAACGTGAATATCAAAGCTGGTACCTTCCTTGTCAGAACAGCAGACTTATTTTGCACCTGACTGCATTTGCAGTGGTGAATGCTTTAATAATATCATTTGTAATTAACCCTTGACTCAATATCTAATGCTAAGTAAATCAAATTTAATGTGCATTATACTTGCTTGGGTAGCATTTTGGGGGGGGGGGGGAGTACAAAACTTATGCGAACTAATAATAACAGAACAAGTAGTGACATAAATGAGCTTTGCACAAATAATGAATTACTGTGCCACACATTGATCAATATATAGGCAAACCAAAACTTTCTTGTCAAACTGACTAATTAGATTATTTGGCTTTTCAATTCATTTATTTTGTATGACTTTAATAACGTATTTGTAATTCCTGGAGTAAAATTAATATCAAACAAAATGTCACAATCATCTTAACATGTCTTTTTCATTGTAGGTGTGAACAGGATGGCCTTTCTTGTGAAGAATCTGCTCCAGGTGATCAACAAGCCTCTGTGGCAGTTGAGCAAGTGTTCAGTCCTCTGTAGGCCATCCGTCTGTTTGGTGACACATAAGCCTCTGAGTATGGTTGTCACAATGAAGCCCAAAATTGGGCCAGATCCCATCAAGACAGTGAGATTTGCTGCCATGCCGTTTCTTCAACCATGCCAACTGCAAACTGTACAGGATCTTGCAGGAATGAAAACTAAGACTTCTCTAAAGAAGCGATGCAAGGATTGCTTCTTTGTGCGTAGACGGGGGCGATTATATGTGTACTGCAAGTCTCATCCCAGGCACAAACAGAGGCAGGGCTAACCTGAAAAGTTGAACTTTAATTTCCATGTTGGTGATTTGTTAAAACTAATGTGTATAATTTAGTACTTGCCGTTAATGATATCAACAAATAAAAATTATTCTTTGGAATCAGAATTATTAGATGTACAGGTTTTGATTTTATGGAGAATTTTCACATTTTTGGATGTTAAATTCTGAACTATTAATGCTATATTATTAATGTCTTTACAAAAGGGACAGAGTTTCAAATGCTGCAAATGAAAAAAAGTAGTCGCTGCCTGAGAATTTAAAAAATCAAATGTAGAGTATAAGGAGGCCAGTTGATAGTATAATTGCCACAGCCAGAAAACCATAGTTTCATTTCCTCCTTCACATGGAGTAACTTAAAGCCTTCTAAATTCATATGTGCTTCGTTACCAACACTGCCTGCTTCCATCCCAAGGGATGTGATTAAAAACTTTATGAACCAAAATTACACTAAGTCATGCGAGAAATAGCATTTATATAAAAGGACAATCTTGAAGAAAGCAAGGTGGAAATATGGAGATATCTAAGGGGGTGTATTTACAGCCAAGGCACCCACAAGCCTGGAGCCACAGGTAGAGTGATTAAAACTTGGGTTTGACATGAGGCCAGGATCAGTGGGAGCACAAAGATCAGTAAGGTTTCTGTGGGTGGATGAGACTGGAGCGATAGGAATAGATGAGGCCCAATGTTTCTGTAAATCTTTTTATTCTAAGTGAATCTCCGAGGCCCTTGAGTGCCGGTGGCTTCTGAACATGGAAGCCCTTCATTAGCACACTGGTTAGCTTCCCAGTGGGGAGATGTTAGAGGGAGCATTGATTGAAGTATTTAAAAATTAGCTTGCAGATTTTACAATTGAGATATTGATGGACAATGAATCAGTGTATGTTTTGAAGGGATGATGTGTGAATGAGTCTGGGTGCGAGTTAAGATTTGAGCAGCTGAATTACATGTAAAGGTTTTGTGTAGAGTAACTCCCCTGAAAACCATGCAATTGAGGAGTCAAAAAATAACATTAACATGGAAGAGGGCTTCAACAGCAGAAGAGCCAAGTCTGGGTCAGTGTGTAAAGGTAGAAGTAGGCAGTCTTAGTAATGAAGCATGTATGAATTTGGAAGGTTGTAACTTACTCCACGTGAAGGAGTAAGTGAGACCTCAGTTTAATGATTCATCCACAGACAACATTTCTGAAAATATTAGCTTTCCTTATTTGTTCAATTCATGGCAGGGCTGTTTGAGCCTATTACTTTCTGGCTGGATGCAATAATACAATCATCTAGCCTCCCTATGCTTGACATTGATTTAAAAAAAATTCTCGGGCAGCAATTCAAAACCCGTGCGTTCAGTGTCCAACTATACAGTCTTCACATGTAGGTTGAGTCAAAAGACATCAAGAGGTTGTTAGGTTTGGAGGAATCATCACTTTTCTACCTTACATCTGTAGAAATATTGAGAATATGCGCTATTTCTGGCTGGTAAATGCTTAATAATGAATAAGTTTTGAAAAAGGTTGGATTCATTTCCTCTGGATGTCAGAGAGTGAAATCAGTTAGCTTCTGAGACTAAATGCGATTGTTTTAGTTGCTTTTCAAGCTTAGCTTATGGGAAACTTTGGACAGGTTATGTTCGTACTGCCAGAGTATAAAAGAATGAAGTGTTCTTATTGATCTCTTTAAAGAATCTTGAGGGAATGTGAAATGATGACTGCCAAGAGGATGAATTTGCACTGGAGACATAATTTAAAAAGAAAGGGTTTCCCATTTATAATTGAGAGGAGTCTTTTTCTGAGTGTCAGTAGCCTGTGGAATTTTTTTTTTAGATTAGACTTACAGTGTGGAAACAGGCCCTTCGGCCCAACAAGTCCACACCGACCCGCCGAAGCGCAACCCACCCATACATTTATCCCTTACCTAACACTACGGGCAATTTAGCTTGGGCAATTTAGCTTGGCCAATTCACCTGACCCACACATCTTTGTGACTGTGGGAGGAAACCGGAGCACCCGGAGGAAACCCACGCAGACACGGGGAGAACGTGCAAACTCCACACAGTCAGTCGCCTGAGTCGGGAATTGAACCCGGGTCTACAGGCGCTGTGAGGCAGCAGTGCTAACCACTGTGCCACCGTGCCGCCCACTAATTCTGGAACACAAATTGAATAATTTTAAAGTTTAAGATAATTGATGAGAAGGGAAATCAGATTATATAGGACCTAAATTGGAAAGTCGAAATTAGGCGTAATCAGCTCATGATCTTATCAAATGGCAAAGGCACAGAGAGCCAAATGGCCTTGGCTCCTATTTCTTTTGTCTCCTGTTATTTCCATGATTGGTAATGCTTAATACTATAAGACAGAAATAAAGCTAGGCGAAAGTGAGGACTCCAGATGCTGTAGATTAGAGTCGAGGGTGTGGCATTGGAAAAGCACAGCAGGTCAGGCAGTATCCGAAGGGCAAGAGAATCGACATTCGGGCAAAAGCTCTTCATCAGGAATGAGAAGTAGAACTAGACTATTTGGCTTTATTGATCTGATCCATTCAATGACATTATGGCACTATAGATCATAGCACAGCAGATTACATCCCAAGTTTCCCATTCTCAAGCTGAATGCTAAATTTTACCATGTTATGCTCACTTCCCAATGAGATCTTTTATTCTGATTTATTCAACTTGCCTTATTCCAGATTATCAGATACAAAATAGCCAAATCGCAACATCGTCCTAGGGAAACCTCCCTGAATACAGTGTACGAATTCTTCATTTCTCAATTTGATTTTCCCAGTCTACCTGAAAATGAAAGTCATCCATAAAAAATATTCTGTGTTTTTTACATGCATGCTAACAAACAAAAACTCAATTTAGCCTCAACAACTCTTTGGACGATTGTGTTCCAGATTTCAATTACAACTTGCAAACAAAATGCTTTTTTTTCTTCACTGTTGAATGGCTTAGCTCTAATGGTTTTGCCTTATTCTTGACCTCCCCATGAAAGGAGATGGTTTGCCTATTGACTCTTTTATCGCGGTAAACACCTCAAGTAGCTCACCCCATATCTATCTATACTCCAAGGGGATTTGAACTTTGCCAATGAAACCTGTACTTATAATTTAGCACATTTAACCTTGTGGCATTGTAATAATCTTCTGTTTAGAAAACATTATTTATTTTAATGTATATTTGATCCAAACTGGTAATCTGTTTACTGTATTCAGGTTTTATTTACCAATTATGCCTTATTTCAAAGTTTCTTTGCAACTTCTACTTCCTTCTTGAGGACTATGCCACCTAACTGGCTATCTAAGCTTGCTGATGACAAATGACTCTCTCTCTCCATTTAGAAATATAGTGAGAAGCTGGATGCCTTGCAAAACCACTCAAACCATTGTGCTAATTTGAATATAATTTCCATTCCCTCTACTCTATATCTCTGACTTCCTTAAGAATTCTCTATTCAAGCCAATAGGTTGGTCTTCAACCCGATGCACCCTAATCCTTAGTCGCTCCTTGGCTTATTACAATACTTCCTGGCTGACTTTCCCATGCTCAAACTGTCTCTAATCTCTTCCAGTCCATGACTCTTCCCACATTATTTGTGCTACTCCATTTGTCATCTTGAGCAACCAGGATTATAACTGCAATACCGTTGATGGCTATGCTTTCAGCTGTCAAGGGACTAAACTTTGGAATTCCATCCTTGACCCTCTGTTGAAATATACTCATTTCCTACTTAAGTTTTTTTTAAAATTCATCTGTGGAACATGTGTGTTTCTGGCTAGGCCAGCACCTATTGCTAGTCTCTACTTGCCCTTGAGAAGATGGTGATGAGCTGCAGGTAGACCCACAATGCCATTAGAGAAGGAATTTGAGGATTTTGACCCAATGACACTGAAGGAATGTGATATGTTTCCAAGTTTGGATGCTAGGTAGCTTGGAAGAAAACTTGCAGTTGGTGATATTCCCATACAGCAACTGCCCTTGTATATCTTGATGGCATCTATCTAAAGATGCTATCTGAAGATCTTTGGTGAATTTCTGCAGTGTGTTTTGTCAATGCTCCTTAGAATCCATCTTTGAGGTAAAGGATATTGGAACATTTTATAGCATTAAAGTTTCCAGGTAAATACTGACCCAGATCTTCCACTGAGTATTAGAACTGCTGCACTCCCACTGATCAGACAGGAAACTATTCACTTGTAGGAATCTGAATAAATTTAAAAAGGCCTGACATTTGTAATGCAGAAATACTCCCTCTGCAGGAATCCATGAAGAAAGCAGAGAAGTAAGTCAGTGCAGAAAAGTTTTCATTTAACTTGCTGCCAATTAGCTAGTTTGAATGTCCAATGACAATATTAGTGAATGGGTCGGATGGGTAAAGTAAATGGATAACTGGATAATGTAGATGAGATGGAATGGTCAGATCAGGGACTAGTTAAGATGGGGTTGGGTGCAGAGTGCTTGGATGATCAGCCTGATCAGTTGAGTGGGTGCGAGTAGGGTCAGTGTGCATGATTGGGGCTTCAGTTGTATTGTTACCACTGAGTTAGGATGTAATTTTTTCTGACTAGCATTTCCTGGGTAGCACTATCTGGATAAATAAATCAGAACCAATGGGATACCTCCAACTGCAACTCAGCCTGAGAGTCTCAGAGAGCAGGGCAATTATTAGATTAGACTTAGACTTACAGT
Source organism: Hemiscyllium ocellatum (assembly GCF_020745735.1). Taxonomy (NCBI): domain Eukaryota; kingdom Metazoa; phylum Chordata; class Chondrichthyes; order Orectolobiformes; family Hemiscylliidae; genus Hemiscyllium; species Hemiscyllium ocellatum. The sequence goes on along the minus strand of NC_083405.1, from coordinate 18,173,485 downwards.
GTGGAAACAGGCCCTTCGGCCCAACAAGTCCACACCGACCCGCCGAAGCGCAACCCACCCATACCCCTACATTTATCCCTTACCTAACACTACGGGCAATTTAGCTTGGCCAATTCACCTGACCCGCACATCTTTGGACTGTGGGAGGAAACCGGAGCACCCGAGGAAACCCACGCAGACACGGGGAGAACGTGCAAACTCCACACAGTCAGTCGCCTGAGTCGGGAATTGAACCCGGGTCGACAGGCGCTGTGAGGCAGCAGTGCTAACCACTGTGCCACCGTGCCGCCCATTATGTGTTTGAACCACCTAGATCCGCAGCCTGGGGTACTGATTCTTAAATTGTGTCTGCGCCCAGGCACCTAGAATCCTGATGAAGGACTTACGCTGAAACATTGACTGTCCTGCTCCTCGGATGCTGCCTGACCTGCTGTGCTTTTCCAGTGCCACCCTTTTCGACTCTGATTCTCCAGCATCTGCAGTCCTAACTTTCACCTAAAATGCCGAGAATTGAAAGGTCTGAGCCAAAGTTATTAAGTCCCTTTCATAAAATCTTTGTTAAATGCCTTTTACAAGTACATATTAATAACATTCATGGGTATAATTAACTGCCACTCAATTATCTACCATTTCAGTTTCTACAAAAATAGAATCATTTGAATTGGACATAGCTTACGTTCAGTCATTCTGTCCATAATGAAGATTTATATAAGTTCCCATGATTGACATTAGTAAGTCTATCATTTCCTAGGTTTCCTCCTTCTTAATTATTGACATGATTGGCAGTTTTCTTATCCAAGGGGATAATTCCTGAATTCAGTATGTTTTATAAGGCAATGGCTAACGCATCAACAATTTCTTTATCCATGTTTTTTCCTGGCATGTGCACCATTTAGTCCTACAGCATCAGAATAGGAGTTAGCCATTTATACTCAAACCTGTCCCATTATTCAGACTGATCATGGCTGACCTACAATCTTGGATTTTCTATAATCTCATTAGTTTCTTATCTACTTTTTTTATAAACTGTTGTATCAAATTTAGTTAGTTCCATTGTCTGATTTAATTTGCTCTCACTGAAATTATGGTATTTTATCCCTGTTCTCTACTGTAAAAGCTAATCTTATAAAAGCTACTATATGTGTCCTTTTTTGATTTCCAAAGACAGTATCAAATATATGACCATATTACTGTCATCCACTATCTTTCACTTAATATATGTTAAAAATTAGATTACTTACAGTGTGAAACAGGCCCTTCGGCCCAACAAGTCCACACCGACCCACCAAAGCGCGACCCACCCAAACCCATTCCCTTACATTTACCCCTGCACCTAACACTATGGGCAATTTAGCATGGTCAATTCACCCAACCTACACATTTTTGGATTGTGGGAGGAAAACAGAGCAAACATGGGGAGAATGTACAAACTCCACACAGTCAGTCGCCTGAGGTGGGAATTGAACCCAGGTTTCTGGCACTGTGAGGCAGCAGTGCTAACCACTGTGCCACCCTCTTTTATATTAGTTACAAGTCCTCTTACATATTTGCAACTTTCAATATTTGCTTTATAATCATTTTCTGCTCTTTGTGTCTCCCCAAGGTGGCTATATCGCTCATGTTTCTTTTCCTTTATGTAAGCCATTTTAGTTTTCAACTATGTTACAGTCCCTGACACGACTGCTAAATTTATGCTATGACCTGGTCAGGAACCAGTCATTCTTTTTTATTTTTAAAAATTTTAATTTTATTTTTAAATTTTAATGATTTTGAGGTAAGTACATTTTGATTTACTGTTCTCAGTTTGTAAATTAATCTACGATAAAATTGGAACTTGCGTTAGTTCTGAACTCTCAAGTGTGAAGTAAATAGTGACAGACAACCTGTACTTGAACACACTCAAACGCCATTAAATAGCAAGATGGTCAAAATAGATCATTCATTTCTCCAGCCTCAATGGTGGGGGAAGACTCTTAGAATCTGCACCATCTGCACATGCTCAGTACATTGACCAGTACAAATACAGTTCAGTTTAGCCTGAATCAAGATAAGGAGAAGAGTGAAACAGAGTCAGCTCAGTGCCTTTCCCTTGGAAAATGGAAGACAGAGATGTGCTCCGTTCATCAAACACTCTGGATCTCTGTTGTCACAGCAAGGGGAATCATCACAGAACATGACAATATCTCCAATTTCAGAGATCTCTGAGGTGTTATGAAGCTCTGGGAAGATGAGGAAGGAGTCCATGCACTCTGTGCTCCTTAAAGCCTCAGAGATTTGAGTACATGAGCTCCTCCATTGAGAGAGTGATTAACCTTGTTATGAACTATATACTGTAGCACTCTGTGGATGCAGGAGCAGTGCATTGACAATGAGATTGTAATAGTGACCATATAGTGTTATGAATGACAGACGTTCAGAGTGGATGTCAGCAGTGTTCTAACTGTTGGCTTCAACTGGCATTCAAGAGTGCCATGTAAAGTCTGAGGTAGACAAAGATATTGATGTATCCTTCAGGACCACATGTATCATCACTCCATGCTATCTGATCCTGTGAGTGAGACCACCCGTTCCAAGTCCACACATGCAGAAACTGAAATGAGAATCAAAACCAAGAACATTCAATAAGGAGTAGGCTGCCTTCATTTTTGCTTAGTCACAGAAAAGCACCTTGCAGGAGCCTTACAAGAATGCAAAGCACAATGCCATTAGTTGCAATCAGTTGCTCACCCAGGCAAAGTTTTCAATATTTGTTTGGTCTTTATTTCTCCTATGATAATTGCTTACGGAATCAATTAGACCATTCTCATGTTGAAGTTTGATTTAGAAAATCAGATGGGGTATAAAGGGTAAGTGAAGGTTTGTTGGCTTTTGTGTGTTTCCTTAATCTGTAAAGTAGGAGAATTGATATCAATGGAATCAACGTTCCCAATGTAATTGTGTGAAGATCGTAATAATCATATGAAAAACCAAAGAACTGCAGATGCTAAACATCATGAACAAAATCAGAAATTGCTGGAAAAGCTCAGCAGGTCTGGCAACATCTGTGTAAAGAAAGCAGAGTTAACATATCAAGTCCAGTGATCCTCCTCCTGCCAGACTGTGGAATTCTGCAATTTCTGATTTTGTTTGAAATAATCAGATGCTTGTGTTTTGTAGGAATTGTCTTTCTGATGAAAGTTGTTTTACACATTCAGTGAGTAAAGTGCTGGGACGCTCCTGTGTGAACCAGAGTACCAGCGTCCATTTATCTGAATAGATGTCTCCTCTCCCTGATTGCAGCCCTGAAATACAGAGGTTTCTGACTCTTGAGGAATGCACCTGATGTGTTGGAAAGCACCTGCTATCCCTTGTAGCTGCAAATGTGTTGCTGGTCAAAGCACAGCAGGCCAGGCAGCATCTCAGGAATAGAGAATTCGACGTTTCGAGCATAAGCCCATCCCTTGTAGCCTCTCACTGTTCTTTCGACCTTCTGACCAAAAGTGATGTATCTATAGATACTCCTCCTTGCTACTCTGCTCAATTTCAAATAGCCTGCTCCATTTCAACCCACTTAGCTCATGTTCATTCATTTTCAAGAGCTTCGTTCTCCAACTTCTGCCCAAGTAATGCCTGCTGTTCCGTGACCCCATTAGGAGTTCTACCACTGTTTCCTCTCAGCAATAGTAACTAGAGCTTTCTCGTGCCAATGCTGGTTGAGTAATTGAGCATTATTCTCCATGTCTTAAAGATCCAAACCATCACCTCCATTAGCCCTTATCACCGTGTTCATGTGAATTGCATCCTGATGTACCCAGACGCTTCATGTACCACATGCCTACTAGCTAAAAAAATAATCTGCTCCTCAGAAAACTGCTCATGGACTCATCATTAAGCTCAACAAGTTGTTAATTGAATCCACTATCCTCTCCTTCCCCACTTCACCCTCCCTTTGAAAATCGCATTCCGGAGGCCTGGGGAATCCACTGATAATCTTCAGACACCCAGTTTATAGATCGAGCTTGACCATGTTCTTGTTCTTGCTGGCATTTGAAAACCCAAGTGAGGGATCCCATTGTAATGACTATATTCATTAATTTCTTCATTTACATATCCTGTCACTTTATTACTTCATCCAATTCATCTCCTTAATTCTATGAATAAGCATTTTATTGCCTTCTCACGCTTTCTGACTTGCCCACTTTCTCATGTTGCAGTTGTAACCCAATTTAATATTGTTCTTCCTCCTTCCTTCCCAGTTTCCCTGTCCTTTCCAAAGACCTTTACCTGAAATGCAGTTATTTACCTCCCAGTCATTCCCAGCTAGTTTTTTGTGATGGCCTTTAAAACACTGTCTAAGCTAAGTTTGTGTGCTTAATTTGTTGCGTTTATTTCTTACCGAATGTGTTTACATATCTACTGTACAAAGGCATTTTAACTGGGCAATCAACCCTCAGCTGCCTTTATGCTCAGATGTTTTCAATGTGCATTTTAACGTATTGCTCTTTTCTGTCGCTTCTGCAACACTTTTTTTCAGGTATTTTGTTGTTATTTGCTACATTTTCCCTAAACCTGAATTTTAATATTGCCCAAATCTTTCAATCTGGGGCAGAATCCCTATTCCTGATCCTGATTAGACAAAACGTTACCCACGTTTTGGTGTCACAGCATTGGATGCAAGATCCTTCATAATGAATGCTGTGCAGTAATCCTTCCAGAGTGCTGCATTGAGAGCCTTTGTAGAAACCATGTCCATGCTTTATGGCAGTAAGTGTCATATTCCAATAAGTCAGCCACAGTTTAAAAGTTCCAAAGCTGATTTGAAAAGCAGCGGAGAATTGGGAAGGTGGTAGGCAAAAGGATGGGTAGAAAGGACATAGTGGCAAGTGGGAGGATGAGAAGTTAGGGTAGCAATTAGGTTGGGGACTAGTCTAAGAATCAGTGGAAGAATAGGAGTCTTCTATGGTGGCACAGTAGCTCAGTAGTTAGCAATGCTACCTCACAGCATCAGGGAGCGAGGTTCAATTCCAGTCTCTAGCGACACTGTTGGTGTAGAGTTCGCACATTCTCCCCAGTGTCTGCATGGGTTTCTGCTGGGTGCTCTGCTTTCTATCCACAATCCAAAGATGTGCAGATCGAAATCTGTCTCTTGATTTAATTTTAAAAATATAAACTGTAAGGACTAAGTTAGCCTGGAACACTATTTTTTAGAGCAAACCGACAATGCTATTTTCTGGATCTGTAGATTGTGAAGGAGCAAAGATGGCCTTCAGTAGAGTGATATGTTCTTCTTGTCAGATGAAGGAATTTAGGGAGTGTTTACATGTTACTGAGGATTATGTCTGCAGGAAGTGTCTTTGCTTGCGAATCCTATCAGATTGAATGGATCGGTTGGAGCTGTAGTTCGAGGCAATGAAGAATTTACAAGAGCTCGGGTTGCAATGGTTGGCAGTTATAGGAAGGGAGAAAAGTAGCGTCAGATAGATGGGTTAACTCTAGGAAAGTTAGAAGAGGTAGGCAGGTAGTGCAGGAGTCTTCTGTGGCTATTGTCATTTCAAACAAGTATGCTGTCTTGGAAATCGCAGGGGAATGTAGCATGAACAGCCACGTTTCTGGAAATGAGAGCGGCTCTAATGTAATGAAGGGTATGTTGGGTTCCAAGTGATCGATTGTGATAGGGGATTCTCTAGTCAGAGACACAGACAGATGTTTCTGCGGCCAGCAGCGAAAAATCAGAATGCCTCCCTGATGCCACGATTAAGGATATCTCAGAGGTGGTGTAGAATGTTCTCAAAGAGGAGAGGGACCAACAGGAGGTCATTGTACACATTGGAACCAATGACAGAGGAAGGGAAAAGGATGAGATTCTGAAGGGAGAATATAGACAGGCAGGAATTTAAAAAGATGGTATTCAAGGGTAGTAATATCTGGATTACTCCCGGTGCTATGAGCTACTGAGGGTAGAAATAGGAGAATAGAGCAGATGATTGTGTGGGAGAGGAGCTGGTGCAGGAGAGAAGTGTTCACATTTTTAGATCATTGGAATCTCTTCTGGGGTAGAAGTGACCTGTTCAAGAAAGATGAATTGCACCTGATGTGGAAGGACACTAATAAAGTGGCAGGGAAATTTGCTAGAGCTGCTTGGGAGGATTTAAACTAGTAAGGTTGGGGGGTGGGGGGGTGAGTGGCGGGAGGTGGTTGGCACCCAGGGAAGTAGTGAGAAAAGACATCAATCTGAGACTGGTATAGATAGGAAAGGGAACGAGTCAAACAGTCAGGGCAGGCAGGGACAAGGTAGGACTGATAAATCAAACTGCATTTATTTAATGCAAGAGGCCTAACAGGGAAGGCAGATGAACTCAGGGCATGGTTGGGAACTTGGGACTGGGATATCATAGCAATTACAGAAAAATGGCTCAGGGATGGACAGGATTGGCAGCTTAATGTTCCAGGATACAAATGCAATAGAAAGGAGGGCAAGAGAGGAGGGTGAGTGGCGTTTTTGATAAGGGATAGCATTACTGCTGTACTTTGGGAAGCTATTCCTGGGAATACATCCTGGGAAGTTATTTGGGTGGAACTGATGAGGATCTAAAATTTGAATTTAGGCAACAAGTATATGTAGATTTTTATTTACCACAAAATGGTTTCTCGATTTAAAAGAATACTATAAAATGGCTTGAGAATCTGTACTGCTGCTTTGCAGAATTAAGTTGAAATTCAAAGATAAGAGGATAATAGAGTTTTCATAAAATGAATACTAACACATTAATTGACCATTTGAACTAACCTTGAACTGATACATGGCATGACAATTTACATAAATAAGATATCTTTTCCAAAGAATACCATTGGATTAGCCTGTCTTCAGTCATGTCACCATATTCCAGTTGATTGGATTTTTCTTGTAATTAAGAATCCTTTCCCAGAAAATATCATTGGATTAACTTGCTGTAAATCGTCACCTTATTATGTGTGATTGGCCTTTCTTATAATTAAGGCTGTACTATTTCTTAAAAAAAAACATATAAATAATGTGTAAGTTTCAAATGTTTTTGCGCCATTTCTCCATGGAACACAGAAGCTTTTAACCTCTGTGTTGCTGGACAAATCTGCGCCTGGTTGCCTTATTTTATTAAACTAGTACCTTGCTTTTAACAAACCTAGTGATTTTTTTGACCGATCTCGAACCAAGAGGCCCCTCTTGAGGGGTCGTAGATCTTCATTTTGGTGCTGTGACTCTTAGTGGACAGCAGTGTAAGAGACTTGTGTCCTTCACTGTTGAGAGTTGAGGAATACGGCCGTCCAGACGTGAGTATTTTATATATGTTTGATTTTCCTCTTCATTCAACTTGTGTCTGACCTGACCCCTCGCTGTCGATTTTCTAGTCCAGCCCGAAAGGATCGGTCTCGGCAAGGGAAGGAGAAAACTCTATATAAAAAGGGGGGAGAGTGACACCTAAGGACAGACATGAGAAACGGATCTGAAAAAGAGAGAGAGAGTCTGAACCTCTCAGAGCTGAGAAACTCCAATTTAGTTGGGTTGGCATTATTTAACTTGGCACTTAAATTGTTCAGTGAGATAAGGAAGTTTGTTTAAAGATGGGTAATCACATAGATAAGACAGAAGATCCGTCTTCACCGTTAGCAAAAATATGTGAGAAGTTTCTGGAAAAATCCAAAGACCTTCGAAAACTTTCTGTCATCTAAATAAAGCATTGGGTGATGAGCAGTGGCCACTGGTGGCCATAAAAGTATTCAATTGATCAAATCAGCCCAGCAAGTGATTTAGCAAAGGAAGAAGGATTCCAAGACAAAGGAGCTAATTAGACTGTGGAGACAATATTGTGATGAAACTCATAAAGAGTCAGTTTTATGTTCATGGCAGCACACTGCCACTAAGTTGGGAACTGAACTAAACGTTGCTGGTGCCAGGAAATCTATTGTAGTCCTCAAAATGAATGTGCTGGAACAAAACACCAACAGAAACAAAAGGAGAAGTTACTAGGGGCTGGTAAGCAAACTCCTGTCCCCCCACCCCCTCACTAGTTCATTGACCCTGATGCTTTCACCACTTGCAGTCAGCGAAGATCGAAACAGTACAGATCCTCACTGAGAAATAAGAAAGGGCTGATCACCTTATTGGGATTGTATTATAGACCCCTAATAGTCAGTGGGAAATTGAGAAACAAATTTGTAAGGAGATTTCAGTTATCTGTAAGAATAATAGGGTGGTTATGGGGATTTTAACTTTTCAAACATAGGTCTGCCATATTGTAAGAGTTTAGATGCCGAGGAATTTAAGTGTGTACAGTGTGTAATTTTCTGATTCAGTATGTGGATGTACCTACTAGAGAAGGTGCAAAACTTGACCTACTCTTGGCCAATAAGGCAGGGCAGGTGACTGTGGTCCAGTGGGGGAACACTTTGGCGCCAGCAACCATAATTCAATTAGTTTTAAACTAGCAATGGAAAAGGATAGGCTGGATCTAAAAGTTGAAGTTCTAAATTGGAGAAAGGCCGATTTTGACGGTATTAGGCAAGAACTTTCAAATGCTGATTGGGGGCAGATGTTCGCAGGTACAGGGATGGTTGGAAAATGGGAAGCCTTCAGAAATGGGATAACGAGAGTCCAGAGACAGCATGCTCCTTCTAGGGTGAAAGGAAAGGCTGGTAGGTATAGGGAATGCTGGATGACTAAAGAAATTGAGGTTTTGGTTAAGATAAAGAAAGAAGCATATGTCAGATATAGACAGGATAGATTGAGTGAATCCTTAGAAGGGTATAAAGGCAGTTGGAGTATACTCAAAAGGCAAGTCAGGAGGGCAAAAAGGGGACATGAGATAGCTTTGGTAAATAGGGTTAAGGAGAATCCTAAGGGTTTTTATAAATACATTTAGGACAAAAGTGTAACTGGGGAGAGAATAGGGCCCCCCAAAGATCAGCAAGGCAGCCTTTGTGTAGAGCCATAGGAGTTCTGGGAGATACTAAACAAGTATTTTGCATCAGTGTTTACTGTGGAGAAGGACATGGAAGATATAGAATGTTGGCAAATAGAAGGTGACATCTTGAAAAATGTCCACATTACAGAGGAGGAAGTGCTGGATGTTTTGAAACGTATAAAAGTGGATAAATCCCCAGGATCTGATCAGGTGTATCCAAGAACTCTGTGGAAAATCAGGGAACTGATTGCTGGGCCCCTTGCTGAGATATTTGTATCATCGAGAGTCACAGCTGAGGTGACGGAAGACTGGAAGTTGGCTAATGTGGTGCCACTACTTAAAAAAGGTGGTAAGGAAAAGCCAGGGAACTATACATCGGTGATCCTGACATCAGTGGTGGGCAAATTGTTGGATGGAATCCTGAGGGACAGGATTTGCATGACTTTAGAAAGGTAAGGACTGATTAGGGAAAGTCAACATGGCTTCGTGTGTGGTAAATTATGTCTCACAAACTTGAGTTTTTTGAAGAAGTACCAAAGAGGCTTGATGAGGGCAGAGCGGTAGATGTGAGTTATGACTCTATCTGCTGCCCTTGTCCTTCTTGCTGAGGTTGGTCAGGGTTTGGCAACTTTTGGCTAAGGATCATTGGTAAATTTCTGCAGTGTATCTTGTAAATTGTAAACACACTGCTACTGGGCATCAGTGATGGTAGCAGTAGATGTTTGAGGATATGATGCCAATCAAGTGGGCTGCTTTGTCTAGGATGATGTCAAGCTTCTGAAGTGTTGTTGGAGCAGTACTCATCCAGGCAAGTGGGGAGCATTCCATCACACCTGTGCCTTGTAGTTAATGGATAGGACTTGGTGAGTCAGGAGGTGAGTTACTCCTAGCAATATGCAGTATTCCAAGTCTCGGACCTGTTCTTGTAGTCATTATCTTTATGTGGCATGTCTAGTTGATAGTGAGGGGATTCAGTGATGATAACACCATTGAATATCAAGGGGTGGTGATTCTTATTTGAGATGATCACTGCCTTGCATATATATGGCACAAGTATTACTTGTCACTTTTCAGCCCAGGCCTAGATATTGTCCAGGTTTGTTGCATTTGAACATAGATTGCTTAAGTATCAGAGGAGATGTGTATGGTACTGAACACCATCCAACACTCTATCCAACATTGTCCTGCTCACTGACATTCAATGATTTCCTGTCAACCAAACTTTAAATTTAAAATTTTCATCCTTAAGTTGAAATCCCTTGAAGTCCTTATCCCTCCTATCTCTGTGGCATCTTGCAACTCTACAACCACTGGCTCACAAACACCCAATCATGCTCAAAATCACTGCTTCCAAGTTTGGATTTATATATTCTGGATTGGCAGTCATATTTTCAGTTGATTAAAATCCACACTTGAATTCCCTCCATAAATTATTCCACTCTTTTTTAATATCTTTCTTAAAATTTACAGATCTTAAAACTTTTGTCCTGCAAAGTGCGTTGGGGCTTTTTTCCTGCAATATTATTTAAATACAAGTTATTATTACTCTTGAACCCCCCATTGTTCCTGATCGTCATGACTTATAGTTTCAATACCTGCCTTTCATAAACACCCTCCAGATGTGTGCAGTCTGTAATCTTTTTGTCAAATCTGTGCAAATTCTGAATTATTAAACACAGCACTTAACCACAGCTCTGTGCCAAAATCCATTCCTTAAGAAAACTAATAATAAAAAACACTGAAAATGTATTTATTATTTCCAGTTGTTTGTTTTTTCTCCTGTATAATTTTAATAAACCTGAATTGTATTGAGACAGCTCATGATTAAGCAATGAAGAAGAGTTGCATCTGCTCCTAATTCATATGCTCGTGTGTATGTTCATAAAAGCTTCTTGTTACTTAACCAAACCATTGCCTCCATAACTCTTTGACCACACCAATCCTGGATGGTCACTTTTAGACAGATGGTGAACAGCTGTCTATTCCTTTTTGCCTATATGGATTCCCACACAGTCTTTCATATGAGAGACTGACTGAAATATACTTTCTCTGATTCTCTAAGGAAAAAAAAACCTACCACTAATACCTGGTCTGAAGTACACATGACATTGTCCCAGGGCAACATGGCCGACGCTTAAACAAAATCAGAAATTGCTGGATAAACTCAGCAGGTCTGGCAGCATCTGTGGAGAGAAAGTGGACTCAACATTTCGTGTCCAGTGATCCTTCACAATCTCTGGAATTTCCAAACTGTTCGACAACCTCTGTCACATCCCTCTGTCAATATAAGATAATAGATTAGCTGCAAATCAGACCTGTTGGGTGCCGGATGTACTGTGGTGAGAACTGAACAGAAGGTGATTATTATTATGGCACACACGTCACAGGTGATGTCACTGCTTTCCACTGTTATTAGCAAATCTATATATGAAAATTGAAGTTCAAACCTGTAATATTTTTGCAGAGCAGAAACACTGGAGCATACACATGGAGTTCTAACACCCAAAGGAAACTGGTTTATTCTGGTTTTCTTAAATGTGTGCATACACAAATGACCACGGGTGGCTGTCACCACACTTTTCTATCTTTAAAGGAAAAGTTACACAGAAATGAAATTCCATACAAAGAACAAAGAACATTACAGCACAGGAATAGGCCCTTTGGCCCTCCAAGTCCACGCCAATCCAGATCCTCTCTCAACCCATCACCTATTTTCTAAGGGTCTGTATCCCTCTGCTCCCTGCCCATTCATGTATCTGGCTCAATACATGTCTAATGATGCTCATGTGTCCACCTCAAACACCTCCACTGGCAACCCATTCCAGGCACCCACCACCCTCTGCATAAAGAACATTCCATTCCACACATATCTCCTTTAAATGTTTCCCCTCTTACCTTGAACTCGTGACCCCTCATAATTGAGTCTTCTACTCTGGGAAAAAAAAACATCTTGCTATCCACCCTGCCCATTCCTCTCATGATTTTGTAGACCTCAGTCAGGTTCCCCCCCCCCACCCCCAAACCTCCATCTTTCTAATGAAAATAATCCTAATCTATTCAACTTCTCTTCATAGCTAGCGCCCTCTATACCAGGCAACATCCTGGTGAACCTCCTCTGCACCCTTTCCAAAGCATCCACATCCTTTTGGTAATTTGGTGACCAGAACTGTATGCAGTATTCCAAATATAGCTGAACCAAAGTCCTATGTAACATGACCTGCCAACTCTTGTACTCAATACTCCACCAATGAAGGAAAGCAGGCCATATGCCTTCTTGAGTAGCCAGGGTAGCTGGTTGCCTGGAGATAAAAACAGATTTGAATTAGGCCAATCAGTTTAAATTATACCCCCCCCCCCCAAAATACCAAATTACAATCAAGTTTGAATTGAATACATTGACAATCTTAAAAAAACAATAATACAATTTGTTGCTTTAGGATTATAAGACCAGGGAAAATTGAACAGTTGGGAGAAGAACTGCCAAGCCAGCATTTGAGTCTGCCTGAAAAATAGCTCTCTTAAAGGTACCTTTATCAATCAGTAACCTGTGAAGCAGAATCCCCAAGGAGAAGAAAAGAAGACAGGAATACAGAGAAGAACTGAAAGCTGCCTGGTTTTGAGATAAGAAGTTTTGTTTTGTAAATCTTAATTCGGGGTTTTATCAGACTAATGTTGTGGAAGGGGAAGGTAATATTGTAGAAGGGGAAGAAATAAAGTTGTTAATTTTAACTTAGAATTGTTCTTGAACATAGAACATTACAGCGCAGTACAGCCCTTTCAGCCCTCGATGTTGCACTGATCTGTCATACCAATCTGAAGCCCATCCAACCTACACTGTTCCATGTTTGTCCATATGCTTGTCCAATGACGACTTAAATGTACTTAAAGTTGGCGAATCTACTACCATTGCAGGCAAAGCATTCCATACCCTTACTACTCTCTGAGTAAAGAAACTACCTCTGACATCTGTCCTATATCTATCACCCCTCAATTTAAAGCTATGCCCCCTCGTCCTCGCTGTCACCATTTTTAGAAAAAGGCTCTCCCTGTCCACCCTATCTAACTCTCTGATTATCTTATATGTCTCCATTAAGTCACCTCTCAACCTTCTTCTCTCCAACGAAAACAGCCTCAAGTCCCTCAGCCTTTCCTCATAAGACCTTTCCTCCATACCAGGCAACATCCTAGTAAATCTCCTCTGCACCCTTTCCAAAGCTTCCACATCCTTCCTATAATGCGGTGACCAGAACTGTACACAGTACTCCAAGTGCGGCCACACCAGAGTTTTGTACAGCTGCAGCATGACCTCATGGTTCTGGAACTCGATCCTTCTATTGATAAAAGCTAAAACACTGTATGCCTTCTTAACAACCCTGTCAACCTGGGTGGCAACTTTCAAGGATCTGTGTACCTGGACACCGAGATCTCTCTGCTTATTTACACTACCAAGAATCTTACCATTAACCCAGTACTTTGCATTCCGGTTACTCCAACCAAAGTGAATCACCTCATACTTGTCCGCATTAACCTCCATTTGCCACCTCTCAGCCCAGTTCTGCAGCTTATCTATCTCTCTCTGTAACCTACAACATCCTTTGTCAGTACCCACAACTCCAATGACCTTAGTGCTGTCTGCAAATTTACTAACCCACCCTTCTATGCCCTCATCCAGGTCGTTTATAAAAATGATGAACAACAATGGACCCAACACCGACTCCTATGGTACACCACTGGTGATTGGACTCCAGGATGGACATTTCCCATCAACCACCACCCTCTGTCTTCTTTCCGCAAGCCAATTACTGATCCTCTCTAATTTTCACAGATTACTGAACGGAATAAATGTTTTCTATGTTGCTGCTTTAAATTAAGCAGGAGAGTTTAGCCCATGTCGTAACACCAGTACGGCCCCTTCCTGAGTTGGACTACTTACATACTGCTCTGTCAACCCTCCTGGATGCCCCTTACAAATTCTGCTCCATCTAGACCTCTAACACTAAGTGCATCCCAATCAATGTTGGGAAGATTAAAATCTCCCATCACCACCACCCTGTTGCTCCAGTATCTTTCCATAGTCTAATTACAGATTTGTACCTCTGTCTCACGCTCGCTGTTGGGAGGCCTGCAGTCCAGCCCTTAAATTGTTACCGCACCCTTCCTGTATCTGAGCTCTGTACATATTGCCTCACTGCTCAAATCCTCCATAGTGCCATACTGTAGAACTTGTAAATATTTTACGTTTTGCATTTATTTAAAATTTCTACTCGTTTCCTGTTTCTAAGATTATTTTCTCTACTTGATCTAAATTTTCAGAGGGCAATTAAAAATGTGCAACAAATGCTGGCCCAACCAATGATGCCCACACCATGTGAATTAATTTTAAAAAGACTTGGGGATGACCTTGACCCAATCTGGTTCAAAGTATGAGAAGACATTTTGTAGGGGGTGCTGGTCGGGTTATTGTACAACAGCTCTCTGGTTCTGACACTAGGCTCATGTGGAGAGATGTGGTGAAGAACACAGGAGGCAGGTGTATCAGAGGCAAAGGAAACTCTGATGTTATAGAAACTGGCAAAATTGAGAATATGTATTATCCCTGACCTGAAAATGAATATTTAGAGAAAACTGATGCTACGCATCAAGTGAAATAAGATTTGTCTGAAAGGGGCGGCACAGTGGCACCGTGGTTAGCACTGCTGCCTCACAGCGCCAGACCTGAGTTCAATTTCCGATTCAGGCAACTGACAGCGTGGAGTTTGCACATTCTCCCCGTGTCTGCGTGGGTTTCCTCCGGGTGCTCCGGTTTCCTCCCACAGTCCAAAGATGTGCGGGTCAGGTGAATTGGCCATGCTAAATTGTCCATAGTGTTAGGTAAAAGGAGTAAATATAGGGGAATTGGTGGGTCGGCGTGGACTTGTTGGGCCGAAGGGCCTGTTTCCACACTGTAAGTAATCTAATCCCAGTTAACCCATTGAGCCCTGATTTGGTACAGTGGGTTTTGAATTACAGAGAGCTGTTAATTACTGGGTGATAGGGAAAGAGACAGAGTAAACGCGAATCCCAGATCCTACCTTCTTTCTGTTCCCTGGGGAGTGTCCTGCACCGTCGATCCCGAAGCCCACCCTTCCTACCCTATCTTACTGAGCTGGGACAGATGACCATTGCTCACCCCCAAAGTGGCTTCTGTTGGCTTGGACAGTGGTAGATGTCATTGGCGCTGTCCCCAGTTGGTCTCTCGGCTCTTCAGTCACTTCTCATCAGTAGGTGGAGTTGCGTGGATAAGAAGATTGCTCACTCTCCTTCTTTTCCTGAGTCTGTGACTGTCTCTGGGTGATTTTCTTGTTGCTGGCTGGACTTCTTGCTGAACAAACACACCAGAGATCAGGGTTTCCCAGTTATACTGACTGTCGGTTTCCCTTATCTCCCACCAAATCTGGATTTGATCACTGAGCTGTTGTTCCTGTTCTCGAGGCTGAATGAGCTTCCTGGGTGTTTTTTTGTGAAAATATACTTCATTCATAGAAAGAAATGTTTGGTACATATACAGTAAATGAAGCCATCAGATCTATAAACTCTTTACTTACAGAGATCAAATTAAGTCTTTGATGTTCACCATACTCCATATTTACAGTCAACCTCTTGGCATTTAGATGAGGCTGGATTACTGAATGAACCCCCGTTATTCTTAGGCAGAAGGACCTTACATGGTGGTCTTTCCCACTGGAGACAACTGGCCCAAGCTTGAGGGAAGCCAACGTGAAAACACATTGCATGGAAGATTTAAGGCAACCCATGTTAATGCTGGCAATTTTAACAGTTGAAAATGTGTTGCTGGTTAAAGCACAGCAGGTCAGGCAGCATCCAAGGAATAGGAAATTCGACGTTTCGGGCATAAGCCCTTCATCAGGAATGGGCTTATGCCCGAAACGTCGAATTTCCTATTCCTTGGATGCTGCCTGACCTGCTGTGCTTTAACCAGCAACACGTGTCTGCGTGGGTTTCCTCCGGGTGCTCCGGTTTCCTCCCACAGTCCAAAGATGTGCAGGTCAGGTGAATTGGCCATGCTAAATTGCCCGTAGTGTTAGGTAAGGGGTATATGTAGGAGTATGGGTGGGTTGCGCTTCGGCGGGTCGGTGTGGACTTGTTGGGCCGAAGGGCCTGTTTCCACACTGTAAGTAATCTAATCTAAACTTTCAGCAATAGTTGTATAATAAACATTTTCAACTGTGATCTCCAGCATCTGCAGACCTCATTTTTTACCTGGCAATTTTAACACCCATTTTAAAGTTTATAAGGTTACCAATGTCCATTCACCAATGATCCTGTCATGAGGGGAATTGTCTGCATCCCCGCAGTGTGGGCTAACAATTGGACCCTTACAGGGCTGAGGTAGCTGTCCACTTCCTTCCTGAGGACATTTCCCCACTCTGGTGTCATCGGGGTGAGAATAAGGTTAGCAGAGTCCAGTTCTGAGTCTGACAGAGGGACTATCAGTGGATCATGGCTCCCAGTTGCCTGGAACTGTGGTACAGTGGTTACCACCAGGTCCTCGCCTAGTGGGGGCTGGGCTTTACCAGTGCCCTCAGAGGGTCCGCAGTTTCTAGGGTGGTGGAGGGGGGGATTACCCCTCTCTATTTCTCCCTGCACTCTGCCTCTTTTTCTGATGATGGCCATCTCTCCACCCCTCTTCGCTGTCAAAGGAGCTGCTGGTGTCATCCTCATGTAGCTGTGTCTTTCAGCTTTGCTGTGAGGCTTTGAGGCTTTTCCTTGGTGCATTTCACCAGAATCCTCTTCCTCCTCCTCCACTGACTCTGTTCAGCTGGAGCTTGGGTCGGTTGCTGTGCCTCGGGTGCTGGCTACCATCTGTTCCACTCTACCCTGTCCTTCTTTCTGGGTGCCTCTTGTCTTAGTTCCCTTGCTGGATGGTGGTGCCTTGCTGATCTTTAGGGGTCCACAGCTCACAATGCTACCTCCGGCCATCTGAGCGTACATGGCACCCTCCTGAGTATTAGATGAGTTGTAAATGATTCTCCAATTAAAGTGAATGGATTTCCGATAGTTTTGAAAGTCCATTATTGCTCTAAGATGGGTGTAGGTTAAGGTGTTGCTGATAGTGTGAAGGCCTTCCCATTCACAGCAAACATTCATTGCATGTCGTACAATGGTGTGGAATGTTCAGTATCTCTGTGTTTGAGCAAATGATTAAAAGTTGAATGGTTTTGTAATTTTGTAGGCTCCAGAATGTCTCGGTTGGTTGCTCTGCAAGCTGGTGTTCACTGTCTTTTAGCGGAGGCATTTTTGTGGGGGTCTTCATTTAGCGCTACAAGCTAAACCCCTGATCCAGCCAGCTGCCCCAGGCTTGCATACTGCCTAGTCTGTCTCAGCCAGCGAGCTCAGAGACTCTCAGTTCAAATGTGAATCCCACAAACTCATGTAATCCAAGGTATCTGATGGGGATGTTTGCCCCACCTTACAATTTTCTCCAACAAAGACTGATTTTGCTCTTGGCCTTCAATTGATACTGTCACTTTAACAGACATGTCTAGGATCATGACTTGGACCTGAACTGGTTTCAGGAGTAATTTATGTTGGAGTCACACTCATCACACATGCAGTTACCCAATTCATCAGAGTCATTTCATTCTGTTCAATTTACTAATTCATCACGAGCCACACCATCCATATTATATACATATATATGAACTATAGTATATATACCTGGATAGAGGCTTGCATAGAGTGGACATGGAGAAAATGCTTCCACACGTAAGAGAGTCTAGGACCTAAATGTGCAGCCTCAGAGTGAAGGGATAACCCTTTAGAAATGAGATGAGGAGGGAATTCTTCAGGTGGTCAATCTGCAGAACTCATTGCCGCAGAATGCTTGGAGTCCAAGTTATTGAGTGTCTTTAAGAGAGAGATAGGTAGGTTCCTAATGAGTAAGAGGATCAAGGGTATGGAGTATGAGATTGAGAAACATAACAGCTATGGCCAAATGGTAGATCAGACTGGAGGGGCCAAATGGCCTAATTCAACTTTTATAGCTTATAGTCTTATGATCTATATATTTCCACTATCAAACATTTTGAGCAAATATGTGTGTCAACCATTGATCTTCACAGCTCTTCCTGGTACTCACTTTGGCCAATCATGGCGTTGCCTTTCACTTTCTCCTTCTCAATAAACTTCAAATTTCTTTCTCTCAAGACTTTCTTTCTGCTTAGATTGTTTGTTTTCTAGTGACTATGAAAAATATGGTTTCAACAATGAAGGTATAATTCCAGGCTGTCTTCTAATAATTAAACTGAAGCATGTTATGATAAATAAACAAAACATTTGCCACATTGTAGTTCATTGGGATCTGACATTTCTTCTAATTTGTACCTTAGCGTTTGTTAAATAAAAGAGTAAGTTAAACAATTTGTGTTGTGTGCTCTGCTGTTTCATTTGGGGTAAAATGATACTGTGGCAATCTGAAGTGTTTTGCCCTGTTCATTTTAATGAATTTAAAAATGCTCTGAACACAACTGTGGTCTGTTGTCAGACTCAGTTCCCCTGGGAAACATATTAGCAACAAACAATCTATGCAAAATACCAACTGTTCTACTAGTTCTTGTTAGATTGAATGGAAACACTTCCAATTACTTTGAAAGCTTGTTGATCACACATCAAGCAAATCCTAAATGTCACAGGGCCTTGATTGGGAGAATGGCTTTCAATCTCAAAGAAGAACAACCTAACATTGAGGTTTCCCTTCCAGTCTTGGTAACAATGTCTATTATAGTAATGTAACTTGTACCTAGATGTAATCAGCAACATCTTGTTTCAGATGAGAGCCTTTCCCCATTAAACTATTGAGTGTTTTTCCTGTATCACACTAAACCAAGCAGGCTCAGTTAATCCCTCCTAGGAAGGAAGATGGTAACTATGATGAACTAAGGTCAGCATTCACCTTCAAACAACACTATTCCACAACCCGCTTAGTTGACATCACATCCACTACCTTAAGCATATACTACCCCTCACGCATCCCACTACTACTGACCACAGCAGCAGTAGTGTGTAGCAAATCTCTGTGAGTCATTTGGAAGATGGCCTGGAGTCAACTTGACAAGTTGATAATACTTTCCAAACCTGAAATCTTGACCATCTAGGAAGTCAAAAGCAGCAGTTACAGGGAAACACTACTTGTGAATTCGTCTCCGAGGCACATGTCATCCTGACCTGGGCCTATATTGTCATTCCTTCACATATCATGGGGTCAAAATCCTGGAATGTTCTTCCTAAAAGCATTGTGCCAGTATTAATATTACATGGACTGCAACGGTTTAAGAATGTGTCACCAAATCTATGCTAATTAAAGATGAGTGACAAATGAAATACCCATATTCACTGAAAGAGTAAAAATACTGATGAAGTAAATCTATATCTTTGAAAAGTACTGATGATGAGTTCCAGATGTACTTGTGGAGAAATCACTGATAGTTTATAACTTTTAGTGATGCTTTCACGTGGATTATTTGAGCACGTTTTTGATTTATCTTTTGCAGAAGTTCATTGAAATTGTATTGATTAAAAGTATATTATGTGGTACACTTTGTCTTTGATTTCATTATTCCCAATATAAGTTCATACCAAACTGTTACTGAGCCTATATCGTATTGGGGAATGAGCCTGGCCACCCAATCAAAGTTTCAGTGGGGGATCATTTTGGGAACAGTGATTCTAATTCTGTAAGTTTTAACTAGTTATGGATATGGATAAGACTAATCCTCAGGTGAAAGTGTTAAACTGGGGTAAGACTAATTGCAATAGGATTAGGCAAGAACTAGAGAAATAAGATTGGGATGGCTGATTGAGGGTAAATCCACATCTGACATATGGGAGTCTTTTAAAGGCCAGTTGATCAGGTTTCAGCACCAACATGAGGATGAAATATAAGGATGGCAAGATTCGGGAACCATGGATGACAAGAGATATTGAAAGTTTTGTCAAAAAGAAAAAGAAGCTCTATGTAAGATTGATGAAACGGAAATCAAATAGGGCTCTTGCAGAGTATAAAGGAAGCAGAAAAGAACTTAAACAAGAGATTAGAAAGGTTAGAAGGCATCTTAAAATGTTCTTGGCAAATAGGAATAAGGAGAATCCCAAGGCATTTCATGTGTATATTAGGAGCAAGAGGGTAGCTTGGAAAGGGTAAGTCTATGTGTCTGCGTGGGTTTCCTCCAGGTGCTGCGGTTTCCTCCCACAGTCCAAAGATGTGCAGGTTAGGTGAATTGACCATGCTAAATTGCTCATAGTGTTAGGTGGTTTAGTCAGAGGGAAATGGGTCTGGGTGGGTTACTCTTCAAAGGGTCGGTGTGGACTGGTTGGGCCAAAGGGCCTGTTTCCACACGTAGGGAATCTAATCTTCTACTCAAGGACAAAGGACAAAGTTTTATGCCTGGTGCTGAAGGAACTGGATGAGGTCCTTAATAAGTATTTTGGATCAGTATTCACCAAGGAGAAAGACATGGATGATGGTAAGATTAGAGAGGGGTTCGTAAGACTCTAAGGCGTGTTGATGTTCAGAAGGAGGAGGTTTAACTGTTTTGAAAACGTTAAGGTAGGTAAGTTCCCAGGGCATGACAAGATATATCCTAAGATACTGAAGGAGGCAAGGAGGAAATTGCTGGGGCCTTGACAAAGATCTTTGTATCTTCTTTAGCCACAAGTGAGGTTCCAGTAGCCTGGAGAACAGCCAACATTGTCTTTTTTTTTAAGAAGGACAACTGGGATAATCCTCAAAATTACAGAACCTTACATCAGTGGTAAGGAAATTATTGGGGAAGATTCTTAGGGACTCGATTTACTCATACTTGGAAAAGAATGGACTTATTAGGAAAGTCAGCATGGCTCTATATGGAAGCGGTCTTGTCTCACAAATTTGATTGAGTTTTTTTGAGGAAGTTACGAAGATAGTTGATGGGGTAGAACAGGGGATATTGTCTATGTTAGCTTTATTAAAGCATTTGACAAGGTCCATCATGATAGGCAGGTGCAGAAAATTAAGTCACATGAGATTCATAGAGGGTTGGCAAGTTCAATTCAAAATTGACTGGGTCATTTTGACTGGCAAGGTAGCTCAGTGGTTAGCACTGCTGCCGCACAGTGCCAGGGATCCTGGTTCAATTCCAGCCTTAGGTGACTGGCTGTGTGGATTTTGCACATTCTCCTTGTGTCTGCATGGGTTCCTTCCAAAGTTCAAAGATGTACAGGTTAAGTGAATTGGCCATAACACATTGCCTATAGTGTCTAGGGATTAGCCATAGGAAACACAGAGTTACAGGGATAGGGTAGGGGATGAGTCTGGGTGGGATGCTGTTTGGCAAGTCAGTGTGGACCTGTTGGGCCAAATGGCCCGTTGGGATTGGAGGGATTCTATGAAGAAGACAGTGTTGGGACCTTGGTTGTTTGCAAGAAACATAAATGATTTGGATTAACATATGTGACCTGATTTGTAAGTTTGCAAACAACAAGAAATCTCGTGGTAAAAAAACAAGTGTCGATCTTGTAAATCAGAAAGAAAAGCAGAGGCTACTGGAAAAGCTCAGCAGGTCTGGCAGCATCTGAGAAGGGAAATCAAAGTTAACATTTCAGGTCTGGTGAACCTTCCTCAGAACAGGTGATTGATAGGATGAAACTAAAAAGAGTGGCTAAAGTAAACGTTGGTCCTTTAGAGGATGAGAAAGGGCATTTAGTTATGGATATGATGAAATGGCCGAGGAATTTTGTATCAGTCTTCACAGTGGACGACACTAATAACATGCTAGTAATTGACAAAGAGACAAAGGTAGGTGAGGACCTGGAAACAATCATTATTACGGAAGAGCTAGTGTTGGGCAAGCTAATGAGCTAAGGATAGATAAGTTTCCTGGCCCTGATAGAATGCATCCCAGGATACTGAAAGAGATAGCAGGAGAAATACCAGGTACATTGGTGGTAATTTTACAAAATTCGCTGGACTCTGGGGCACTTCCAGCAGCTAGGAAAACAACAAATGTGACCCCACTGTTTAAAAAGGGAAGTAGACAAAAGATGGGGAATTATAGGTTGGTTAGGTTAACTTCTGCCATGGGGAAGATGCTTGAGTCTATTATCAAGGAAGAAATAGCAAGGCATCTTGATAGAAATTGTCCCGATGGGCATGGGTTCATGAGTGGCAGGTCATGTTTAACTAATCTTATGGAATTCTATGAAAACATTACGAGCAAGGTAGACAACAGGGATTCAGTGGAAATGGTGTACATGGATTTCCAAAAGGCCTACAACAGAAAAGGCTGCTGCATAAGATAAGAATACATGGCGTTACAGGTAAAGTATTAGTATGGATAGAGGATTGGTTGACTAACTGGAAGCAAAGAGTGGGGAAAATGAGTGCTATTCTGGCTGGCAATCAGTAACTTGTGATGTGCCTCAGGGATCAGTGTTGGGTCTGCAATAATTTACAATTTATAGAGATGATTTGGAGTGGGGGACCACGTGTAGGGTGTCAAAGTTTGCAGATGACACTAAGATGAGTAGCAGAGCAAAGTGAGCAGAGGACTGTGAAACTTTGCAGAGGAACATAAATACTTTGAGTGAGTGGGCAAAGGTCTGGCAGATGGAATACAATGTTAATAAATGTGAACTCATCCATTTTGGTCAGAGTAACAGTAAAAAGGATACTACTTGAATGGTAAAAAAGTTTCAGCATGCTACTATGCAGAGGGACCTGAGTGTCCTTGTGCATGAATCACAGAAGGTTGATCTGCAGATACATGTAATTAGGAAGGCAAATGGAATTTTGTCCCTCATTGCTAAAGGGATTGTGTTTAAAAGCAGGAAGGTTATGTTGCAGCTGTACAGGGCACTGGTGAGGCCACACCTGGAGGACTGTGTGCAGATTTGGTCTCCTCATTTGAGAAAGGATGTACTGGCACTGGAGGGAGTGCAGAGGAGATTCACTAGGTTGATTCCGGAGTTGAGGAGCTTGGCTTATGAGGAAAGACTGAGTAGACTGGGATTATATTCATTGGAATTTAGAAGAATGAGGGGGGATCTTATAGACACATATAAAATTATGAAGGGAATAGATAAGATCAAAGTAGAGATGATGTTTCTACTAGCAGGTGAAACTAGGACAAGAGGGGATAGCCTCAAGATTAGAGGGAACAGGTTTAGGACTGAATTGAGAAGGAACTTCTTCACCCAGAGGGTTGTTAATCTATAGAATTCCTTGCCCAGTGAAGTAGTTGACGATATGTTTTTAAACCTGAGATAGAATTTTTTGAACAATGAAGGAATTAAGGGACACAGTGAGAGGGCGGGTGAGTAGACCTGAGTCCACAACAACATCAGCCGTGATCTTAGTGAATGATGGAGCAGGCTTGAAGACCAAACAGCCTACTCCTGTTCCTAGTTCTTATGTTCTTATGACCCAAAACATTAACTTTGATTTCTCTGCACAGATGCTGCCAGACCTGCTGAGTTTTTCCAGAAAATTGATGGTGTTGTGAATAGTGAGGAATGTTGTCAAAAGATAAATCAGTGTTTAGATTAGTTGGGAAGTTGTGCTAAGGAGTGGCAAATTTAATCTGGACAAGTGTGAGGTGATGCATTTTGGCAGGTCAAATGCAAGAGGAAAGTATACAGATAATAGCTGGACTCTGAAGAGCATTGATATATAGAGAGGTCTTGGGGTGTAAGTCCATAGCTCTCTAACAGTGCCAAATGGAAAAGGTGGTAAAAAAAGGCACATGACATTCTTGCCTTCATGAGTGATGGCATTGAGTATAAAAGTTGGCAAGTCATGTAGCGGCTGCATAAAATTTTGGTTGGGCCACATTTGGAGTATCGTATGCAGGTCTGGTCACCACACTATGGGAAGGCTTTGGAGAGTGTTCAAAAGAGGTTTAACAGGATGTTGCCTGGATTAGAGTGGATTAATTTTAAGGAGAGGTTGGATAAATTTCTACGTCCTTACTCCAACACCCACATCACATGGGCTGCTACCACACATAAATTGTCAGCCACTAATAGTCCCAATTAGCAAATACTCATTCTCCCAGGCTGACCTTTACCCAGTCTTTTATCTGTCTAACTGTTTTACTTTCCCTTTGGGTTCCATCTCCATCCATCATTTCCTCCTAGCCCCTCCCCCCACCACATAAATACAAGCCTTTTATTAGCCTCTGTCAACTCTGAGGAAGGGCCAGTGAACCCAAAATGTTAACTCTGCTTTCTCTCCAGAAACGCTGCCAGGCCTGGAGAGTTTTTCTAGCATGTTCTGTTTTTGTTTCGATAAACTTGAGTTTTTTTCACTAGAGCATTGGAGGCTGGGATACGACCTGATAAAAATATATAAAATATTGTGAGGCAGAGGTTTTTTTTCCCATGGTGGAAATGTCAATTGCTAGGGGCATAGATTGGAAATGATAGGGGAAAGTTTAAAGGAGATGTGTGAGGCAAGATTAGTACACAGAGATGCTGGACTGCACTGCCAGGGAAGGTGGTAGAAGCAGAGATGATAGCAATGTTTAAGAGGCATTTCGACAGGTATGTGAACAGGCAGGAAGTAGAAAGGTACCGACCTTGTCCAGGCAGATCGGTTAGTTTAGAATGGCTAGCACAGACTTGGTGGGTTGAAGGGTCTGCTTCTGTGCAATACTATTCTTATGTTCTATACATGACAAGTGGCTCATTCCTGTCTCCATAACTGATACGGGAAGATTTCCTTTGAAATTGTAAATATATTTTATGAACACATTCGTAATATTCAAACATATGGTAACTTGTTCCTCCGTATCTTTAACTTGAGAAATAAATATTGTTTAAAAATGTATATGTAACTGTTTTTTGTAACTTCTGCATAATTGAACTGTAGTCGATCCAGCTATTCTATTACTTAAAATAAAAGATGTTTTTCATCTAATGTTAACTGTACAGAATCACACAAAAATATATCATTTGCTTCTTTGTTTCATGTTTCATGTCAGACTATATTACTGTATTGGTTTACTTACACTGGCTGATGTTAGTACCCATTACTAAAATGTAAAATTTAACTGTAAAAATTGTAGTTAGCGCCTCTTATGGCCGAGGGGTAGTATTGCTATCAGGGAAGCAAAAGATTGTTGAGACCAAAATCTCACCTCTGCCACAGATGGGGCTGAACAGATGAAATTTAAAAAAAGTTATTTATAACTATTGCCATTAACAGTATGGTCTCTCCCAAAAATTCACAGGAGCATGTTTGAGCTCCCCCTACAGGTCTGGCAGAACAAATGAACCATTTTCACTGGAAATATTGCAATATGAATATCTGTTAAATAGTTAATTTGTGATAAACATTCTTAATTTTTCTTCAACTCCCACTTACTGTCATTGTGGAAGCCTGCACCATATATCCTGGGAGCTGGCGTGACTCTTCTCACCAGAGAATGTACAGGTTCCTGCTTTCCTTCCAGGAGAGGCTGCTGTGAGTCTTTACAAAACCCTCGGGCTAACTTAGAATTGAAATACAAGCTTCCACCAGGGCCCATAGAGAAACAGATCATAGGCTTCCTTAAGATGAAATTTTAACACTTGGACCATTCTGACTGGACCTTGCAGTAGAACTTTAAAGGTTGCACACCATCACTATAGTGCCCATCATAGGTGGAGCTGACAAAGGGGTCATTGAGTCATAGAGATGGACAGCGCAGAAACAGATCCTTCGGTCCAACCCGTCCATGCCGACCAGATACCAAACCCAATCTGGGCCCACCTGCCAGCACCTGGCCCATATCTCACCAAACCCTTCCCTTTCATTCAGCCTGCTCAGGAAGGCAATTTTCGGAAGATAAAGTCAAGGCAAAGACTGGGAGGGAGTTATGTGCCTTTGAGCACCAGACATTAGAGAGAACTGAGTTGAAATCCTCTTCCAGCATGAATGGATTTCCTTTCATTATGCAATTTTTCACGATCCTTTCTGATGATTTTGTTGGCAAGCAGTCCCTGGTCAGTCCTACCATTCCTGTGGGATCTGTTATTTCTGTATTCCATGATTTTTTAAATTGCGTTGAAAGACTATTTTCTTATCGATATGATTTTAGATATTTTTAATTAACCAGACACAACCCCAGTGCCACAAGAGCCCTCCATGTGATTGTACACTTGTTGTCTTTGGCTGTACCCACTTTACAAGTCATACTTACCATCAAGGAGAAAGCAGCAATTAGTAGGGCAGCCAACAACATTACATTGCAGTAATATTAAGTTGCTTTGGACTTTAGTCAGCATATGGTATTTGAGTATTATGTACTGAGACACCTCATGATAGGCAGCAGATTGGGAGTGATCTTCAGGCCTCTTTTTATGTTTTGCATCATCAGTTGGTCTTCAACATTTATAAGTTTGTATAGACTGCTAAATTAACTTGAAACATGCGAGCATTTTCCAGGACAATGTTTTACTTGAGAGAGGCAGTGTTCTGTGTAGATTCTCTTGGCTATGAGGGAGTGTGGAGATATGAACTTCTTGTACACCTCCCAAACTTGAATGGCAATGCAATCCCTTGAAAAGCTGAAGGATAGAATGAAATATTCCATTCAGAGGTGTGTGGAATCATCACTGATTCCATCCTCTTACACTTAAGGTGGGTGTAAGTGTGGAATGATGTGCGGAGCAGACTGACTATAGGCTCTGCTTATTGTATTCAGCATCAGTGCAGTGTACATTAAAGCCTTGGCTGCAGTCTTCACTGTCACATTTCAAAGATCCATGATTTTTGGTGCTACCTGAGGTCAAAGCATCTGCAGCCTGTGAGAGATTAGCAATGCTTGGCCATTACAGCCACTTTCATCCTTTGAATGTCTGAAGAGATTGGCTATCTCTCACACTGATGCAACATTACTATGTTTGGCAGCTACAAGGAGACTGAAGCAATACTTTAAGAGTGCAAATGAACAAATATTTACAAAAGTGCAAGGTTATTGGCAATGATGTTTTGGTAATGCCATCTTGAAAATTCTTTCTTCCTCTCCCTTCCACTACATCTCGGTTTAGTGCCAACTTTCATGGATGGAGTAGAGTGAGCCAAATGTATGGTTGGCCCTATGGTTTGGATGACTTGGTTGGTCATCCCCAGGGTTATTTGGGCTGAAACAGCCCAATCCTATTGAGAGTGTCAAGCCTAGATGCATGCTTCCCCTCCTCGGGCTTGGATTTCTGCAGATGTTGGTCATAGATAAAGGTGAAACGCTTAGGTACTCCATGCTTGGAGTGTCCTGAAAGAAAGCTTCCGTGAGGCCTGTGTGTGGCTCCTCCTCTGTGTGAGACAGGGATACCTGAGTGAAGTCCCTCGCTTCCCCTGCTGTCTTGCCATCGATGCTGGGCAATTATGTCTATAGTGATGGTTCCAGTGTAGATCTGGAACCATCACTACAGCCTTACCACTGAGCATAGTGGACATGGGTCTCCTTGATGGTCACCAAACTCTCCACAGAAACAGGCAAACTCTCAAACATTGAAACAAGCATGGTACTGATAATGCCTGTGGACTCCTCCATCCTTTAAACCAGTTTACTGACTGCCTCTGACAAACTGACCTGCTGTTCTGTGCTGAGAACATGGAATTGTCTTTTCTCAGGGACTTATCAGGTGCCTGGTATCTGGCAGAGCTCTGTGTGCCAATGTCCTGGGGCATTTCCTACTTCACCTGATGCAAAGGTGTGTCCGTAATGTGCTCACACTTTGTGTTCATTAGTCTAATCTACATAGAATACATGCTGAGGTGAGAGTCTGAGCTGGTGGCGGGTGCAGGTGAGAGCCTTGATGGTGCATCCTCTGTGGATTGAGTGGCTGCATTCTCAGAGGTGGAGGTGGAGCTGAGTACCTCCAGACTGACTTGTTCTAGCCAGAGATTTGCTGAGTGCCACTTGTGCTTGCATTAGAGAAAAGAGAGGATTAGTTGTTGAAAGAGATTAAATTTGTTCTCTGTAAAAATGAGCTAGAACAGGCATTAATGGGAGTGCAGAGCAACACGCCACAATGAAGGTCACTAGGTAGGCTGCCCATCAAAGTCTCCATGATCTGCATGAGAGGTCACGTCCAAATCATGCAACTTCTCCTTATACATAGTGAGGAACCTTATTTCTGCCAACCTGAATTTCATTCTTTCAACTCGGTGTGAGATGTTCACTCCTGCAACAAAACAACATGAGTGTAATAGAAGTAGCTGGAAGAGCTGTTGGTGGTGATGTACGAGCAGGAGAGATGGTAAGGTGTCCCTAAAGAGTCAGAAGAAGCAGAAAGGACAGTGTGCATTAGTGGTGTAGGTGGACGGTGTGGCTGCGAGTCTTTGAATCGGTATACTGCATGCAACAGCGAGAGTTATAGTCAATCAGCCTTGGTTAGCCGAGTGGGCAGTGGCAGAGTTTTGAATGAGTGCAAGATAGCAGAAATGGTGGTGCTTACCCTTGTGGAGCACAGAAAATCATTGACCTTCTCCTGAACTTCTTCTTATTGAGGATACTGCATTGACTCAGGCCAATATCTTAGTCTAGATCAGCTGAGTCTACCAGAATGGTCTCCTTTGGCAGTCAGCAGGGCAAAGGATGGCTCTTCTCTCTACCATCTCATCGACCAGCACCTTCAGGTTCTGTTAGCATAGGGCTGCAATCCATCCATTCTGGACTGTGGCCTCAGTCTACACTACAACTATCTTTGTAAGACTGCTGCAAGGACATCGTACACTCAGGGTCATGCACCCAGCTCATGGAGTAGACCAGACTGTGTCTCTGGGCTCTTTATAGCTCACACAGATCCTGAGTCTCCCTGGATGCTTATGGCATCTCTGTCTTTGAAGGGCATTGCTCTTCCTTGCCTTTATGTGTTTTTACCAACAACCTGAGATATTCGGCTCATATCGCTGCTATTTTCAGCAAGTCAAGGGAAGTCTCTGACATAAGCCTTGCATGGGGTGGTCAGAATCAAAATCCTCTCCACATAAGGGGTGACAAGCCAAATTTCAGCCAGCCCACCATCCATTTTTCTTCATTATCCTGGAAGGATATCGAGGCAGTACTAGGGAAGATGAAATCCAAGCTGAGGAGGGTAAGCCCACATCTGGGCTTGACATTGTCAGTAGGACTGGGCTGTCTTAGCCCAAATAACCCTGAGGATAACCAGCCGAGTCATCCACACCATGGGGCCAACCATGCAGCAGGCTTTCTCTACTCTATCTGTGGAAGTTGTTGACAGGGTGGCTCAGTGCCTAGCACTGCTGACACACAGCACCAGGGACCCAGGTTTGATCCCATCCTTGGGTGACTGTCTGTGTGAGATTGCACATTCTCCTTGTATTGTCGTGGGTTTCCTCCAGATTCTCCATTACCCTCCCACAATCCAAAGATGTGCAGATTAGGTGAATTGTCCAAGCTAAATTGCCCACAGCACTCAGGGATGTGTAGGTTAGGTGCATTAGTCAGGGGAAAATGTAGAGTAATAGGGTAGGGGAATGGGTCTGGGTGGGTTACTCTTCAGAGAGTCAGTGTGGACTTGTTGGGTCAAATGGCTTGTTTTCACATTGTAGGGATTCTATGATTCTAAACTTAGTGGAAGATAAAGGAAAAAGGAATTTTCTAAGATGGCATTGCTGAAACATCATTGTTAATAACTTTGCACTTTTATAAATATTTGTTCACTTGCATTTGTTCACTTCACTTTTAGTCTAGGTGGAAGATGTCATAAATAAGTGAGTAGACAGTGCAGAAGGCATATAGGGCTGGTGGCGTCAGGGGCTGGAGTGTGTGGGAGTAGGTGAGGGAAGATTTTGCATGCAATAGTCAGAATGATAGAGCATGAGCCTTGGTGGGAGGTGGGTACAATAGCAGAGGTGGAAGGAGTGTGAGTATGGTGGCACTTCCCCTGGTGGTGTGGAAAAGTCCATCAACTTTTTTTTTAGATTAGATTACTTACAGTGTGGAAACAGGCCCTTCGGCCCAACAAGTCCACACCGACCCGCCGAAGCGCAACCCACCCATACCCCTACATTTACCCCTTACCTAACACTATGGGCAATTTAGCATAGCCAATTCACCTGACTCGCACATCTTTGGACTGTGGGAGGAAACCGGAGCACCCGGAGGAAACCCACGCAGACAAGGGGAGAACGTGCAAACTCCACACAGTCTGTCGCCTGAATCAGGAATTGAACCCAGGTCTCAGGCGCTGTTAGGCAGCAGTGCTAACCACTGTGCCACCGTGCCGCCCTAACTTTCTTCCTAAAGTTCTGAGCATTCCTGTACAAAAGCATTAACCTGGGTGCTAACTTCAAAACAGAATGGTATGGTCTGGTGTCATGGCCTCTACTCTAAGCCTTGGGTAAGGAGAATGTCCTGTGTCAGGGAGGAGCTCCAGGACCATGCCTGCAAACCAGGGTGCTGATTTTTACCTGTCTGCCATGTCCTGAACTGTGCATGGCAGTTCTGAACTGACAGTGCTTGTCTGGGTGCACCACGGGCATTCAAAGATCGAATGGGAGAATTGGATGGCAGTCTTTCAGAAGCTATCCGCTGACTGGTGGGCTTTTCAGGAAATGTTGTACAGTAAGATGGGGTGGAAATTGAATGCGAGAGATACCAGAGGGGTGTGGTAGACAATTGATGAGACAAGAAAGGCTAAGATGAGAAAACTCAGTAGGTCCTATGACCACAAATCTTCCAAAAGTCTCAATGCAATTGGACCTGTAGCCAAAGAAACTTAGATTTAGCCTTAATTATGTGAAATTAACTTTGAAATTTCTGCATCAAATATTAATGTAAATACTCATCCCCATTACTGAGTATTCTGATTTTCTGTCTATGTGTATGTTTGCTGCTGCTCCTACTAAGAGATCCTGGTATGTGTGACTCATCCGTCTAATTTGTGGGCGGCACGGTGGCAGAGTGGTTAGCACTGCTGCCTCACAGCGCCTGAGACCTGGGTTCAATTCCCGACTCAGGTGACTGACTGTGTGGAGTTTGCACGTTCTCCCCGTGTCTGCGTGAGTTTGCTCCGGTTTCCTCCCACAGTCCAAAGATGTGCGGGTCAGGTGAATTGGCCATGCTAAATTGCCCGTAGTGTTAGGTAAGGGGTAAATATAGGGGTATGGGTGGGCTGCGCTTCGGCGGGTCGGTGTGGACTTGTTGGGCCGAAGGGCCTGTTTCCTGTAAGTAATCTAATCTAATCTACATCCTTATGCATGACTGTAGCTTATCTACTTTTAGAATGTAATCATGTATTTGAACATTAATAATTAAAAATTAAGAATGCAAGTTCTATAATTTTTAGGTTAGGATGGAAATTTGTAAAAATAGAATTCCTTATCAGGAAAATCCTACCAGCCACAGGTAATCACCATTACCCAGTGTTTGATTTTCTTTCCCAGGATGTAGGTTAAGGTTTTAGCTTTGGCATTTTCTTATGAGTACAGTTACTTACTGCTTAGGTAATTAAAAGCTCCATCATGGAAAATATTAATCTTTAGATTTGAGTTACTAATTTTCAGGAAGAATATTTGCATATCATGTTAAGTTTTGCTTGCAATTTCTCTCTTGTGCCAATGCCAACTGAGGCTGGATCCAACAACCTTTTTAAACAAGCATGAAATGAAATTTATTTACATAATGCAATGGTCCATGAAGGTTACCAGAACATCAAAGGGCAATATTAACCGCTTGAATGAAATTCATTAGAAATTAACTACCACTTAAATTAATTTTCCCATACTCATGACTCTGTAATGGTGGGAAAAAGGGCTGTTCATCTGCACATTCTGACAGCCAAGCTGTGGTTGACTTTATTTATAGGTTTTAGATTATATTAATACATGGATCAGTCTTCCATTGGGATGTGTTGAGTTTTTTCAAACACTGCAGTGCAACTTGCTCAGACACTAGGATTAATAGTTATTCTAATTTTGTGTCTGTTTAAAGATACGAGGAAGTTTATTTTGAATGTAAAACCAAGCTTACACTCAAATATTCATCTTTTAAATTGTCCACACAGAATGCTACTGTTTGATAGCAAGGAGTTTAAAATGGTGATTGCTTTTGAATGAAACTTATTCTTTACAATTTACACTCATGATCTACTGTATTACAAGACAAATTTCATCTTGCTTTCTTCCCATTACAAAATGAAGAGGAGATATTAGGGCCTGGATTTCCATGGAGTCAGGGTAACTCTGGAATCATTTAAATTATGACAGACAGGATCTGATTCTGCAATCCTGCAATTGCCATGTCTACTCAGTGCTAACTAAGGCCAGACATTTGAGTTTCTACCTGCCTTCATGATGTATACTTGGCTGAGGGCACAGACTAATAGAAGCATAAGCTCAGCAGGGACTCCATTTTCACAAGTGAATGGTTGAAAATGCTTGACTGACATCTTGAAATAGTTAATAAGTTGCCTTTTTTTCCCCCATGATCTCTTTTGGGGGTGTCCCATTATTCATTTGAACAAGGTTAAGAGGTGTGAAGTGTTTAAAGCCTCTGTCCTTGATATTTTAATGATCTGTCAGATTGACACACTTAGAGGGTTGTAGGAACGGCAGTATTTTTCAAGGAATGTGATTTTTTAAAATTCTCTCAGCTGTTCCACTTTTGCCATTGTTGGAACATGGTTTACTGCTTTTGTGCAAAAGTATAATGTACAGTATAGTACATACTGGGTGAATAGGTATGAAAGGAGCATAAGTTTTCCTTGAATTTGCATGGATGGTATAAGTGGCCATGGGGAGTGGTTTGGAGATATGAGTTGACATATAAAGCATGAAGGTTTACTAGGGGTGGCAGGGGGAGCATGAGTTGGTATCCAGATGACTTAAAGAATATAAGGGATCCTGGAGAGAGGATGAGCCAGGTGAGGGCTAAAAGCCTGACTGATTTTATTACAATTGGTGTGAAGTCTTAGACATCTGAGGCACATCTATGAACTGTCCACTTCCATGGCTACTTACAATCCATTTCTAGGACTGGTGGGGACTGTGTACGTCAGCAGCTGCCCCCCCCAAAAAATAAGATAAAGGTGTAATGAAAACAATAAGGAATAAAAGCAGGATAGACCTTTCAGCCAATCAAAACTGTTCCATCATTCAACATGATCATGGACAATCTGATCTCTCTTCTGATACGCCCCCCCATAACTAGGAACTCCTTTGTACATCAAAAATCTAATTTAGCCTTAAATATATTCAAGACCCAGTCTCCACTGAAGTGAATTCCAAGCACTAATAAACACCAGAGAGAAGTTCTTCTCCATTTCAATTTTTAATGGAAAGATCCTTATTTTGTATTTTTTGCCCAGTTTTAGAAGCTCCGAGAGAAAAAAACATCCTCTTAGTATCTTACTGCCAAGCCCCTCAATTGTTTTGATAAGATTAACTCTTATTTTTCGAAATTCCAATTAGTATAGGACCAATGCCTTAATCTTCACACATAAGGCAACCCCATTCTCCCAGAAATCAAACTTAGTGAATGCCTATCCCTGATTGCGAACAATTGCAGTTAAGAGTTAACTCGTTGCTGCTGATCTTGAACCACTTGCAGGCCAGACCTGGTGAAGACAGTAGATTTCATTCCCTAATGGGCATTAGTGAATCAAATGGTTTTTTTTTAACAGTCAACTGTGGTTACATGTCGAAAGTGGTGTGCTGGAAAAACACAGCAGGTCAGGCAGCATCCAAGGAGCAGGAGAATTGATGTTTCGGGTAAGAGCCCTTCATCAGGAATGAGGGAAGCAGGGTGGCTTAGTGGTTAGCAGGGCTGCCTCACAGGGCCAGCAACCTGGGCTCAATTGCACACTAGGGCAACTGTCTGGGTGCCCTGGGATTCCATTTCCTGCTCCTCAGATGCTGCCTGACCTGCTGCACTTTTCCAGCACCCTACTCTTGACTCTGATCTCCAGCATCTGCTGTCCTCAATTTCTTCTAACAGTGGTTCCATGGTTAATCTTAAACCTTTTATTCTAGATTTTTAGTGAATTAAAATTTCATCATCTGCAATATTCAGACTTTTTTTAACCAGAAATTTAGCTTGGGGTTTTGGATTACTGATCACCTGACATCATCACTACACCTCAGTAAAAATTAGTTTGTTGCTTAAAAGAAGTAAAGCAATACTGCATTGCCACAGTTTAGAATGCAGAGCTTTCTCAGAATAAAATGCTATACCATTGCTACAATACATAGCTCAAAATCTTGCAGACAATAAAAATGTTAAATCATTGCTATTATGTATTTGCAATTTGAAGGGATATTACACCAAGTGAATTAAAACAGTGTTGACTTAAAAACAAGATTATCAGCTTTCATGCCACCAGCATTTGTCTATTGCACAATCATTAAATCTTTGAGATAAATGGAATAAAGCAGCATTTAGATGCCACAGATTTAACATAGTGTTTCCGTAAGAACAATGCATAATTGCATAAAGAATAAATGACAGTACAAATAGTGTGCCAAATTGATCTAATGTCAGATAAGGGCCAAGAAGAACACAAGACTGGATATAGCTAAGTGGAAGAGCAGTCAGGGTGAGGTTGTCTGAGCTCAGGGAATTGGAGGCTTAGGCTGTATTTGCTTCAATGCATTAAGTATAACAGATAAGACAGGTGAATTTAGAGCCTGGATTAATGAGTGCAATTATGATGTTGAAAGAGGGCTAGAATTGGCATCTTAACATTCCATCATATTGATGTTTCAGATGAGACAAAGGAGGAGTTGCATTACTGGTTAGGGAGCATATCACAGTTGTGTTGAGGGAGGGTGCCCTGGAGGGATCTTGCAGCGAGACAGTATGTATAGAACGCAGGAATAGGAAGGGTGCAACCACAATGCTGGGACTGTACCACAGATTTCTGAGCTGCCAAAGGGAGACAGAGAAAGAAATATGTCTCCAGATACTGGAAAGATGTGAAATAAACGAGGTTGTTGTGGTGGGTGATTTTAACTTTCCAATATTGACAGGGACTCCCTTAGAGCTGGGGGTCTGGATGGGGAGCAATTTGTTGAGTGTGTCCAGGAGAGATCTTTGAAACAATATGTGGACAGTCCAACAACGGAGGAGGCCATACTGGGCCGGGTATTGTGAAATGAGCCCAGCCAGGTAATCGAAGTTTCAGTGGGGGAGCATTTTGGGAATAGTGACCAGATACATATGGATAATGACAGAGGTGGACCTTGGGTGAAGATGTTAAATTGGGGGAAGGCCATCTGTAACTGAATTAGGCAAGAGTTGGAGAGTGTGGCCTTGGAGCAGCAGTTTGAGGATAAATCCACATCTGACATGTGGGAATCGTTTAATGACTCGTTGTTTATAGTGCAGGACAGGCATGTACCTGTGAAAGTGAAGGACAGGAATGGTAGGATTCGGGAACCTTAAATGACAGGGGAAATTATCAGCTTAGTCAAAAAAAAACAAAGCATACATAAGTTCTAGGCAACTAAAAACAAAGTCCTTGAAGAATATAGAGAAAGTGGGAAGGAGTTCAAATGGGGAGTTAGGAAGGCTAAATGTGGTTATGAAAGGGACCAGCAGGGTTAAGAAGAATCCCAAGGCATTTTATACATATATTAGGAGCAAGAGCTTAGCTAGGGAAAGAATAACTCCACTCAAGGTTAAAGGAGGGAGGTTATGTGTGGACCCAGAAGAAATGATTGAGATCCTTAATGAGTACTTTACATTAGTATTACATGAAAGAGAGGGCATAAGGGATATTTAGGTTAGGGAAAGGTGTGTGAATACTCTTAAACATTTCAATATAATGAAGGAGGAAATGTTGAGCGTCTTGCATGTTGAGTGCAGTGGGAGTGTCCCTACCCCTGAGTCAGGAGGGCCAGGTTCAAAGCTCATCTGCTCTCGAGGTGAATAAGAACATTGCTGAACAAACTCTTTACAAAATAGCTAGAAAAGATTAAGTGACACTGTAGTAATATCCCTATCTCTGAGCCAGGACATCAAGGGTAACATCCCACCTACTCCAGACATATTTAATAATATCTCTAACTAGGTTGATTGGAAAGTATTGAAGAAGGAGGATTGAGAGCTCTTGTAGTACGGTGATAGTGCCTCACCTTTGAGCCAAGGCTTTTGCCCAAAACATTGATTTTCCTGCTGCTTGGATGCTGCCTGACCTGCTGTGCTTTTCCAGCACCACTCTAATCTAAACCCAGGTTAAACCCCACCTACACCAGAGGTGTGCATGTAACACCTCTAAGCAGCTTGATTCAAATATACTTGCAATAAGTTGCAGGGATATATGTATTTAAGAGAACTTTTATTATGGAAGGCAATGGTATGGTGAGGATGTTATTGGATTTGTAATCCAGGGACCTGGCTACTGTTCTCAGGGCATAAGGCTAAATTCAATCATGACAGATGAAACTTGAATCCAATAAAATTTAGAAAGGAAATTAAGGACACTTGTGCGCTGCAGCGGTGTCCCTATATCTGCACTGGGAAGCTTGGGTACAAAGGGATCTATACAATATTTCTGAACAGGTTTATAACATTACGTGTGTCTGTGTGTGTATGTGTTTACATGTGTGGGCAAGTGATTATATGAAGGCTGTATGCTTGACATTAGGACTTCATTATTTTCCGCAGGGTTAGCAGTTAACAGCATTCTTTCTTTCAACTAAACTTCAATTGGCTTCTTATTGCTATTGCAAAAAATAATGAATTGCATTTCAATTGGAGAAAGATATCGCCTCGTGATAAAAATAATGTAAGCCTTGTTGTAACAAAGTTGATGAGGCTGAAAAGATGGGAGAAGGTCTTGCCTGGTCATAACACTCGGGAAGAGAACATGAATGTGCATGACCACAAATGGATACTCGGGCAATGGGGAACTCTGTCAGGTGAACCAGGGACAATCTTATATACATGTGGCATGGTTTGAGGGGTCTTCATGACAGTAGATCCATCTCCCAGACAGGACTGCCAGCTTGAGATGTCTACCAACCCCTGCCAGCCTCCTCCCAAGAGCTACCTCTAAATTTCAACCTCCATTAGTTAGAATGGCAAAGGGGAGTGGAAATCTGTCTGATGCAAACACACTATGGAAAACTATTACTGAGGAGAATGTTTGTGCTTGTGGGCGTACATCAATCGGCCATTGTGACCAAACTATCAGAACTTGCTGCATTGCTACAAATGTTGACACAACATTTAGTTGTTCCTAGGCAACATTTTCTCAGAAAATCTCCTTGACACTGCAATATCAAATATAACCCAATATAACCCATACCACGTTTGTGCTCTCTTTTCCTACATATCTGTGTGAACACAACATCAAGAGTTCAGGTGGAGTAAGGCTGTTCAATGTGTTGCTTCATTGCCTTTATGGCTTTGGTCTGACTTTATTGAAGGTCCAGGAACACTTGGATTCCATTCTTTAGAGTTAACCTCCTAATCCGCAGGGGCATCTTTCTCAGCTATGCCTGCTAGAAACAATGAGATCAACAGCAGAGGAGCTCAATGAGAGGCTGCCTGTCACTAGGGTAACCTGGGAGAAGGTCCCACAGTCTCACCACCCTTCCTGTAAGATGGTGGTGAGGGCGTCCGAGCCCAAGGCTCGTCTGCTCCATCTGCTTTACTTTTCATTTCTTTTCATTTTTATCCTCTCTTGTTTTTGTTTTCTTTCTTTGTCTTTTACTTATCTCTTATTGAAGTGTTCAGTCACAGCAATGG
The DNA here is from genome assembly GCF_020745735.1 of Hemiscyllium ocellatum. Taxonomy (NCBI): domain Eukaryota; kingdom Metazoa; phylum Chordata; class Chondrichthyes; order Orectolobiformes; family Hemiscylliidae; genus Hemiscyllium; species Hemiscyllium ocellatum. Next base: position 18,135,831 of record NC_083405.1, on the reverse strand, counting down.
CATTGGCAGCAAACTCGTGGTGACGTCAGAGGTGGGTTTGGGCTGCTGGTGGCTTCTGCATTGATGAGGCAGTCTTAGCGCAAATTCATGGCTGCCGCAGCAGAGGCTTGAGCATGGGTTCCCAGCAGTATCTTCATCCAGCGCAGATTCATGAAGGCAGCAACAGAGGTGCGTTTGGGTCTAGTAAGAGACCCGGCAGCACTGGCAGCAGCTGCATCAGCAAGATGGGCCCACAGTGTACTCATGACAGCGACAGAGTTGGGTTTGAGCTGGTGTGATGCTCGTGGCATCAGCTGGTCTTGGCATTGGCAAGGTCCAGCCTGCGTATCCCTGGACAGTATGGGCAATTTAGCATGGCCAATCCACCTAACCTACACATCTTTTGGACTGTGAGAGGAAACTGGAGCACCCATGTAGACATGACGAGAATGTGTAGTCTCCACACAGACAGTCGCCTGAGGCTGATATTGACCTGGCACTGTGAGGCAGCAGTGCTAACTGAGTAACGGTACTGCCTCTTTGCCAGCAATGTGGCCAAGATCATGGGTAGATCACATATTGGCATTCTGTCCAGTATTTCTGGTAAGAGAACCTCATGCTATTATTGATGACCTGAAGGCACATTTGCATGGAAGCATGGATGTGGACGCTTTGGAGAGAGAGCAGAGAAGGTTTACGAGGATGTTGCCTGGTATGGAAGGTGCTAGCTATGAAGACAAGTTGAGTAGGTTAGGTTTATTTTCATTAGAAAAAAGGAGATTGAGGGGGGGACATGACTGAGGTATATAAAATCATGAAGGGTATACACAGGGTGGATAGAAACAAGCTTTTTCCCAGGGCGAAGGAGACAATAACGAGAGGTCATGCTTTCAAGGTGAGAGGTGGAAAGGGTGAGGGGGATACACGCAGCAAGTACTTCACACAGAGGGTGGTGGGCATTTGGAACGTGTTGCCAGTAGAGGTGGTAGAGGCAGGCACGGTAGATGCATTTAAGATGCGTCTGGACAGATGTGTGAGTAGATGGGAAGTAGAGGGATACAGATGCTCAGGAATTGACCGACATGTTTAGACAATACATTTGGATCAGCTCAGGCTTGTAGGGCCGAAGGGCCTGTTCCTGGGCTGTAAATTTTCTTTGTTCTTTGTTCTTTTATTCTAAATTGTGGGGCCAATCTATGTCTCTGCTCTGACATCTTAAATCTACTCCTAAAGGGATGAGAATTCCCAGTATGGCAGGTGTTAATAAAGAGGAAGGGATGGGGCGTAATGATGGGGGAATGGGTTTGAATAAGGTTAAGAGTCATAAAGTATAATGCAGACAAATTGACAACATTTAAAGCAAACAGAGTGTGGGAGCAATGGACTTGATGCAGAGCCTTGCTGCTTGTTCGGGAAGCTCTTCCATAGTCCACCCAGATCTGTTGAAACATTGTCTAACGACAGCATGTTCCAATCTGCCTCTACTACACAGTTGCATGTATCTCACATGCCCACCACAATAGCTTACTTTCCCATTCTGGAAAAAAAGCTTCTTGCTATCCACCCTGTCTATACCTCTCATGATTTTGTAGACCTCAATCAGATACCCCCTCAACCTCCATCTTTAAATAAAATAATCCTAATCTACTCAACCTCTCCTCATAGCTAGTGCCTTCCATACCAGACAACATCCTGGTGAACCCCCTCTGCACCCTCTCCAAAGCATCCATATCCTTTTGGTAATATGGCGACCAGAAATGTGTGTAGTATTCCAAATGTACCTGAACCAAAGTCCTATACAACTGTAACATGACCTGCCAACTTTTGTACTCTATACCCCATCTGATGAAGGAAAGCATGCCATATGCCTTCTTCATCACTATCGACCCTCATTGCCACCGTCAGGGTACAATGGATATCTCTCTATACATCAATTGTCCCCAGGAATTCTCCATTTACTGTATAGTTCACTCTTGAATTGAGTCTTCCAAAATGCATCACCTCACATTTGCTCAGATTGAACTCCATCGGCCACTTCCCCACACAACTCTTCAATCTAACTATATTCTGCTGCATTGTCTGACAGTTCCCTTCACTATCTGCTAATCCACTAATCTTAGTGACCTCTGCAAACTTGCTAATCAGACCACCTACACCTTCTCCAGATCATTTATATATACCACAAACAACAGGCCCCTGTGGAACATCACTGGTCACAGTTCTCCATTTTGAGAAACTCCCTTCCACTACTACTCTCTGTCTCCTGCTGTCCAGCTAGTTCTCTATCCATCTCACTAGTACACCCTGGAGCCCATGCAACTTCACTTTCTTTATCAGTCTACAATGGGGAATCTTATCCAACACCTTACTGAAGTCCATGTATATGACATTCACAGCCCTTCCCTCATCAATCAACCTTGTCACTTCCTCAACGAGTTCTATTAAGTTGGTAAGACATGACCTTTCCTGCACAAAAACATGCTGCCTATCACTGATAAACCCATTTTCTTCCAAATGTAAGTTGATCTCTCTATACGTATCTCTCTATATATTTGGAGTTGATGGATAATTGAGTAAGTTGGTGAGGATTGTAAAATAATAGTCTTACAAAAGCTAGGAAAATGAGCATGATTACAGTGGATTTGAATGTAGAAGGAGTTGGAAATATACAAGTCAAATCTTGGTCAATTTAGTATTATCAGGGAAGAATTCAACTTTGGTCACCAAAAGGTTGTTGAAGATATCATGAACTTTAATCTTGCTTACCTAGGGAGGATGAACTGAGCTGAACAGAATGAATAAGAATACCAAACACAAGAAAATAAAGTAAATGACAAATGCTGTATGGTATGCTCAAAAAGTACTCTTTACAAAGAAAACTTCCAATCAGGAGTACATTTCTTTGACCTGACACAGTGTTGCTATCAAATCAATGCAACACTTTCCTTCACTCCAATCTTTTGAAAGAATTTATAAAGAGAGTTTAATGAATTGTTGTCTGCTGTTATACACATAGAATCACAGAGTTATACAATACAGAAACCTACTCTTTGGTCCAACCTGACCATGTCGAACAGATATCCAAAACTGATCCAGTCTCATTTGTCAGCATTTGATCCATATCCCTCTAAACCCTTCATCTTCATATACTCATCCTTTTAAATATTATAAGTGTACCCACCTCCACTACCTCCTCTGGCAGTTCATTCCATATATGCACCACCATCTGTATGTAAAAGTAGCCCCTTAGGTCCCTTTTAAATCTTTTCCCTCACACTTTAAATCTATGCATTCTTGTTTTGGACTCCCCTGTCCGGGGAAAGAGACCTTGGCTATCCATGCTCCTATGATTTTGTAAACCTCTGTAAGGTCACCCATCAGCCTCCAATGTTCCAGAGAAAACAGACCCAGCCTATCAGCCTTGCTCTGTAGCTCAAACCGACCAATCCTGGTAACATCCTTGCAGATCTTTTCTGAACCCTTTCAAGTTTAACATCTTTCTTATAGCAGGGAGACCAGAATTGAATGCAGTGTTCTAAAAGTGACCTAACCAATGTCCTGTACAGCAACAACATGGCATTACAACTTCTATACTCAATGCACTGACCAATGAAGACAAGTGTGTCAAACATCTTCTTCACCAGCCTGTCTACCTGTGCCTTCACATTCAAGGAACTATGCACCAGCACCCCTTTGGTCTTATTGTTTGACAACAGACCCCAGGGCTCAACTGTTTTGAGTCCTGCGCTGATTTGCCTTACCAAAATACAACACCTCACATTTATCTAATCGAAACTCTATCACCTATTCCTTAGCCCATTGGCCCATCTGATCAAGGTTCCACTGTACTCTGAGATAACCTTCTTCACTGTCCAATACACCACTAATATTTATGTCATCTGCAAACTTACTACCAATGCCTCCTATATTTGTACCCAAATCGCTTATATAAAGCAGTGGACTCAGCACCGATCCTTGCAGCACACCATTGGCCGCAGGACTGCAGTTCAAAAAACAACCCTCCAGCACCACCCTCTGTCTCCTACATTCAAGTCAATTTTGTATCCAATTGGCTAGTTCCCCCTGGATTCCATACTGGTTACAGTAAAGAAATTAAAGCGTTATATTTGAACTATAATACTGAAAATTGTTATCCAGTGAAAGCCTTGCTTAAAAACATGAACCCAAGTGTGTCTGCCTTTTGTCCTTTGAGGACAAATAACAAATATGTTTTTGATAAGTTTGACATTAGTGTTTTTTCCGTTTAGCCCAGGGCTACGTGGTATTTCTGACTGAGAGGTGCGGACAAAAGAAAACAGTTTCACATTAAAAAAAAACATTGTATGGGTTAATCATAACCATACAGAAATCACAAGACTGCCAGCAAAGAAATAGACTGATAACGCCAAGGGAGTAGCATAGTTTATTACAAATGAACTACAGGGACTTATACACCCCCTCTGTGTGCAGTAAAAGTATTTCAAGCATGCACTTCTTAATTAATTATTTACAAGCTTAAGCTGAAGTTAGGTTAAAAAAAAATCAAATGCACTTAAATATTTAAATTGCAAAAGTAGTAATTCAAATGTTTCTTGGTTTGAAACTAATCTCCATGCAGTTATTCGATTTTGATGAAGAAACCCCGTATTACCAAATTTAAAGAAATAGTGAACGCCTTTCTCCATAACTCTGCAAAGGATAAATCTCATTCAAAAGTAAGTATTCCAGCAATTACTGTATATCATATCATGTTGTGTCAGGCATGCCTCATTCATGTAATGTAAAAACAAGCAAAACAGTTTCAATGTTCCTCAGATGGAGATCTGGGCATCTCTGCCTGTACTGTGCTTTCTGGTGCCCCCAAACATTGAGAATAGATGGACTATCAGACTATGTCCAGCAAGAGAGCACAACTGATTAGCATGGAACTCCAGGGCTAAAGAACAAAGAGCCTGTACTGCACCATCTGAGGGGAAGGGGTTAGGTCCTATCTCAAAAATAACTGTCACCATGACTCTCTGACTCAATTATAAGGAAGTACAAGCAAATGTATTATGTTACTCAATCTTGAGAGTCCACCCCACTCTCTTAGATTAAACGTTCATGGTTATTTCCATTCCGAAATTTGAGTAGGCCAGTTGTCTCTTCTTCATCACAGTACCCAGCTCCAGCTCCAGCTCCAGCTCCAATACTATACCCATCTCCATGAGTCAAATATTGCAGGAAATCCCAAAGTTCCAGTTCACCGATAAGGTCTATTGTATACTGATAACATAGATAGAAGCAGAAACATTGCAGAAGATTCCTAATTAAACAAAAACTATAAACTAATGAATCTAATGGTTGAATTTAATAAAGTTCAGCCATTATAATCAAATTAAGGAATCAGAAGATAGCCAAGACAAAAAGCTAACTCCAAGATCTATTTTACATGAATAATTTTACTTCTTAGAATTGTCTGTATCTTTCTATCAGCTGATGAGCCTTCTGAAGAGATAACAAAGGAAGTTAATGAGGCTAATGTCGCTGATGTATTGTACATCATTTGAAAACATGTTTGACAGAATGCCACCCAGCAGACATGAGCAAAGTTATAGCACGTGGCATAGAAGGTACAGTAGCAACATTGATATAAAATTAGCTGAGTGACAAGGAACTGAGTGCAGTGATTTTTGGAATGTTTGTCAGCCTAGAGGGAGGCTTGTAGCACAGTTCACCAAGGCTCAGTGTCAGAGACTCTTCTTTCTGACACATGTTAATGGCAAGGTTCTTAGTGTGCAGGTTGCATTTTCAAAACTTGAGGATGAGACAAAAGTTGGAAGCATTTGTGAACTGTGAGGATGACGGTGTAGAACTTCAAAACGTTGTGGACAAGTTAGTGGAATGGACAGACAGGTAGCAGATGAAGCTAAATATAAAGAAAGGTGGAGTGATTAATTTTGATAGGAAGAACATACAGTGACAATTGATGAGGGGAGGCAATGGCCTCATAGTGTTGTTGCTGGATTATTAATCCAAAGGCCCAGGTAATGTTTTGGTGACCCAGATTTGCATCCCACCATGGCAAATGGTGGAATTTGCATTCAGTTAAAAAAAATGTGGAATTAAGAAGCTAATAATGAGAATCAATTAATTGTCAGGGAAAACCCACTTCATTCACTAAAGTCCTTTAGGGAAGGAAATTGCCATCTTTACCTGATAAAGCCTACACTTGAGTCCAGACCCACGGCAATGTTAACTGCCTTCTAAGCAAACAGGGATTGGTAATAAATGCTGGCATAGACTTCATGTGAATGAATTAAAAAATAAAATAAACAACGCAACCACTCGAAAGGGGGTGCAGGAGTAGAAGGACCTGGCTGCATGTGTACATATTTTCACTGAAGGTGTTAGGACAGGTTCATAATGTGTTTAATGTTGGATGAGGGGATTGAAGGATGGGTCAGTAAGTTTGCAGATAACACAAAGGTTGGCGGTGTCGTTGACAGTATAGAGGACTGTTGTAGGTTGCAGCGGGACAGTGACAGGATGCAGAGATGGGCTGAGAGGTGGCAGATGAAGTTCAACCTGGATAAATGCGAGGTGATGCATTTTGGAAGGTCGAACTTGAAAGTTGAGTACAGGATTAAAGACAGGATTCTTGGCAGTGTGGAGGAACAGAGGGATCTTGGTGTGGAGGTGCATAGTGGGCAGGGTTGTTAAGAAAGCATATGGTGTTTTGGCTTTCATTAACAAGGGGATTGAGTCTAAGAGCCGTGAGATCTTGTTGCAGCTCTATAAAACTTTGATTAGACCGCACTTGGAATACTGTTTCCAGTTCTGGTTGCCCTATTATAAGAAAGATGTGGATGCTTTGGAGAGGGTTCAGAGGAGGTTTACCAGGATGCTGCCTGGACTGGAGGGCTTATCTTACAAAGAGAGGTTGACTGAGCTCGGACTTTTTTCATTGGAAAAAAGAGAGTGGACCTAATTGAGGTATACAGGATAATGAGAGGCATAGATAGAGTCGATAGCCAGAGACTATTTCCCAGGGCAGAAATTGTTAACACGAGGGGTCATAGTTTTAAGCTGTTTGGCGGAAAGTATAGAGGTGATGTCAGAGGCGGGTTCTTTACGCAGAGCGTTGAGAGAGCATGGAATGCGTTGCCAGCAGCAGTTGTGGAAGCAGGGTCATTGGGGATATTTAAGTGACTGCTGGGCATGCATGTGGTCACAGAAATTTGAGGGTTCGTACATTAGGTTTACCTTATATGAGGATCAATGGTCAGCACAACATCGTGGGCTGAAGGGACTGTTCTGTACTGTACTGTTCTATGTTCTAATGTATTAACTATTTGGACTTTTTTAGCCAATCCAATCAGTATCAGTATCCAATCCCTCCTGTCAATTTAAAACAAAAATCATTGGGTTTAAAATGGATTTTATTTTCATTCCAACATTTTTACACTTTATGGATAGGATGCAGCTGTGAGTGTGAGAAAAGAAGGCTGTGCTGCCTCCTGGTGACAGGATTAGGGACACCTTCTCAGGGCTGGAGAGGAGCTTGGAATGGGAGGGGTGGGATCTCCTTGTCATTGTTTATGTAGTACTGTATTAACAGGAATAAGACTGAAAAGGAAGTTGTGATAGAAGAATCTGAACAGTTAGCAGCTAAGTTAGAAACTGGAATCTCCAAAGTAACAATTTTGTGACTGGTATGTGAGCCAAGGGCAACTGGCAAAGTCCAAATAAAGCCAAGGAATTAAATACATGATTCAAAGATTGGCAGGGGTGGAATGGGTTTCAGCTGATGGAGCACTGGCACCAGTTCTGGTGTGGAAGGGAACTGTTCCAATGCAATGGGTTTCTCTTGAACTGTGCTGGAATCTGAAGCCAATCAAAAAAAGCTAGGGTCATGGAGGACGCTTTAAACTGATTAGATGGTGAGTGCAAACCCCTCTCTCCCAGACCCTGATCGAAGGTAGACCTGAGGACACTTTCCAGGTCAGGGTGATGGCTTCGGGTCCATTCATGAATTTGCTCAACATACAGCAAATAATGATCTGATCAGTGCAGCTACCGTATTATGGGATAGCTCTGATATACCCTACATCAACATGAAGCTTGCATGATGAGTAAATACAGTTCAAGCTCTAATTGTGAGATTGCTGATGCTACGTGAATGCATTGAACCCTGTGCTTCTAGGTATTACAGCTAACTCTCAGCACAGACCTTTATCCATTAAACCTCATATCACACATGCCTTGAATCTTCTTGCCTGTAAGTAGAACCTCCTCAGCTTGAACTTCCAAGGTTTCGAGGTGGCAGGCAAAGTGGATGTGAAGGGCCTGCCCCCATCTGAGGTTTTGTGAGTGGGAATGTGCAGAGGCACCTGGATATGGTTCCACCTCTGGCCAGGTACCTCCTGGCAATGCCCTGTCTCCCTGTGAGGAAAGGGCACCTGAACTGGGATCAAGGTTCCCCTTCCCTTGTGTTCATACCTTCTATGGGGTGGAGTGCAAGTGTGTGCACTTCTTTAGTAGTCCCCGAGGCTGATGGGCCTTCCTCTCCTTGGCAACACCCAACTAGACAGCTGCTTATATGAGTTGCTGCATTACCGTAGTCTCTGGGGTCTGAGAGACCTTGCATCCCACTCACCTGTTTGCTGCTGCTATGCATTTGGAAGGAGCCTCTGGTTACTGACACCACAGGGCTAACACCTGCCTGGGGCTGAGCAGGTACCTAGCAGGCAGCATGGTGGCTCAGTGGTTAGCACTGCTGCCTCACAATGCTCGGAACCCGGGTTCAATTCCTGCCTTGGTGACTGTGTGGCGTTTGCACATTCTCCCAGCGTTTATGTGGGTTTTCTCCGGGTGCTCTGGTTTCTTCCCACAATCAAAGATGTGCAGATGAATTGAGCGTGCTAAATTGCCCATAGTGTTAGTTAAGGGTAAATATGGGGTAGGGGAATGGGTCTGGGTGGGTTACTGTTTGGAGCGTCAGTGTGGATTTGTTGGGCCAAAGGGCCTGTTTCCATATTGTAGGGAATCTAATCTAGTCTTTAGCAGTCCCCCTTATGCTGGCTGCTGGCTCTGTTTCTTTCTTAGCCAGCTGTTGCTGAAACTTGCTCACTAAATTGTGTACACACACTTCCTAGGCCTAGTATTGCCTTAACTGTCTAGTTCAGACAAATTTCTTGGGCTTTCCAAAAATGACTTGAAGCATGGCTGCAGGAAGTTACCTTGATTATCCAAGAATTACTTTATAAGTCAGATTTTGTTGTGATGATGGACTATTTCCAAATGAAGTTCTTGTGAGTTTCTTCAAAAGGAATCATTGATCAGCATACATTGTTGCTGTGATGTCAAACAAGCTGTATGTTTGATGAAGGAAAATTATTTCCAATTCATGTCAATAATGGCATTGTGCAATGGAGCACATAGAATATGTGTGCAATCTATAATTTTCTAGATCTTCTGAAATCTAACCATTCTGAAAGATCACACAATCCTCTCGAGATACTGTTATTTAGGGACGGGGAATAAGATGCCTGTACAAGTCATTAATCATTTGATTTATGTAGCCAGATAGCTGATTGGCTTATATCCTCAATAGTATTCGGAAGTTAGCCTGATTTTTGTTTTAAATGAAAGACTGTTATGACCTTGACAGCATTAAGGAATTTAACACTGCAGGACACAGCTTAAATCAGTCATGCTTTTATAAAACAACGCCTCTAGATTCACTGACCCTTTGAACAATGTTGGTATTTGTATAAGTGAACTTCAGTACAGCATGATCTACCTTGCATTATTTTCATTCCTTTGCCAAACCTGATATGGGATTGAATGTTTCGAAGAAGAAATGTTAACTCTGCTTTCTCTCCACAGATGCTGTCAGACCCGCTGAGCTTTCTCAGCAATTGTTGCTTTTATTTTGACTTCCAGCATTCACAGTTCTTCGATTATTTTTGATTGGAGTTGGATATATTTTGGGTGTGCGTGGTTCAGGAGACATAACCACATGAACACAATGCATTTTTTTCAATTTTTCAAACCAGAAAAGTGACTGTAATAAAATCTAATTTCTACCCCAATTTGTTTCCTTTTTCATTTAGAAATGTTGCTAGTCAGCGAGGGTTTTAGACTTGTATTCATAAACATTGTGTCACGGATGCCGCACAAGAGTTGAATTTTATGGCTTCTTCCACAGAATTGTAATCTATAGATTACTTTCCTTAAACTGAAATGGAATAAGTAATTTCTTTGACAGCAAAAGCTTTTGGCTTTTTTTGGAAAAAATGAAAAGAGGAATTATAAGCCACAGTGACGACCACTTTCAATATGAGAAATCCTTGTAAAGACATTAATTAGGAGCATACCCAGAGATAACTCACATTTCCATGTAGATTTTAACGAACAGCTTGCATTTCTTTTGGTGTCTGATGCAGCTCAGGGGTAGATTAGAGCAATGCTCAGCTCTTTGATGAGTGAGGGACTTCAATAGATTAATGCTTACTCAACATAAAGTCAGATGAAGTTTTTGAATTAATTTATCATTAGTAATAATCCTAAATCAATATTTAGAATAAATATCCTTTCAATCAACTTATATAAATTGGCAGCACGGTGGCACAGTGGTTAGCACTGCTGCCTCACAGTGCCAGAGACCCGGGTTCAATTCCCGTCTCAAACTCACAGGAGTTTGCACATTCTCCCCGTGTCTGTGTGGGTTTCCTCCGGGTGCTCCGGTTTCCTCCCACAATCCAAAAATGTGCAGGTTAGGTGAATTGGCCATGCTAAATTGCCTGTAGTGATAGGTGAAGGGGTAAATGTATGGGTCTGGGTGGTATACGCTTCGGCGGATCGGTGTGGACTTGTTGGGCCGAAGGGTCTGTTTCCACACTGTAAGTAATCTAATCTAAAAAAATAAATCAAATAAAGTGTGACTCTGACAACTGTTTAATATAACTGTCTGAATTTCCTGTGATTTTGTTATTGTTCTCTCGTGGGAAAAGCATAACTGGCTGGCCAGCATTTACTGTCCATCCCTAGTTGACCTTCAGAAGGTGATGGTGAGCTACCAACTTGGACCACTTCCATCCATATGTTGTAGGTAGACCCACTCTGGCCAAGTGACCAACAGCCTAAGTGGATTAACCTCAACATAAAATTGGCTAAATAGTTTCTGCATGCAAAGCCTGATGGAATACAAGGAGGCCAAGGTTACCACAGGTCAAAAGCCATAAGGACCAACGTGAACCTGTCTTGAATATTGAACAACAGGAGCATCATTATGGATGCAAAACCCATTAAGAAGTACTCAGCCAGAACATTATGTTTGTGTATTCCCCAATTTAGTACAATGAAGTAATCATATCTTGGAAAGGGAATGGATACATGAGGATAACCTAGCCTAACTTCACTGGGTGGTATGACCCCTGCCCTGTGACCCATTGGCTGAAGCCAGAGAAGCTCAGAAAAGGGGGATAAGAGAGGACACCTGGCAGACATTCCCTCAGTGAAGACTTCGTTGGCAAAGACTCCCTGTGAGACCTATATTCATATGAAAAAGACACTGAAAACACCCATTGGTGGAGCTCAGTGAATTGAATCCAGCAACCCAATCAAGTTCACTAGAGCAGATGGCATATGTGGTTTTCAGCCAGTTTGGATAAGTTAACATAATTTGTGTAAGAGTCTTTTTTTCCCAACTTGCAAGCATTTTAATAAAACTAAGTTTGAACCACAGTCCTTTGTCTCAGTAACAGCTATTGTACATGCTTTATATGCATCATAAACTGGTCAAATGTTTATGTAGGATATTTCACAGGCAATATTTCGCATCGCTGGGTAGTCTTCGATAAAAAGTGACCCTCAGTTGCCCCAAAGTTGAACCCGCCAGCTTGTTTACTCAAATTTCCAACCTAGGTCTGAACTAAGATGACAGCTGATTAAAGTGGGTGAATAAAGATAAAGGCAATTGACCAGTAATTAGGCTATAACCAAGTGTTTTAAAAAGTGAGATGAACAAACAGGTGAATTTGAAGCTAGGTTAGTTGGGATGTGAAGAAGCTCTAGAGTCAGCCACCTGAGGGGCTGGGACCTTTATCAAGGAGTGTGAAGTGCTTTTCTATCAGAGGGGCTGGAACAGGAACTTAGCAAACGCCAGTTCCCAACCCCAGTCAACTCCCATATTCCTGTGACAAATCCTAAAGGAAGACAGAATAAAGAGGCAAGGAAGCCAAATAGTGGGTCAGAGGAACGACAAATTGGTGAGAAACCAGATATCGGGGTTGGGGACCCACAAGGATATAGAGAAGCTGGAGCAGGGTCAGGGTCACAGAGAAATGAAAAATAAACAGCTAATGGTGGTTCAGGGACTCATGAGAGAGAGAGAGAGAAAGAGTTGGGGGGGGGGGGAGACAGAGAGAGAGAGAGAGAGCGAGCAGTGAATTAGAAGGAAACAATAGGAGAAAAAGGCAAAGTACCCATAGTGAGAGCAGGTACAAAAAATTTACCTAACTAAGAAATGACAAAGGTGGGCTGACCATTGTAGTGAGCAAATATCAGGTTGAGAACCTGCGGGACAGAAATGCTGGGTGATGACGTGGGAAACTGGAAGGAAGCGCTCTTTAAATAAGCCTCAGCACTTCTACAGCAATAGCCAGCCAATTGGGGCAGCTGAGAGGGAAATGGGAGAAGGTGAAGGTATAGTTGATAAAATGTGGAGTTGGAAAAAGCACAGCAGGTCAAGCAGCATCAGAGGAGCAGGAGAGTCGACATTTCAGTCTGGATCCTTTATCGGGACTGGGGAGGGGGCAGGAGGCTGAGAAATAAATAGAGGGAGGGAAAGTGACCCGACATTTGAGCCCTCTGCTGATCTTATATGCTCTTTGAGAATACCCACCAACAGAGAGTTTTACACAGGCTCGATGACACAAAAGAAAACGAATACAAATGTGCCTGAGCCCTGCGGTGCATCCCCAGCATTACGGCACAGGGTAAATCCTCTTGCTTAATTTACAGCAGCAACACAGAAAAGATTTATCCCGTGCAGTAATCTGTAAAAATTCGAGTGGCCAAGAACTATTTAAAGTAAAAATTAGCAGCTTTATTTCTTAAAGTATAACTGAGAATAATTACCTAACAACCTTTTACAATTCCTTCCTCTAACCTATCTTTTATCTTCCCTTCAATAAGATTAGTCTGATAAAACTCCCAAATAAATTTACAAAAAAATTCAAATTTTAAAACCAGCTAGCGGTGGAATCTTCTTTTTATCTTCATTGGTAGATTGGCTCTCCAGGTCAGTGTTGAGGTTTCTCTCTGCGCAAACTCCTTCTCTAGACAGGCACCTCTCAGAGAGTTCTGACTAGCAGTCTACATCTGTTGGTCTGGTGGCAGTTCTCCTCCCAACTGTTCAACTTTCCCCGGTCTTATACCCCAAAGCATTTGATTGTGTCATTGGCTTTTAAGATCATCAATATGCTCAATTCAAACTGGATTGGGATTTGGTATTTTTCGGGGTATAATTTAAAATGATTGGCTGAAATCGAATCTGTTTTGTCATTTCCAGGCAATTAGCTACCCAAGTAGCTGGAGCACATGTCTTATTGAGAACACTTGGTGCTGTCACTGCTAGCTTTTACTCTCTTAAAGGTATAGTACACTCATGTCTTCATAATAACAACAGAATATAGGAGAACGCAGCTGTATGACATAAAAGCAGTGATTCTAGCAACAGTTGGCTACAATAAGATAGAAGGTAGAGGTTTAAACAAATACAGGTAAAAGAAAGGGGTACACCTGACAGCTTTCTTTAGACACTGTGGACTCACCACTAGGGTCTTTGGTGATATGAAAAGAGCAAAGTTAGACGGACATAATCTGTCAAATTGGAGCAAGATTTTAGCAACACATGCCACTGAAGGCATGCAAGGATTTTGAATCAATGGGTAATATCCATACAAAGACATAGGTGTTAAAGGGAATAACCCAAACTTGGGCGAAAGAAGTTCAGGGGGTATGTAAGGTTAAGGCAAACAAGGGTGGAAAGATGTTCCCAGTAAAAGGCCCAAATTCTCGTATTTGGAGAAACAAGTAGGGGGCAGAGGCACAGGAAGAGGTCACCCATCCCCAGGTTCAGGCAGAGGTCAGCCTTAGGATGACTGCAGACAACAACCTGTGTGATGCTATAAAGATGGCTGAGCAGGCCACTATCCCTGAGAATGTAAAGCACTCCACCAACGTCCATATGAACAGAGACTAAAGCCTGCCATAGAGAGACTGGCGCAACAAGCCCCAGTATACACAGCAGAGGAAATCGAGAGCCCCTTCACCTGTAACCTCAGCTGAACACAGGTTCAAGAGCATGATGATGTCAACCACACCAACTTCCGTGTGTAATGCAAGGGCAGACAGTGTAGCTCCCTCACAACCCTAAAGAGATTCACAGTAATCGGTACATGAATCTGTAAATTGGATTCAGTGGACGTTTAGAGGACAAATCCGAGACGGACCCACAAGAATTCGGATGGGATGTTGTGTGTCATCATGCAACCATATTAATGGACCGGCACCCAGAAGCAGAACACACCCAGGATTCCGATCTCCTCTTGATTAGATTACTTACAGTGTGGAAACAGGCCCTTCAGCCCAACAAGTCCACACTGACCAGCCAAAGCGCAACCCACCCATACCCCTACATTTGCCCCTTACCTAACACGATGGGCAATTTAGCATGGCCAATTCACCTGACCTGCACATCTTTGGACTGTGGGAGGAAACCGGAGCACCCGGAGGAAACCCACGCAGAGAACGTGCAAACTCCACACAGTCAGTCGCCTGAGGCGGGAATTGAACCCGGGTCTCTGGCACAGTGAGGCAGCAGTGCTAACCACTGTGCCACCGTGCCGCCCACAGATACTCAGGAGGACCATTTAAGAATGCTAGCTGAATTACTGACCCTCCTTAAAGCACTTAGATTAAAAGTCAATCCCAAAAAACTCCAGAGGATGAAGTCCCAAATCACATACATATGAAATACAGTGACCCACGGCAAACAGGAATTGAAAAGAATCAAATCCAAACAATAGCCCAATTGTCCCTGCCCAAAGATGTGATCCCACTACAATCCTTTCCAGAATTGGTGGGACACTGCAAGAACCACATTGACAGTTTCATCATCAAAGCCTCCCCATTATCAGAACTCCTGAAAAGAATGTCTCTGGAATTGGAGATAGCAGTACACATAGGCTGTCTTTAAATTAAAACAAACCTTGGCAAAGGCTCCAGCACGGCAGGTGTCAGACCCAGAACCTCACTATACACCAGAAGTTGTCACTGCAGAGGCAACATTTGCAGCCATACTTCTCCAAAAACACCAGGGGAGAGTCAGGCTGGTACACTACACCTCATGGCTCCTATTCCAATGGAGCAGGGTTTATTGGTGTGTGTGTGACTTCCTGGCAGTTTTCTGGGCAGTACAACACTTTGCCTGCATCACTGGACTCAATCCACTCGCCATATTAACAGAACGCACCCCCATACAATTGATACTTGACAGACGAATCGAAGAAGACACCGTTTGTCAGAACCCAGAAGATGGTGGAACCTGATGCTTCAGAGCCATGACCTTAAAGTCAAATGAACAAAATCACTCACTTTCTTTTAGTGAACTATGGTGGCGAGTGAGGGCCAAAGAGTGTCAACAAATGATCCCAAAGGACCATTTGTGCTGAAACAGAAGGGGAGAGGACCCAAGGTAGATGCAGCCAGAGAAGGCATAATAAAAATGTTTGGAGATGGAAGGTGGAAGTAGGATGATAGGTTGTGGTATTTATTTGGAAGACTAACAAGGTAGGCCCCCTAGTGGAGCTAGTTTTACATTTGCCCAGCAAAATGAGCATCCAAACTGCTGACTTAGCAGCAGGAGCCTACGGAGTTAGTTATCCTGAGGAGCTCCCCAACTGCAGATATACATTCAGGCAGTATGTATGTCTGTAACAGTATGACAGACTTCTTGCCACTGTGGGAAGTGAGAGAATTTGTCTCAGCAGACAGAAAATCTTTATCATCCATGCCCCCCCTCTGCTAAAATACATCTTCTAGGGTGTCCAAGGCTATGTGCATGGCATTGTCAAAGTCCGGGCCCACCATAACTATTTCCTGGCTGAAAACATAAGGACTGAATTAGCCAAGCAGGGCACCTGAGAAGGAGAATGATGGCAAATCCCATCCTAGAACAAATAGATAGCGTTACCGTCGCACTGTCAGAGATCGACAATCTTGTGCAGAGATAGAACAGTGATGGAGAATTAAAACAGATACTAGAGGGAAAACACCCCATCTCTTTTCTCTAAAGGGCAGTAGTGAACCAGATGGGTTTTTCCGACAATTGACAATGATCTCATGGTCATCAGTAGATTCTTAATTCCAAAGTTTATTTTAATAGAATTTATATTCCACCATCTGTCATGGCAGGGTTTGAACCTGGGTCCCCAGAACATTACCTGGGTCTCTGGATAAATAATCTAATGACAAAACCAATAAACCATTGCTTCTCTAAAGGAACAGATAAAGGCATACAGATCCCAAAGAAACCATCAGCTTCACATGTCCCTAGAAGATTACAAGACACCAGCCTCACATCCTGTTCCCTTGCTTCTGATCTGAATCCCATGGAACTGGGAGGTGATGCCCTGGCAGTAGTGATTGGAAATGAGGTCAGATGTATGGATCATATAGAATATGAGTTCCCTGATTGGGGCTATTAATCTGGTCTAATTAGGGAGACCTGGCTAACAGATATAAACAGGAATATCAGTGTTCTGCTCAGTTTAGGAGGCAGCTCTGAGCTAGCTGGGTCAGTCCCATGTAATTTGCACATGTAAATAATGGGTGATTTGGGGGAAACTTGGCAGAGGTTCACCTGGCATTGACCTAGACACGAGAAAATACCAGCCATCAGGAAGTTATCTCAATGGCAACGAGAGTGGGACTAACGACATGACCATGCAAAAGCGCATACTAGCTGAAGCCCACTTGGACTTCAAACAGGCACTACAACTGGCCTTGTCATTAGGAAATGCAAGAAGTGGAGCTTATGAGTTACAAGGTATTGCAACAGAAGTGGATACCCTCAACAGGCTGACTGAGCTGGGCCGACACCACTTGAGTGAAGGCAACTGCATAGCTTCACTCAAGACGATCTTGAACAGCGGGATTCTAAGTCAACCCACAGAAAAACCCTAAAACAAGGCCAAGCCTTGGCGAAGTGGTGAAAATTTACCTCAGGATCTGGGCCAGCAGGCCATTGGAGTTGCTGCCAGTATGTAGATTCAAGACAGCAGAAGAGTCCCCTTAGGCCTGAATTCAGTAAGAGAACTCATAGGCTGATATACAGGAGAGTGCATGCCCTGGAAACTTCACCTACATTTGGTTTGGAATTGTTAAATTGCTTAGCAACATCCAAATCAGAACTGATCAAAATAAACATCTGCTTAAATGGTTGCCCAAGTCTAATAGAGGTTGATACCAGTACGGCTGTATCAGTGATCGCAGAACCAGTCTTTACCAAAATTCGCTTTGGACTCCAACCCTTACCTCGGCCGTGCTGAAAACCTATACTGGGGAAGCCTTACAGATTAAGGGTATAATGTTGGTTCTGATCTATTTTCAGAAGCAGATTGTTCATTTACCACTGATTGTACTAAAAGGCTCGGACCTAAGCTTGATGGGGTGAAAGATTCAACATGATTGGCTCAACATTTTTTGATTAGCCCAGGCTGCTTGAGTGAATCATAGAATCCCTACAATGTGGAAACAGGCCATTTGGCCCAACAAGTCCACACCGATCCTCAGAAGAGTAACCCACCCATACCCATTCCCCTACATTTACCGCTGACTAATGGACCTGACCTGCACATCTTTGGACAGTGGGAGGAAATCCACGCAGACATGGGAAGAATGCGCAAACTCCACACAGACAGCCACTCAAGGCTGGAATCGAACCTGGGTCCCTGGCGCTGTGAGGCAGCAGTGTCAACCACTGAGCCACCCTGCTGCTGTGAAGCCCTAATTAAATACCCCAGATATTTTTCTGAAAGCTCTAGGGACTATCAAAGGGGTGAAGGCCTCCATACATGTTGACCAAGAAGCAATTCCACGACTCTGCAAAGGCCCGCCCTGTGCCATTTGCCTTACGGGCAAAAATAGAGACAAGAATCAGAAGTTCAGAAAGCAAAGAAATCATCAAACCAGTCCAATTTGCAGAATACTAACTGTGGAACCCAATGGGCCTGTGTACCTTTGGGGATTCCAAACAAATGGTAAACTGCTTTTCACAGCTGGATAAATACCCATAGAGGACTTATACGCAAAACTGGCACCGGAGGGGGCTATCCTTCACGAATCTGGACATAAGCCATGCATACCTGCAGTTGCAATTAGGTGAGGAAACCCTGAAGTATGCTACAATTAATACCCAGAAGGGTTTGTACCAATATACGTGATTGCCTTTTTGGGTGTCATCAGACCTGTGCCATTTTCCAATGAACGATGGAGAATATTTTACAAGGTCTGCCTCGGGTTCCCATTTATCTGGATGGTGTGCTAATAACCAATTAAGAACATTTAGAGAACTTGGACAAAGTAGTTAAATACCTTAAGAGGGGAAAAAAAATGTGTTCCAGGCAACCAAAGGGGTCTACTTCGGCTACAGATTTGGCAAGGCTGATTACACCCATTAGAAGATAAAGTGAGGGTGGTCAAAGGTGTCCTGGCTCCCCCATCTGTACCAGAATTGAGGTCTTTCGTTGGGTTGGTGAATTATTTTGGAAAATTCACACGTAACCTGTCCTCCATCCTGGCACCCTCTCATCTGCTACTTTAAAATGGTTAGCCTTGGAAATGGTCTTGGAGCCAAGAGGTAGCCTTCAGGGAAGTGAAGAAACAGCTATTGTCATTGAAAATGTTGGCACAATCTCAAGCGAGATGTGGTGCTGACATGCAGTGCCTCCCCATTCGGTATCGGGGTAGTGATGACTCACTGGTGGCCTAGCGGAGAGGAATGCCTGGTAACGTATGCTTCCTGATGCCGAATATACAGATAAAGAAGAAGGTTTGGCAATCAGCTTTGGTGTCAAAGAAGTTCCACCAATGCCTTTATGCGTGTCAGTTTGTAATGGACTACAAACCTCTGCTAGGGCTACTTAAAGGGGACAGGGCCGTATCGTTCATCGCCTCAGATTGAATTCAGTAGTGGGCTCTTATATTGAGTGCGTACAACTACAAAGGGGAACACCGTCTGGGGGTCAAAGAGTGTGGTGCTGGAAAAGCACAGCCACTCAGGCAGCATCCAAGGATCAGGAGAGTTGACGTTCTGAGTGCGTCCGGGAGGCCAAGTGGCAAATGTGGTTGCCTTGAGCCACCTCCCACAGGCAAAACTAAAACAGCTGGATGTGATGGGTGAAACAAAAGGGTCATTACAACCGGAATGCAAACCTTACTGGACTCGGTAAAACCAGTACACGGTAGAGAACGGCATGTTATTATGGGGAGCAAGAGTGATTGTCCCAAGCAAAGGTTACTCCCAGATACTGGCTGAACTCCATCAGGGTCATCCAGGGGCTTCCAAAGTGAAGATGTTGGTGAGACGTGACATCTTGTGGCCAGGATTGGATGCTTACACAGCCGGGTTAGTGGGGCAGTGCCCAGAGTGCCAACTAGGCCAAAAACTGCAGCCAGCAGCTCCCCACATTCATGGGCGTGGCCAGGTAAACCCTGGACTCAGTTACGTGCCGACTATGCTGGTTCTTTGATGGGCTCTATGTTTTTTAGTCATAATGGATGCCCATTCAAAGAGTTTGTGCATGTACTGAGTTCAGTCATCAAACATAAGAATGACTATTGCAGCTCACATCGAATTTCCTGTTCCTTGGATGCTGCCTAACCTGCTGTGCTTTAACCACCAACACATTTTCAGCTCTGATCTCCAGCATCTGCAGACCTCACTTTTTACTCAGGAATGCCAATGCCCAGCAGAAGACTCCTGTATATGAGAGAGACAGTTTACGTTGTCTCTCCACCCATCAGGCACTCTGCCTGTATTCCTGATGAAGGGCTTTTGCCTGAAACGTCGATTTTCCTGTTCCTCGGATGCTGCCTGACCTGCTGTGCTTTCCCAGCACCACTCTAATTCAGAATCTGGTTTCCAGCATCTGCAGTCCTTGTTTTTACCTAGTTTACACCAGGGGACAAAGTTTGGTGTTGTAACCATGGGCATGACCCTGTATGGGTAAGAGGCAGAGTCAATGCAAGTCCAGGTCCCATGACAGACAAAGTTTGGGTAGGAGAGGCTGTCCTGATCAAGCAGGTGGATCACATCAAAGCTGCAACCTCGCAAATGGGGCAGGAACAAAATATGCCTGACCCTTCAGAACACCCAGCAAGGCTGTCAGAAGCTGTGGGTTCGTTCCTTCCACCTAACATCGAAGAAGCCTCTGAGGATGAGTTGAATACAGCAGATGTCACAGCCTCGATGCCATTGCCACCTGAAGACGAAGATGAGTGCTGGCCGAGACGTTCCAAGTGCAAGGGGCAGGCTACAGTCCATTACACACCGTCAGTGTCCAAGGCAGAGTCAGAGGAACTGGACCTGGTGTGGAAAAGCCCTAAGAGAAACTGCAGAAAAAAGAACAGGCCTTTGTCACATGACTTAGGAGAGCAGGTATGTAGTGATCGGAACGAGGTCAGCTAGTTGGACCTCAGAGAATATGAGCTCTCTGAGTGGGGCTGTTAAGTTGGTCCAAACCCAGTGTCTTGGCTGACAGATGTAAACAGGAGTGTCAGGGGTTTTGCTCACTCTAGGACTCGCCTCTGAGCTGGCTGGGTCAGTACCATGTACTATGCTCATGTAAATAAAGTGTGTCTTGGTGATGGGATACAGGCCTTTGTGAAGTTATTTCACTAGCCACCCTGTTCAATGCCATGAACCCGAACCAGATAAGCCATGGTCATGGAGCATTGAGGAGTCGTCATAGCTTCAAGGCTCACGGATGACAAGGATGAGGCTGAACAAAACTCTCTACAACCCAAGTTCTCCTACGGTAAGTAACATTTCCTGTCTTAAATAGCATGACTTCCATGCTCTAAGGTAGTAGTTCCTGGCCCCTTTTCTCCTCCCTATTCACAGGGAATGAGAAAGGGACTGGGCGGGTTAATCCTGGCATTAATAGTATATGAGTCGAGTGTGTGGTGCAGGAAAAGCACAGCTGGTCAGGCAGCATCCGAGGAACAGGAGAATCCATGTTTCGGGCATAAGCCCTTCATCAGAATTGAGCTTTTGATGAAGGGCTCATGCCCGAAACGTCGATTCTCCTGTTCCGCGGATGCTGCCTGACCTGCTGTGCTTTTCCAGCAACACAGTCTCGACTCTGATCTCCAGCATCTGCAGTCCTCACTTTTTCCTAACAGTATTTGCTTTTATCCAAAAAAGCACCACAGATCAAATAAAGCTACATGGCCACAGTACACTCGCCACTCTAAATTTTAGGATCAACCCTCAAAACCTCTGGCCAGTATTTATGGCTGATACGTTGACACATCAAAAAGGGGAAATTTTTTTTAAAAGCAAAAAGAAATGCTTTTGAGGAAAATTCAACAACTCAAGCAAGGAACAGCACTAAAATATAACAAGTAGATATTCCACCAGTGGAGGAGGGATAGGGGAATAGATAATATCTGAATTATTTTAAATCTAAGAACAGATGCTACCTTGATTTCCCCTCAGGATAACCATGAGCTTAGAAAATATTTTGAAGACCATACGTCATCGGATTCTTCAACAGGATGAATTCATAGAAACTTTACAGTGCAGATAGAGGCCATTCAGTCCATCATGTCTACAGCGGCCGCTGAAGCGCATCCTATCCAAAGTTACTCCCCTTCTCTATCCCCATATCACACATTCGCCTTGGCTAATATACCTCACCTGCACGAGCCCAGACACAAGAGGGAAATTTTTAGCATGGCCAATCCACCAACCTGTGCATCTTTAGACCATGGGAGGACACCGGAGCACCCGGAGGAAACCCACACAGGCAGAAGGAGAATGTGCAAACTCCACACAGTCAGCCAAGGTTGGAATCAAACTTGCATTCCTGGCACTGTCAGGCAGCAGTGCTAACCACTGTGCCACAGTGCCGTCAATGCTCATTGCGATACTGGCAGCCGAATCCGGGTGAAAAAGAGGAACCCTCTCCACTAGACTTTACCGAAGACACCAGACAAACACAAAAGTTACTCACCCTGGGTACATATTGTTCATCTCACTGGATGATGGAAGTCCTAGCTAGAGTGGACTAGGAAAGAGTTTAGCATCAAAAAAGGTTGAAGAACAATGGCGGGCATGTAAGAAAATTGAGGTGATGGCTGACAACAAAGAAGAATCCCAGTGAGCAAGAGGAATTCTGGGAGGGAGATAAGCCAACAATGGTTGGCTGTGGGAATTAAGGATAGCATTGAAAGGAAAAACATACAATGTGGCAAGGATTATTAGTAAGGCAGAGAATTGGGAAGTTTGAACAAAACAAAAGTAAGACCAAAAAAATTCCCTGGTTCCCCAGCCTGATATCTGACATGATTCCGTCTTCTTTTTTCGGTTGTAATTTGCCACTTTGTCTCAATTTAATTAAGCAGAGTTTGAGAATAAAAAGTTGAAATAGTTAATCTATCACAAATGCATTTGTTTACCATATATATTGAATTAATTAATCTTACAAAGTTATATACAATCCGAATTGGCTTAAAGTTAATACTGCCACCATTGATTAAAGCCTAATTCCTTAGCCATTGATATTTCTTCCCCAAATTTGTTCATTTAACGTGTCTTTAAAGGGTTTGTGTGCCATAGAATCATAGAGATGCACAGCATGGAAACATACCCTTAGGTCCAATCTTTCCCCTCTCACCCTAAACCTTAGGGCGGCACGGTGGCACAGTGGTTAGTACTGTTGCCTCACAGCACCAGAGACCCGGGTTCAATTCCCGACTCAGGTGACTGACTGTATGAAGTTTGCATGTTCTCCCTGTGTCTGTGTGAGTTTCCTCTGGGTGCTCTGGTTTCCTTCCACAGTCCAAAGATGTGCGGGTCAGGTGAATTGGCCATGCTAAATTGCCCGTAGTGTTAGGTAAGGGGGTAAATGTAGGGGTATGGGTGGGCTGCGCTTCAGTGGGTTGGTGTGGACTTGTTGGGCCAAAGGGCCTGTTTCTACACTGTAAGTAATCTAAATCTATGCCCTCTAGTTCTGGACTCCCCGACCCCAGAGAAAAGACTTTGTCTATTTATCCTATCCATGCCCCTCATAATTTTGTAAACCTCTATAAGGTCACCCCTCAGCCTCCGACGCTCCAGGGAAAACAGCCCAAGCCTGTTCAGCCTCTCCCTGTAGCTCAAATCATCCAATCCTGGCAACATCCTTGTAAATCTTTTCTGAACCGTTTCAAATTTCACAACATCTTTCCGATAGAAAGGAGACCAGAATTGCATGCAATATTCCAACAGTGGCCTAACCAATGTCCTGTACAGCTGCAACATGACCTCCCAACTCCTGTACTCAATACACTGACCAATAAAGGAAAGCATACCAAACGCCTTCTTCACTTTCCTATATACCTGCGACTCCATTTTCAAGGAGCTATGAACCTGAACTCAAAGGTCTCTTTGTTCAGCAACACTCCCTAGGACCTTACCATTAAGTGTATAAGTCCTGCTAAGATTTGCTTTCCCAAAACGCAGCACCTCGCATTTATCTGAATTAAACTCCATCTGCCACTTCTCAGCCCATTGGCCCATCTGGTCAAGATCCTGTTGTAATCTGAGGTAACCCTCTTCGCTGTCCACTATACCTCCAATTTTGGTGTCATCTGCAAACTTACTAACTGTACCTCTTATGCTCACATCCAAATCATTTATGTAAATGACAAAAAGTAGAGGGCCCAGCACTGATCCTTGTGGCACTCCACTGGTCACAGGCCTCCAGTCTGAAAAACAACCCTCCGCCACCACCCTCTGTCTTCTACCTTTGAGCCAGTTCTGTATCCAAATGTCTAGATTAGAGTGGTGCTAGAAAAGCACAGCAGTTCAGGCAGCATCCGAGGAGCAGTAAAATTGACATTTCGGGCAAAAGCCCTTCATCAGGAATACCCAAATGTATCCAAATGGCTAGTTCTCCCTGTATTCCATGAGATCTGACCTTGCTAATCAGTCTCCAATGGGGACCCTTGTCGAACGCCTTACTGAAGTCCATATAGATCACATCTACTACTCTCTCCTCATCAATCCTCTTTGTTACTTCTTCAAAAATCTCAATCTAGCTTGTGAGACATGATTTCCCACGCACAAAGCCATGTTGACTATCCCTAATCCATCCTTGCTTTTCCAAATAAATGTACTCCTGTCCCTCAGGATTCCCTCCAATAACTTGCCCACCACCGAGGTCAGGCTCACCGGTCTATAGTTCCCTGGCTTGTCCTTACCACCCTTCTTAAACAGTGACACCACGTTTGCCAACCTCTAGTCTTCCGGCACCTCACCTGTGACTATCGATGATACAAATATCTCAGCAAGAGGCCCAACAATCACTTCTCTAGCTTCCCACAGAGTTCTCGGGTACACTTGATCAGGTCCTGGGGATTTATCTACTTTTACCCATTTCAAGACATCCAGCACTTCATCCTCTGTAATCTGGATATTTTGCAAGATGTCACTATCTATTTCCCTACAGTCTATATCTTCCATATCCTTTTCCACAGTAAATACTGATGCAAAATACTCATTTAGTATCTCCCCCATTTTCTGCTGCTCCACATAAAGGCCGCCTTGCTGATATTTGAGGGTCCCTATTTTCTCCCTAGTTACCCTTTTGTCCTTAATGTATTTGTAAAAACCCTTTGGATTCTCTTTAATTCTACTTGCAAAGCTATCTCATGTCCCCTTGTTTCCCTCCTGATTTACCTCTTAAGTATACATCTACATCCTTTATACTCTTCTCAGGATTCACTCGATCTATTCTGTCATATGCTTTCTTCTTTTTCTTAACCAAACCCTCAATTTCTTTCATCATCTAGCATTCCCTATACCTACCAGCCTTTCCTTTCACCCTAACAGGAATATACTTTCTCTGGATTCTCGTTATCTCATTTCTGAATGCTTCCCATTTTCCAGCTGTCCCTTTACCTGTGAACATCTGCCCTAGTCAGCTTTCGAAAGTTCTTGCCTAATACCGTCAAAATTGGCCTTTCTCCAATTTAGAACTTCAACTTTTAGATCCGGTCTATCCTTTTCCATTATTATTTTAAATCAAATAGAATTATAGTCACTGGCCCCTAATGGTGTAAATCTTACAGGGGCCTAAACAATATTGACTATGGCAAGAACTCGAATAGAATTGCATAAGAAGTTCAGCGAGAACGTTCCTGACATCAGGAAAAAAATTCATTGCATTTCTCAGCTAAGTTCAGGAAGATGAGATAATGCAAGCAGTCAGTCAGCACCTTGGGGTGGTCAGAGTTTAGATCCTCTCCACATATTAGGTGAGGAAATGAAAGTTGGGCAACCCAATCACATGTCTTGACTCTTTCTGCCATATTGTGGGTTGTGCTTCTGGCATGAGAAGGATGCAGGTACAACAGGAGGTGATTACAAATAGCACAGCTGTTATTGTTGTTGCAGGTGGGAAGGTGTCGCGAGTGAGCCAAGTAGGCATCACATTGGGCATGTAGGGTTAGTGGTGTCAGGGGTTTGGGGTGGGTGGGAGCAAGTGAAAGAAGATGTTGCAGCCAATACTGAGAGTGGTAAAACATGAGGCTTGATGTGAGATGGGTACATTAAGTGGGAATAAGGTGTCAGACAGACAACAGTGGCAGTTACACTGGCAGAGTCGAGAAGGTTATTGACCACATTCCTATACCGGAAGACAGTCTGTTCTTGCTTGTTTCCTGCCTTTGTAAAAGTTGGAAGTTATCCCCTTTAAGTACAGATGATGTCGAAAATAGCAAACACTTATAAGGATTTAATAAGATTCCCCCAGATGGCTGAGACAGATCCACAGAGTGTAATGGTCTAGTATCACGATCCCTTTTGCTGATCGTGGGGAAGAGGTCATCCTGCCTCTGCAGGACCTGAAGGTCTCTGCCTGAAAAGGTTTCTTTGCTGTATCAATTTTCCCTTCTCTGCCACATCCAGACCAAATGATAGGTGCCGTGCTAACATCCTTGTCTGGATGCACAACCTTTTCAAGATAGTACTGGTCCCGGGGATGCCAGTCTCATACAGTCTCCAGCAATGGCTAGGTGTTCTGAATATACCAAGTGATATAATGGGGCTAGAATTGGACAAGAAGCTACTGACAGTCTGGGGTAGGTAGTTAATGAGGCAAGATCAGTGAGACATGGCAAAACCATTCAGTAGGCTTTGCAGAGTGGAAATCTCCTTAAAACCTGATGAAACTGACACTCAGCCAAAACCAACATTAAGATTCAGTGTAATGGTTCATTGGTTCTGAGTAGAATCCTGAAATTAATTCATTTAAAATCTTTTCAAAGAGTTGATGTCCAGAACCATTCAGCATGGATTCCTGAAATTAGAATTTTACAGAGGTGAAAGTCCTATCTTCACTAAAGGTAGCAAAAGTTTACATGTGAATATAAAGGGGCATTTATAGGCTCTGCAAACAAGATTCATAATTCTGTGCCAATTAGTCTAGATTTTGGCAAACTAGGCAAAAAGAGCTTACAACTCATGCTGTTTAAGTAATGACTTTTACTATTTCAACGTAATAATTTATTTCATACGGTAAGGATACAATAAAAAGTTTCTAATAACCTCTAATTTAAAACAGTTACTTTCCTATTTTCTTCCAAAATATAATTTGATGTACTCTCACATTCATCAATGTAAAGGCTGTCATTGCCAGTGTCATGAGTGAGCTGGGGTATGACCAAGCATTGAGCAATATTGTTTGCCATAATTTGAAAAGATTGCATCTTATTAAGTCCTTACAAGTGTTTGCTATTTTCAACATCATCTGTACTTAAAGGGATTAACTTCCAACTTTTCCATAGGCTGGAAACAAGCAAGAACAGACTGTCTTCCTGTAAAAAACTAAATTTAGCTTTCTATTGAAGTTCACTGTTAGCATTCTGGACCGATCAACATTTAAAACAATTCTTACAGTCGTCTGGGTGAGGTAACAATCATTTGGACAAATTGATAATGAAGTTTGGTCAACGTATATGAGCCCACTCCTGTTAAGAATCCTTCCACATTGTTATACAACGTTAAGTCTCAAGTCTGCTGATTATTCCTCCCTGAACGTTGCTGGGCTTGGGCATTATCAATATTATCTGTTCGCCATTGGTCAATGTGAGATCATATGGCAATATGAGTCTAGGCATATACATGTGAAAAATAGCCAGACAAAAATGAAAAAAAAAATTCTACAGCATTTTAAATAAAAAATGATATAATGAAGGCGAAATGAAAATGGGAACAAAGAATAAAATTGCCACCAATGGTAAAAATAATATCGAGCAGGTAATTTGTAATTATAGAATCCCTACAGTGTGGAAACAGGCCCTTGGACCCAACAAGTCCACACCGACCCTCCAAAGTGTAACCCACCCAGACCCATTACCCTACTACTTTACATTTACACCAACTAATGCCCCTAACCAACACATCCCTGAACAGTATGGGCAATTTAGCATAACTAATGAATCTAACCTGTACATTTTTGGACTGTGGAAGGAAACCCATGCAGGCACAAGGAGAATGTGCAAACTCCACACAGCCAGTTGTCCGAGGCTGGAATCAAACCCGGGTCCCTGATGCTGCGAGTCAGCGGCGCTAACCACTGAGCCACCCTGCTCTGTATAACAATGTGCTCAGGATGTACTTATTGTCCATCCCTGGTTGCCTGAGGGTCAACATTAAGGCTAAATATCACTAAGCCAAATGCTAAGTATTTCTAGCAGAACCCGAAATAAATGTCAGCAAGCATGTTATTGATTAGACAGCTAGTGGCATATTGGTCACTCCTTTCACAACTTTTCTGATGATTGGGAAAAGTCTGAAAAAATGATACTTTGTCAAATTAGATTTGTCCTACTTTTTGTGACTGGTACATGCCAGGATAAAGTTCCAATATCTTGTGAAATGCTGGCAATAAAGTGGTGGTGGTGGTGTTGTTGTGATCATGTCACTGGAGAAGTACTGAACCCCAAGCTAATGTTCTGGGGACATGGATTCAAAGTCTACCAGATTAGTTGATGGAACATAAAGTCAATAAAATCCAGAATTAAATGCTAGCTTAATGATGACCATAAAAACCCATCAAAGGAATCAGCAATCTTTACCTGGACTGGTCTAGATGCAACTCAGGAGCAATGTGCTTGACACTTAAAATGTCCTCTGAAAAAAAGTTCTGTCAATCAAACCATTATGAGACCTACAAAAAGGAACGAAATGGACATAACCTAAGCACAAAATATGATAACAGCAAGAACAGCCTCCTCCAACCTATAATGCCTTCTTTACTAACATCTGAGAACTTATGCGCTGTCTCACACACTAGTCAAGCTCAAGGCTGATATAGTCATACTTACAGAAGCATTTCTTGCAAAGTTGTGCATCATTACCACAATCCCTGGGTATGCCCTATCCCAGCGGAGCCAATAGTACAGTGATACCCAGCCATAAAGGAGATGCCCTGCCAGTCCTCAACATTTACTCTGGATCCCATGAAGTCTCATGGTTTCAGGACAAAGGTGGAAAGGAAGCCTCCTTCTGGTTACCAACTACTGGCCCCTCATCCTTCACCCTGGCTGATGAATCTGTGAGGAGAAAGTGAGGTCTGCAGATGCTGGAGATCAGAGCTGAAAATGTGTTGCTGGAAAAGCGCAGCAGGTCAGGCAGCATCCAAGGAACAGGAGATTTGACATTTCGGGCATAAGCCTGAAGAAGGGCTTAAGCCTGAAACGTCGAATCTCTTGTTCCTTGGATGCTGCCTGACCTGCTGTGCTTTTCCAGCAACACATTTTCAGCAGCTGATTAATCTGTGCTCCATCATGTTGAGGGAAGCACTGAAGGTGACAAGGGACAGAAGATACTCTGGGTGATGGGCTTCAATGTCCTTCATCAGCAGTGGCATGGTTGTACAACTACTGATTGAGCCGGCCAATCTTTAAAGGACATAGCTGTTAAATTAGGTCTGCAGCAGATGGTGAAGGAACCAACAGAGGAAATCATCTACCTAACCTGGCTCAAACTAATCTACTTGTTGGAGATACATCTTTCTATGACGCTCTATACAGATCTTGTGTAGATGAAGTTCCATCTTCACATTGCGGATACTGTGTGGCACTATCACTGTGTGAAATGAGACAGACTTTGAACAGATCTAGCAGTTCAAAACTATGTGCCATCAACAGCAGTAAAAACTGTATTCAACTACGATCTGTAAATATTAATGTAATTTCCCCATTCTATCATTACAATTAAACTAGGAATCAAGTCTGAATCAATGAAGAATTCAGGAAGGCATGCCAGGAGCAGTTCCAGACATGCCTAAAATTAAGGTTAAAAAACTGGTGAATACACAGCATAAAACAATTTGAGTGCCAAACAGCGGAAGCAGCATGCAAAAGAAATGGTTAAGCAATCACTCATCCAACAGCGCAGACCTAAGTTCTGTTATCCTGTCACATCCAGTCATGAAAAGTGGTGCACAATCAAGGAATGAACTGGAGCAGTAAACTCAACCAACATTCCCATCCTCAATAATGGGGATTCCTGCAAGAAACAGGAAGTAATTTCATCCACCGTCAGTCAGAAATCATGGATAGATGGTCCAACTTGACCTTTTCCTGAGGTTGGAGAAAATGAGGACTTTTCCTGAGGTCCCCAGCATTGCAATGCCAGTCTTCAACCAATTCAATTCAGTCCAACTGAAATCAAGAAAACTTGAAGACACTGGATATTGCAACACTATAAACTCTATATTCTGACAATAGCACAGAAAAATAACCACCACCTGTAGCTAAGCTGTGCCTGTACAGCTACTACTCCGACATTGATCCAATAATCTAGAATATTTCCCAGGTATGCCCTGTGCATAAAAAGCAGAACAAATACAACCCAGCCAGTTGTCATCCTATCAGTCTACTCTCAATCATTGACCAAGTGATGGATGAAATTGTGATGCTTAGCAGCACATGTAAAGGAACAATGAGCTCACGGACGCTGAGTTTGGCTTCTGCCAAGGCCACTCAGCTTCTGAATTCATTACAGTCTTGGTTCAAACACGGACAAAAAGTCAAACTTCATAAGTGAGGCAAGAGTGACTGCCCCCTTGCATCAAGGTAGCATTTGACTATAAGATTGGTATTAATAGCACCTATCAAACCTGGAGTCAATGAGAATCAGAAGGTTGGCATCATAGCTAACACAAAAAAAATTGTTTTGGTTGTTTGATGTCAGTCACCTCAGCTCCAGCAGTTGGGAATATCAAACTAGCAGAGTTGGCTTTGAGGAAGAATGTATGGAATATACTCAGGACAGTTTCCTAGAACAATACCTTCTATATCTGACCAGGCTATTTTGGACCTGATATTTGGAAATGAGGTAGGTTTAAACAATTATCTCAGATTTGAAGATCCCCTAGAAAACAGATGCCATAAAATAGTAGAACCTTGGGTTCAGTTTAAGAAGAAGGAACTTAAGTTAGAACCACGCCAAATTTAAATAAGGGTAATTGCAAATGAGTGTGGGAAGAGTTAGCTGGATTGACCTTGGAAAGCAGGTCAACAGAAACGACAGTGGAAGAAAATGGCAGATATTTAAGAAAATAAAACATGACGCACAATAATGCTCTAATCCAAGGAGAAAAAAGGATCCCAGAAAGTAGATAAACCAATCATGATTGACCAGGGAAATTAAACATAGCATCCAATTGAAAACAAAACCATACAAGATGGCAAATATTCGTGGTGAATCAGAAGATTGAAAAATTTTATTAACCATGTAGGATAGACAAAGGGAAGCCAATACATGTAGTATATATGGTTTTCAAAAAGGCATTGGGTAAAAGATTAAAGAGCAAAGAAAATTACAACACAGGAACAGGCCCTTCAGCCCTCTAAGCCTGTGCTGATCCAGATCCTCTATCTAAACCTGGCACCTATTTTCGAAGGATCTGTATCTCTCTGCTCTCTGCCCATTCACGTAGCCGTCTAGATACATCTTAAATGATGCTATTGTGCCCACCTCTCTGTTGGCAATGTGTTCCAGGCACCCACCACCCTCTGCATAAAGAACTTTTCACACATATTACCCTTAAACTTTGCCCCTCTCACCTTGAACTCGTGATCCCTAACAATTGAGTGCCCCACTCCCGGAAAAAGCATCTTGCTTTCCACCCTGTCTATACCTCTCATGATTTTGTAGACCTCAATCAGATCCCCATATAAACTCCATCTTTTTAATGAAATAATCCTAAATACTCAATCTCTGTTTACAACTAGTGCCTTCATACCAGGCAACATCCTGGTGAACCTCCTTTGTACCCTCTCCAAATTATCCATATCCCTTTAGTAATGTGGTGACAGAACTGTACACAGTATTCCAAATGTGGCTGAACCAAAGTCCTATACAACTGTAACATGACCTGCCAACTCTTGCACTCAATACCCCATCTGATGAAGGCAAGCATGCCATATGCCTTCTTGATGACTCTATTAACCTGTGTTTCCACCTTCAGGATACAATGGACCTGAACACCCAGATCTCTCTGCACATCAATTGTCCCCAAGACTTTTCCATTTACAATATCGTTCGCTCTTGAATTGGATCTTTCGAAATACATCATCTCGCATTTGCCCTGATTGAACTCCATCTGTCATTTTCTGCCCAACTCCCCAATCTATCTATATTCTGCTGTATTCTCTGATAGTCCCCTTCACTACCTGCTACTCCACCAATCTTAGTGTCATCTGCAAACTTGCTAATCAGACCACTTGTACCTTCCTCCAGGTCATTTATGTATATCACAAACAATAGTGGTCCCAGCATGGATCCATGTGGAAAACGACTGGTCAGTTCTCCACTTTGAGAAACTCCTTTCCACTACCAATCTCTGTCTCCTGTTGCCCAGCCAGTTTTCTATCTAGCTAGTACATTCTGGACCCCAATGTGACTTCACTTTCTCCATCAGCCTACCATGGGGAACCTTATCAAATGTTTTACTGAAGTCCATGTATATGACATCTACAGCCCTTCCCTCATCAATCAACTTTGTAACTTTCGCAAAGAATTCTATTAAGTTGGTAAGACACAAACTTCCCCGCACATAACCATGTTGCATATCACTGATAAGCCCATTTTCTTCCAATTATAAATAGATCCTTTCCCTTAGTATCTTCTCCAGCAGCTTCCCTACCACTGATGTCAGGCTCACCGGGCTATAATTATCTGGATTATCCTTCTTAAAACAAAGAGACAACATTAGCAATTCTCCAGTTCCCTGGGATCTCACCCGTGTTCAAGGATGTGGCAAAGATAACTGCTAAGGCTCCAGCTATTTCCTCTCTCACTTCCCTCAGTAACCTGGGATAGATCCCATTCAGACCTGGGGACTTGTCCACCTTAATGTCTTTTAGAATACCTAACATGTCCTCTCTCCTTATGCCGAATCAATCGGTAACAAACATTTATCCCAAACCTCAACATCTGTCATGTCCCTCTCCGCGGTGAACACCGACACAAAGTACTCATTAAGATTCTCACCTATTTTCTCTGACTCCACGCACATCTCTCCTCCTTTGGCCTTGAGTGGGTCAACCCTTTCTGTAGTTGCCCTCTTGCTCCTTAGATACAAATAAAAGGCTTCCTGAATTTTCCTTAAACCTGTTTGCTAAAGGTATTTCATGACCCCTTTTAGTCTTTTTCATTCCTCATTTCAGATTGGTCCTACTTTTCCAATATTCTTCCAAAGCTACATCAGTTTTCAGCCACCTAGATCTTACGTATGCTTCCTATTTCCTCTTAGCTAGTCTCATAATTTCATTGATCATCCATGGTTCCCTAATCTTGCTATTTCTACTCCTCATTTTCAAAGAGATACGTCTGTCCTGCACTCTAATCAACCTGTCTTTAAAAGCCTTCCACATGTGAAATGTGGATGTATCTTCAAACAGCTGTTCCCAATCCACGCTCCCCAGCTCCTGCCAAACTTTGTTATAGCTGGCCTTTCCCCAATTTAGCACTCTTCCTTGAGGACTATTCTTGTCTTTGCCCATGAGCATTTTAAAACTTACGCAATTGTGATCACTATTCCCAAAATGATTCCCGACTCAAACTTCAACCACCTGGCGGGGCTCATTTCCCAACACCAGGTCCAGTATGGCCCCTTCTCAAGTTGGACTATTTACATACTGCTCTATAAAACCCTCCTGGATGGTCCTTAGAAATTCTGCTCCGTCTAGACCTCTAACACTAAGTGAATCCCAGTCAATGTTGAGAAAATTAAAATCTCCTATCACCACCACCTTGTTGCTCGTATATCTTTCCATAATCTGCCGACATATTTGTGCCTGTATCTCACATGCGCTGTTGGGAGGCCTGTAGTACAGTCCCAACGTTGTTACCGCACCCACCCTCCGAGCTCTGCTTGAGTCCTCCATAGTGCCCTCCTTCAGCACAGCTGTGATATCCTCTCTGACCAATGGGACAACTCCTGCTCCCCTTTTATCTCATTCTTTATCCCGCCTGAAGCATCGATATCCTGACATATTTAGTTGCCAATCATGTCCTTTCCTCAACCACGTCTCAGTAATCGCAATAACATCAGACTCCCATGTATTAATTCAAAGCCCTAAATTCATCTGCCTTACCTACTACATTTCGCGCTTTAAAACAAATGCACCTCAGACCACCAGTCCCTTTGTGTTTGTCATCTGCTCCCCGCTTACTCTTCCCCTTGGTTGCGCTGACTTCATTATCTAGTTCTTTACTATCTCCTTACTGTCCACTAATCTTCTCATTTACTTCCCATCCTCCTGCCGCATTAGCAATTGCGCCCCCTAAGACATTGGTTCCAGTCCGACCCAGGTGTAGACTGTCCAATTTGTAATAGTCCCACCTTCCCAGAATCGGTCCCAATGTCCCAAAATTCTGAACCCCTCCCTCCTGCACCATTTCTCAAGTCACGCATTCATCCTGCCTATTCTTCCATTTCCACTCTGACTAGCACATGGCACTGGTAGCAATCCTGAGATTACTTCCTCTGAAGTCCTACTTTTTAACTTGGCTCCTAACACCCTAAATTCTGCTTATAGGACCTCATCCCATTTATTACCTATATCATTGGTGCCTATATGCACCATGACAACTGGCTGTTCATCCTCCATCCTTTAGAATGTTCTGCAGCTGATCTGAGACATCCTTGACCCATGCACCTGGGAGGTAACATACCATTTGGGAGTCTCATTTTCGATCATAGAGGCGCTTATCTACTCCCCTTACATTCCTCTATGACTATAGCCCTTCCATTCTTTTTCCTGCCCTTCTGTAATGCAGAGTCAGTTCACGGTGCTATGAACTTGGCTACTGCTGCCTTCCCCTGGTAAGCCATCTCCCCAACTGTACCCAAAATGGTGTACCTGGTTTGGAGGGAGATGACCACAGGGGGCACCTGCACTGCCTTTCTGCTCTTTGTCTGCCTTTTAATCACTCATCCCCCTTCTCCCTCAGCAATCCTAATCTATGGTGTGACCAATTTGCTAAACATGCCATCCACGATGACATCAGCATCGCGGATGCTCCAAAGTGAGTCCATCCACAGCTTCAGAGCAGTCATGCGTTCTAACATGAGCTGCAGCTCCACATGAAGGAGGCGGGGATATCAGCCACTCCCCTGAGCTCTCACACTGAGCAAGAGGAGAATAGCGTGGGTCTGAGATCTCCTACCATTTTCACTCATAAGCTTAACTTAGTCCAACTGTAATATCAAATAACAGGTAAATGAAAAAAAAGAAGCATTTTTCCTAGTCACACGATAAAAAAGAAATAGAAAAGCCTGACCTTAACAACACACCACAGTCTTTTTTTAATTAGAGGAGGAAGGCGAGTGGGAGATTCTACATGTGTAGCATCTCTGGCTTAGCCGCTGTGTGTAAGGTACCACGCATTTAACAAGGTAAGATGCTACGGTGTTAAAGATTGTACATTAGCATGGATCAAGGGTTGATTAATTCATAGAAGACAAAGAGTGGGATGAGGAGAGCATTTTCAGGCTTGCAACCTGAAACTACTACAGTCCCACGAGGATCAGCACAGGGGCCACAATTATTGAATTAGGGAAATCAATGTAATATCATGAAATTTGCAAATAACTTGAAAGTAGATGGGAAAGCATGTGGAAAGGAAAACATAAAATGTTCACAGAGGGTATATAAATAGGTTAAGTGAATGGGCAAAATCTTGGCAGAAAAACTAAAATTTGAGGAAAATGTGAGATTGTGCACTTTGGCAAGAAGACTGGAAGAGCAGCTGAATATTATTTAAATGGAGAAATAGTGCACAAAGCTGCATTGCTGAGGGGTTTTTGTGGTTCTTGTGCGTGAAGCTAGCATACAAAATTCAAAGGTAATTGGGAAGGTACTGAAGCATTGGCCTTAATTTCAAAGGGATTTGAGTATAGCAATAGGGAGGTCATGCTAAAACTGTACAAAGAACTAATTAGACTACATTTGGCATACTGCGAACAGTTTTGGCCCCATTTCGAAGGAGTAATATACTGACATAAGGGCAGTGCAGAGCAGGTTCAATAAGTTCAATGGAGGAATTTTCTTATGTAAGATTTTGAGCAGGTTGTGTTATTATTTATTGGAGTTTAGAAGAATGAGAAGTGGCCAAATTGAAAAAGAATATATTCTTGGGGGCTTGCCAGCATTGATGCTGAGAAGTTGTTTGCTTTCCCTTCTGTGAGAGTCTATGACCAAAGATCATAATCTCAAAGTATGGGGTCACCCCTTTAGGACAGAGATGGGGTGGAAATTCTTCTTTCAGAATGTGGTACGTCTGTGGAATTGTTTACTCTGGACAGCTGTCAAGGTTTGGTCATTAATAATAGTCAAGGCAGAGAAAGATAGATTTTTAATCAGTAAGGGGATCAGGGGCGAAGGAAGAGAGACAGGAAAGTAGGGTTGAGGATTATCAGGTCAGCCATGCTAGCACTGAATGTTAGAGCAGACTTGGTGGGCTGAATGTCCATTTTTGCTGTTTAGTATTGAACCCGGTGGAGTTTTTTGATTAGATTACATTCTCTACAGTGTGGAAACAGCCCCTTCAACCCAACAAGTCCACACCAACCCTCCGAAGAGTAACCCACCCAGACCCATTCCCCTAGCCTATATTTACCTTGATTAGTGCAGCTATCACTAGGGGCAATTTAGCATGGCCAATCCACCTGAGCTGCACATCTTTTGTGATTGTGGGAGGAAACCGGAGCACCTGGAGGAAACCCACGCAGACACGGGGAGAATGTGCAAACTCCACATGAGCGACAGACAGTCGCTCGAGGCAGGAATCGAATCCAGGTCCCTGGCGCTGTGAGGCAGCAGTGCTAACCTATGACCCACCGTGCCACCCCTATGGCCAATCACCTTTAGCCACTTGTTCAATGATTTTCATCCAACAGTGGGTCAGAAATGCAATGTCCATCAACACTCATACAATGTTCAGAACCATTCTTGACCACTCAGGTACTGAATACCATTGCATTAGAACTGCTTGCTGTGATGCAGTCATCATTTTAACACAAGATAATATAGATATTGATTTCATAATATGTATATAAAAACTACAAAATTAGATTAGATTACTTACTTACAATGTGGAAACAGGCCCTTCGGCCCAACAAGTCCACACCAACCCGCCGAAGCGCAACCCACCCATACCCCTACATTTACCCCTTACCTAACACTATGGGCAATTTAGCATGGCCAATTCACCTGACCCGCACATCTTTAGACTGTGGGAGGAAACCCACGCAGACACGGGGAGAACGTGCAAACTCCACACAGTCAGTCGCCTGAGTCGGGAATTGAACCCGGGTCTCAGGCGCTGTGAGACATCAGTGCTAACCATTGTGCCACTGTGCCACCATGCCACCCACATTAGACAGCATAGAAACACACCAGGTTGCACAATTCATTTACTTGCTTATTTATGGTCCTAATAAGCCCCCTCCAACTGCTTTGCATCTAGCCATATTATCATAAACTACTTTTCCTTTCGCCACATTTCTTTATCTAGCTTCCCCTTTATACAAAGAAAACCATTTCTTTCACTTCAGTGATTCCCTGATTCTTAATTCCATCATAGCATTTGGGCAATGCTTTTCAACTGCCATCATTTGTTATGTATCCCAGTGCACTCCTGACGTTGCCTTGTAGTTGATGGACAGGCTTTGAGGGAGAAAGATTAGGTCAGAGTGGTGCTGGAAAAGCACAGCAGGTCAGGCAGCATCTGAGGAGCAGGAAAATTGACGTTTCAGGCAAAAGCCCTTCATCAGGAATAGAGGCAGGAAGCCTTCAGGGTGGAGAGATAAATGGGGGGGAAGCGCTGGGGATAAGGTAGCAAAGAGTACAATAGGTGAATGGGGGTGGGGATGGAGGTGATAGGTCAGAAGGGAGGGTGGAGCGGATAGGAGATTGGCAGGCATGGCAGGTCATGAGGACAGTGCTGAGCTGGAAGGTTGGAACTGGGGTAAGGTGGGGGGAGGAGAAAAGGTTTTGAGGGGATTCAGGAGGTGAGCAACATCCCATAGAATTCCCAGCTTCTGACCTGCAATGTAATCACTGTATTTAAAAAGTTGGTCCAAACAATTTTCTTATCAATGTTTACTCCATCGATGATGGGATTCAACAATGGTATTGTCACTGAATGCCAAGGGACAATGATTAGATTATCATCTATTGGTGGGCGGCACGGTGGCACAGTGGTTAGCACTGCTGCCTCACAGCACCTGAGACCCGGGTTCAATTCCCAACTCAGGCGACTGACTGTGTGGAGTTTGCACGTTCTCCCCGTGTCTGCGTGGGTTTCCTCCGGGTGCTCCGGTTTCCTCCCACAGTCCAAAGATGTGCAGGTCAGGTGAATTGCCCATAGTGTTAGGTAAGGGGTAAATGTAGGGGTATGGGTGGGTGGCGGGTCGGTGTGGACTTGTTGGGCCGAAGGGCCTGTTTCCACACTGTAAGTAATCTAATCTAAAATGATCACCTGGCACTAGTGTGGTGTGAATGTTATTTGCCACTTATCAGTCTACTGACATCAATTTTGAAATGGCTGCCCTGATACCAGGCTTAGTCAAGTGTTACAGTACTTTGATGTTAAGGGTAACCATTCTCAACTCACCTTTTGAATTCAACTCTTTGGCTAAGTGCTGTAATGAGAATCCAAGTGGCAAGGACAGAATTCAAATTAAGCATAAGAGAGCAGGTTGTTGCTGCCATAGTAATGTCAACAGTACATTTAATCAATTTGTTAATGATTATGAGTCGACTGGAGTAGTAATTTGTTGCATTAGGTTTGTCCTGTTTTTTGTGAACAGGGCATTTCTAGGTAAATTTGCACATAGTTGAGTAGATGTCAGTGTTGCATCCGTACTGAAAAAGTTTGACGAGGAGCAAGGCTAGTTACATGCCACAAATAATCAGCACTATGGCCAGGCTGTTATCACCAGCCATAAACCCTATGGTAAACAATGTCTTCTGCCATTTCCTATACAAGAAATGTAGAGTGAATTAAATTATCTGAAAATTAGAAATTGTCTCATTGGGGATTTCAGGAAGATACCGAAATGGATCATTGATTTAGTGCAATTTGTTGAATAAATGCTTTGGCTTTGTCTTCTTCACTAATACAATGGGTTCCCTCATCATTGATGGTAGAAATGCTTGCTCAGCTTCCTCTTCTAGTCAGTTGTTTATTTTCCACCATCATTCATGACTTAATGCAACAGGACTGGGATTGGATGTGCGATTGCCCAATTCTGTCCATTGTGTACTACTTCCACTGATTATCATGCGTGCAGTCCTGTTATATAGTTTCAATAGGTAGCAGCTCACATTTAGCAATGCCCCGAAGCTGCTCCTAGACTACTCCTCATTGAACCAGAGGTGATCTCCCTGGCTTGATGGTAATAGTAGATTGGGGGACAGACGTGGGGTATAGATTGTGGTTGAATATAGTTCTACTGCTGGTGACAGTCTATGGTGCCTCAGGAAAGTCCATTTTTGTGCTGCAAAATCTGTCCGCTCTTAATCTATCCTATCTTGCATCATCACAGTGTCACAGCATATGATAGAGGATATCTTTAATGAGAAGATTGAATTTCATCTCCTCAAGATCTGCGTGGCGATTTTACTATTAGAGACAGGTGAATGTAAAACAAAAGATTGGTGAGGTTGAGGTCAAGTGATTCTCAGTTCTTGCTTGTTCTCTTTCCACCTGCAGTAGGTCCAGTCCAGCAGCTATGTCCTCCAGGATCTCTCTGGTTTGGTCATTAATGATGCTGTTGAACCACTATTAGTGATGCACCTTGAATCCTACACACAGAGAACATTCTGTGTCTTTGTCCCCCTATAGGCTGCTTTGAAGTGCCATTTCACTTGGAAGGATACTGATTCATCAGTTAAAGGAAGGTGTCAGGAGGTAGTTAGCAGGAGGTTTCCTTTGTCCTGTTTCACTAAATACCAAGAGATTTCATGGGGACCAGAACAATGTGAAGATAATCATAGCTTTTGCCTCGTGATTGTGAATCATCACTGATGGAGATATTGATCATAAGATATAACATAGTGAGTATGACTATGGTAAGCTATTGCTTGACTTGACTGTTGGGCAGGTCTTCTAATGTTGGCACATGCCTAGATAACAGTGAAGTGCATTTTTGCAGGGTCATTGGGCAGCAGTACATTTGTTCTATCCAATGAGTTGGTCAATGCTGATTGGTCCACGTTGTTTTAGATTTACTTAACTACCCTGAAACTGTTTCATATAACTTAATGGTTTGCTGGGTAATTTCAGAGGACAATTAAGAGTTGCCATATGGCCATAGATCTTGAAAGACATGTTGGTCAGACCAAGTAAGATTTCCTTCCCCAAATGATTTTATTGAACCAGAGACATTTTTCTAATAATCAATAGTTTCCTGGACACCATGATTAAGGCATGAGCAGAAGTTTTCCTCCCAATTAATTGAACTTACATTTCATCAATTGCAATGGTAACATTATATCTCTGATCTATTTTAACCAGTAATATAAGTGAACTACTGTGCACTTAGCCAGTAGCTGTAAGTTCCACATTCTAAGCCATCTGTTTGTATAATTAAGTGTATAAGTCACATCTTTATGCAGATTTTTATGACTTCTAAGCACAGGACCATGACTCATACACAGTACAACTTTTAAAAAGTTAAATTTCAACTAATGTTAACATTTCTAGAGCAATTTAATACTTGCAAACTGCATTTAATTATTGAAAAATCATCAGTTGAGTACTAATGGACCAACAGCTCCCCCTATAGACTCAAATATTTAATACTGTCATTGGCTTGAAGCTTTCAATATCGGGAACAGTAAATGACTCAATCTAAGTGAATGGTCATGATTTGGAGATGCCGGTATTGGACTGGGGTGTACAAAGTTAAAAATCACACAACACCAGGTTATAGTCCAACAGGTTTAATTGGAAGCACATTAGCTTTCGGAGTGATTATCACCTGATGAAAGAGCGTTGCTCCAAAAGCTAGTGTGCTTCCAATTAAACCTATTGGACTATAACCTGGTGTTGTGTGATTTTTAACCAAGTCAGTGGTGTGCCTCATAGAACCTTGAGGAAGTCTTGACATGTGCACATGCACGGTACATAGTCAGGAAGTTTAAACTTCCGATTGCTCATTTTACTCGGCCTGGATGACTGCATGATTCCCACAACATTGGAATCATATGGCCACAGCTATGGAGAATTGAGCTGTTTTCCTTTTAATCCTGATTTTAACTCAGATTTACTTCGAGCTTTTCCCAGCAAAAGTAACGCCAGCTCAGTGATGGAACACAAAGTAAATCACCTGGAGTCACATAATCACAGTATGGAAGCAGCCCACAACACAGGGCGGCACAGTGGCTCAGTGATTAGCACTGTTGCCTCACAGTGCCAGGGTCCCAAGTTCGTTTCCAGTCTCGGGCGACTGCATGTGTGGAGTTTGCACGTTCTCCCCGTGTCTGTGTGGGGGTGCTCCGGTTTCCTCCCACAGTCCAAAGATGTGCAGGTCAGGTGAACTGGCCATGCTAAATTGTCCATAGTGTTAGGTGTATCAGTCAGGGGTAAGTATAGGGTAGGGGAGTGGGTCTGGGTGGGTTACTCTTCGGAGGGTCGGTGTGGGCTGGTTGGGCTGAAGGGCCTGTTTCCATACTGTCTAATCAAAAGACAGTCTTCCATAACAATGTCCACACTACCAACAATGCTCATCCCCCAACAATTTTAAGCGACCCTGACAATGTTCAACCTCTCCTGACAATGATCACCCATCCGACAATATTCAGGACCACCCTGACAATTACCAATGCTTTCCCAAGTATGGTCACCCCTATCCCTGGTAATGCTCATGGATACTGGAACAGTGCATTCCTAAGCTTTTCCCCTCTGTGACCCTGTCTTGAGACTTGAAAGTTGGCATGACCGCTTAGTGAAGACTGTTAGAGTGGGAAAATACCTGTAACAGCTATTATAACATGATCAGAGATGCATGGTGGCCATTGCTGCCTCGGAGCTCAGGACTCCAAACTTGCAGCTTGCAGACTCACTTGGGATCCCAAACATCACGTTAGGAAGCCCCACCTGACCATGGTTAGTCTCTTCCAAATCAACGCACTTACCTCCCCAACACAAATCAAGTTCCTCTTGATTCAGTGTCCAGAATCCCCACCTTGCCTCCTGCTTGACTGACACAGGGAGAGCCAACATTGTCAGGGAATGCACGAGCATCCATTGGGCTGAGACATGGAAAGTATGAACCAGGAGAACATGAACATTGTCAGGGGGTGAGAGGAAGTGAGCATTTATTGGTAGGTGAGTGAGGGGTAAAAATTGCCAGAGCATAACGAGTGAGCATTGTCAGAGCATTATGATAATGTCAGAGGGTGGGGGCTATTAGCTTTGTCAGGGGTAAGATGGTGAGCATTGTCAAGAATAAGGGGGTGAGCATTTTCAGAGGTGAGGGAAGGGGAATGTTGTCAGGGGGTGAGGGAGGCAATGAGCATTATAAAGGGTGAGGGAAAGGATGACTATTGTGAGGGGTGAGGCTGTGTGATTTCAAAAGAAGACAGGTCCATTTGCTGCAAAAGTCAGTTAACTGAAGACAGATCTTAAGGGCCATTCCTTTGGTTTATGATGAAAATCAGACCCTGGCTCTGCTGAAGTTACACTCACCGTTAGGCCTCCAGAATTCAAACCAAAGCAGTGACTGGGAGTTGACACAGACCCCAGTGTAAAATGGTACATAGGCAGTTTAAATCATTGTCTGCAGCAGGCAAATGTGTTTCACTGCTGTCTGGAAAAATCTGGTCCAAGATGTTTTGCATGTCAATTAATAGAAGATAAGCAACTCAAACTTGCATTTATATGGCAGCCATATTATTGTAAAACATTCCGAGGCTTGGGGATAATACCATTCATGTTGCCCATTTTATATATAAAAATGGGGTTTATAGAAAATGAACATTATTAACACTAGTTCCTTGCAAATGAACATGAGGGAGAAAGCGTTCTATAACACACGCTTGCTTCAGGATTGGTAGTTCTTCAGGTTCAAAGAATAGTCAAGTTTTAATAAGCAAGTGCCTCATTCCCAGAAAGTAAGATCCATCAAACAAAAATTGCTGTTGCATTTTCTGAAGCCAAACAATATATATCATTTCCACTGTACATTGATTCTTCTGTTTACACATGAAATCTATGAGCAAACCTTTACTATAATTGGATTAGCTTTACAGAAGTATGGCACAAGTAATTCCATTTCAATCTAAACATCTGACACCATTCTAACAGTCGCTAAGAAAATCTGCAGAAGAAATAAGAAACAAGGCAGTTTGTACCAGTGACCTCGCAGTTCAAGCAGTTGAGGACTTGTCTTCCAAATACAAGGTCAAAAGTTTAACTCCCAGAGCTACTTGTCATTCAAGCTTCTGTTTACTTGAGATGGCTGACTTCCGGCACTTCTAAGTTTGTTTGTAAAAGGGGATGGTAAGTGGAAAGGAAGTGTGCTACCTCAGATGACTAGAAATAGTGGTATTGTACAATGTGTGCTTCTCACACTGTCATTTGTATGAGCTGAATGCTAGTGTTTTCGAAGTCCACAGTCCAGACCATCCCAATCTTCTGGCTGCACAAAGATAAGATATGGCAAACAGCTTGCAAAGAGAGAAATAATTACCATCATCACCAGACTATGTTCCATGCAGAACACAGGTCTGCTGGGAAATGATGCTATCCAATTTAATCAGCTGTAATCTCTTGTCTGATCATGCCCTAGTTGCTGTTTGGATCATAAATTTCTCTATTTATTTTCCTGTAGCAGGTTGACCACTTCTACATTGTCCTTCATACAGGTTCTCAGATTAATTTTTACTTCAAGAGCATGATTTGTATTTTTCTGAGATAGTGATTGCCATATTCTTTCCCATTAATTACAGAAACAATCACACTGTCTGTTCTTATTTACTTCTTAGTTAAAACCTTTTGTCAATGT
Organism: Hemiscyllium ocellatum; assembly: GCF_020745735.1. NCBI lineage: Eukaryota > Metazoa > Chordata > Chondrichthyes > Orectolobiformes > Hemiscylliidae > Hemiscyllium > Hemiscyllium ocellatum. Next base: position 18,091,999 of record NC_083405.1, on the reverse strand, counting down.
GTAGTTGGAAAGCATTTGTATTTAAATGGTCTTGCCAGCTGTAGACTTGGTTAGTGGCCATCAGAACAATTAACCATGTGAATACCGATATTTGACCTGGCCTTCAAATATGGTAAATCGTACCTTTTCATTAATTCATAGGCTCCTGAATAGAAGATTGAAAGGAAAACTAAATCAGTAAGGTGGTTTTCTGTTTCCAGACTTCAATAAACTCTGTTCGGATAGTGTAGCAAATCAGTAAAGGATGTGATTCACAGGCAGAGGCTCACATGACAAGGATGTACTATTGCAATTATTTTTTATGAAGGGCAGGAGATATGAAGTTGCTTTTGTGGTTTTTTTTCCTTTTTTTTGTAAAAATCAGTTTATTTGTGTGTTATAATGAAAAATGAGGAGGTAGTGGCAAGCATACCAAATATCAGCTAAATAATGACAGAGCATTGTACGCAGTTTTAAGCAATTACCATCTGGATGTGCATTAAACTTCAGAAAGACCAACAAGGCTATGTTATGGATGAAAAGGCTACTAGAGTAGAAGTTTTGGTTACATCTAGTAACTAGAAGGAAGAAAGATTGTTTTCATTTGAACAAAAGTTTAAGAGGGCAGTTGGTAAAAATATTCAGGATTATGAAGGGTTGTGATAAAGTTAGGGCAATAATTACTACTGAATCAAGCATCAGAAAGACTACAAAACAAATTGAAGGAACGGTTTCAGGGATATTGTATTTTGCTAGGTTTTCAGGGACGCAGAATACCAGACTAGAAGCAGTTTAAATAAAGCAGAAACCAGTCGTTGTGATGTGATTCTGTTCCCTGGTGCCCTTCCCTACCAGAACAGTAAGAAACTGGTAGCAAATTAGAACCTGGGCAGAAAAAGGCCAGGAAGGTAAAGGCGTAAAAGTTTTCCTGTGGTTCTCCTGCAGGCCAACTCGAACAAGAGTACTTCACCAGGTGGTGCAAGGGAACCTTGAGCCTCCATTGTTCAGAGATTCTCAGCTTCTCTGACCATGATATCTTCCCAGTTTCCTCTCATTTTTGCTTAGAGTTATGGATTTTCTGTGGTCTCTGGCTAAAGCCTCCAACAAGCCAAAATTCTCCCCCCACACATTATGTCAGATTTTCTGGGACTGTCTCCTGCCCAGGCGATTGCCAGAACACTTTTTGTCCAGCCATTTCAGATGCCTGTTTTGCATATATGCAGTATCTCTCTGTGCACACGTACTCTTGTGTAGCAGCTTGGACATAACCCCCACCACATCCCTTGCACTCACAAATCTGACAGCATCTCCCCTCAATTTTAAAGCACCCATTCACCTTTCTCCCCCACCCCCCCCCCACCCCCACCCAAATACCCAACATCTACACCAGTTAGATGCCAAAGTGTCTTTTAATTTATTACCCAGGAGTTGGTTCATCTGTATCAATCTGCCAGCCGGTAAGTTCAGCAGGACAATCATTTTCAGTGCAGCCAGGGAATTAAAAACTCTCTTTGCACAACATTGATTTGTGAACTTGTCCCAGATCCTACATAACACAAATTAAAATTGGAGTCTCGAAACAGTTGAAATTTATTGTTGATTTATACAATTTTTGATATAGTATTCCAGTTAATATTAGATCAGTATGCATACGCATTTTAATGAAAACAAAATCAAATATTTATCAGTGTATGCTGATAAAGTAAAGCAAACACAATTTATTGAATAGATTTTCCAAAAAAAGATCCATATAGGGCTTGATCAACTGGCTTTATGTCCTATTAGCAGCTAATCAAATCTTGCTCATGATGGTGTAGTGATTTTAATTCTCAAGTACTTACAGGCGTGATGTTGCCAGTTGTGATCAATACACAAGCTGTCAATAGTGTCTACTTAATAGAAATAATAGAATAAAAAGGGCATTTTACTAACCACGGATGTGTTTCCATTAACAGATTTTTACAATAATAGAAATCTAATCACACGGCTTTATTCCAACCTTAAGGCAAAAGTTTGCTTCAATATTTTATGTGACTCCTAAAGCTATTACGGTGTAAGGGATTGATGGGTGGATTAGTAGTGTGTGGGTTTAAAGTGCGATTTGTGTAGCATATGAAGTTTAACTTGAGATTTAGGTACAGTAATGATGTGAAAAGTAACAAGAAACCAGAGTTAATTGTTATCTTGAAGGTGGGCTGGGAGGCAGAGAGATCATAGCATGGGGAGGAAGCTGCTGAATGAAAGCCCTGTCACCTTCACAACCTCTCTCAATTTGGGGCAAGTATAGCAAAGCTTTCTCATTCCAGAATCCAACTGAACGTCCTTATCCCACCACCACTATTATTTAACCAGCAGTAGGCAGGAATCACAATTGCCAGGTGTACCCTGGTAGGTATCCCTGTGGCCTAGTAAACAGTGCCTCTAATTCTTGGACATCTCATGACAGGTGAAGGGACCTGGTGATAGCAATGGAGGAACCTACAGGAAGACAGCTCTACCCTTCACAACACCCACACTTCCCTGTCCCTTACTGACTCACCCCAGCAATTCTGTCCCAATTGCTGGAGACCTCCAGTTATGATCTTCAGTGTTGGGCATCCCACAATTCTGGCAACAGCTACTGGTCCTGGTGACTAGAGAGCTGCTGCACTGTGAATGACTGACAGCTTTCAGACCTGGTAACCCACCTTACCCCCTCCACTGCCAGCCTAACCATTGCCAGACCTCATTGTCCTCTCTGCCCTGTCAGACTCAACACTCCACTTACCCTAAACACTCATTCACTTACCTAACATCCCATTCGTCTGACATTCTATTCCTCCTAACATCCTTCCCCCCTTCAGTTACTTTTCACCTCACTCTTCAGGTATTATACCCTCTTACCAAACTGGCACTCTAACCAAAGGGTTTAGATATTTTCCTGATCAATCTGATCAGGGATATTTTTTACACATCTCTGGAGGAGGAGGTGTGTCTTGAAACTCAGCCCCCAGCCTCAGAGTGGGGAACACTACCACTGCACCCCAAGGGTCCTTGCCAACACGACAGTTATATAAATATTCCTTCAAAACAGTTGTCACAGCTGTGCTGCTGGACACTTAAGTCTCAACTCTGCACTCTCAACTCTCTCAACTTAAGTCTCAGACTGACTGCTTTAAAAAGAGATGTGGTCTCTAAGCCAATTCTTTCCAGTGCTGGATTAATGGAATCCTGGACAGGTTTGTAACAGAGGGCCCCTATCATTTGATGTAGTAGGAGATATCTAAAAGTAAATGTGTAAATGTTCATTTCAGTCAGAATTGTGAAGAAGGGTCACTGAACGTGACATGCTAACTCTGATTTCTCACCACGGGTGCTGCCAGACCTGCTGGGTTTTTTTCTGGCAATTTCTGCTTTTAGTTCTGATTGCCAGCATTTGCAGTTCTTTTGGTTTTTCAGAAACAATGGTTCCAATCTAGTTTAGAATATCTGGACCAGTCTTTTGCCATCGGGTCAGAGAACAGTGCAGGATAATCAGCAAGCAGCTATTCATATATTTGACATCAGGGGTGAGGACAGTATCATTGGACCACTAGTGCTGTGGGGCCATTAGTTCAAATCCCATGAATTAGAGCAATACATAAATAAAATTTACACCCACATGACTGTAAAGAGTTTGGAGTTAAATTTGAAATATAACGGTGTTATTCAAAAGTTCTTTTTTCCCTTTAAGCCAAATTAACAAAGAATTTGTATCTTACATTGAGTCTACTTATCTACTATTCCCACACAACTAGTTTAATAACTGTATTGTTTGTGTAAATGGCATATTGGATTTAAACCATGTGGCTTGAAATCTAGATCTTGAGTTCAATTTTTAAAAATTCATTTTGCTGGTGAATCATTATAGATTGATGCTGTGGTTAATAATCCATTCAAAAGCTTCAGTATGTATGATTGTGATGCCAACCTAATGGATCTCTCAGCATTCAAATTAGATCAAATTGATGGAATAAAGGTTTCCAATGATGGTGACATGAATCCTAACTCAAAGACTATGGGAGGTTTTCATGCAGTTTCTGATGAGCATTGGTCTAAACGTATGACACTGAAATTCAGCATAAATGAGCAGTAGCTATACTTCTACCTCAGGAGTTAAAGAACATACTTGGAAAAGAGGAGAAGGCATTTGAATCACATTTAATCTGGGACTGATTCAGAAGGTAGTAAATGTAACCCAATGGTTAAAGAGAAAACAGAACTATTTAGCTTGACGTCAAAGGAGAGGATAATATCACTGGACCACTAGTGCTCTGGGGCCATAAGTTCAAATCCCAGACATGAGCTGGTGCAACTTAAATTCATTTAACAAATCTAAAACATACTAGTCTCAGTAATAGTGACCATGGTAATCATCTCTGATAGGTTCACTAAAATCCTTACAGGAGGAAAATCTGTCACCCTTACCAAGTCTCACTGATATGTTACTCCAGACACACAGTATTGAATGACTCTTTACTGCCATTCAGTTCAAGGACAACTAGGGATGGTTAATATCCAGCCTTCCCAGCAACACCCACATCCCAATAAGGAAAATGCTAGTATTTATGATTAATAGCCTGCTAATAGGACACTTGATTGAAATATCATTAGACAAAGTCAACACAATCTTGTGAAAGGTGAATCATGTTGACAAATTGATTAGACTTTTTTTTGGGAATGAATGTGCATGGTAGATGATGGAAAGACCTGTAAATGTCTTGACTTTGTACTTTATGCTTCTTTCAATGTGGAAGCTTTGGAAAGGGTTCAGAAGAGATTTACTGGGATGTTGACTAGTATGGAGGGAAGGTCTTACAAGGAACGGCTGAGGGACTTGAGGCTATTTTCATTAGAGAGGAGAAGGTTGAGAGGTGACTTAATTGAGACACATAAGATAATCAGAGGGTTAGATAGGTTGGACAGTGAGAGCCTTTTTCCTTGGATGGCGATGCTAGTACGAGGGGACATAGCTTTAAATTGAGGGGTGATAGATATAGGACAGATGTCAGAGATAGTTTCATTAATCAGAGAGTAGTGGGGACGTGGAATGCACTGCCTACAACAGTAGTAGACTCGCCAACTTTAAGGGCATTTAAATGGTCATTGGATAAGCATATAGATGAGAATGGAATGGTGTAGGTTAGACGGGCTTCAGATTGGTTCCATAGGTCAGCGCAACATTGAGGGCTGAAAGGCCTGTACTGTGCTGTAATGTTCTATGTTCTATGTTCATCAAACCTCAGGTTTTGGCATGATAAATTTTACTTAAATACCTTGATGATAATCCAACTCACTTAATTAATATTCAGCTTTCCAACTGACCAAACCTTCTAAACAAGCTTCTAAACAATGTTGAGAAATCTTGACATCGCAAATTCTTCTACGTTGCATTCAAATAAACTGCAGCTCAGTATGCACTCCATGGCCATCAGCTGCATGTACCCCTCATCCACAAACATTGATATCCAGCCTCTGAGAACCCATTATGACTATCATGCCACCTCTCTGCAACATCAGCAGGCCAACAGAAAACAGAAACCTGCATTGCGTGGCGCACTGGCAGCCAACCGTGAAAGGCTGCTGCAAGGACACTTTGTGTGAATGGACTGGGACCCAGCCCATGGATTGGAGCATGCTGCATCTCAAGGCTACTCACTTTCTGTCCCTGAGTGCTCAATCACTTTGTGACCACCTTGCATACTTGCAGCATCTATGCCTTACCTCACCTTCTATGTCATGGGTGTTCGCATATTTGCACTTCAAACAGAGTCAAAGGCCATGCCATGTCACCAATGTCATGTTTAGGTGCTTTTTAACACTGACACACAGACAGGCTATTTGTCATGCTTGTTGGTAGAGGTCTGTCTATGGGAGAGTATAGTGGAGGTGGTGGGAATCTTGATGACCAGTACATTGGGATGACAATGTAACTACAGGAGCATGTGCCATTTGCCTACACAGCAAACATACAGCATGTATGTTCGCCCAAATGGTAACTGGTGAGGGCTACTCTTCATTCCTGTCAAAGGGAGCTCGCTAATGGTCATGACCACAGGCTGCATACTGCCCAGGGACTTCATTACAATCATCCGCTTGGGGCACTCATAGTCAGGATTCAGTGCAGTCGGCAAGTGTTCAGCGGTCAGTCCTATCGGGCCATCCCAAGCAGTCAGGGCATTCGCAAACCTTCAGTCAGACAAGTACAAAGAGAGCAATCAGTGGTCTGGTCAGGCATGTCTTGGGCAACTTGTCAGAGTCAGCCAGAATTTCCTGATGAAGGGCTTATGCCCAAAACGTCGAATTTCCTGTTCCTTGGATGCTGCCTGACCTGCTGCGTTTTAACCAGCAACACATTTTCAGCTCTGATCTCCAACATCTGCAGACCTCACTTTTTACTTATAGAAAATAAGAGGCAACTTCACCAAAACAAAAAAGATTCTTAGGATTCTTGATAGCATAGATGTGGAAAGGTTGCTTCCCTTTTAGGGGAGGCTAAGACCAGACGGCATAGATCTCAGAATAAAGGGTCAAACGTTTGACGAAGCCTTTCTTCACTCAGAGGTTAGTGAATATTTTGAATTCTTTGCCTCAGAGGGGTGTTGAGGCTGAGTCATTAAGTACATTCAAGGCTGAGATGGACAATTAAGGGTTATGGGGAAAAGGAAGGAAAGCCGATTTGAGAATTATTAGACTAGCCATGACCTCATTGAAAAACAGAGCTGAATGGCCTCCTCTGCTCCAATGTTTGATGGTCTTATGCTCAAAATGGCAATGCTACTAGCCCATTCCAGGAAGCAATGGGTGATCTGTGTGTGATTACTCTGTTGTGCTATCACAAATGCATCAGGACAGTAACCAATGCCATCTCTGCAAGATCACATCAGTTCAGTTCATGCCTGATGATGTGGTCAGTGCCGTAGCCTGAGCAGTAGGATTCAAGAATATAGCTAGGATTCCCTAGGTGCAGGGTGCCATCGACTGTACACATGTGGCACTGACAGGGTTGTATCGCAACACTGTGGAATTGATCAACAGGAAGGGATTCCATTACCTCAATATTTAGGAAATCTGTGATCATGTTGCCACTTCCTGAAGGTGGGTCCCTACTAGCCTGGCAGCTGCTATGGGTCTTACATCCTGGAACACTCTTATGAATCTGATGTGTCAAAGTATCCAATTGCCTTACAAGTCTGGTTACTGGGGGACAAGAACTGTCCACTGTGTCCATAGTTCATGTCATCATTACATGTTACAATTAGTGCTGTGATAGAGCAGAGTTAAGGTAAAGTTGTATAGTCCTGGAGGATGATTAGGACTGCTTTCTACTAGACAGAGATGACTGCTGGTGGGCTTAACCTGAGGGTCACCATTTGCAGGCAAGAGGCAAGGTTGAGTAGGCTTGCCCTTAATGGTGATCTCAACTGGTACAGAAATTGACCTGCACTGTTGGCATTAGTCTGCATTGCAAACTAACCAACCAGGTGCACGGCCTTGTTTCAAAGATGACGCAGGTGCACTGGCGTTTTCTGGGAACATCTGCTGTGTGATGGGTTGTTTTGGGAAGACAGGGCTGGAATTGACAGGACAGACACTATAGGGGTATGGTAGGTAGGTAATGCAATGTGTTTGGTAAAATATAGTGAGAAAATCTGTGAGGTCTTGCAGCACAAATCCTTTCACAAAAATCGATGCAAGTCAGACTTAGCCAATAAGATTCAGCCCATACTTGCTAAGAGCATCCCATATATATCACATGTACATAGCAATCGTGTTTGAATTTAGTAGTCAGCACAGAGTATTATGTATGCAGTTAAACTCGGTCTACATGCCACAGTGGGGTATGTTTGCTGCCACCATCTTTTTTGAGTGTAAGTATATATAGCATCTAATTGATCTATTGTGACAGAGGAAAACCACTTGGTATATTAAATGGAAGAGGCTCTTGTATTGAACAAGTAGCTTATTGAATGTTAGTAACTAGTTACAGGTTTCATGAGGCATTGTTCTAGAGACTAGGAGGATGACCGGTATGTTTTATCTTACTTCTCCAAGATCCTACGCTGTTCAGCCCATAATCCCATCTCACATCATCATATGCACTTAAGACATTCCTCAGAATAAATGGTTTCAGGTCTTTATGTACTGATATATCAGCCCAAGCTATTTTCCTAATATTATAATTATATTTACCACTATCCCATTTCCCCTAGTCTCTGAGTTTACTAATTCAGGAGGCCTGGAGGTTACACCTCCAGCAAGATCTGCACATTACAATGTTACATTTGAGAGCAACCTGTCTGCGTGCAATTATTCCATCACTGCCAAGCTCATGTTGCCAGGCCAGCGTACACCAATTTACTGACACGTACCTAAAGTACTCCTTTTGAAACTCAAAGGCAGCTTGCAACACCGGAAGAGAAGGTGATCATCTGCAGGTGCAGTTTTGCCAAGCACACATGGGGCACTCTGCTTCCTACAGAAGGTATGTGGCATCAGGTTGAAGTGATGAGAACATACTCAGATCTGAGATCATATGACAGCCATATAAATGACATGCAACGCTGCATCAGTACTGAGGATAAATTAGGTCGACTCCAGTTTCCCAACTGTCTTCCGGACCTGTTACATCATGAGCAAGATTTACAAACATAAACAGGAATGATAGAAGGTATCACTGAATGTGGGCGATTTGTTCATCCTTACAAAGTCACCGTCACAGGATCTGTGTGCATCACAAAATGCCTATATCTTACAGAGATTCATTGGCTCACTTGTTATTTAAATATTTAGCATTTCACTTGAAAATGAGGGCATGTGTATCTTGACTTTAAGCGATTTAATTTTTAAGAATTTCATATGCTGTGCGTATACAATATTGCAACGCTGAAGGGCAGTTACTCTGTTGTCACTCTGCAACAAGCGCACGCCAAAATCAGTTGATTTTTGTGCTGACTGCTTCACAACTTATAATGTGTTGAACAGTTTTAATTAAACTCGTCCACAAAGTGAACCATTTGATAAGAAATTAATTATTAGACCATTATCATGAACTTGACAGAACAATAATGGAGGCGGGCTCTCATTAGCTTCAAATCCTAGACAGCACCATCTAAGAAAAGCTCAGCAGTTAGAGCTGGGATGTCAGCAGCTTTCTCTACCTCTGGTGAAGCCATCGGCATTGTTCCACATCAAAACCCTTGGAAAAAAACATGGAAAGTTTTGTAATTACATATGGATGTACGCTGGGTGTATGAGGTATTACTTTATTGTGTTTCTGTTTAATATTTGAAGTAGATAGATCCTTATTTTTATTACCACTTTACCATTTTGACCATTCTCAGTTATTACCTGGAACGTTACCTTTTCAATGGTTTATGAAGAATGGAAGACACGAATTGATGGCTAGAAATATGATGTTTGGTTATGACAGGATTGTGGTACTGGAGTTTTCAGTTTAAGTCTCCCCTTTCAATGTAGTTTTAGTTTAAAGATATTTAATTAGTGGGCGGCACGGTGGCACAGTGGTTAGCACTGCTGCCTCACAGCACCAGAGACCCGGGTTCAATTCCTGACTCAGGCGACTGACTGTGTGGAGTTTGCACATTCTCCCTGTGTCTGCGTGGGTTTCCGCCGGGTGCTCCGGTTTCCTCCCACCTTCCAAAGATGTGCGGGTTAGGTGAATTGGCCATGCTAAATTGCCCGTAGTGTTAGGTAAGGGGTATATGTAGGGGTATGGGTGGGTTGCGCTTCGGCGGGTCGGTGTGGACTTGTTGGGCCGAAGGGCCTGTTTCCATACTGTATCTAATCTAATCTAATTTTATGTCCTGCCTTTTCATTTACAATGCCATTTTAGCACCCCTCACTTCCTGTGCTACTGCATCTCTGATATCATTATGTCTTATGGGTCATCATATGATCCAAATCATCAGAAAGACACTGAACTATGCTGGAGTTGAAGCCATTGTGACTCTACCCTATGTCAAAAATGAAAGACAGGAAACAGAAGTAGCTTTTGCATGTGGTTTGCAGATGATTGCATTGTTGGAACCCAAGCGACCCCTGTAATAATCAGGCATCCCAGCCAGAAATGTACATGATTGGTGGTGCATTTCCAATATCATTTTCTGTCTCCACAGAAACCAGGAGACCATCAAACTCAAGAATAGAAGTAGGCCATTCAGCATATCCAGTCTGCTCTGCCATTCAATCAGATCATGGCTTATCTTTAGTCATCCAGCATTCCCTATACCTACCAGCCTTTCCTTTCACCCCGACAGGAATATACTTTCTCTGGATTCTCGTTATCTCATTTCTGAAGGCTTCCCATTTTCCAGCTGTCCCTTTACCTGTGAACATCTGCCCCCTATCAGCTTTCGAAAGTTCTTGCCTAATATCGTCAAAATTGGTCTTTCTCCAATTTAGAACTTCAACTTTTAGATCTGGTCTATCCTTTTCCATCATTATTTTAAATCTAATAGAATTATGGTCGCTGGCCCCAAAGTGCTCCCCACTGACACTTCAGTCACCTGCACTGCCTTAGTTCCCAAGAGTAGGTCAAGTTTTGCACCTTCTCTAGTAGGTACATCCACATATTGAATCAGAAAATTTTCTTGTACACACCTAACAAATTCCTCTCCATCTAAACCCTTAACACTATGGCAGTCCCAGTCGATGTTTGGAAAGTTAATATCCTCTACCATAACCACCCTATTATTCTTACAGATAGCTGAGATGTCCTTACAAATTTGTTTCTCAATTTCTCTCTGACTATTAGGAGGTCTATAATGCAATCCCAATCCTTTCTTATTTCTCATTTATTTCTCAGTTCCATCCAAATAACTTTCCTGGATGTATTTCCAGAAATATCCTCCCTCAGCACAGCTGTAATGCTATCCCTTATCACACAGGCCACTCCCCCTCCTCTCTTGCCTCCCTTTCTATCCTTCCTGTAACATTTGTATCCTGGAACATTAAGCTGTCAGTCCTGCCCATCCCTGGGCCTTAGAGTGCAGGTTCATAGCTCCTTGAAAGTGGAGTCGCAGGCAGATAGGATAGTGAAGAAGGTGTTTGGTATGCTTTCTTTAAGTGGCCAGAGTATTGAGTACAGGCGTTGGGAGGTCATGTTGTGGCTGTACAGGACATTGGTTAGGCCACTGTTGGAATATTACATACAGTTCTGGTCTCCTTCCTATCGGAAAGATGTTGTGAAACTTGAAAGGGTTCAGAAAAAATTTGCAAGGATGTTGCCAGGGTTGGAGGATTTGAGCTATAGGGAGAGGCTGAACAGGCTGGGGCTGTTTTCCCTGGAGTGTCTGAGACTGAGGGGTGACCTTATAGAGGTTTACAAAATTATGAGGGGCATGGATAGGATAAATAGACAGAGTCTTTTCCCTGGAGTGGGGGAGTCCAGAACTAGAGGGCACAGGCTTAGGGTGAGAGAGGAAAGATATAAAAGAGACCGGAGGGGCAACGTTTTCATGCAGAGGGTGATATGTGTATGGAATGAGCTGCCAGAGGAAGTGGTGGAGACTGGTACAATTGCAACATTTTAAAGGCATTTGGATGGGTATATGAATAGGAAGGGTTTGGAGGGATATGGGCCGGGTGCTGGCAGGTGGGACTAGATTGGGTTAGGATGTCTGGTCGGCATGGACAGGTTGGACTGAAGGGTCCATTTCCATGCTGTACATCTCTATGACTCTATGACTCTGTGGCTGATCTGGCAATTCCCAACTCCAAAGAGGCTCTGTGCTTTGTGTAATTGTCCACCTCAGGTTCAAACCTCACTGCTGCTCAGTGTTGTACAATATTGGTGTGTTGCCAGCATTACTTCGAAGGGAGTTTTGAGGAGGTTGAGGGTGTGGGGGTTAATCAGTCACTGTGCTTTCCATGAGTTTACCATCTAGTTTTGTTTCACCAGGAAAATCAGCAAAGGGATGCATCATACTTGGTCCCTTCATTTAGGTAATTAATACATTCTGTAAATAGCTGAGACCCATCACTGAACCTTTTAGCAGCTACCAGCAGTATGCAGAAATACTATCTCATCCACTGATTTTAGTATGATGGGAAAGAAAATGATAATGGTGATGATATACATGATAATGACAAAGTGACCTGAACAGTCACATGTTATCAGGACCCAAGGAAAGAGTAATGGAAACTCTACTAGAGAGCTGTCACCAGTTTCATCCATAATGTAAAGAAAGAGTTGGTAGGATTTACTGAAGGTGATAGAGAGTTAATCTTCGAAAGGATAAGACAAACTGCAGCAGATTCAGAATAGAAACAGCCCACTGCCTCAAGTGCAGTGCAGATACCCAACACCAATGAGAAGCCATGGAAGACAACATCCATGAAGGGTTAATGATGCAAGCTGAAGTTTTTGAAAGCAGCCCTGTTCATAAACGTTGGTATTTGTTCAAAGTGCTTAAACATCTGTGTAACAGCTCATTGAATGGCTTTTTAATGCAAACTCCAGTCACCCAAGGCTGGAATCAAACCCAGGTCCCTGGCACTGTGAGGCAGCAGTATTCGACCCACTGACCCATGTGCCATGCATAGCAAGGCAAGGCTGGGCACCATTTACCTTCTGTCCAACAACCTTGGTCAAATAAAATAAAGCATTCACAGCAGCTGTAAACTACCAATGCTTAACCAGGTGCATGGCTGCACTTGGCATTAAGAATCTCAGGAGGACCTGGCAGTGGCCAATATATCTACCTGTGGCACGTAGGAGAAGGTAGTGAGCAGGATACCATTGGGACATGATGCTGAAAAACATTCGAGAAGATAGTGCAAGAAAAATCTCTAGGGTTCATGGAGAGAAACTATCTATGAAACTTGTCAAAAATAATTAATTTTTGGTAACATGCAGCCCGATATTTTAGCTTTATTAGCTGTCCCTCTCCTTTTATCTCGACTGCCCTCTGCTCTGATTATTAGCTCACGGTGCTCAAGTTTTTACTTGCATTTTTCCTGTAATGGCTTTAGCATCTTCAGTAATGGCTTGTCTTCACTGGTGGTTCCTGTGAAGTCTGAAAACCCCATGGAATAAAGTTAAAGTCAAAGTCCCATGTCAGTATCATTCTAATCAAACACTGACATATATCAACTGACATTCCCCTGCCCCAAGGGTACTGTGCATACGAAGCTTAAATGCTCATAGATGTACAAGGCTGGAACCAGTTTCCTGATGCTCGCACAGTGTCTATGAACTTCAACCTTCCCACCCATCACCCACCTACATACACTCTCAGTTGAAAAATCCCCCATAAGTGCATATTATTGATTATCTTACTTTTGCAGAGTATGAGGCAGCATAAATAAGATCCAAGTTTTTTTTTAATATAAATGTTTCTATAGTGCATCTTTTCTTTTGTCAACTTGGATATACTTGCAGAGATAAATTCATGCAGTTTTAAGGGCAGCTGCGAGAGAGAAAAGAATGGAGTGGGATTTGCTCAAGATTAAAATAGTTGTTGCAACATTCATCCAGTTTTTCTCCGATAGTAATCAGTCCTGTAGAATCTTGATCTAGAAATATGATTTTAAACTGAGTTATTCTGCAAGCCATTATATTCATTTTTCTTAAACAGTGATATCTTCGATTTCGATTATGAAATTGGAAACTTGAGACATTAGCCCAATAAAACAGAAATCAAAACCTCTGTAGATTTAAGCAGATAGAGGTGAGTCCTTACAATTGAGCTATCTGACTGAAATAAAGAACCCACTAGTCCAAAGCCAGGCAAGATGAGACAAATATTTGCTGCATCCTAGTCATGTGTGAAACATGACATTGCTACACTAATGCATATAAAATAGCAATTTGCATCAGTGAGAAAGTATCTAGCTTACAGGGGAGATATATCATTGTTAACGGGTCACTAGGTACAGATCTATAAGCACTCTGGCTAATATTTATGGACTGAATCAAGATGGTTTAGAATTAAACAAACAAAAAATAACAACTCACTCTCAGTTTTGGTCTCAATTTTCCAACTCTATCGTTATGCTGTCATGCTAAGCCGAGACAGGGATAGTAAATTCCCCTACAAGGAAATAAAGAGATGCTTTCCACTAATATGTAGATGACCTTGGGCTGCGTGATATATGGTGTGTATTATATTTTCCTTTTCTTTTATTTCGTTCTGTGGTGGTGCATTTATATTCCAGAATGGATTTTTGACTGCTTTTAGTTTGCATCACTTGTAAAATAACAGATAGTCAGATTGAAAACATCTCAGTATCAGATCACATTCTGATTCTCTATTACCACAGAAAGCAAGTTCTGAATATACTACACACCTTGTTGACATTTGTTTTTCTTTAGTGTTACAATGAGCAATTTCTTTCATCTGCCCTTTGGAAGGGTTCATACACCTTAGCCATGCATTAAAGGCTGAAACTCAACCTACTGCAATTTGTTTGAATAAATATTCTCCCCAGAGCAGAGTATTATTTTTCTGCAAATCCAATGTAACCTTTATATTGTTGCCTTAACTTCGACACTGATATAACTATATTTGGGGCTGGTCAAAGCTAAATAACATTGAACTATGTTACATTTCAAGATCAAAGTTCAAAACCACATCCTAAAAATATGTCCGTTAAACAATGATGCAAGTTATATCCTGCGATCGTTTCCCTAAAAGCACAATTTTGCAAATTCTAAAATCAGCATTGATTCATGAAAACACTAAAATGCTGAATAAATTGGGCAGAAAAATGAATGGCTGTACTCTGAATCAGGGATTGAGACTGTTCTATTATTTAAGAGCAATGTTACCATCGGTCCAAGTTATAATTCTTCAGATCTAAAGAGGGGTTTTTAGAAATATCTATTTTTAACACTGCAGTCTTCTGCATACCCAATACTTTTTTTGAAAGGGTAATGTGTTCACTAACCAGTGTAAACTAGAACGTGAACTGATCGCTAGTATGCAGTTATATAACAGGAAAGTCTTGTCATCTCAAAAACCTGTGAAGGAAATCTTCCATACAGCATATTTATTGCAGTGTACCTGTCCTTCTGATGCAGAAAGCTAACAATATTCTAGATTCTTCCCAATTTGATAATACTTCTCTTCAGTATCCTGTTCCATCATGAAGCATTGCCATAGCCACCTGGCTACTGGAACAAAACAATCTCAATAGAGACTTAAATGTTTTCATTTTCAGATGTTGTGTTCAAAGAATGAAGCCAACACCTGTTGTTTTGTGCTACTGATACTAATTGTCAAAGAATCCTGCACTAGTCTTTTCCAGCACTTGCTGATTGGTCTTTAATCATAGCACTAAACAGCTCCAGCAAACCATGAGCCCTTTTTTACAGACCACAACATTTCCACTTGATTGGTAGGCTGTGATAAACAGATCAGTCAGGGTTTAAAAATGGGCTGCCAATTAATTGTTGACCAATGCCAAGGTCTAAAGTTCAGTTTTAGCCCTAATATCCCACGTGATTAAAATTCACAAATTACCCAACATGTAAGGATATCCAAAAGGAATTCTGGTATTTACTACATAAATTAACAATTGAGTCCTTCATCGAAAGAATGAAGGAATTTCTCCACAATTAATACCACAACCAAAACGTGAAATTTCCTTTGTTTACTAGTTTTGGCTGCGACATTAATCTTATAATGATGCTTTTCAATAAACTCTTCCACATCAGTATGAGTCAAATTTCATAAATGCTCTGACAATTTCCAAAAATGTATAATACCATGGAAATGAGAACAATGTATCTTAGGTCGCCATTTTAATTAATGCAGTGAAGTTCTAATTATGCATCATGAGAGGAGAATTAGAACTCTGCGTGGGTCTTAATTATTATGGAGTGGAACATCTATTCCTCTTGGAGAAAATCTCTGGAGCAATTGATTGGCAGCTGTGCAGTCCTAGCAGCATCTGATGAGATGAATGTCCATTGCTGAGACCACAATGTATTCCTATAATGAAATAAGGATATCTCAGGGACTTCAGATAAGCTTAAGACATTTTGATGGCCATGGCTGGAAACACTAGCAATGGTGGGGAGGAGTCACATTAAAGAGGATGGGAGAAGGGCAGAGAATCTTGGGGAGATCATCCAGTAGAAGATGATCCCAATGAGAATAGTAATCCTCCTGAAGGAATGACACCCTTCCTGCCTGACAACAAGCCAAGCTGTCAAAGCTGCTGGTGCTCTTGATTTTGCCTTGCTCCATATGCAAGAAATCATAGCAGAAGTTGAATGAGGCAGTTAATTGTCCGTTTAAGGGCCTTATAAGGTCTAAGGATGGTAAATGGGTGGGCCTGATGCCTTACTTGCTGTCCATTATAAATGGGACATTTCAGGGGTGATCTGATCTTTGAGGAGCCCTATTCTCCAGGAGAAAGTGAGGTCTGCAGATGCTGAAGACCAGAGTTGAAAAGTGTGGTGCTGGAAAAGCGCAGCAGGCCAGGCAGCATCTGAGGAGCAGGAGAATCGACATTTTGGGCATAAGCCCTTCTTCAGAATGAGACTGGTGGCCAAGCGGGCTGAGATAAAAGGTGGGGGGGGGGGTGGGGGGGTGGAATTTGGGGAAGGGGCACTGGGAATCTGATAGGTGGAAGGAGGTGAGGGTGAGGGTGATAGGCCGGAGAGTGGGTGGTCAAGAGGTCAAGAGGGCGGTGCTGAAATGAGGGGTTGGGACTGAGATATGATTGGGGGAGAGGAAATGAGGAAGCTGGAGAAATCTACATTCATCCCGTATGGTTGGAGGGTTCCTAGGCGGAAGATGAGGCGCTCTTCCTCAGGCGTCATGTAGTCAGGGCCTGGCAATGGAGGAGGCCAAGGACCTGCATGTCCTTGGCGGAGTAGGAGGGGGAGTTAAAGTATTCAGCCACCCAGAAGTTGGATTGGTTGGTGCGGGTGTCCCAGAGGTGTTCCCTGTAACGTTCCGCAAGTAGGTGACCTGTCTCCCCAGTGTAGAGGAGACCAGATTGGGTGCAGCGGATACAGTAAATGATGTGTGTGGAGGTGCAGGTGAATTTGCGATGGATATGGAAGGATCCCTTGGGGCCTTGGACGGAACTGAGGGGGGAGGTGTGGGCGCAAGTTTTGCACTTCTTGCGGTTGCAGGGGAAGGTGCCGGAAGTAGAGGTTGGGTTGGTGGGGGGTGTGGACTTGATGAGGGAGCCGCGGAGGGAGTGGTCTCTTTGGAATGCTGATAGGGGAGGGGAGGGAAATGTATCCCTGGTGGTAGGGTCTGTTTGGAGGTGGTGGAAATGACAACGGATGATACAATGTATCCGGAGGTTGGTGGGGTAGAAGGTGAGGACCAGTGAGGTTCTGTCCTGGTGGCGATTGGAGGGGCGGGATTCAAGGGCAGAGGTGCGGGAAGTGGAGGAGATGCGGTGGAGAGCATCGTTGACCATGTCAAAGGGAAATTGCAGTCTTTGAAGAAGGAGGCCATTTGGACTGTTCGGTAGTGGAATGGTCCTCCTGGGAGCAGATGCGACGGAGGTGAAGGAATTGGGAATATGGGATGGCGTTTTTACAAGGGGCAGGGTGGGAGGAGGTGTAATCTAGGTAGCTGTGGGAGTCAGTTGTTTTGTAGTAAATGTCTGTGTTGAGTCGGTCGCCCGAGATAGAAATGGAGAGGTCTAGAAAGGGGAGGGAGGAGTCTGAGATGGTCCAGGTAAATTTGAGGTCGAGGTGGAAGGTGTTAGTAAAGTTGATGAACTGTTCAACCTCCTCGTGGGAGCATGAGGTAGCGCCAATACAGTCATCGATGTAGCGGAGGAAAAGGTGGGGGGTGGTGCCAGTGTAGTTGCGGAAGATGGACTGTTCCACATATCTGATGAAGAGGCAGACATAGCTGGGGCCCACACGAGTGCCCATGGCTACTCCTTTGGTTTGGAGGAAGTGGGAAGATTGGAAGGAGAAGTTGTTAAGAGTGAGGACCAGTTCAGTCAGTTGAAGGAGGGTGTCAGTGGAAGGGTACTGGTTGGTACGGCGGGAAAGGAAGAAGCGGAGGGCTTTGAGTCCTTCGTGATAGGGGATGGAGGTGTACAGAGACTGAATGTCCATTGTGAAGATAAGGCGTTGGGGGCCGGGGAAGCGAAAATCATCGAGGAGGTTGAGGGCATAGGTGGTGTCCCGAACGTAGGTGGGGAGTTCCTGGACTAAGGGGGACAGGACCGTGTCGAGATATGCAGAGATGAGTTCGGTGGGGCAGGAGCAGGCTGAGACAATGGGTCGGCCAGAGCAGTCAGGTTTGTGGATTTTGGGCAGGAGGTAGAAACGGGCAGTGCGGGAGTTTGGGACTATGAGGTTGGAGGCGGTGGATGGGAGATCTCCTGAGGTGATGAGGTTATGGATGGTCTGGGAGATGATGGTTTGGTGGTGGGAGGTGGGGTCATGGTCAAGGGGGCAGTAGGAGGAGGTGTCTGTGACTTGACGTCTAGCTTCAGCGGTGTAAAGATTGGTGCGCCAAACTACCACTGCGCCTCCCTTGTCTGCCGAAGTAATGGTGAGGTTGGGGTTGGAGCGGAGGGAGTGGAGGGCTGCACGTTGTGAGGGTGAGAGGTTGGAGTGGGTGAGAGGGGTGGACAGGTTGAGGGGGTCAATGTCTCAGTGGCAGTTGGATATGAAGAGATTGAGGGCAGGTAAGAGGCCAGCACGGGGTGTCCAGGTGAATGGGGTGTGTTGGAGGTGGGAGAAGGAGTCGTCAGAGGGTGGGCGAGAGTCCTGGTTGAAGAAGTGTGCGCGGAGGCGAAGGCGGCGGAAGAAATGCTCGAAGTCTCGCCGCGCGTCAAACTCATTGATCCGGGAGTTTTGGGGTATGAAGGTGAGGCTTCTGCTGAAGACTTATCGTATTCCCCGCACCCCTCCCCTAAATTTCCCCCCCCCCCCCTTACCTTTTATCTCAGCCCACTTGGCACATCAGCCTCATTCTAGAAGAAGGGCTTATGCCCGAAACGTTGATTCTCCTGCTCCTCTGATGCTTTCTGGCCTGGGGCCCTATTCTCTCCCTAGTTACCCTTTTGTCCTTCATGTATTTGTAAAAACCCTTTGGATTCTCTTTAATTCTATTTGCCAAAGTTATCTCATGACCCCTTTGTGCCCTCCTGATTTCCTCTTAAGTATACTCCTACTTCTTTTATGCTCTTCTCCGGATTCACTCGATCTATCCTGTCATATGCTTCCTTCTTTTTCTTAACCAAACCCTCAATTTATTTAGTCATCCAGCATTCCCTATACCTACCAGCCTTTCCTTTCACCCTAACAGGAATATACTTTGTTGTGGTTCTGCTCGCCGAGCTGGAAGTTTTTGCTGCAAACGTTTCGTTCCCTGGCTAGGGAACATCATCAGTGCTGTTGGAGCCTTGTGTGAAGCGCTGCTTTGATGTTTCTTCCGGTATTTATATTGGTTTGTTCTTGCCGCTTCCGGGTGTCAGTTTCAGCTGCAGTGATTTGTATGTGGGGTCCAGGTCGATGTGTCTGTTGATGGATGTTCTTGCCGTTTCCGGGTGTCAGTTTCAGCTGTAGTGGTTTGTATATGGTGTCCAGGTCAATGTGTCTGTTGATGGAGTTTGGGGATGAATGCCATGCTTCTAGGAATTCTCTGGCTGTTCTCTGTCTGGCTTGTCCTATGATAGTGGTGTTTTCCCAGTCAAATTCATGTTGCTGGTTGTCTGAGTGTATGGCTACTAGAGATAGCTGGTCGTGTCGTTTTGTGGCTAGCTGATGTTCATGGATGCGGATTGTTAGCTGTCTTCCTGTTTGTCCTATATAGTGTTTTGTGCAGTCCTTGCATGGTATTTTGTAAACTACGTTAGTTTGGCTCATGCTGGGTATTGGGTCCTTTGTTCTAGTGAGTTGTTGTCTGAGCGTGGATGTTGGCTTGCGTGCTGTTATGAGTCCTAAGGGTCGCAGTAGTCTGGCTGTCAGTTCTGAGACGCTCCTGACGTATGGTAGAGTGGCTAGTCCTTTTGGTTGTGGCATGTCCTCGTTCCTCGGTCTATCTCTTAGGCATCTGGTGATAAAGTTGCGTGGGTATCCGTTTTTGGCGAATACCTTGTATAGATGTTCCTCTTCCTCTTTTCGCAGACACCCGGAAACGGCAAGAACAAACCAATATAAATACTGGAAGAAACATCAAAGCAGCGCTTCACACGAGGCTCCAACAGCACTGATGATGTTCCCTAGCCAGGGAACGAAACGTTTGCAGCAAAAACTTCCAGCTCGGCGAGCAGAACCACAACAACGGATACCCGAGCTACAAATCTTCAATCAGATTTTAAAGGAATATACTTTCTCTGGACTCTCGTTATCTCATTTCTGAAGGCTTCCCATTTTCCAGCCTTCCTTTTACCTGCGAACATCTGCTTTTGAAAGTTCTTGCCTAATACTGTCAAAATTGGTCTTTCTCCAATTTAGAACTTCAACTTTTAGATCTGATCTGTCCTTTTCCATCACTATTTTAAATCTAATAGAATTATGGTCGCTGGCCCCAAAGTACTTCCCCACTGACACCTCAGTCACCTGCCCTGCCTTATTTCCCAAGAGTAGATCAAGTTTCGCACCTCTATACTGAATCAGAAAATTGTCTTGTACACACCTAACAAATTCCTCTCTATCTAAACCCTTAACACTATGGCAGTCCCAGTCTACGTTTGGAAAGTTAAAATCCCCTACCATAACTACCCTATTATTCCTACAGATAGCTGAGATCTCCTTACAAATTTGTTTCTCAATTTCCCTCTGACTATTGGGGGGTCTATAATACAATCCCAATAAGGTGATCATCCCTTTTTTATTTCTCAGTTCCACACAAATAACTTTCCTGAATGTATTTCTGGGAATATCCTCCCTCAGCACAGCTGTAATGCTATCCCTTATCAAAAATGCCACTCCCCCTCCTCTCTTGCCTCCCTTTCTATCCTTCCTGTAGCATTTTTGTATCCTGGAACATTAAGCTGCCAGTCCTGCCCATCCCTGAGCCATGTTTCTGTAATTGCTATGATATCCCAGTCCCATGTTTCTAACCATGCCCTGAGTTCATCTGCCTTCCCTGTTAGGCCCCTTGCATTGAAATAAATGCAGTTTAATTTATTCGTCCTACCCTGTCCCTGCCTGCCCTGACTGTTTGACTCGCTTCTGTTCTCAATTGTTCCAGTCTCAGATTGATCTCTTTCCTCACTATCTCCCTGGGTCCCACCCCCAACCTGACTAGTTTAAATCCTTCCGAGCAGCTATTGCAAATTGCCTTGCCAGTAAATTAGTTCCCTTCCAATTTAGGTGCAATCCGTCCTTCTTGTACAAGTCACTTATACCCCAAAAGAGATTCCAATGATCCAAAAATGTGAATCCTTCTCCCATATACCAGTTCCTCAGCCATGCATTCATTTGCTCTATCCTCACATTCCTGCCCTTACTAGTTTGTAGCACTGGGAGTAATCCAGATATTATTACTCTCGAGGACCTCCTTTTTAAATTTCTGCCTAACTCTCAGAATCTCAATTTTTCTCTTCCTATATCATTGGTACAATATGTACAATGACCTCTTTCTGGCCCCTCTCCCCCGTGAGAACACTCTGCACCCTCTCTGAGACATCCTTGATCCTGGCACCAGGGAAACAACACACCATTCTGCTTTTTCGCTGCTGGCTACAGAAACGTCTGTCTGTACCTCGGACTCAAGGATCTCCGAATACAATTAATCTCTTGGAACCCGATATTTAGAACATAGAACATAGAACACGATGTTGTGCCGACCATTGATCCTCATATGAGATAAACCTAATGTACAAACTCTCAAATTTCTGTGACCACATGCATGCACAGCAGTCTCTTAAATATCCCCAATGACCTCACTTCCACAACTGCTGCTGGCAACGCATTCCATGCTCTCACAACTCTCTGCATAAAGAACCCGCCTCTGACATCCCCTCTATACTTTCCGCCAACCAGCTTAAAACTATGACCCCTCGTGTTAACAATTTCTGCCCTGGGAAAAAGTTTCTGGCTATTGATTCTATCTATGCCTCTCATTATCTTGTACAACTCAGTTAGGTCCCCTCTGTTCCTTCTTTTTTCCAATGAAAAATATCCAAGCTCATTCAACCTCTCTTCATAAGATAAGCCCTCCATTCCAGGCAGCATCCTGGTAAACCTCCTCTGAACCCTCTCCAAAGCATCCACATCTTTCCTATAATAGGGCAACCAGAACTGGACACGATATTCCAAGTGTGGTCTAAGCAAAGTTTTATAGAGCTACAATAAGATCTCACAGCTCTTAAACTCAATCCCCTTGTTAATGAAAGCCAAAACACCATATGCTTTCTTAACAACTCTGTCCACCTAGGTGACAATTTTAAGGGATC
This sequence comes from Hemiscyllium ocellatum, assembly GCF_020745735.1. Taxonomy (NCBI): domain Eukaryota; kingdom Metazoa; phylum Chordata; class Chondrichthyes; order Orectolobiformes; family Hemiscylliidae; genus Hemiscyllium; species Hemiscyllium ocellatum. Next base: position 18,069,640 of record NC_083405.1, on the reverse strand, counting down.
TATGTACCTGCACACCAAGATCCCTCTGTTCCTCCACACTGCCAAGAATCCTGTCTTTAATCCTGTACTCAACTTTCAAGTTCAACTTTCCAAAATGCATCACCTCGCATTTATACAGTTTGAACTCCATCTGCCACCTCTCCAGCCCATCTCTGCACCCTGTCACTGTCACGCTGCAGCCTACAACAGTCCTCTATCCTGTCAATGACACCTCCAACCTTTGTGTCATCTGCAAACTTGCTAACCCCTCCTTCAATCTCCTCATCCAAGTCATTAATAAAAATTACAAAGAGTAGAGGCCCAAGAACAGAGCCCTGTGGAACCCAATCTAGTCCCACCTGTCAGCACCCGGCCCATGTCCCTCCAAACCCTTCCTATTCATATATCCGTCCAGATGCCTCTTAAATGTTGCAATTACACCAGCCTCCACCACTTCCTCTGGCAGCTCATTCCATACACGTACCACCCTCTGCATGAAAAAGTTATCCCCAAGGTCTCTTTTATATCTTTCCCCTCTCACCCTAAACCTAGCTCTGGACTCCCCAACCCCAGGGAAAATGCTTTGCCTATTTATCCTATCCATGCCCGTCATAATTTTGTAAACCTCTATAAAGTCACCCGTCAGCCTCCGACACTCCAGGGAAAACAGCCCCAGCCTGTTCAGCCTCTCCCTATAGTTCAAATCCTCCAACCCTGGCAACATCCTTGTGAATCTTTTCTGAACCCTTTCAAGTTTCACAACATTTTTCCGATAGGAAGGAGACCAGAATTGCACGCAATATTCCAACAGTGGCCTAACCAATATCCTGTACAGCCACAACATGACCTCCCAACTCCTGTACTCAATACCCTGACCAATAAGGGAAAGCATACCAAACACCTTCTTCACTATCCTATCTACCTGTGACTCCACTTTCAAGGAGCTATGAACCTGCACTCCAAGGTCTCTTTGTTCAGCAACACTCCCTGGGACCTTACCATTAAGTGTATAAGTCCTGCTAAGATTTGTTTTCCCAAAATGCAGCACCTCGCATTTATCTAAATTAAACTCCATCTGCTAATTCTCAGCCCATTGGCACATCTGGTCAAGATCCTGTTGTAATCTGAGGTAACCCTCTCCGCTGTCCACTACAGTGGCACTCCACTGGTCACAGGCCTGCAGTCTGAAAAACAAACCTCCTCCACCACCCCCTGTCTTCTACCTTTGAGCTAGTTCTGTATCCAAATGACTAGTTCTCCCTGTATTTGGTGAGGTCTAACCTTGCTGATCAGTCTCCCATGGGGAACCTTGTCGAATGCCTTACTGAAGTCCATATAGATCACATCTACCACTCTGCCCTCATCAATCCTCTTTGTTACTTCCTCAAAAAATTCAATCAAGTTTGTGAGGCATGATTTCCTACATACAAAGCCATGTTGACTATCCCTAATCAGTCCTTGCCTTTCCAAATGCATGTACATCCTGTCCCTCTGGATTCCCTCCAACAACTTGCCCACCACCGACGTCAGGCTCACTGGTCTATAGTTCCCTGGCTTGTCCTTACTTCCCTTCTTAAACAGTGGCACCATGTTAGCCAACCTCCAGTCTTCTGGCATCTCACCTGTGACTATCGATGATAGGATTAGGGAAAATCCAAAGGCATTTTACACATATGTGAGGAATAAGAGAATGATCAAAGAAAGAGTATGGCCAATCAGGGATAGCATAAGGAACTTATGCATAGAGTCTGAGGAGTTAGGGGAAGCCCTAAGTTAGTTTTTTGCTTCTGTCTTTACTAAAGAAAAGGACCTTCAAGTGAATGAAACCATTGAGGAGCAGGTAAGCATGCTGGAACAGATAGAGATTGAGGAAGCGGATGTGCTGAAAATTTTGACAAACATTAAGATTGACAAGTTACCAGGGCCAGATCAGATTTGTCCTCGGCTGCTTTGGGAAGTGAGAAATGTGATTGCTTCGCCGCTTGCGAAGATCTTTGCATCCTCGCTCTCCACCGGAGTCATACTGGAGGACTGGAGGGAGGCAGATGTAATTCCTATCTTCAAGAAAGGAAATAGGGAAATCCCCGGCAATTACAGACCAGTAAGTCTCACGTCTGTCGTCTACAAGGTGTTAGAAAGGATTCTGAGGGATAGGATTTATGACCATTTGGAAGAGCATAGCTTGATTAAATGCAATCAGCACGGTTTTGTGAAGGGCAGTTCATGTCTCACAAATCTTATTGAGTTCTTTGAGGATGTTTCTGGATAAATTGATGAGGGTCGAGCAGTGGATGTGTTGTCTGTGGACTTCAGTAAGGCATTTGATAAGGTTCCCCATGGGTAGGCTTGTTCAGAAGGTCAGGAGGAATGGGATACAGGGAAATTTAGCTGTGTGGATACAGAATTGGCTGGTTGACAGAAAACAGCGAGTGGTAGTGGAAGGAAAGGATTTTGGTCGGCATGGACAGATAGGACCGAAGGGTCTGTTTCCATGCTGTACATCTCTATGACTCTCTGACTCTATGAGGGGTAGGCAAAAAATGTGACAGGATGGTTAGCCACACTATTTTACAGACATTATCCCCCACCACCCCCCCCTTTCCCCACACACAACCTTTCAAGCTAGAGGAGTCAAGTGATAAGCTTTGCACTGAATCTGTGGTGCCAAGTGTTACCAGGAATGGAAGCTATCCATTGTGCATGAGGGTCACAGCAGGTGAGAGGGCCAGCAGCTTCATTCGTGCACTAAATTGGCCAAACTTCAACTGAAATGCACTGCACCAAATCCTGAACAAACCTTTTTGGTGGCACAAGTTATAGCTGAAAATGAGTCACCTAGTTGTTCCCTGTATTGAACCCAATAACTGTGTATGAACATACTTCTTCCTGCTCAGGTTTGGCAAGTTATGATTTGTAAAATGTCTTTTGGCTCTTCCTGGCCTGATTTACCTGCTCCTGAAGAAGCTAACAGGCTGTTCATTGGAGCCATAAAACAATGCGATATAGGAGCTGAATAAGGCCACTCAGTCTATTCGGTCTGCTCTACCACTTGAACAATGCTGATATGTTTGTCAAACCCATTTTCCTGCCTTCTCCCCATAACCCTTGATCTCCTTACCAATCAAAAACCTATCTGGCTTTATCTTCAATACACTCAATGACTTGGCCCTCACAGCCCTTGTAGCAATGAATTCCACAGAGTAACCACTCACCCTCTGGCTGAAGAATTTCCTCTTCATCTCAGTTCTTTCGATCTGAGGCTGCGCTCTCAGGACCTAGCCTCTCCTATTAGTGGAAATATCTTCTCCATCCTGGCCTCTCATTATCCTGTAAGTTTCAATCAGATCCCACCTCATCCTTCTAAGCTTCATTGAATACAGACTGAGAGTCCTCAACTGCTCCTCATATGATAAGCCATTCATCCCTGGGATCATTCCTGTAAACCTCCTCTGGAGCTACTCTAATGCCAACGCGTGGTTCTTTAGGTATGGAGTCCAAAACTGCTTACAATATTCCAAATGTGATCTGACAAGAGCCTTATACAGCCTACGCAGTACATCACTGCTCTTGTATCCTTGCCCTCTTGAAATGAATGCCAAAACTGCATTTGTCTTCCTAACTGCCAACTGAACCTGCATGTTAACCTTAAGAGAATCCTGAACTAGGATTCCCAAGTGAAATGTTTGTGCGAGATTTCCTAAGCCTTTCCTAGTTCAGAAAATAGTCTGCCTCTCTATTCTTTCTGCCAAAATGTATGACCTCACACTTTGCCACATTGTATTCAATCTGCTACTTCTTTGTCCATTTGTCTCGCATGCTCAAGTCCCCGCTTCCCCAGCACTACCTGTCTCTCCACCCATCTTCGTGTCATGATTTGGAGACACCAATTATTAAAGTTCACTGGAGAATGTTACTTTTAAAAAAATGTTTTGCAACTTACATATGAAAGAACTGAAACCAACACAGTCATTCTAAAAGATGAGAGACTTAATAATCAAGCAGGTCTTTTTCAATATATAATTTCAGTTATATCATACTGTAAATGTTTGCTATAAATTCTGTGTCTTACAATCTTATTCTCCGCAACCACCTGATGAAGGAGCAGCACTATCAAAGCTAATGCTTCCAAATAAACCTGTTGGACTATAACCTGGTGTTGTGTGATTTTTAACTTTGTGTCATCTGCAAACTAAGCAACAATGTATATCAGTTCCTTTATTCAAAGCATTAATGTAGAACATGAATATTTGTGGCCCCAAAAACTGACCTTTGTGGAACTCCAGTAGTCACCAACTGCCATTCTGAGTGTTATATTAGCCACTTTCCATTCCTCTGGGACCCTCCTGACTCCAGTGACTCATGAAAGATCACCATCAATGCTTTTATAATCTCCTCAGCTCTCTTATAGAACATAGAACATAGAACGATACAGCGCAGTACAGGCCCTTCGGCCCTCGATGTTGCGCCGACCGAGTCCTACCTAACCTATACTAGCCCAATAACTTCCAAATGCCTATCCAATGCCTGCTTAAATGAACATAAAGAAGGAGAGTTCACCACAGATACGGGCAGGGCATTCCATGAACTCACAACCCGCTGTGTGAAGAATCTACCCCTAACATCTGTCCTATACCTACCACCCCTTAATTTAAAGCTATGTCCCCTAGTAACACCTGACTCCATTAGCGGTAAATCTGACTCCATTAGCGGTAAAGCGGAAGTCTTCTTCTGAAGTCTGAGGTGGAGCCCATCCGATCTGAGTGATTTATCCACATTTAGACTTTTCAGCTTCCACAACACTTCCTCCTTCGTGATGACCACTACACTCACCTCTTCCCCCCTCACTCTCTTGAAGCCCTGGCATTTCCACTGTGAAAACTGATGCAAAGTACCTATTCAGTTCCTCCACCCTTTCTTTATTCCCTGTTACTACCTCTCCAGCCCCATTTTCCAATGGTCCAATGTTCATTCTTGCCTCTCTCTTACCTTTCAGATATTGAAAAAAAACCTTGCTTTGTTTTATATTGCTAGCTAGCTCACTCTCGTATTTCATCCTCTCCACCTCCTTTGTTTTTTTTTAGTTATCCTCTGCTGGTTTTTAAAGGCATCCCAGTCCTCTGGCTTCCCATTATATTCACCCATCGCATGCATTTTATAAGACCATAAGACCATAAGACATAGGAGTGGAAGTAAGGCCATTCGGCCCATCGAGTCCACTCCGCCATTCAATCATGGCTGATGGGCATTTCAACTCCACTTACCAGCGTGCTCCCCGTAGCCCTTAATTCCTCAAGACAACAAGAATCTATCAATCTCTGCCTTGAAAACATTTAGCGTCCCAGCCTCCACTGCACTCCGTGGCACTGAATTCCATAGGCCCACCACCCTCTGGCTGAAGAAATGTCTCCGCATTTCTGTTCTGAATTGACCCCCTCTAATTCTAAGGCTGTCTCCACGGGTCCTAGTCTCCTCGCCTAATGGAAACAATTTCCTACCGTCCACCCTTTCCAAGCCATGTATTATCTTGTACGTCTCTATTAAGTCTCCCCTTAATCTTCTAAACTCCAATGAATACAATCCCAGGATCCTCAGCCGTTCCTCATATGTTAGACCTACCATTCCAGGGATCATCCGTGTGAATCTCCGCTGGACAAGTTCCAGTGCCAGTATGTCCTTCCTGAGGTGTGGGGACTGAAACTGGACACAGTACTCCAAATGGGGCCTAACCAGAGCTTTATAAAGTCTTGCTTTATCTTGCTTTTATGCTGCTCCTGAGCTTCCTTGTCAGCCACGGTTGACTTATCTTCCCCTTAACATGTGTCTTTTTCCTTGCAATGAATTTCTGCTCAATTGCCTCCTCAATTGCTCCCAGAAATTCTTGCCGTTGCTGGTGTACTGTCTTCATTGCTAGGCTTCCCTTCCAGATCCTCCCTCATGTCTTTGTTGTCACCTTTACTCAACTGTAATACCACCAAGTACTCCTACTTCCCTGTGTTGACTTTGCCAATTCCAGCATGTCCTGGTGGAATTGGGACACAGCAAACAATCCAAGGAAACAATTTTCGAAGAGTGAATGTACTTTTTCTCACTCTCATTTTTTGAGTGAAAATCCTTCCCAGGGTGAAGGATTCAATGACGGGAGGTCATGCTTTCAAGGTGAGAGGTGGAAAGTTTAAGGGGGATACACGCGGCAAGTACTTCACACAGAGGGTGGTGGGCGTTTAGAACGCGTTGCCAGCAGAGCTGGTAGAGGCAGGCACGGTAGATTCACTTAAGATGCGTCTGGACAGATACATGAGTAGGTGGGGAGCAGAGGGATACAAATGCTTAGGAATTGACTGACAGGTTTAGACAGTGGATTTGGATCGGCTCAGGCTTGGAGGGCCAAAGGGCCTGTTCCTGGGCTGTAAATTTTCTTTGTTCTTTGTTCTAATGCCTTTTTTTAAAGCAACATTGTTTTTCTGAGTACCTTACTCCACAATAAAGAGAATATAAGCTTAGATGTAATTCCACCAAATGGTACACCAAATTTTCGTTTTAGTGAGAGATGAGTTATTGGAATGCAGTGTATTTATTCCTGAACTCTAAAGAAGGATAAAAGATGAGCTTCTTAGGTGATAAAGCAGAAAATATTTAACTTTCTGAATGTTATTGGAACCGTTTTATACTATACCATCAACGTGAACAGTTGCAACACAGCTATATTCCCAAGGTTTTCTGCATTACTTATATATAACTTGATGGTAACAGAATATAAATACTGCAATGTAACTTGTTTATAATGCATTCAGAATTTTACTGCACTTATTAAATATAAATTGCATTTCCTAACAGCCCTTTGTATTGTGGTCTACTGGGATATTATTGTTCTCAGTAAGGCAAAGCAAATTGAAATGGTTTCTGTTGGGATTTGACCATATACAAGAAAATACATTTAATCTGACGTGGTTCCTCTAATGAAGCCTCATGTAATTGTACATGAAACATTAATAATATATCTGTCTCCCATTAAACTTCTGACTTCTATTTGACAATACATTTGTTTGTGATGTTTAACAAGGGAATCACTCCTGCAAAACTTTGACCCACTCAAGATGATTTCTTTAACAGACCAAGTTCGCAGTCTTTACTAAAAACTCCTGAACCACTTCGGTGCATTTAAAACCAGCACAGAGTAATGAAAGAACCAAACATCCTGAGATAGTCAAAATCAAAGTCAAAGACAAAATATACAGTGGATCAATTAGGAACTTGTGCTCTGATACTGTGGAAGAATATTAGCAAGTGCTTGTAAAGTTAAACCATAACTAATTGATTGCAAAATTAGACAAGGCCTGTAATGACAATGCGTACTTAACCTGTACCTATTGTTTCCGATGCATACTGCCTGCTACTTTGGGTCTCACCTTTGCACAGTGATCCTACCACTAAAAGCCTGTCTGCTCTACATAACGCCAGCTGACTCACTTAAAGTCAGCCTGCGCTACTTGAGACCAGCCTGTATTTCTTAAATGTAGCCTGCACCACTTCCAGCCAGCTTGCATGACTGAAAGAGGTGATGCAGTCTGACTGGAGAAAGTGCTGGAACTGGTTGCAGGAGAGTTCATGATCAAGAAGATCCCTTGAATATGATCTAATAGAGATCTTGTTCCAAGCTTTTTCCGAATCTATGCTAAATGATGGAAGAGGTGAACAGCAGGAGATCAGACGTGTCACAAATACTTTCATTAAAGGACAAAGGAAGAACCTATGTGTGCTAGAAGAGAAAGGTGAGATTGTAAATGAACACTTTGTGTCGGTAGTCACCAGACAGAAGGAATTGATGGAGGATGATCTCAGTGAAGGTAGTGTTGAATTTCTAAACCAAGTTGCTATTAAAAAGCAAGAGGTGTTGTGCGTCTCAGAAAGATTAGGTTGATAAGTCCCCAGGTCCTGATGGGATCTATTCTAGAATCTGGAAGGAGGCAAGAGAACAAATTTCTGAAGCATTAACAGACAACTTTGTATCCTCTTTGGCCACAGGTGAGCTCCAGAGGACTGGGGAATAGCCAAAATTGTCCCATTGTTTAAGAATTATAGCTTTGGGAGACTCACATCAGTGGTAAAGAATTGTTGGAAAAGATTCTCAAAGACAAGAACATTACACATTTAGAATCAAATAGACTTACTATCCATAGACAGCACAGTTTTGTGCAGGGGAGGTCATGCCTTACTGACTTCATTAAGATTTTCGAGAAGGCTACAAAGATAATTAATGAGGGAAGAGTAGTTGTTGTTGTCTACACGGACTTCAGTAAATCCTTTGACAAGGACCCACATGACAGACTGGTACAAAAGGTGAAGTCACATGGTATCGGGGTGAGCTAGCAAGACGGATGCAGAACTGGCTTAGTCATAGGAGACAGAGGTTAGGGGTGAAATGAAGGGGTGTGACTAGTAGTGTTTACAGAGATCATTGCTCTGACCTCTGCTGTTCATGGTCTACATAAATGATTTGGAGGAAAATGTAGGTGGTCTAATTAGTAATTTTGCAGACGATACAAAGATTGATTGAGTTGGGGATAGTGAGGAAGTTTGTCGGAGAATACAGCAGGATATAGATCAGATGGAGGCATGGGCAGAAAAATGGCAGATGGAATTTAATCCAGACACATGTGAGGAGATTCATTTTGGGAAGTTAAGTACAGGTGGAAATTATACAGTGAATGGCAGAACCCTTAGGAGTATTGATATGCAAAAGGATCAGGGTGTACTGGTCCACAGATCACTGAAGGTGGCAGTTCAGGTAGATAAGATAGTAACAAAGGCCTATAGCATCCTTCTGTTCATTGGAAGGGGCAATGAGTATAAAAATAGGCAAATTATGCTGAAGCTTTATAGAACTTTAGAATCATAGAATCCCTTCAGGGTGGAAACAGACTATTTGACCCAACAAGTCCACACCGACCCTACTCTATTACTCTACATGTATCCCTGACTAATGCACCTAACCTATACATCCCCGAACACTGGGCAATTTAGCATAGCTAATTCACCTAACCTGCACATCTTTGGACTGTGGGAGGAATCCCACACAGACACGAAGAAAATGTGCAACCTCCACACAGACAGTCACCCGAAGCTGGAATCGAACCTCGGTCATTGGCAGTGTGAGGCAGCAGTGCTAACCACCCACTGAGCCACTGTACCACCATTAATTAGGTCATACTTGGACTATTGTGTATAATTCTGGTCACCATGCTACCAGAGGGATGTGGATGCTTTGGAGAGGGTACAAAATAATGAAGGGCTTATGCCCGAAATGTCGAATTTCCTGTTCCTTGGATGCTGCCTGACCTGCTGCGCTTTTCTAGCAGCACATTTTCAGCTACAAAATACGTTTACCAGGTTGTTGTCTACATGGACTTCAGGTGTGAGAGATTTTAGTTATGAAGAAAAGTTGAACAGACTGGGTTTATTTTCACTGAAATTTAGGAAGATAAGGGGGCAATCTGATAGAAGTTTATAAGATTGTGAATGGCATGGGTAGAGAGGAAAATATGAGGCTTTTTTCCCAGGGTGGAGGGATCAATTTCTAGGGACACACATTTAAGGTGCAAGTGTTGGGGGGGAGGGGGGGTGTGGAGGGGGGTGGGGAGGGTGTTGGGTGGTGGACACAATAGCAGCATCCAAGAAATATCTGGACAAACACATGAAGAAGAAGAGAATTGAGGGATCCCATATCTGAAGACAGTTTTGGTATGGAAGGGCAAAATGTGTCGGCACAGGCTTGGTGGGCTGAAGGGCCTCTTCCTGTGCTGTATTGTTCTTTGTTCTTAAATTATGTAAAGGCAGTGTAACCAAATAGCCAGACTGCTCAGTGGTCGAGATGTAGTCCTGAGGACTTGAATGCAGTTCTACATGAAGTTCAATAACCTTGCAGAGAGAGTCATGGTCTGTAAGTATATTCAAATGCCCGAGCACGCCAATTGCATCATTACCTCAAGCAACATACTGGTGTCCTCATGCCTCATTTTCCTTATCACAACCCACTTCTCCAAAACCTTATGATTTATAAGCTGTGGATGGTGTTGGTGTATACCACTTGCTTCCTGTTCCCTGAAACATAACACAAAGGAATGCTCCTTTCCAGGATAGAAGAGTTGTATAACTCCATGAGGTCAATGACAGACCCAACTATGATGCCGTACCTAATGGCTGATGTCTCAGCTTTGATTGCAATGCTACCAGGAGCTACCTAACATCCACTTGGTGCTGTCGTAGAAGCTCAGACTGAAGTCTTGCAAACACAGCTTGTTGCTCCATAACAATAGCAATTTAACAACATGACCATTAACACTAGTGTTCAAATGAGTTTGCAGGATATGTGTGCAGCCCATAATCTGGACCATGAATGTGCTGCTCTCTTTCAGAATGAAGTATTCATACTCCCATCACTCTGACAGTGCTCTCGCTCTTCAGTCAATCCAGCCCAGGCTGCTGTCATCCACACTAAGATGATCCAAGAGCTCTTCAAGGTTGTTCTGCAAAGTCACCTGCAATGTTTGAAGCCTTTTGTAGTGTTAGTCACTTTGCCACTTCTGGCACCTTTTGGTATCTGCTGCCTTTGACAGTAGGTGGTTCAGATAAAGGGAGGTTTGAAGGAATTTGCTGCCATAAATTTTCCTTAGTGAATATTTTCTCTAGGGCAAATCCAGTAATCAATGATAAAACATATGCTATCATAATGTCTTAACAGAAGAGGCACAGTTTTTGGTTTGTTGTATGATAGGATTAAGTACAACCACATTATTCATCCAGCATAATTACTAATGCCTTTGAGAGCTCGAAGGGGTACATCTGCTCCCATGAAAGCTAAACAAGAATCCACTGTCTTAACCCACAGACATTATGTGACATCAAAAGAATGGCTGCATCTCTATGGAATGTGAAAGTTAACTCCATCAGAACCATTACCTTATAGATCACTTACCAAAAGCACTGCCACAGATACTGAGGTGGCACTGTGTAGAAACAATTGAACAAGCAAAGATACATACTATGCAGATATAGAGGCACTTCCAACATGACTTCTTTCTTTCCTCAACTAAGGATGCTCCCCCATTGTCGTTGACCCTTAACCAGGTTTGACCTATCTCCTGCATTTTTGCCCTCGTTACTTCCTTCCCTTTCCAGAATAACGATAAGTAGAGTTCACCTTGCCCTCACTTTCCACTCCACCAGCTACGCATTCAAAGGATTATCCTCCGTCATTTGTTCCACCTCCTGCAGAATGCCATCACCAAACACAACTTCCCTTCCCCTCCACAATCAGCATTTCACTTGGACAATTCCCTCCGTGACATCGTAGTCCACTCCTCCATCCCTCCTTCTCACTCCCAATGGCACATCCCATGCAACCCCAGAAGATGAATACTTGCCCATTTTTCTCTGCCCTCCTCATTCTCCAAGGCCCAAACACATCTTCCAGATGAAGCAGCGATTTACTTGGACTTTGTTCAATTTAGTCTACTACATTCACTGCTTAAACAATGGTCTCCTTTACACTGGCAGATCAACCACAGTCTGGGTGACCACTTTGTGCAACAACACTGCTTTGTCAGTAAAAATAAAAATGAAGTTCCAGTTGTTTGCTATTTCAATAAATCATGTTGGTGCCATGCCAAACATTTCCATCCTCGACTTGCTATGGTGTTCCAATGTGATATCACCCAACTCAAAGGAACAACACACCATTGTCCGTTTAGGCACTTTACAACCTCCAGGAATCAATATTGAACCCTACAACTTTAAATAATGATCTCTGTCTTGCATTTTTCTTACATTATTGACTACCATTCACCATCCCCCCCAACCCCAGACCCTCAGCCACATCTTTGTTTTTTGTTTCTGTTGGTTTTGGTCTCAGCAGAGGAGATCCATTTTCTCCTTTTTCCACTTTGTTTTATATCTGTTTTAATCTCTGTCTGTCCTTTACCACCAATAGCAACCTCTTTGTCTTCTAACCTGGGCACACAGTATTTGTTCCATTTGCATCTCCTCCACCACTGTCAATAGCATAAAAACCATCACTTACAAGCCCTTTCAATTCTGAAGTGTCATATCAGAAATTAAGCATTGAGCACCTTACCATGCTCTGAGGGATGTGGGGCTGTGGTGAGATGAGAGGTAGAATTGGGTGAGATGATCCTCTCAATATTGAGATCAACTCTCTGCAACTTCTCCACTTTTTTCAAGCATCATAGTGAGATTCTCGACAAGGAACAGTGACTTCCTAATTAACACTCTTGATTACTTTTTAAATGTTTACTGGCAGTCAAACTTTCCCCAGGCTGCGATCTTACTAAATTGGCCATACAAACTAAAGTCAGGAAAACTTGATGTGGAATCGACAGTAGGCTGTTCAAGGGGCTCGACTTCCCACTTGCCCCAAAGGATCTCCATGTTGGACACTGGGTACCAACATCTCGGCTCATGTTCCATTGGCACTAACCACAGACATTGGCATCTAACATGAGCCAATCTCTGTGAACACTCGGAACAAGTGCCAGAGTAAGTGGTGAAGGTGAGAACAATTCGGGTTAGGGTTAGGGTTAGGACAGTTACATGAATAAGAAAGGTTGAAAAGGATATGGGCCAAACACAAGCAAATGGGACTAATTCAGTTTGGGAAACCTGGTTGGCACAGCTGAGTTGGACTGAAGGATCTTTTTCCATCTTGGATGATGCTATGACTCTATGACTTTATGTTCACCCTACTTACAGGATGCATTTGCACTTCAATTCTGCACCTTGGGCTCCACTAGCATCTATCATTGAAATGCTGCCAGATGGACATTATGTTCTCAGGGACATGCACCCAGCTCACAGACTGGACCAGGCTGCTGGGATTTTCACTCACTGTCATAGCACTCATCCTTCCCAATGTTCCACCCTCCGCTCCAAACTATCACCATCACCCCTCACCTTCACCTACCTATCGCCTTCCAAGCCATCTTCCCCCCAGCCCTACCCCCCCCCCCTCCAATTTATCTCTCAGCACCCTTGGCAATGCACCCCCAACATTCCTGATGAAGGGCTTATGCCTGAAACATCAACTCTCCTGCTCCTCAGATGCTGTCTGACTGGCTGTGCTTTATCAATGCCACACTTTTTGACTCTGATCTCCAGCATCTGCAGTCCTCGCCTTTTCATAGCACTCACTCACCCTGAGCATACCTGAATGCAAAATCCTGCCTTGCATTACCTTGCCTTGCCCTGACCTGTTGCACATCCCCCCTCAGCCAGAGACACCAGACTCATATTACTATTGGCTTACCATAACATTTGGCACAGACACAAAGCTGTCGGCAGGCCTCAGTCCAATCAAGGAGGTTAACCTGAGCTCTCTTGGGATGCTGGTGCAGTGGTTCAAGCACCGTCTCTGATTCCAGTCCAGACCAGGCTTAGATTGGCCAGATTCAGGATCCTCTGCTCATAAGGGATAAGGAGGCACAGAGTGGACAGCACCCACCCAACATCACACTTTCTGCCCTATTATGGATTGTTTCCTTTGAATTAAGAGGGAGACAGAGAGAGAGAGAGTTAATACAAAAGGATGTAAGTGGTGGCACAGCTTTTATGTTGGTGCAGGTGAGAAATTTTCCCAATTGAATGAGTAGGCCGCACAGAGGATATGCAGGATGAGTGGTGACGGGGGTTGAGGTGAATGGGGAAGATTTTGTATGCATTGAGTAAAGTGAGCGAAGTAAAGGCAAGGTAAGATTCTTTTGTCTTTCTCAGTGTAAAGGACAGTGTTGGCAGTTAGAGCAGTGGTGTGCCCCTCCTCCCGGATGTGGGAGATCAGGAAGCAGTCTATTGTCTCTGACGACGATGTCTGCAGGAAGGGTGACTGGCTACAGCTCCTCACAGACCCTATTGTTCAGCTGAGGCAGCAGTCGGATACAATGAGGAGCATACAGGGGGCAGAGAGTGTGATAGACACGAGTTACAGGGAGGGTGGTCACACCACAGGTTCAGTCAGGTGACCGTGAGGAGAGGCAGGCAGGGAGTGCCTCTTGAGGCTATTCCCCTGTCAAGAAGAATGTGAGGACTGCAGATGCTGGAGATCAGAGCCAAAACATGTGGTGCTGGAAAAGCACAGCCAATCAGGCAGCATCCAAGGAGCGGGACAGTCGATGCTTCAACTATAAGCTCTTGCTCAGAAACGTCGCCTCTCCTGCTCCTCGGATGCTGCCTGACCGGCTGTGCTTTTCCAGCACCACACGTTTCAACTATTTCCCTCTCTATCAGGTATCCAGTTTTGGGTAGTGTTGCAGGGGGACAGCAGCAGCCAGGGTCAGGCAAAGTCCAAGCAAGTGACAGTGGTTGGAGATTCGCTAGTTAGGGTCACAGCCAGGCATTCCTGTGACCGTGTTCAAGACTCCGGAATGGTGTGTGGCCTCCCTGGTGCCAGGATCAAGGGCATTTGTGATCAGCTGCATGAAATTCTGAAGAGGGAGGATGAGCAGCCAGAGCCATTGATACCAATGATATAAGTAGAGAGAGGGAGTGAGTATAGGGAGCTAGGAAAGAGACTGAAAAGCAGGACCTCGAGGGTTACTAGTGCCATGTGCTAGTAAGGCAAGGAGTAGAAAGATAGGAGAGATGAACACGTGGCTAAGGAGCTGGTGCAGGGGGCAGTGTTTCAGGTTCTTGGATCATTGGGACCTCTTCCAGGGGAGGGGTGATCAGTACGAGAGGGATGGGTTGCACCTAAATGGGAGGGGAGCTAGAATCCTCACAGGCAGGTTCGATGGTGCTGCTCAGGGGGGTTTAAAGTAGAGTGGCTGGGGACTGGGAACCAAGGCAGCAGGTCAGCAAGTGGAGGGATTGAGGGGAAGGTACATGTTAGGACCAGTAAAACAGAAAGAAAGCACAGGCAGAGACAGGTAAATGAACACAATGGCACTAATTGGCTGAAGCATGTTTATTTCCATGCAAGGAGAAAGGCAGGTGCCTGGATCAGTATATGGGACTATGATGTTCTGGCCATTACAGAGACTTGGTTGAGAAAGGGTTAGGATTGGCTGCTCAACATTCCAGGGTTTTGTTGTTTTAAACAAGATCGAGAGGAAGGTAAAGAGGTGGAGGAGTTACACTACTAATTTGGGAGAATGTCACTTCTTCATGTGGAGAGAATATATTGGAGGAGTCATCCACTGAGGCAGGATGGGTAGAACTCAAAAAAACGATAGGTGCAATCATTCTGACAGGATTATGCTATAGGCCCCCAATAGCTACCCAGACATTGTGGAACAAATATGTGGGCAGATTTTGGCAAAATGCAAAAACACAGGGTTGTCCTCGTGTGTGACTTCAACTTCCCCAGTATTGACTGGGACTCCCAGGCTTAGATGGGGTAGAATTTGTTAAGTGCATCCTAGAGGATTTCTTGATACAGCCTATGGATAGTCCAACTAGAGGTCGGGCCATATAGGACCTCGTATGGATAAATGAGCCTAGCCAGGTGACTGACCTTTCGGTGGGACAGCATTTTGGAAACAGTGATCACATCTCCTTAAGTTTTAAGATGAGTACGATTAAGGATAAGTCAGGACCTTGCGGGAAGGTACTACATTGTTGGGGGGAGGGTGGAAGGTGGAAATTACATCAGTATTAGGCAGGAGCTAGAGAGTGTTAATTGGGAGGACTGCTATTGTGCAAGTCCACATTTGACATGTGAGAGTTATTTAACGGCCTGTTCATCAAAGTTCAGGGCTGGCATTTTCCAGTAAGGACAGGGGATGGCAAGGTGGGGGAATCATGGGTAACGAGGGAGATTGTGAACTTAGTCAAAAGGAACAAAGAATCATGTATAAGGTTTAGGAAGCTCAAATTGGACAGGGCCCGTGAGGAATATAAAGAAAGAAGGGAAGAACTGAGAGAATGCAATTAAGGGAGCAAGAAGGGGCCACAAAATGGCCTTGGCAAGTAGGGTTAAAGAGAATCTGAAGGCATTCTATACCTGCATTAAAAACAAGAGGATAACTAGGGAGAAGATAGGATCACTCAAGGATAAAGACGGGAACTTGCGCTCGGAGGCATAGGACGTGAGCGAGATCCTAAATGAGTACTTTTAGGGGAAGGATATGGAGCTTGGTGAGATTTATGCAGAGCATGTTAATATTCTAGGACATTTTGAGATCAAGAAAACAGTAGTGTTGAATCTCTTGAAGAGCATTAAAGTGAAAAAGTGCCCAGGGCCCAATGGTATCTACCCCAGAATATTGAGAGAGGTGGAGAGAAGACTGCTGGGGCCTTCACCAATCTTGAGAGGTCCCAGAGGATTGGCAAGGAGCTAATGTTGTCCCTCTGTTCAAGATGGGATTTAGACCTATGAGTTTCACATAGGTGGTTGGGAAGCTATTCCTATCCCTAGCTTATTCGCATGTTATAGCAGAACCGACTGTGTTGTGTGGAAAAGAGAGGTCGTTGGTTTTTGGATAGAGCTGAAAGTGTGTTGCTGGAAAAGCGCAGCAGGTCAGGCAGCATCCAAGGAACAGGAGAGTCGATGTTTCGGGCATGAGCCCTTCTTCATGCCCGAAACATCGACTCTCCTGCTCTTTGGATGCTGCCTGACCTGCTGCGCTTTTCCAGCAACACATTTTCAGCTCTGATCTCCAGCATCTGCAGTCCTCACTTTCTTCTAGAAGGTTTTTGGATACAGTCAAAGTGCAATGTTTTGTTCATTTAGTTGATACGCAACTGTACAGAACTGAACTGCTTTTGTGACAATGTACTTATACAAAGAGATGTTTTTATGAATAAAATATATTTTTGAAATTAAAAACAAAATAAATAGCACAGCTGCCCACTGCAGAATGAAGATATCAGAACAGCTGCTGGGAATCTGAGCACTGAACGGCATGATCTACTGTATCTGCTCACACACCAGCTTGACATTCAGGGAGTGGAATCCCTTTCAGCTTTGATATACTTCAGAGTTGATATGTGGTGCTCAAATGTAAAAATTTGCAGTAAATGACAACCTCCACATGCAGATGATTATGATCCACTTTAAACCCTGTGCTCACTCTACCTCCTTCTCTTTGGTGAGAAGAAATAAAATATATCTATCCTTTTGGAATGCAGAGTTGTAGTGACCTCCCTATTGTAACAGTTAATGCAATGTTAGGAGATTTTGTAAATATTAACGTTAAATTTCATGGCTGTGGTCACCTTCATGACCAGTGCCATTGCCGTTTCCACTTTGCTCAAAGATGATAGTTTTGACTGCAGATTTTAGTGAGTGTTTCCTTTTTCACGATGTTCCTCACTGACATTCAGGAGAGAAATTTTCTTCCTGAACATCCCAGATGGATTTGACCTCCGGCAGACAGCGCATCTCCCTCACCTTTCCAGCAGTTTCCCACAGTAGATAGAGTGTGGCGCTGGAAAAAGCATTAGGAAAGATCTTACTCCTCAGAAACAGCCTGACCTGCTGTGCCTTTTCCAGCAGCGCATCTATCTATTCTGACTCTCCAGCATCTGCAGTCCTCACTATCCCCCAGCAGCGTATCACCCTCTGTATTACCTCCGTTTATGTTACATCACAAGGGGAATGGAAATTAATGCACTCATGCCTGGGATTAAATGGAATATGCAGAAACCTTGAAGTCAGAAAGACTTCTTCACCATATTCTATATCGATCCCTGTAGACTTCAGTCACTTCATATGACTCTGGCAACAACCAAACACTTCTGCAATCATGGCATGAGGCCATCGAAATCAGCAGAAAATAATAACTATTTGATATTTTGAATACTATTGATGGGGTTGGGATGATAGTAGGGCAGACATTTTGGTGCTAAATATGATGGTGAGCAACAGTGTCAAATGGTATTCAAAATGCCAGCATTACCAACAAATCAGCATTATCGGTAAAATTAACACAAATCTGCCGACTTTTATTTCCAGAGGATAATCATACGGTGCACACGAACACTCATTAAAAAGGCATTCAGCATTGTACACAAATGGCACAGCGTCCCCTGACATCATGGCACCATACCATGCTGAAAAGCTTTGGAGAACTTCTGCAGATTATGTTTTGAAATCCCAGCTGCTCTTGCAAAAGGAATCTGTGCGATAAGTCTAGAAGTCGAGATTTCGATTAAAAAATGATGCCACTTCATTTTTAAAATTGGCTCACAAAGCTCTGAGAATGATTTCAAATGCAGACAAAATGGATTGTGTAAATGATTTAAAAAACTAATTTTTGTCTGTAGCTGCAAGTACATAGGTTCACATGCCATCAAATAAAACATTGAGAATGGTTTTAACACAGTTGTTAGTTGTTAAGAAGGCTATGAAATATTTATATATTTGAATACCATTATAAGAGGCATTTAATGGTGTTCCACAAATCTAGTGTCGAAACCTAATATTGAATGCATCTCTTACAATCTGGAAGTATACTGTCTGCCACATTACTACATTGTAAGTATTGACATTGAGTTCCTTTCCCTATATAAATAAAAGACATAACATCAACTGAGAAACAAAGGGGTTTCAATAAATCTGGCACCAGGCCAACTGAGCTCAGCAAGGGCAGCTATCCTGACATTCTTGCAAATGGTACTTTAAGAGCAGAAGCCAAGTCAGGACCGGAGACAAGTAGTCAGTATCACCTTGAAAAAAGGAGCGATCCAAGAGACTGAACATAGTGCAAAGGGCAGTTTATAATGGGGATTGTCTTCTGTTGTTTGTTCTAACCTCACTGCAGTGCCAAAGCTGAATAGCAAGTTTTGATAAGAGCTAGTATGTTTTTCTATCATTTTAATAACAAGAAGTCGTTTTTAAAGTTTCAAGATGGCAGGTCAGCTCGATCAAACGTAGCGTACACCATCGGATCCTCCCAGAGACACCTGTTAAAGAGGTGACTTTTGGTAGTTACAAGTGGAAAAGAATGTGCCTCCATTCTGTGCTTCCACCATAAAGACAACCACAAGAATAGTTAAGAATTCACTGTCTTGCTCAACCTACTGCCACTTTGAAGTATGCCCCAGATGATATTTCTTTGATTGTTGCTAGATGTTATGCCCCATGGATCCCATAAAAGACAAATAACTTTCAAAAGAGAGGAATCCCCAGAAAACCAGCGAATAAAACACATCACTCAGTATAATGTTACATGTTAAAACATTTACTGTAATAAGCCAACTAAAATCACAATATCTTGAACACTAATTAATAGGTAAAGGGTATTTCAAATTTTTAAAAAATGCATTTGACTTCATTAACTGACAGAACTAGTGATTTGATGTGCCTCACATCTTTACAAGCACGTGCATTACTTCCTGCACAAATATGGCACCAAGTGCAATCTCACAGTCTTTTCAACATGGCCTCTGCTATGTAAGGTCCCTTATCTGCTACTTAATCACTTGAGCCCTACAGCCATATTTCATTTGCCCACCCAATTTCTTGCTGTACCTGCATCATAACTTTGTGTGATTTGTATACCATGACAACCAGATCCATCTGTACCCTTGAGTTCTGCAATCTATCTCTATTTAAATAGTGGATTCCTATTCAACTTGCCAAAATGGACTCATTCAAGATTATGTCAGAAAGAGTTGTAAAAATAAGGAAAGAAAGATGGCATTATAAGAAGGGAGAAAAAAAAAGACAAGAATCAAAAAGGAAATATTAAAAATGTTTACATATTAAAGAAATAAAAATTGGAAAGACAAGATTCCACGTTTGTAATAGTTCGTTTTCAGTGCCAGCATGATTGATTGACAGTCATGAACATTTATTATGTGGAATAAAGGTAACTTAAGCTGAAATAGCTATGATATGGAGTTGGACTGGGGTGGACAAAATCAGGTGAAGTAACAAAGGCACAGCACTCCGAAAGCTTGTGATTTCAAACAATCCTGCTGGACTATAACCTGGTGTTCTGCGACTTCTGAAGCTGAAATAGGCAAGACTTAATCTGACAATTTTAGTTTGTATTTTATGTTAGTCCATGGTTTTTGCAAGGAAAGTCAAACAGCAAGTTACTGGTTTTGTTATGCTAACAGTGGAAGACTTTGGACAGTATCTTTTGGGTTTCTATGTTTCAGTATACCCCCGTCCTTGTTTGGAGTACCTGAAGCAAATGCACATAAACTGTACTATTGTTATTAATACTGCTATTAATTTGAGAGAAATTATGGGGCATAAGAACACTGCTGCTGTGCTTCGTAGAATGTGCTTCTGGAAATCAAGCCCTAGCTTTACTGGAGTCATCACAAAAGGCATAGGTTTTTAATAAATATGCAGAATTCCCCAATTTACCTGTCTTTTCTGCCGAGATTGTCAGAAAGCACAGACCAGGTTTCTGTATTAACCAGAATTTATTGATTTACTTACTTATTACAAAAAAAGTAAACAATCATGAACTGTTGGTATATAACTAGCCATAACGCAAACCTTAACCTTAACCCTCCAACCTCATGAGTTTCCCCATATAAACACACATTGACAAGAAAAATAAATGGGTGTAATGGACAGAGGGAAAATTGGGAAAACAGTTCAATGGAACTGTTGAGATGGCTGTAGTGTTGATCAGAAAGCTGCTTCTCAGTCTTCCTTCTCCATATGCATTCATTGGTTTTGCAATTCTTGGGGTGGCAGAGGAAGGTGCCAAGAGGAGAGGGTGGTTTGTTGGGGGGCATGGACCTGACAAGAGAATTGGTACATCTGTCCCCAAGAGGACCAGTTCCACCACAGAACACACCAAAGAAGCCTTCCATGTCCATCAGAGTTTTACCTGCACTTCCACACATGTAATTTACTATATCCGTTGCTCCCAATGCGGTCTCCTCTACACTGGGGAGACAGGATGCATACTTGCAGAGCACTTTAGAGAACATCTCTGGGACACCCGCACCAACCAACCCCATTGCCCTGTGGCCGATCACTTTAACTCCCCCTCCCACTCTGCTGAGGACATGCAGGTCCTGCGCCTCCTCCATCGCCACACCCTAACCACCCGAGGCCTGGAGGAAGTGCGCCTCATCTTCCGCCTTAGGACCCTCCAACCACATGGCACCAATGCAGATTTCACCTGTCTCCTCATATCCCCTCTCCCCACCTTATCCCAATTCCAACCTTCCAACTTGGCACCGCCCTCATGATCTGTCCTACCTGTCCATCTTCCTTCCCCACCTATCCACTCCACTCTCTTTTCCGACCTATCACCACTGACCCACCTCCATCTACCTTTCACACTACCTTCCAGCTACCTGCCCCCAAGCACCCCCCACCCCCCACCTGTCCTCCCCCCCTCCATTTCTGATGAAGGGTTCTTGCATGAAACCTCGCTTCTCCTGCTCATCAGATGCTGCCTGACTTTTCCAGCACCACACTCCCGACCCTAGAGGATAAATCTGGTATGATGATACATCTTTGGATTTAATACCACTCTCAGTTGTTAGGAGGATTCTGAATACTACAGCGCATAGGAGCTTCTTGAGCAGCTCAGCAGTCTGTTGTCCTATAGGTCAATCAGCTTGCCAAGGGTGCATTTTTCAGAGGTGGGAGCAAATTACTGCAGATGCTAGAATCCGTCATGAAAACAAAAATTGCTGGAGATCACAGTTGAACATGAGGGAGCTTGATGAATCAGTGGTTAGCACTGCTGCCCGACAGCGCTAGGTTTGATTCGTCTGTGTGGAATTTGCACATTCTCCCTGTGTCTGTTTGGGTTTCCCTGGTTGCTCAAGTTTCCTCCCACAGTCCAAAGATATGCAGGTTAGGTAGATAGACCATGCTAGATTGCTTGTAGTGTTCAGGGATGTGCAGGTTAGGTGGGTTAGCTAAGGGATAGGTAGAAGGGTGGGTCTGGGTGTTGATATGAGTTGAATGGCCTGCTTCCATACTGCAGGAATTCTAAGATAAGTGCGTGAGAAGTGATTAGTTTACTCAGTGTGCTTTATGTCATTGTTGAGTTTGGGATGTATCTTTTAAAAACACTTTTGCTTTTGTGGAAAGAAAATGTTGTGATGATCCAATGATGGATAAAGGTGAAAGAACATGTGACCTTTGGTGAATGGGGAGGGTTGGTTGGCATTCCACAAATCGAGTTACTCGATCAGCTACAGTTTGTACAGGAAGTGACAGAGCACTTTCCTGTTTGCGTTTCTCCAATCTTTGTTGGACTTCATACACCAGGCCCTCCCCTTCTTACCTTCTGCTTCACCTTCTCCTCATGCTCCAACTCCTCAATGTTTTTGCTAATAGACAGTGGCTTCCTCATGATGGCCAGGTTGTGTAGTATGCAGTTTACCAGAATACATCTGGATACAGTTGGCTTCTCCGGAGATGTCCAGACAGCAGAGCTTTTGCTTGAGGATCCTTGTATGCTCTATAATGTTCCTTGTGACTCTTTCTGGATCGACTGGGCTTGCACTCACTGGAATTTGGAAGAATGAGGGCGGATCTCATGAAAACATATAAAATCCTGATGGGATTCTAGATGCAGGAAGAGTGTTCCTGATGTTGCGAAAGTCCAGAACCAAGGGATCATAGTCCAAGAATAAGGTGTAAGCCATTCACGACTGAATTGAGGGTGAGCTTCTTTACTCAGAGAGTTTTAAACCTGTGGAATTCTCTACCACACGAAGCTGATGGGACCAGTTTGTAAGATACATTCATGAGGGAGCTGGATGTGGTCCTTGTGGCTAAAGGGATCAAGGGATATGGAGAGAAAGCGGGAGTGGGATACTAAAATTGCAAAATCATATTGAATGGTTGTGCAGTTTCGAAGGATTGAATGGCCTATTCCTGCACCTGTTTTCTACATTTCTGCATTTCAATCATTAAACCTGCCACTCCTATCAGCACAGGTTGCTCCCCAAAGTTGAGAACCATATAAAGAACAGATATTTCCACCAGTAGCCAGCCACAGATATGCAGTCAGTGGCATGCTACACCATGTGGAAGCTCTGATTTATTGTTAAACTTCATGTTTACTTTAGTCGCTTGGCTCTAGCAAGAACGAACAAGGTAAAGCTGACTCTATGTATTGAGAGATTCAGTGTCCTTTATTACAGTTGAGATGTTTCTTTTGTCTGCAGTTTGAATGGAGCCAATGTATAATCATTAAGAGTCACTTTGGTCACATTGACAGCCACAGATAATGTTAACTTTGTCTCGTTTTGACTTTGCACTTGGGTTCAAAGCAATTGGCAGATGTCAATAGCAATCTGAAATGCCATCCTTACTAAAGCTGAGATAATAGAACCTCCCTATACAGTTTTGCTGGATTTGTATCCTGCTGAAAGCCCTTCTCCCTCCCTCCACCTTCCTCCTCTGGCAATTTGTCCTGGTCTATACACTCTCACCTTAGTCTCCCAGTCATGCCCAACTCAAAGAGAAAGCCCTCAGAAGGCTACCAATGTTTCAAAGCACCTTCATTTTAAGCAGAAGTTTATAAACTAATAACAAAATAATTCACCATCAACCAATTTACTCCCTGCACGACTGAAACTTTAACCAAACATAGCAAAGCTTCGAAAAGCGTACAGTTTCAGGAGCATAATGAAGAGATAATCCAGCCATTAACTTTACTTTATTCATGGCCCCTTCTAGATCATAGAACCGCAGCACCAAAGTTGGTGATGAAGACTTCTTCACATGATTTGACCCAGCGCTCAGCTGTGCAATGTCGAACACAACTTTTGAAAGTGCAACCTTGATGCAAGCAAACATTTTGTACATGCAGATGAACCTCTTTATCAAGGTGTCTTCTAATGCATTTCTATACAAAATTAGGCTTTGCATCTAGGTCCCACTTCTCACATATTTGAAGGCTGTATAGATCCTAAAAAGGGAATCCTGGAAGAGTCTACATCACTTATTTGTTTCCTTATTTATCTTAAATATATTCATATTAACCTTTTGTTTAGTTAGAACATTCAGCATATGCAATTAAGTGCATGGTAAATATTGACTTTTGTTTGTATGTTGACTGAGAGCAGACTCAGTGGGGGCAGATTTTCATGTTCTTTGTCCTGTTTGCTTCTAAAAATGAGGCTGTTACTGGATTGAAATAGGTTAACTTGTTGAAGTTCGGAACCGCCCTCCCGAC
The DNA here is from genome assembly GCF_020745735.1 of Hemiscyllium ocellatum. NCBI lineage: Eukaryota > Metazoa > Chordata > Chondrichthyes > Orectolobiformes > Hemiscylliidae > Hemiscyllium > Hemiscyllium ocellatum. The sequence goes on along the minus strand of NC_083405.1, from coordinate 18,045,539 downwards.
GTGTCCATCACTCCCCCTCTGACCTATCACCTTCTCCCTCACCTTCATTCACCTATCACTTTCTCAGCTACCTTCCTCCCAGTCCCACCCCCCCTCCATTTATCTCTCAGCCCCCAGCCCACAAGCCTCATTCCTGATGAAGGGCTTATGCCCGAATCGTTGATTCTCCTGCACCTCGGATGCTGCCTGACCTGCTGAGCTTTCCAGCAACACACTCACAATCCTGAAGTTCTGATTGGTATTTTTAATTATGCACCCACATAATCTGGCTGCCACTGACAAAATCAGAATTGCTTGCAAACCCCTACTTATCCAGACAAGGTGCTGATAACCTTTGTTACATGAGTTGTGGAACCCACTACTTACCTGTTCATGGTGCGGTCCAGTCCTGACATCAGTCTACTATTCTCCCCTGGATATAGGGACTGCTTGGTGAACTGTGGTAAAGGATAAGGTTTAACAAAATGATGTACTTGTCTTGGGATGGGGGATTTCAACACTAGGGGCATCATTTTTAAGGTGAGAGGAGAGAAATTCAAAAAAGGCGTGAGGGGCAAATAGTTTTACACAGAGGATGGTTCTCGTGTAGAATGAGCTCCCAGGTGAAGTGATGGATGCAGGTACAATTACAATGTTTAAAAGACATTTGAATAAGTACATGAATAGATAAGGTTTGGGGGCATGTAGGCCAAGTGCAGGCAGGTGGGACCGATTTAGTTTGGGGTGATGACTGGCATGGAGTTGTTGGACTGAAGGGTCTGTTTCCATGCTATATGACTCTATTACTCGATGGTTCTATGTACTTACTGTATAATAAATTATAAATTAGTTAGACACACCTAGGAAGACTATAAGGAGCCAGAGATGATACACTTAACTCCATCAGGAACCTTAGCCAAATTCTTCTTTCTCCAAGACTGTGAAATCATCAGATTAGGTGTAGCTAAAAGAAGTTGCCAATATTATTTCCTTCAGAGTCACCTTATACAAAACATCAGATGGTTTGGAGGGACCTGAATTCTTCCAGAGTGTGTTTTTTTTTCAGATTTAGAAGATTAGTTTTTAGCTTGATGACTATTAACCTTGATTTTGATCTTCTGTGAATAATATCTCTGCTAGAGGATATTTTAGTGCTCAAAAATCCAATAGAAAGTTCATTGTTTTATTTGGAACATCCTTAATGTCCTGAATTCCCTTCACAACAGTACTCTCCCCTGCAGACTCAGGTGATTGTCCCATAACATCATCTGGGGAATTTTTAATTTTATGAATGTCCATCACGGAAGATGGCTGTTCTGTTGAAACAAGTATTTTCTTCCTCATTCAGACTAGGCAAATTGTTTTTGATCATGTCCTGAATATATATTGAAATCAGGCTGACATCCATATTGTTCAAGCAAATCTTTATTTCCAAACTGTTGATGGGTCTGTTTTGAAATATGCAAGCTCTTTACTTCCTGATGATTAAGTTGGATATCTTCATTTACCCTCTGTGGATATCTGTCTGGTGAACTAGACCTTTTCACAACCTCAGCCAGGGTATTAGAGGACTGCCATTTATTTAGTATTGTCTCTGTCAATGGTACTGATGATATTGCTTCTCCTGGGTTAAATGGAGTTTGTTCATCATTGCAGAGAAAGCAGGACCCGTGACCTTTCTGCAGAACTCTTGCTAATTACTTGTCGTACTGAAATGTTAATTCTACTTTGTCTCCACAGACGCTGTCAAACCTGCTGAGTTTTTACAGCAATTTCTGTTTTTTCTTTCTGATTCCAGCATTCACAGTTCTTTGTTCTTTGTCTTTGACATTTTTCATCTTTGTTACCTTGAGGTCTTTAAGCAATGATTTCACCGGTGATCACTATATCATGTATCTTGTAGAAACAGATATTACCTGCAATTGTGGAGGGGGGAATGCTGCTACCAATCCTCTTTTCCTTCCTGGAGATAATGAGTCAAGAGTGTGGTGCTGAAAAAGCACAGCAGGTCAGGCAGCATCCGAGGAGCAGGAGAATTGACGTATCGGGCATAAGCCCTTCATCAGTAATGCCGGAGATAATGGCCTATTTGGTAAACAGAGGGAGAGAAAACTAACATAGACAATTATCTGAAGGTGCAGGCCATTCAGCCCTCAAAGCTGCTTCATCGTTTGACAAGATCATGGCTGATCTGTTAGTTTTTGTGTTCCATATTCTCACGTACTCTGGTAATGTTTGATGTTCTAAGTTTAACAAGAAACTACCTCATGCTTTAAAAATATTCAATAGTCCCATCGACACTGCATTCTGCATCAGAGTTCTAAAGTGACCACCCTCCGGAGAAGAAACTTATCCTTATCTGTATTGTAACAAGGTGACCTCTCATTTTTAAATAATATTCACTAGCTCTGGACTCACCCAGAAGACAAAAGATCCTTTCCACATTCAAATTGCCAAGACTTTTCAGGATCTTATGTACATTAATCAGGTCAGCCTCAGTTTCCAAACTTGATTTGGAATAAACCCATTAGTTCTGAGGAAGGATCACTGGGCCCGAAATGTTGAATCTGATTTCTCAGAGAGTACCAGCCTGGACCTGTTTCTTTGGGTCCAGTAGCTTTTTCCACATTACTGCTAAACCCAAACCAAATCAGAGAAAAGCTGGGCTGGGACAACTGGCCTCTCCTCTTTCATTGTACAAGTGTTTGTTTTTAAAATGTGACATCCTTCTGCCTGAGGCAGTATCTGTTAGCTATAATCAAATTGGCTCTAAAACCTTTCAACCCTACCACCCCAGACTTTTTGGTGTCTGTGTCGTTTACGCCCTCTCTAAAAAAAAATGTCAAGGACAGCATGACCTTGTTAAAGGAGCAGCTTCATCGTATCCGCATCACAACATTATCTCTTATCCATTTTTGTGGCATTTACAAAGCTCATTATCATGCTTTTGTTATATCATTTAAGTCATTGATATAAATTTTAAAGGCTTCATATAAACTCCTGTTATGGAGCAGGCCAGACCCCTCAAAACATTTCAAGAAAATAGCCCAGGCCCTAATCTTGCTGGCTGTTTTAAGCAGGTGTAAAGTAGATGTTCCATGAGAGATGCCTCTGGTCAAACCACTTATTATAAGCAAAACAGAATTTATTTACATCCTGCCAATCAGAAAAAGACATCTATGTGCATTAAAAGAAGAAAAATTGTTGGTGAAACTCAGCAGATCAGGCAGCACTTGTGGAAAGAGAGCAGAGTTAACATTTTAAGTCTGGCAACTCTTTATCAGACATGACAGCAGCTCAAAGAACTGGTATTAATGCTGAAGAGGAAGTTGGGGTTTGGGAGGTGGTGAATGGATAGGGGCGATGGAGACCAGAGAGAGAGAGACATGAAAAGGGATTATGGATGGCAGGCCCAGGACAAAAGAGAAACTGAACAAGCAATGATGAGAGCTTAGAGTAGGAGAGAATGGCTGTGCTGGACACAAACCAAGTAATGTAATAATGGGCCTGAGTGTAGGTGGAATTGGGTTGGTTATGCTAAAAACAACCCACGTTATAACAGAAGTTGGGTAAAAGGCTTGCAAACTTGGAAAGAAGCTCTACAATTATTTAACTTGATGTTGAGTCCCCGAGGCTGTAGGGTCTCCAAGAGGAAAATGAGATGCTGTACTTCAAACATTGCAACAGGGCTGTGATAGAAATGGTAGAGGGGAACAGAGTCGTGTGTTGAAGCAGCAGGCAACTGGAAGCTCAGGGTCATTTTTATGGAAAATAAGTGTTCTGCAACGCAGTCGCCCAGTCAGCGTTTTGTTTTCCCAATGTAGAGACCCTGATGGGAGTTATTTACAGGCTTCCCAGCAGTAGTCAAGATGGGAGGAAGAAGATAAATCAACACAGAGAAGGTATGTAAGAAAGGCACTATTACAATAATCATGGGGCACTTCAATATGCATGTGGACTGGGAAAAATCAGGTTGGTAGCGAATCCAAAGAAAATAAATTTGTGGAATGTCTATGAAATGACTTTCTGGAGCAGCCTGTGTTATAACCAACTAGGAGAAACGTAATTCTGAATTTGGTGATGTGTAATGAGGCAGGCTTGATTAGGAAGCTTAAGGTGAAGGGACCTCTGAGGGACAGTGACCACAATATGGTAGAATTCACTCTGCAATTGAGAGGGAGACGTTGGAATCAGATGTAACCATATTACAATTCTGTGATGGTAACATGAGGGAAGAGTTGGCCAGAGCTGATTGGAAGGGGAGCCTAGCAGGGAAGACAGTGAAGCAACAATGACAGGAGTTTAGATAATTGGGGAGACACAGCAGAAATTCATCCCAAGGCAGAAGAAATATATTTGAGGTGGACAAGGCAACCATGGTTGGCAAGGGAAGACAGGGACATCATAAAAGCAAATGTAAAAGCATACAATGATGGTGAAGATTAATAGGAAGGCAAAGGATTGGGAAGCCTTTAGAAGCTAGCAGAGGATAATGAGGAAAAGCAATAAGGGGGGAGAAGATGAAATATCAGTGTAAGCTAGCAAGTAATATAAATGAAGATTACAAGAGTTTTTTTTTAAATATAAAAGGTAAGAGAGAAGCAAGAGTGTACATTGGACCACTGGAAAATGAAGTTCAAGAAGTAGTAATGGGGAACATAGAAATGGCAGAGGTACTGAATTGTTATTTTGCATCAGTCTTCACATACCAAAACTTCAAGAGAATCAAAGAGCAGAGGTGAATCTAATGGCCATCACTAAGGAGATGGCAGCAGGTCTAGCAGCATCTGTGAACAGAAATCAAAGTTAACCTTTCGGTTCAGTACAGCCTACCCATTCTCTTCAGCTCTAACCTCACTTTATCATCTATTCAGTTTCTTTTCTTTTTCGGCTTACATTCAACAATCTCCTTGTTTGCCTACCATTTCCTCATCTTTCTCTCTCTCAGGTCCAGCTCCACCCATCCACTCAGCTGTCCTCTCCCCACCCACCAAACCTTGTTTTTAGCGTAAATACCACTTTGTCCTGTCTGCTACCAGGTTCTGATGGATAGTCATTGGACTCAAAATGTTCGCTCCGCTTAAACCCTACAGAAGCTGCTCGCCCTATTGAGCTTCACCAGCAATTTCTGTTTTTTGTTTGAAATCTCCAGCATCCAAAGTTTGTTGTTTCATTTAAGAGTTAACCAATTTGGTGGTGAGTCCCATATATACCAGACTGTGTAAGGACAGCTGGTTTCCATCCCAAAAAGAAACTGGTGAAGTGGGTATTCTTAATTTCACTGATTGTCAAACGATCATGCAAGTTATGAGCAAGAGTAGGTCATTCGACCCCTCGAACTTGTGCTACCATTCAGTCAGTCATGGCTGACCTGGTTACTGCACATTCTTGCCTAACCCAATAACCTCTCACCTCTTTGCTTATCAAGAATTTATCTATCTCAGCCTTAAAACATTTTCAAAGATTTTGCTTCAACTTCCTTTTCAGAAAATGAATTCCAAAAACTCTCAACCCCTCGTTAGAAATAATTTCTCTTTACTCCTTACCTTGTCTTAAATGGGCAACCTCTTATTTTTAAAAAGTGATCCTATTTCTAAATTCTCCTAAAGAGGAAGTATGTTTTACATTGCATTCTGTCAAGACCTCTTAGAATCTTGTTGGTTTCATTCAGTTGTCTTTTACTCTTCTCAACTCCAGCAGACCCAAGTCTAGCCCGTCTAACCTTTCCTAAGAAGATAACCATTCATTCCAGCTATTTATGCTTCCAACGCATGTGCTGCCTTTCTTAAATGAGTTGATCAATACTCAACACAGTACTTCAGATACTGTCTCACCAATGTCCCTATAACCGAACCAGAGCCTCACTATTTACATATTCAATTCCTGTCACAATAAAAAGTATCGTTTTATTAACTTTCCTAATTACTAACTGTACTTGCATAATAACTTTTCACAATTCATGTACTAGCTCATCAAGATCCCTGCGAATCTCAATTCTCGTGCTTTTTAAAAAAAAATTATTCCCGCCAAAGTGAACAACTTCATATTTTCCCACATTATGCTATATATTTTAGGTCATTGCCTGCTCACTCAATCCATCTGTACCCCTTTGAAGGCTTCTTATTTCTACTTGACATCTGTGCTGTGTCAGCATTGTAATAATCAGCTCTTTTATTTCCCAGCCTCACTTTGTAAACTGAACTCAGGTTTTCTAGTTTGTTGTAATTGGCTTTTATAATTGTGGGTAAATAAGCGCAATAACTGCTGGCTAAATAAGGTTGAATGCATCTCAACCTAGGTGGTCAATAGCCTTTGCCTAAAAGGAACAGGAACGATATATTATTGACAGTCAATGATGAATTATAACCCTGATTATATTTTTTATCTCTACCCAGCAGGCTAATGCCAATTTCTGTCCCAAACAACTGTACATGAGGTAGAAGTTGTAAACAGGCCATTGTGAACGTATATTGGATGCAAATTAGGGATCGCTGCAAACAGCTTTGGCAGCTTTCTTTGAAATCTCTTGAGGATTTTGAGGCTTATAAGCAGTCACAAAGAATGTCCTTGCTGCTACAGCCCTACAAAGACCACGCCTGTTCCTCGTATCTGGTGTCTGTGTTGATTCCCAATACTCCCATCCACCCATTTCATTTTGCTATTCTGGGCCCTTCAAAATCAGCCTCCTTGTCCGACTTTGCAATCCCAAATCCAGGAGCTGTCTTGTGGGAGTGTGTTTCATGTTGGAAGCTTGCCTAAACAATATAAATGAGGCTGGCAATAAAACCTAATACAACCCATGCTGGCTTCCTCATGAGGAACATTGCACATGCAGCCCACCATCTGCCTAATATACACTCCATATTGACTTAGTCACTAATAATGTGAGAAGGACTAAGATTTTTCTTTGAAATCCCATGAGCTATTGTAAAGCTCATATAAGATCTGAAGCTCTGGATAAGGGGAACATTAGTTTCCTTTAACCTCAATTTTAACCTTACTTTAACTTTACAGAGCCTTCTCTGCACTTAGTTGTTCTGCCCTGGTTTACTGTCAGTAATGCAGAGCAGATGCTGCAATATTTTGACAGAAATATATGTCTTTCTTGATAGACGTAACTATTTAACTCACATTGAATCATTCTACATTTCCTACCTGATAGCTCACACTCAGCACTTCAAGAAAATTGTCAGGGTTTTTTTTTCCCTAACACCAACTATGTTAATAAAACATTCAGAAAATGAGGAGTGCAGCTTGACCCCGATCGCCTAATCCTGAGCCAAAAAGAGGAGCTATGGAGCTTTTAGGATTAAGTGCTTAGGTCATGGCTATGGTTGAATTACACAGCAGTACTTGATTGAGTGATAGTCTGTTAATGCAAGATGATATTCTGGACTGTACAATTTTCTCGACTCTACAGTCAATTGGAAATTAGCTATGAATAATATTGCCTTTAAATATTGAATATTCATATTCAGGATTTATGTGCCTTAAAGCTCACAGGACTTCCTATCAAAAGTCATAGATGTTCCATGAGTATATCTGAAAGGGAACAGTATCCTTAACAAATATTTAACAGTAACTTTGGGATGAAAATTGAATAAAACTTGACAGTGGGCATTGGGTTTATGATGCAAAATTAACCCACATCCATTTGTTGTGATACAGCCAGCATGCAAACTTCATGCTACCTATTTATTTCCATGTTTGCATTATGCAACCAACATTGTTTAGCTGCATACTGAGTTCAATGGTGTTCACTGTTCTATCCATGTAAGCTAATGCAGCTCTGCAGCAAATTTACTGGTGACAAAATAGTTTCACATGCTGCACTTTAATTGATGGCTGAAAAGACCAACTCATGAGAGATAGGGTCTCCCATATGTTGCTCCTGAGGAGATTGTTGGGTGTTGTTATGGTTACCTGGTTTTGGTGTTTGCACTTTTTGCCACGTTGTTGCAGCCGCTGATCATGGTGATGCATTCGGATCCACATGTAACATTACCTTTTCCCCCTCTGTTGTTGGGTTCTGTCTCCCACACGCGAAAATCAATGCTCAGGAATTTCATATCACACATGAGAGCATCCTGGAGGCACCCTATGGTCTTCTGCCTTCCTGCTACATTCCCATAAAATAATCTTGAGAATGCATGCATCTTCTAATCTGCATGCCTCAACTGTTTCAGCCTGAAGCGGGTTATTTGAGAGAACTACCACTTGTGATTTCTTTCCATCAATGCAGTAACAAAAAGTGCATTGGAGGCATCAAAACTAAAAATTGTTGAACTTCTTTTCTTGGTAGATGTAAATTCAACTATGCTTCCCAGCAAGCGACTGAGAACATGCAGCTTTCAAAATCCAGAATCCTGATGTGTTGGGTCAGCCTCTTTCTCTTCCAAGCACGTTTTGTGAGTTGTTCAAAGGTGGTATGTGTGAATAGAGTTTACATCAAGAGTCAGATTATCTGCCACCTCACTCCAGAGTGCTACCTGTTAGGTCTGATCATAGGTGGAGGTATGGCACCTGTCCCTAAACCAATTTTCTTGATGTTTGTAGCAAGGGGGAACAGGTTACAGACTTGGGAGAAACTTAGGTTCATAAAGTTATCAAGTCATACAGCATGGAAATTGACCCTTTGGTCCAACTCGTCCATGCCGACCATGTTTCCTAAACTGAACTAGTCCCATTTGCCTGTGTTTGGCTCATGTACCTCGCAACCTTTCTGGTTCATGTACATGTCCAAATGATTTTTTTAAATGTTGTAATTGTATTCTACCATTTTCCTCTACCATTTTCTTTGGCCGTTCATTCCATATATACACCACTCTCTGACCAAAATTCTCTATCGATCACATCTTATACATAATATTCAAACTCTTCAGCTCGCCCATGCACACAGAGCACTGCTGCAAGAATCATACCCACATCTCAGATTGCACATACTAGCAAAACATCAACTATGACTGACATTTCATCCAGACATTTTGCATCACATTGTGGCTCAGTGGATCGCCACTGCTGCCTCACAGCACCAGGGACCTGGGCTCGATTCCAGCCTCGGGCGACTGTCTGTGTAGAATTTGCACATTCTCCCCATGTCTGCGTGGGTTTCCTCCGGGTGCTCCAGTTTCCTCCCACAGTCCAAAGATGTGCAGATCAGGTGAATTGACCATACTAAATCATCTGTTGTGTTAGGTGCATTAGTCAGGGTAAATATAGGGTAGGGGTTTACTCTTCGGAGAGTTGGTGCAGACTTGTTGGGCCGAAGGGGCTGTTTCCATTCTGTAGGGAATCTAATCTAATCTAATCATCCCTTTACAGGATAAGGTGATGTGCAAACAAAGGCAGTGGTGCATAACCAGCAAGGGATAGGAGTCACAATTTTTGCATTATATGTATTCAGGAACATTACTCCCTCCCTCCAGGAGAGGAAGTAGATTCCATGTTGATACTGCTGGAGTACCAGTTTCCTGTGCTTGAAGAGTTCAGTACGATAGCATCATTAGTTGCCGATAAGTGCTTTCTCCTCCATTGAAGTGAAGGCGTGCAACCAGGCTGTTAAAAGTCGGAGTGGCCAGTGAAATTGCATGAATTATTGAGGCATCTTCCTATTGAGCATCATGGGAAGATATTTGCCCATGTTACTGGGGACTGCTAGTCTAGGTGAACTATGCTGAATCCAAATGTGCTTTCAGAACTATAGAATTCATAACAGATGTGACCTTCTTAGTCTGGCAGCTGCAGTAGACATTCTGTGAACAAAGGAGACCACTGCATACCTGTGTCAATCCCACAAAGACCTTCGATCATGTAAGAAAATTGGTATCTTTTTCCCAGGGTGGAAGGGTCAAATATTAGGGGACACAGATTCAAGGGTGGGAGAAGGAAGTTTAAAAGAGAGGTTTTTCACACAAAGGGTGGTGAGTGCCTGGACTGGTTTGTCAGAGGAGGTGGTGGAAGCAGACACAATAGCAGCATTCAAGAAGCACCTGGACGAATACATTCATCAGAAGAGAATAGAGGGATATGGATCCTTCAAGTGAAGACAGTTTAAGTGTGGAAGGGCAAAATGTGTCGGCGCAGGCTTGGAGGGCCAAAGGGCTTGTCCCTGTGCTGTATTGTTCTTTGTTCTTTGGTGGCCAGCCAGTGACCCTCTTGCTATGATGAATAAAGTCAGTTGTAGTGGTTGCAGCCTTTTGAGATCTACGGTGAAGTCAGAAAGCGTTGTGTTCAAGTCTTGACATTCTTTGGCAAATCTTTCATGTTGCTGCTCTCATATGCCTCAAGTTGACTGGAGAGGGTTTCTATTACATACCAGCACTTCTGAAAAGCTGCTCAGCTCTGTCTGCCTGGGAAATATGATAAAAGTTTGTCAAGTTCTCATCAGAGAATTGCTGTACACTGATAATGTTATATGACTGGTTTGACTTTCTTATGCCTGCAAATAATTCGGCTTGACCACTAGGATCAAGAAGAAAAATGTCATGGTCCTGGGTGGTTACTGCACCACCATCAATCAGTATTGACAATGTGACACTGAAGATGTTGATGAATTCACGTATCTAGGCTTCGCCATCTCCAGCAATCTGTCACTTGATCCTGAAATCGACAGATTCTTTGTAAAGGTTGCACCCATGATAATCAAACTGAGTGACAATAGTAGCAACCTGGTTGAGTCCACTGAACCTGAGTCCACAGTGCACACCTCCACTGTGGTAAGACCTGAGTAAAATACTCTAGAAAGAAGAGCCTGAAAAATGTTTATCTTCACTGTGTTCATTGGAAGATAGATGCACCTGAACTGGATCAGCCACATTCATTAGATGATGTCAGCTGTATATTCTCTGCATTGTAAACTGGATATTGAGGTATAGCCAGCTGCATGTCCATATCTCTGCTCCAAGGACACATGCAAGCAAGATATGAAAATAGGTATGAAAACGCTCACAACTGGGAGACAGTCACGTACAAATATGATCTCTGATGGTTGATTATTTTGAGGCCATTGCAAAAGTCAAAGACAACCACAAAGCACAGCTGTCCAAGAAGAGAACCCAGAGAAAACCTGTGGAAACATTTGGCTTTTGATCTTTTGTCATTCAGATGTATATTAGCACAATTTATCTTTAGGTACGAATAATATGTTTTTAAAACCAATAACATTATGGATGTAGAAATATGGTTTAATGAATATGTAAGTGATTCTCTGGGGTAAGTTGTAATCCCATTGTAACCTCCGTAGCCATGTGTTTATGTTCGAATACAAAGATGGACATTGTACAGCTCAGAGCCTCTTGTTCCCCCATCTTACCATCATGCACAGTGTAACAATAAGCATCATTCAAGAGCTTCTATGAAGGCTGGTCTGGGCTCGTATTAATACCTGAATAACCCACACTAACATGGTGGCAGCCACAGAGGCATCAGTCTAAGGAATTCACAGATTAACCTGAAGAACCATGAGTCAAGTTTGAGCAACTCTCAGGCAAGATGGTCCTCAGAAGATTTCTCAAAGTGATGTAAACCTTTTGATGATCGGCCCCCAGGTGAGGTACAGTGTGCCACCCACTAGTGGTTGCATTTCCAGACCAGTTCAGCATTACCTGCCCATTCTCAGACCTTTCAACGTGATAAAATGACCAATATGAACACTTACATAGGAAGCATAGAAGACAGTTTTACAGGTATCTCAGATCTCCAATTGAAGCAGCAATATCACAGGTGAATAACCTCTTATCCAGAGTGGGCTCCATTGCCCAGCAGATCCATTTCAGTCAAGGTATAGATGAAACTTGAATAGTCAATCCTAGTAGCCTTCAATGGAGATTTCAAACCCAGAAATTTAAGTATTATTTTTTGTTGAGTCCAGCATGGGGTCTCAGAACTCAATTAATTCCAACAAAACTTTATTTGTTGTTGCTAATTTACGAGAATATGTAGTGTTGAGAAGTGAGGTCCAGGTACCTGGTGACTTCAGCTCACCGCTGTCTGCAAGGAGCATCATATTGTTCAGCACCAAACAGCATCACATGGTACATTCCATGGGCACCAGACGCATACATCTCTCATCCATGGATACTGGCATCTGATACCTACAAACCTCAATCCTCCTGGCACTTTTCTGATTCACTTACATTGGAAGCATGGCAGACACACCAGAAACTAACATTGAAAGGTTGTTGTAAGGATACTTTCCATGCAGAGAAAGCCTCTGAGCTCATAGATTGGACCAGGCAGCTTCTCCTGGCTGCTCACTTCCTGTCTCAGTGCTTGATCACTTAGTGCATGCTCACAGCATCCATGTCTTGCCTTGCTTTGCCATCACCATGCTATACATTGGCATTTCAGCCAGAGCCAAAGGTTATCAGTACTGCGGTATCGGCATTCTCTTTACTATGGATACACAGACAGGCTGTTTGTCATTAGGGAATCAACCAGATGATGCGTTTCTGAACAGCCCACCAAGACATCAGTCGAACACCTCCAGCAAGTGCCAGTGTTGTGGCAAACACACTGCGCACTTATTCAACCAAATGGCCTTGTGATGAGTGGGTGGGGACTCGTCCCTAAGATGGAGGGGAAGCCATGTTGGTGGGGAGTCCCAGCACCATTTGTCACAGACACAATCACAGGCACTGTCCAGGTGTTTGGTTTGTTCAAGGTGGGCACAGAAAGGGGATAAAGTCGACTACAGTCCAGGAAAAGAGCAGTAGTCAGTCCTGCAGGGAAAGCACAAGTGGAATTGTGTGGCATTATTTGTGGAGCTGCAAACAGAGTGGTCAAGGTTCTCATCAGACATAGTGGAGATGGCTCATCAAAGTCTGTCAGAGGCCTGGGGCAAGTAGATCTGGGTGTCATTCGTTTAATGTTGTGAAGAATGCAAGGATGGACTTTAGTTGAGGGATCACTACCAAAACAGCTGGGTGTGGGGGTAAAATCAACACATGAATAGAAGTAGGGACAAGGATGGTGATGAGGAGAAACTTACTGTGTATGGAAGGTAGGATATCAGAGGGACCTAGTAGGCTGCAGGAGGGAATTATCATAGAAATCAATAGGATTTAATGTCAGGATTCAGTAACAGGAAGGACAGTTGGATGCGAAGTTCAATATGGTGGGGAGGATATAGGTGAAAATGAGCTGTTTGGTAGTGTGAGGTATAAGGAGACATAGTTGTTCTGGGTGTATACTTGGTAACCAGGAGGAGACTGGTGCTAAAGATATCCACTGTGATCGACATGCCCTGCCATCAGTTGACATTCTCTAGTTGTGAAATGCAACTGGCAAGTAGCTGTGACAGGGTCAAGGGTAAGCAGAGTCTGTGTCTGTTTGAGGGGAAAGAGTGAAGATCCACTTCTGCTGGAGGCTAAGATGCTGAAGAGACAAATATATGAAGTAGGCATTTATAAACTCCAGGTAAATATAATTTGCAATCTTCCATTTTCAATACATAAGGAGTAAATGTACTTAAGGTTCAAACATTGGTCAAAGATGGTTTTCACCATGCCTTTGACCCTTGCAAATTGAACACTGGCAACACAATGATACAGAGATTAGGGAGCAATGACTTAAAGAGAGGGGATTACTGGCCGAACGTGACCCATTATTTGTGTAATGTCCCTGAGTGCAGTAGGAGCAGAGGAACACTGTTTCATCATTTATCAGGCAAACTTAACCATGGCCTGCACTAAATGAAATGAAAAGTTGAATGTTTGATGTAGATTTGGAATGGTAAAGGGGTCAGAGCACAGCAGGCGCTCCGTTTTTTGCTCACTTCACCGGATATTTGCACTCACTGAGGCTGAAGCTGGATGAATGATGGAGACATGGCCCTCCCTGTTGGGGAACCGCATGTCTCCCTCAATGGCAGGATATGCCACAAACGACTGTTCTGAGACACATGGACCTGTTTCAGTCCTTGTGTTATCAAAGTAGCTCAAGTTGAGCAGAGTCCTACACCCAGCTGCTGGAGGGATATTGGTCATTGGGCTTGTAGTCCTAAGAAGGTGAAGGGGGATGCTGGAGGGGTAGGGCTGACAGCACGCACAGGCCTGACAAGCTGCACTAGGCTCAGGGAGCGGTCATAGCCCCAAGGCTCATTGAGCTACAGGATCTCACAGGAGGATTGGAATTTTTCAGCCCTGACTCACACTTATGATATAACATGTCAAATGCTGGAACAAGACCTGAGGGATGCAGGAGTGGAAAGGCATTCTCTCCCAGTGGCTGTGAGGGTGACAGACGCTTTGAACCTCCAACGACTGGTTCATTCCAGGGAGCTCTCAGTCATGCGCCCACAAATGCAACAGATCAACGTCATCTGTGTAGGATTACGCCAATTCATTTCATTCCTGATGAAATGGTTAGTGCTACAACCCAGACAGTGGGATTTGGCAACATAGCTAGATAGCCCCAGAAATGGGATAGAATCACACAGCTCACACTTGGCACTAAGAGGGCTATATCACAATGCTCCAGAATTCATCAACAGAAATAGGTTCCATTCTGTTAATGTCCAAGTGATTTGTGATCCCTGGAAGTAACTGCCATGATTTCTAAATTCTGGAGCACTCATGTGTAGCTGGTAGATCTGAGGGTCCAGATGCCTTGCAATGCTAGTTCCTGGGAACAGGGTCTACCCACTATGACCATGGCTCATGACGCCACTACACAATCTCCTGATACAGAACAAAGATATAATGCTGCCAATGCCTCAACCAGGGCCCTAATGGAAAAGAGTATGGGACTGCTGAAGGTGCATTTCCACGACTTAGACTGGTCTTAGAATGAATTTCCATGATATTCTGGACAGAGCGGGCCACATCATCCTGGCGTTGCTGTGCTCTGCACATTCAGAGTAGGCAAAAGTGAGGACTGCAGATGCTGGAAATCTGAGTCGAGATTAGAGTGGTGCTAGAAAAGCACAGCAGGTCAGGCAGCATCTGAGGAATAGGAAAACTGACATTTCGGGCAAAAGCCCTTCATCAGGACTGATGATGAGGTGATGTGTCAAGGTTAGAGTGGTGCTGGCAAAGCACAACAGGTCAGGCAGCATCTGAGGAGCAGGAAAATTGATGTTTCAGTGATGTGGTAGATTGAGGAGCTGAAGGAACTTCCAGGAGATAATAAGAAAACTGAAGAGGAAGAAGCACTGCTGTCTCACAGCGCCTGAGACCCGGGTTCAATTCCCGACTCAGGCGACTGACTGTGTGGAGTTCGCACGTTCTCCTCGTGTCTGCGTGGGTTTCCTCCGGGTGCTCCGGTTTCCTCCCACAGTCCAAAGATGTGCGGGTCAGGTGAATTGGCCACGCTAAATTGCCCGTAGTGTTAGGTAAGGGGTAAATGTAGGGGTATGGGTGGGTTGTGCTTCGGTGGGTCGGTGTGGACTTGTTGGGCCGAAGGGCCTGTTTCCACACTGTAAGTCTAATCTAATCTAAGCCCTTCTTGACCATAATTCGTCACTACATGGGAGATGGGACCTGATTAACACTCACTTCCAGTAGATGAGAGCTGTCCATCATGATATGTAATAAAGGCAAAATGCAACAGATGCTGGAAATCTAAAACAACTGGAGATACACAGCAGCGGTAGAGCATCTGTGGAGAGAGAAACTGGCTTAATGTTTCGAGTCCAGCATGCTTCTTCTTCAGAATAGAAGTTTCTCGACCTGTTGAGTTTCTCCAGCATGTTCTATGTTTGTTATGCAAGATAATAAAGTTATTGGTCTCGATGCCAACATTTGGTTTGCATTGCAGGGGCAAACCATTGGTTTTGTCGGTGTTCACTTTTGGTGGCTATAAACAACAGCTCAGGTTTGGAAATGAGCAGTTGCTTACCTTCATGTGATGTCACTCCCCAAAAGACAATGACTGGTTATGGGTCTCCAGTGGGCATTGGAGACGGAGTACTGGTGGCTTACAGAGGGTAGTTAAGCAAGATTTAGAACAGGACAGGGTAAATTCTGTAGGCTGGTAATTAAACAGTAACTAGAGTGAGTGAATGGGATTTTACATGCCAGGAAACGTCAGCCATGACACGTATGTGCTATGAGCAGTGTGGCTGCTGTGCCATTATGGTGTCACTGAGGGCATGGTGGATTATCAATGCTTTTCTGAGAGTTTTTCCTCTATTCCCGGTCTACTCATGCCTCTTGAACATTGCTATTGTATCTGCTTCTACCACTACCTCTGACAGCACATTCCAGGCACCTACCATCCTCTGTGTTTAAAAAAAACTTGCCTCTCACATCTTCTTTAAACTTTTTCCTTTTTACCCTAAATCTATGTGCCAGAGCAAATGACATTTCTACCCTGGGATAGAAAGACTCTGATGAGCCATTCTTTCCTATGCCTCACACAACTTGGTAAACGTCTATCAGGTTGCCCTTCAGCCTCTGATGTTCAAGTGAAAACAAACCAAGTTTGTTCAATCTCTCCTTGTAACCCTCCAGACCAAATAACATCCTGGTAAACTTTTTCTGTACTCTCTGGTAGGGTGGTTATACACAATATTCCAAATGTGGCCTAACTAAAGTTTTATAGAGCTGAACTAAGACTTGTCAATTTTTCTATTCTACGTCTGACCAATGAAGGCAAGCACGCCACATGCCTTCTTCACCAACTTAGCACATTCGGGGAACTGTGAACCTGTATACCTAGATCACTTTGGGTTCTAAGAGTTCTGCCATCTACATTAGACCTTCCAAAATGCACATTTATCTGGTTTAAACTCCATCTGCCATTTCTCCCCCAAGTCTCCAGCCTCTCTCTATCTTGTTATAACCTTTGACAATTCTCCTCATTAATGGCACCCCCCAATCTTTGTGTCATCCACAAATTTATTAATCAGGCCACTTACATTCTTCTCTAAATCATTTCTATATACTACAAAAAACAGAGTCCCAGCACTGATCCCTGCACAACACCACTGGTCACAGATCATCAATCAGAAAAATACCCTTCCACTGCTACTCTCTGTTTACTATGACCAAGCTAGTTTTGCATCCATTTTACCACTTTTCATGTGTGGCGATTGGAACCAGGTGGATCTTATTAACTACAAGTTCCTTGATAGGGGTTGTTAACATGGGTCAATCAGGGAGCTCTGGCAGACTAATGCAAACAGGGGACACTCCCTTTTTAGTTTTCTAGAGAACCTTCTCTGTTTTTGGCTGCACTTCAGTCCCACGCTCCTGATCTTTGGGCTCTCTGTGCAGAGTGGGGAGGGTAGGTCAGAAGATCTCATAGTTCTGCTCCTGGGCCTGGACAAACTGGCCATAACAGGTCCAAGCAGCGGGCCGGGGTGGGGATCGTTATGGCTCAGTGCCTGCCCTTCTTCCATGGTTACGTTAGAGCTCGGGTGTCTCTGGAGAAGGAGCACGCGGTGTCTACCAACACCCTGGAGCTGTTCAGGGAGAGGTTGGTGCCATAGGGAGTGGAGTGCTTTATTTCCCCCTTCACCTCTATTTTGATTTAATCCCTGCCCTCCCTTTTACTTTTTTTATCACACAGCATTACCCTTTGATGTGAAGGGCACTGCTTGTCACTGACCACATTGGTGTTTCCTTTCTTCCTGGTGGTGGGAAATGAATAAAGATTTGTACACGTGTTATCTTTCACTGTGTCTCACTCCTGCACACACACAACATAGGGAAAAAAAACAAAAACAAACAGGGGATTCAGTCTCCTCACTTCAGGCACTGACTCTGAGCTGGCTGGCTGACCACAGCCACTGTACTGTGCACATGTAAATAAAGGGTGACTTGGTAACAGGATGAGCGCCTCTCTCCATTATTTCCACCATGGGTCCAAGGTAATTTCACCTCCTGCATCAGCCTGGCATGAGGGACCTTGTCAAAGGCCTTGCTAAAGTTCAAAGAGATGACATCCAACACTTTTCCCTCTTTAACTATATGTTAAAATTTTGGGGATTCTTTAAATTAAACATTTTAGATCATGTTAATAAAGTATTTTTAGTTGAGACCTAGAAAAGTTCTCAGGTGAGATTTAGAGATAACCTTGAATGAACATATAGATGAGCCTCTGAGTTAACCTGTGATGTCATCTTGCCCACTGTAGTCACGTGTTAGTGTTCTGCTGAGAGGTTGTGCACTATACAGTTTGGAGCCTCCTGTTCCATACCTGCTCATCACATACAGGGTAATGATAAAAAAGTGTCCAATGGTTGTTAAGAAACCTGCCCTGAGCTCAAGACCCGAAAATAATGCACTAAAATCAAAGCAACGAACAAAGTATGAGAACATTTTCTGTATTTGATTTATAAGTATGTTTAGCTCCATTGTGAATTTAAATTTTCTTCTTTTTGCTAGACATGTTCAAGTTGGATAATGGGAATACACTTCAGCCATTGGCACATAGGGAGATGGTTGTGATTGTTGAAGGTCAGTCATCTCAATTCCAGGGCATCTTTGCAAGAATTCCTCAGGTAGTGCCCTCGGCCTAACTATCTGCTTTATTAATGACCTGCCCTTCCATCATAAGGTCAGAGATGGGGATGCTTGCTGATGATGCACCATGTTTCAACATCATTCACGATTCCTCAGATACTGAAGTAAGATTGGGCTGACAAGTGGCAAGTAACATTCACACATATAAAAAAGGCAATGACTATTTCCAATAAGAGACAATCTAATCAC
The DNA here is from genome assembly GCF_020745735.1 of Hemiscyllium ocellatum. Lineage (NCBI taxonomy): Eukaryota > Metazoa > Chordata > Chondrichthyes > Orectolobiformes > Hemiscylliidae > Hemiscyllium > Hemiscyllium ocellatum. Next base: position 18,026,904 of record NC_083405.1, on the reverse strand, counting down.
TGCCCTTTGACATTCAGTGGTGTTACCATCACTGAATCACCTACCATCACATCCTGAGGTTTACCATCTCAACTGAATTCACCACATAAACACAGTGGCTACAAGAGCAGGTCAGAGGGTAGAAATACTGCAGTGAGTTACTCACTTCCTGACTCCCTAAAGCCTGTCCACCATTCAAAAGGCACAAGTCAGAAGTGAGATGGAATACTTCACACTTGCCTGGATGGGTGTAGAATCATAGAATTTTTACAGTGTGGAAGCAGACCATTCAGCCCATCAAGTCCACACCAATCCTTTGAAGAGCAGCCCACCCAGACCCATCCCTCTATCCTATCCATGTAATTCTGCATTTTCCATGGTTAATCGACTGAGTCTGCACATCCCTGGACACTATGGGTGATTTAGCATGGTCAATCCACCTAACCTGCACCTCTTTCATCCTTGGGAGGAAACCCACACAGACATGGGGAGAACATACAAACTCCATGCAGTCAGCCAAACATGGAATTGAATCCAGGTCCCTGGAGTTGTGAGGCAGCAGTGCTAATAACTGAGCCACTATGCCACCAATAATGTAGCTCTAACAATACTCAAAAATGTTGACACCATCCATGGCAAAGCAACCACTTGATTCCAGCATATCCGTAATCATCCACTCCCTCCATCACTGACGCTCAGTAACAGCAGTCTCCAAAACGCAATATCTACAAAATGCATTACAGAAATTCACCAAAGATTCTTAGGCAGCACCTTCCAAACCCATGACCACTTCCATTTAGAATAACAAGTGCAGCAGACACATAGGAGCACCATCACCTGCAGGCTCCCCTGAAAGCCACTCACCAACCTGACTTGAAAACATATTGCCATTCCTTCACTGTTTGCTGGGTCAAAATCCTAGAATTTCCTCCATAAGGGCATTGTGGGTCAACACACAGCATACGGACTGCCAAATTCAAGAAGCCAACTCACCACCAATTCCTCAAGGATGACTAGGGTCAGGTAATAAATGAGGTAAAAACAATGACTGCAGATGTTGGAAACCAGATTCTGGATCAGTGGTGCTGGAAGAGCGCAGCAGTTCAGGCAGCATCCAAGGAGCAGCGAAATCGACGTTTCGGGCAAAAGCCCTTCATCAGGAATAAAGGCAGTGAGCTGGAAGCATGGAGAGATAAGCTAGAGGAAGGTGGGGGTGGAGAGAGAGTAGTGGGTGAGTGGGGGAGGAGATTAAGGTGATAGGTCAGGGAGGAGAGGGTGGAGTGGATAGGTGGAAAAGAAGATAGGGAGGTCGGACAAGTCCGGACAAGTCATGGGGACAGTGCTGAGCTGGAAGTTTGAAACTAGGATGAGGTGGGGGAAGAGGAAATGAGGAAACTGTTGAAGTCTACATTGATGCCCTGGGGTTGAAGTGTTCCGAGGCGGAAGATGAGGCGTTCTTCCTCCAGGCGTCTGGTGGTCAGGGAGCGGCGGTGAAGGAGGCCCAGGACCTCCATGTCCTCAGCAGAGTGGGAGGAGGAGTTGAAATGTTGGGCCACGGGATGGTGTAGTTGATTGGTGCGGATGTATTGGAGATGTTCCCTAAAGTGCTCTGCTAGGAGGCGCCCAGTCTCCCCAATGTAGAGGAGACTGCATCGGGAGCAACGGATACAATAAATGATATTAGTGGATGTGCAGGTAAAACTTTGATGGATGTGGAAGGCTCCTTTACGGCCTTGGATGGAGGTGAGGGAGGAGGTGTGGACACAGGTTTTACAGTTCCTGCAGTGGCCGGATAAAGTGCCAGGATGGGAGGGTGGGTCGTAGGGAGGCGTGGACCTGACCAGGTAGTCAAGGAGGGAACGGTCTTTGCGGAAGGCGGAAAGGGGTGGGGAGGGAAATATATCCCTGGTGGTGGGGTCTTTTTGGAGGTGGCGGAAATGTCTGCGGATGATTTGGTTTATGCGAAGGTTGGTAGGGTGATAAATGCTGACCAGCCAGCGAACCCCACATCGCACGAGTGAATTTTAAAATATTATGTTATATAGATAAAAGTCAAAGATGTAAGTTGTGTTGAGATTATGTTCGTAAATAAATTTTTATAGAATTCTTAAAGTCAGCAAAGGGTCTGTTGCCTCGTGTGTGATGCAGAATCATGCTAATAACATAAACGAAGGCCCTGTACATGCTGAGAAACCTTTTGAGCCTGCTTCCTTGCTTTTGCCCTATTGTGATAGCATGTCCTAAGTCACAAATAGCAACATTCAGATGATGGAGATGCTGCATAAAGCACAATAGGGCATAACACTATTCAGCCTTTATACCAGCTGTTGGCTGCAAATCAAATGAAATTTACATTTATTGTGAAATGGATTCTTTCACCCTGCATTTGATTGTCTCAGTCAGGAGCTTTACACAGAAGAGAACTGATTTACTGGGGAAGTGGGATGAAAAAAGGAAGCGATAATATTAGAAAAGATGAATCAATTATATTTGTAAGTTCTCAAGAAATGAAGACTTGTATTTATTTATTTTTTTTAAGGGACTAAATCAAAATAGAGTTGGGGGGGAAATAATGCATCCAATACCTGCAGTACCCACCTCTCCCTGAACAACTCCAGGGTGTTGGTGGACACCGCGTGCTCCTTCTCCAAGGACACCCGGGCCCTAACGTAAGACTCCTGTTTATTTTTTTAATTTTGTTTTTTGTGTGTGCAGTTGTGAGACACAGTAAGAGACACAAGGTGCACAAATCTTTATTTAATTTCCACCACCAGGAAGAAAGGAAACACCTGAGTGGCCTGTGACAAGCAGTGCCCTTCATATCAAAGGGCAATGCTGTGTGATCAAACAGTGAAGGGAAGGGCAGGGACTAAATCAAAATAGAGTTGGAGGGGGAAAGACTTGTAATTTATACAGCATCTTCCACAATCTCCCAAAACAATTTAAAGCAATGAAGTAATTCTGAAATCTAAACTACTATTGTAATGTAGGCGACAGACACAGCAAGGTCAATGTAAATGTTAATAATATGTTTCATTGGCATTGACTGAGGGATAAAAATAGACGAGGACACACCTCTCTGAAATGGCAATGTAGGACCTTTTACTAGAAGAAGCAGACAACAGACGTCATTGTTTTAACTTTTATCCAAAAGATAGGCTGGAAATCAATACTTCCCCCAGTTCGATTTGGGCTAGAGCATTTCATTGGGCAGTAAGATGGTGGGTGGGATCCCCATCCCACCTTCCCTGATGAAGTTCAGGGTGGGAAGGCTCAGAGACAGCTTTTACACCATACTATCAATTGAAGTGTTTATGTGGACAATTCATGCTCACTCAGAGGGCCTCACCCTTCTAACACTGCTATTCACCTTGCAGCCAGCAGAGGACCCCCATGGGGAACAGCAAAAACCAAGGCTCATCAGGGATTCGAAGGGGCTGATCATGGCAGCAGGCATCAGAAAAGGGGTCTTGCAAGGAGTCTCTCCCTGTCCCTGCTGTTAACTCCCATCATGATTGTGACAGCACAGTGGCTCAGTGGTTAGCACTGCTGCCTCACAGCATTAGGGACCCAGGCTCAATTCCCTCGGACAACTGTCCGTGTGGAGTTTGTGCATTCTCCTCATGCCTTCATGGGTTTCCTCTGGATGCTCCAGTTTCTTCCGACCATGAGAAGTTATGCAGGTTCGGTAGATTGGCTATAGTGTCCAGGAATGTTCAGGGTAGATGGATTAGCCATGGGAAATGCAGGGTGACAGGTATAGGGCAGGGGGAGAGGTGGGTCTGGATGGGCTGCTCTTCAGTGTGCTGGTGTGGACCCGATGAGCCAAATGGCCTGCTTCCACACTGTAGGGATTCTACGATTCCTCTCAATGTCCACTCCATAACTCTCATCCTCCCTTAGTGTTTCTGGGATCCCACTGTGATCTTGGGTCTTGCATGGGTACATTACCAGCAGCAGCCAACAGTCCTCCTGATACTGGTGCTGGCTCCTGATTACATGGTCAGCTCTTGTGACGTGAATCCTTGATTGTTGGGAGGCCTGCCACTGCCACGTTAAATGGGTGATTGGTACATAATTTAGCAAAAGGAAGACTCTCTCTCTCTCTGTCTCTCTAGTCACCAGCATGGCCCAGCATATCTGAAAAGTCAGCGGCCTACATTATGTGAAGTTGTCTCTGGAGTGAGTCTTGGATTTACAACCTTCTGACTCAGAGTACAAATGCTACTAACTGAGGCGCAGCTGGCTTAGAGACAGGGCCAGTCTCTCAGTCACATGTCAGAAAGACAATACCAGAACATCAATAAATTTTTTTTACATTTTCCATTGCTTTGGAAGCCTTAAGCAATGTTTCAATCTCACTTTTTCTATCTTTTTCACAAATCCCTTTCCCTTAATTTGGAAAACTGTCCCCACACAAAAAAAATTAAGGAACTGTTCCTTCAAAACAATGTTTACCCTCCAGTCATTAACAGTGAGAAGGAAGTTTTCAGGCTGATAAAATGACATTCTCATATGGAATGTATTGATTTCTGTCTGAAAAGATTTAGTTTATGATTTTAGTTGCTGCAGCGAGGCATCTGTTATTGTGTGAGGGTCACAGTTGTCTCATTTTAGTTAAAACATAACTGAACGCTATATCTGACAGGCCTTTTGCCAACAGCTGCTGTATAAAGCCCAATAAATGAATCTTCCAGGTGTTTTGCTTCTCTATTTTAAGCAAGTCTTTAGAGAGGAACACATTTTTTCCATCCTTTTTAAATTATATGGAAACATTAACTACATGCTTACGAAATAATCTGTGCAGTGGTTCAGATTAAAGGATTTATATGTACGGTGTCTTTCAAGGATTTAAGTGAATTAATAATAAATATAAGTCACACAAAACTTCTGTAATTCAGATGTCTTATCGTTCATTGTAGTTATACCATACCCCTATACTTAAACTCCTGATTAATTTCTCTGTGGACTGTGGGAAGAATTGGTTAGATCTTTAATGCATGAAACACATTCGCCCAGACTACTAAAACAAGAATTTCTACATAGCTACATCAGTGTTTTTAATGTTAAACCTGATTTCTTAAGATAAATTCCACCTCAGGACACGTGCATCACTTCTCCCTGATAAAACCAATGATATGGGTGCAGCTTATTAATGACTTGGCACTATGCATTAAATGGACAATTAAACATTAACAGGTGCAATTAGCTGATAGGAGTGGCTGCAGTGAACAAATTGAAGAGAGTTTGATGATACTGATAGTTTGCTAACATACTGTGCTATCAAATGATCAAATAAATTTGTCCACTCTCCTCTTCCTGAAGGATTTAATTATCCAGCCAGTGCATATGACAGGTCATTAATAAAAACAGCTATCTGTAGCAAGGTTTAAGAATTCACTGTTATCTACGTCTATCTAAATAAACGTGTGAAAAACTACTTAAAATTATCATGAATACTTATGGACAGATACTTCTAAATGAAACTTTTACAGTTTGACTACACAATAGACAGTATTTCTGCCGAGTCCATTTTTATTATTTTTCATAAAACAAAATGGGATGGCATCTCTACATTACAGAGTGTGATGGATCTGACCAACCTGCAAATGCAGATAAGAAGAAACTCACTCAGAGGTTTAGCTCCCTGCAATGTATATTCATCAGATCCATAGGTTACATATGCATTACCTGCTTTCCTACAGTATACATCATCATTGACACAAAGTGTAGAAAATCACACAGTCCATCATAATGTAGGGTCATGATAGCTACCAGCAGTGTGAAGCAGTACATCAGACTGGACCAAGCCCTATCTGTTTATCCTGACATTAAATTAGCTTTGTGACTTTGCTAATGGCATTACCTAATGTTTGGTGTTAATGGTATCATTGCCTTAACTTTATATAAATAAATAGCATTCATTTCTAGTCTACAAATACTTGTTTTAAAATAATAAAAGAACAAATTTGTGGCAAGCAATCTTGTGGAATTAAATGCATTACTGCAATTAAATTATTACAACAACAAATTGAACGCTAAAATTATTTTTCCTTTGTTTCTCCCAAAGCATATTAATGACCACAAAGATTTTTAAATAGCTATAATAACTTGTTTATTTTGGGAAAAAAAATTGTTCCATTAAATTTCTAAAATTCCAAAAGCAAAATCACTCAAATATTTGATAGTTTAAATTAAAGGTAAATAAAGAAATTATAAGGAAAACAAGCTTTTAATGCCTGCTAATAGTTACACTGGAATATTTGATTGTTCATGACATTTAGTAATTTCTGATATATATCTGTATCCAATTAGATTTATCAAAATGTTAAGTTTAAGAAAAGAAACTATTGACAAACTATGATTTGCAACAGCAAGATGTACCAGTGCTACACCATCTTACCGTTTCTGCATTTTTTGTTTAAATTGAATTGGTTTTTTCCTCAAATAAAAAGCTCTCATGCCTAAGTCTGTGAGTTAGTCCAATTATTCTCCTATTGCTCTGTACTCTAGTGCTTCCTTACTGTATACTGACCAAAGCTACCTAAGGCACAGCCACTTCTATGGGCGCTTTCTAGATGGGATCATTAGAAAGGGCATAATGCTTGACTAGAGCCGTACAAACCACGGTGAAAAATGTTAGCTATTTCCACACTTCATAGAACCAGCAGCTGCAAGCATTAAAAAAATAACCTATTAAATGAATTTATTGCAATGTGCTTGCTATTGATAGTCATCATGGGAATGAATTTCATTCTAACATGCTGTTTTAAATTAAAGTGGGTTATTTTTGGAGAATAAGGCCTCAGTATTACAAGAAAAAGGATTTACCTGTAAAGATTATGGGAATGAATGGACAGTAGTTAGGTACCCAAATATTTAAGGAAATCAATGGGCAATAATAACTTATTATCAAACAATTAATCACATCATTCTTGTGTTCCCTCCTTATACGTTGAATTTGTGACTATGCTGTTTTGCTATCATTGTTATGAGATTACATCATATATAAAACATACATTTGCTTTTGAATAAGCATTGCAGAGCAAATCCATCTGCCTGTCCTCAAGTCCTGAATGCAGTTGTTACTTTCTGGACTTGGTCAGTGTTAGCAAAATTGAAATTACCTAGTTTAGCTCTCAGCAAGATCTGTATGCTGCTGGTGCAAATTCCATCAATGTCCATGACTACCCACTCAGGCTGAGCATGGTGGCAAGTAATGTCAATATGCAACTCGCCCTTCACTATTATTTCCTATCTCACATGTAATCTGACAGCTGGACTTTCTTTTTAAATCAAGATAATCGTCTGCTTAACCATGTACCCCACTCTTTCTGTTGTGAAAATCTTAAGTTCATAGATTCCTCTGTACAGAGGGCAATCTCCCAAAGTAGGACCAAATTTCTGCAGATGTCAGAACATATACTGCAAACAAAAAATGCTGGAAAGCAGAACAGGTCAGGCAGCATCTGTGGAGAGACAGCAAACTAATGTTTTAAGTCTAGATGTCTCTTCATCAGAACTCTGATAAAAAGCCATCTAGATTTGAAACATTAGCTGGCTATCTTTCTATGTATGCTGCCTGATCCACTCTGATTTCCAGCATTTTTTGTTTTGAGTGCAATTTCTCAAAGGATCCTTCCAGCAATTTTACTCCTAACATAATTCATCCAGTTGGCTAATTCTTCCCTCATAAAGTGGCACACATATAACACCTTAATCCTGGACCAGAACCACTAGCTTGCTGTTCCTTCGTTGTCTCACAACTATCGTTCGTTCTGCACCCTTCATTCCACTGTCAAAGTTTGATCTTTCAGTCATAATTGTCATCTATTTGTGAAACCCTCTTTTAAACTTCTGCTTTTCTATAGTCTTCAAAAGTTTACTAAAACAAATGTATTTATTCATGTTTTTAACTTATTTTGGTTTCCTTTTCTTCTACTTTTCTCCTCCCTTGTACCCTGATCATTTTTTAACCATTCGCAATGTGAGCTATTACATTATTTAATTACAAAAAGGATATTTTCATATTAATGGAGGGCTATGGTAAAAATATTTCAGTCTTTACAAAACATGCACAGTTAAACTAAATGTTCAAGGTGTAAATTTTTAATTATAAGGTATTTGCAGAAGCTTGAATCTAATAATTCCACAACTGAAGTTTTAGATTTCTACACATGAACAGACCTATAATAGCTTATCCATTGTTAAATAATAGACACCACTCTGGGACCCTAATTATTTTGAAACTAAGGGATCTTTAGCTTGTTTTGGTTAGCAAACATTCATTTGTGATATGACAGAGTTTATCTGCTGTTAACTCAAAGGGAACTGAAGTCAGACAGGGCAAAAAAGTGATCAGCCAAATGTCCACATCCTTGTTCCCATTTGGTGGGAAAAGCAAGTATTCATCAAAATAGAGGAAAAAAAGGTGGCAGGTTGGAGAATGCACAGAAGAATCAAACCTGCATTTCTATCCCAAAGTCAGTGAGTTTATAATTATCTCTATTAGATCTGGGTTGCTGACTGAATCAGGCAGCTGCTCAGTTATATTTCCATCAATATGTAAATGCAGGTATGTAAGGAAAGGAGAAGGGAACAAGATGAAAGTAGGTAGCTCAAGTTGAACAACTAATACCAGTTTATATATGATGAGACAAATTATTTTCTTCTGCGCTATTGTTTCCATGATTCCATGTTGTGAATTAATTTATGATGAAATACACTGACGACTACTACTGGTATTTTATTGAACAGTCTCAAGGATTAATATTCAGTTTGAGAAAATGGTTTAATCACAGTAAGAAGTGACTTGATTGAAAAGGTAAGATTCTGAGGGGTCTTGACAGGGCCAATGTGGAAAATATGTTTCTTCTTGTGAAAGTATGTAGAGTTAATGGTCACCTTTTTAAAAACAAAGGGTTGCCCAGTTAAGACATAGAGTCATAGAGTCGTACAGCACAGAAAGAGACCCTTTGGTCCAACCCGTCCATGCTGACCAGATATCCCAACCCAATCTAGTCCCACCTGCCAGCACCCGGCCCATATCCCTCCAAACCCTTCCCATTCATATACCCATCCAAATGCCTCTTAAATGTTGTAATTGTACCAGCCTCCACCACATCCTCTGGCAGCTCCTTCCATACACATACCACCCCTCTGCATAAAAAGGTTGCCCCTTTAGGTCTCTGTTATATCTTTCCCCTCTCACCCTAAATCTATGTCCTCTAGTTCTGGACTCCCCGAAACCAGGGAAAAGACTTTGCCTATTTATCCTATCCAAGCCCCTCGTAATTTTGTAAACCTCTATAAAGTCACCCCTCAGCCTCCGATGCTCCAGGGAAAACAGCCCCAGCCTGTTCAGCCTCTCCTTATAGCTCAAATCCTCCAACTCTGGCAACATCCATGTAAATCTCCTTCTAGCCTGGCACTTGATACCTGCTTTTGAGGATCCCATCCCCGTGCCAATCTTGTGACACTAGCAAACCTGGCCATCAAGTTATTGGACCCCCTCCAGTTCAGGTGCAACTCTTGAATAGGTCACCTCTGCCCCGTACAAAAATTCCAATCATCCAAAATTCTGAATCCCTGCCGCCTGCACCAATTCTTCAGCCATGAATTCATCTGCTATATTGTCCTGTGCTTAGCCTCACTAGCACATAGCACTGGATATCAATTGCAATATTAGAGGCTCCAATCTGTCTCCATCACATGGCTGAACAGGTGTCTCATACTACTTCCCTTATATTTGACAGATTTACAACTTGATGATTATGATGATCTCATTATGCATGCAGTTTCCTTGGCTTTAAATCATGCATTGGTACCAACATCCTGTAATGAATCCAAACCTACTAGCTGAGAGGTAAGGTTGCTATCTACTTCACCACAATACCTTCTTACAAATTACATCGAGAGAAGCAATTTTGATTATTCCATCAAAATGTTGTATCTAGGCTCACTTGGTGCAGTAGTGGTTGTTAGTGTGGTTTTGAGTGGGTTGGTTAGGCAGGTTTGGTGGTTTAGGAATTATTATGCTTGCCTGACTTAAGGTTGTTTCACATCACAACTTTATTGTTTAACTTTTAGACAATTATATCAAATAATCTCAAGTTAATTCTACACCATGATTAATACCATAATGCAAGTACTGCCAATATCATCACATCAATTCTTCTAGGAAGAGGCCAAGGGCAACAGCAAAATATATTTTCCCAAACAATAATTTAGAATTATTTATTTATATGACATTTGTAGAACATATATCAGAGCCAATGATTTTAGCTTCAGAGGGATGCACACTGTGCAATTAATTTGAATGTGCAATGGTCTCAATCAAATCTAGACAATTGTAATGAAATAATGTTGAAAAGGTGAATTTACATTGCTTTTTTTCACATCAGTAGCTTTAAAAGTGAAAAATAGACTTGAAAATAATCATTTAAAATATTTTTCATTGCTCATACAATAGCTCTGATACAATCCATTGAATAGCTTAGCTATGGAGATCAGGAATAACTCAGGTTTTATCCGTGGCCAAATTTTATGTGTGGCCAAATTTTGTCCGAACTCCATCTGCAAGTTTGCTGATGACATAACCTTGTAGGCCAGGTATCAAACAATGATGAAACAGAATGCAGGAAAGAGATAGAGTACTTGGTGACACTGTGCAAAGAAAACTATTTCTCCTCAAGTTCAGCAAAACTAAAGAGCTGATCATCAACTTCAGGAAGCAAGGAGGAGAGCACTCCTCAATTTACATCAATGGAACTGAGGTGAAGATGGTCAAGAATGTCAAGTTCCTGAGAGTGACGATCACTAACAATCTGTCCTGGATCACCCACATTGATGCGACAGTCAAAAAAGCACAACAACGCCCCTGCTTCTGCAGGAAGCAAAGGAAATTGGCATGTCCAGAAGGACTCTCACAAACCTTTTCAGATGCACCATACAAAGCATTCTATTTGGATGCATTACGGCTTGGCACAGCAATTCTTCAGTCCAAGACCGTAAGAAACAACAGAAACTTGTGAACACAACCCAGACCATCACACAAGCCATTGAATCCATCTACATTTCTCAGTGCCATAAAAAGGCAGCCAACATCATCAAAGACCCCTCCCACCCTGGTTATAGCCTTTTGCACTTCTTCTGCACAGTGACTCAGTGGTTAGCACTGCTGCCTCACAGCACCAGGATCCCAGCTTCAATTCCAGCCTTGGGCAACTATCCGTGTGGAGATTGCACATTCTCCCCATGTCTGCGTGGTGCTCCGGGTTCCTCCCACAGTCCCAAGCTGTGCAGGTCAGGTGAATTGGCCATGCTAAATTGCCCATAGTGTTAGGTGCATTGGTCAGAGGGAAATGGTTCTGGGTGGGTTACTCTTCGGATGGTTGGTGTGGACTTGTTGGGCCGAAGGGCCTGTTTCCACACTGCAGGGAATCTAATTTAATCTAAAAAAAACTCCCTTTAGACAGAAGAGTCAAAAGCTTAAAAACACATCCCAATAGGTTCAAGAACCACTTCTTCTTTGCAGTTATTAGACTGCTGAACGTTTTAAATTTCAAATCTAATGTTGATCTTGTTTTTTGTGCACCTTTACAGCATCTGTAACTTTGTATTCCTCGCTCTGTTCAATCATCTTCCAATCTTTGTATGTTATGATCTGCCTGTATTACACAGAAAACAACATGTTTCACTGTCCTTAGGTACATGTGACAATAATAAATCAAATCAAATCAAATATCAAATAGGAAGGTGCTTCAAATTTAGTATTTCTTGAAGGACTTGAGTTTTGAGGGAAATTAACTTATTGTGGAAAATTGAGTTATTTCAATTTTTGTGGAAATACCTAAAATGATTTATCATAGAATCCCTACAGTGTGGAAGTAAACTATTGGACCCATTGAATCTACATCAACCCTCTGATGAACATCTGACCCAGATCCACTCCCTATCCTTCTAATTGTGCATTTCCTATGACTTATCCAAATAGCCTAAACACCCCTGGACACTATGGGCAATTTAGCATGGCCAATCCACCTAACTTGCATATCTTTTTGGACTGTGGGAGGAAATCGGAGCACCCAGAGGAAACCCACACAGACACGGGCAGAATGTGCAAACTCCAAGCAGACAGTCAATTGAGGGTGGAATTGAACCCAGGTCCCTGGCACTATGAGGCACCACTGAGCCATTGCGAAGACTATAAAACAGGGAATTTTTGGATATTGGAGATTTTTTAAAAACAAAGCTTTCAAGAAATCATATAACTGCTAGCTTTTCTGTAGACCTCTGCTGCAGCTGTTTATGAATAGTGACTGGAGTGCGAGGTTTCTGGTTTGTATCTGATCTGCCACTGGGGGACAAGAAGCAGCAAGGAAGGACAGCCCAATTGATCACTCTAATTTCCAAAAATAAAATGCTGATGTTGAATTCAGGTGAAGCTTAATTGTTCTTCTGATAGAGTGACTGCGGGAACTTTTCAATATTGTACTGTCTGAGCAAGCTGGATCTGCCAAGATCCAATAGATAATTATATACAACTTAAGACTTGACCACATGTGTCAGAACATCGCAGCACAGACTCCAGAACATTTCATGCTTCATTGGTTTGTCTTCAAGAGTAACCATGAACAAAATGGGTTTTTTTTTCAGAAAGCCAACCTCTACAGAGAAAGTCAGTTTGTTCTCTTTTTCTTAGTGGTGTGGGTGTGTGTTTGGGGGAATATTTAGAGGGATAAGTGTTTGAAGCTCTATATTGTGGGCGGCACGGTGGCACAGTGGTTAGCATTGCTGCCTCACAGCGCCTGTAGACCCGGGTTCAATTCCCGACTCAGGCGACTGACTGTGTGGAGTTTGCACGTTCTCCCCGTGTCTGCGTGGGTTTCCTCCGGGTGCTCCGGTTTCCTCCCACAGTCACAAAGATGTGCGGGTCAGGTGAATTGGCCAAGCTAAATTGCCCGTAGTGTTAGGTAAGGGGTAAAATGTAGGGGTATGGGTGGGTTGCGCTTCGGCAGGTCGGTGTGGACTTGTTGGGCCGAAGGGTCTGTTTCCACACTGTAAATCTCATCTCATCTAATCATTATCAACTGTGGAAGTTAACCGACTGTTGGATCTTCAGTAAATAGTTTTGTTTGATAACAAACCAATAATTGTGTTTTTCAAGAAATCTGGTTGACAGATCCTTGTATTTAAAGCACACTGAATAAGGGATTTAGTTAACCATCTCAGTCTTGGAGAAAAAGGAAGTTTGATTTTGTATTGTGACCCATGGAGTAGTAGGAGGACTGCCTGAGTTGTAACGTTCTCTATCTATAACATGTTAGTTACTGGCATTGTGAAACAATGCTCGAGATAGCCTCCATTAGAAACCAGTCTAGGTTCAAGAGCGTCTTATGTGGTTGAATACAGAGGTACAATGTCCTTGGGTTAATTCTGTGGGCGCAGGAAAACCAACCTGAAAAATGTGTGAGCAATTGAGTTTTGTGGCGTAAATGGGTGAACTAAGACTTTTGCAGTCATAAGGAATGTAGGGCTGCAGTGAGGAGATGTTCAATAATCAGAAGAGCTTCCTCTCATCAAACACAATGGCTATGAGGGAATATCATTAACTAGGATTTGAGCTCAACTAGAGACAGCATTAGGCATCTGCCAGGGAAATTAATGCAATCAAAGATAAGTGCATAAAGTACTAAGGGAATCAAAGAAAATTCCATTATTTGTATGTCAGAAAAGTTGAGGAAAAATTAATCTTGAATTAGTCTTATTCTTGAAGATGCAGGAGTTAGGTGCAAAGACCTTTAAATATTGATTAATTGAGCTCTCTGCATTTTTACAAGTTTGATTCATCTCTTGAGGGGCAATGAAAACAAGCAGTAAAACTGCATCTGCCAGCCTGATGATTCTCTAAGCAGAAAGACCAAAGGTATCAATCCAAAATTATATGGGCTAAAGGGTCTGTTTCTGTGCTATACAACTCTATGACTCTGAAGCTAATGATGACTGATTAATTAATAGCAATTCAATTTTAAAAGAACATTTTATCTCTACTGAGACAACTAATACTTTCATCTGTAATTGCAAAAAGGCAAATTTTTCTGAACAATTATTTTTGGGGAATACAAAGAGATGAAAATTGAAACGTTTATCTATTTTGTGCTGGTCAATAGAGAGTCATGTTGCTTCAGACTCTCCTACCTCTCCTTCAGGCAAATGTTGTGATTAAATCACAAGTTGATTTGTAGAATTCCATCAATTGAATGCCGTAACGGCAGAATGACTGGAAGGCAAAATTGGTGGGAAGACAACACAATACAGGTGAGCACCACATTCCATATCTGATTTAGTTGGTGCTACAGCTAGAAAGCTAGAAAACAAAAGATTCGAGTTCAGCTTGATTCTAAAAACGACTTTTAAAAGAACAACATTTTTCTCAACTATCTCTAATAGGGTGGTTATGGTAGGGGATTTTAACTTTCCAAACATAGACTAGGGTTTAGATGGAGAGGAAGTTGTTAAGTGTGTACAAGACAATTTTCTGATTCAGTATGTGGATGTACCTACTAGAGAAGGTGCAAAACTTGACCTACTCTTGGGAAATAAGGCAGGGCAGGTGACTGTGAAGTGTCAATGGGGGAGCACTTTGGGGCCAGTGACCATAATTCTATTAGATTTAAAACAATGATGGAAAAGGATAGACCAGATCTAAAAGTTGAAGTTCTAAATTGGAGAAAGGCCAATTTTGACGGTATGAGGCAAGAACTTTCGAAAGCTGATTGGAGGCAGATGTTCGCAGGTAAAGGGACGGCTGGAAAATGGGAAGCCTTCAGAAACGAGATAACGAGAATCCAGAGAAAGTATATTCCTGTCAGGGTGAAAGGAAAGACTGGTAGGTATAGCGAATGCTGGATGACAAAAGAAATTGAGGGTTTGGTTAAGATAAAGAAGGAAGCATATGTAAAGTATAGACAGGATAGATCGAGTGAATCCTTAGAAGAGTATAAAGGAAGTAGGAGTATACTTTAGAGGTAAATCAGGAGGGCAAAACGGCAACATGAGATAGCTTTGGCAAATAGAATTAATGAGAATCCAGAGAGGTTTTACAAATATATTAAGGACAAAAGGGTAACTAGGGAGAGAATAGGGCCCCTCAAAGATCAACAAGAAAAGGGGGGAGATACTAAATGAGTATTTTACATCAGTATTTATTGTGGAAAAGGATATGGAAGATATAAACTGTAGGGAAATAAATGATGACATCTTGCAAAATGTCCATATTACAGAGGAGGAAGTGCTGGATGCCTTGAAATGGGTAAAGGTGGATAAATCCCCGGGACCTGATTGGGTGTATCCTAAAACTCTGTGGGAAGCTAGAGAAATGATTGCTGGGCCTCTTGCTGAAATATTTGTTTTATCGATAGTCACAGGTGAGGTGCCAGAAGACTGGAGGTTGGTGCCACTGTTTCAGAAGGGTAGTAAGTACAAGCCAGGGAACTATAGACCGTGAGCCTGATGTCGGTGGTGGGCAAGTTGTTGGAGGGAATCCTGAGGGACAGGATGTACATGTATTTGGGAAGGCTAGGACTGATTTGGGATAGTCAACATGGCTTTGTGCGTGGGAAATCATGTCTCACAAACTTGATTGAGTTTTTTTGAGGAAGTAACAAAGAGGATTGATGAGGGTAGAATGGTAGATGTAACTATGTGGACTTCAGTAAGGTGTTTGAGGAGAAAGTGAGGTCTGCAGATGCTGGAGATCAGAGCTGAAAATGTGTTGCTGGAAAAGCGCAGCAGGTCAGGCAGCATCCTGAAGAAGGGCTTATGCCCGAAACGTTCAATCTCCTGTTCCTTGGATGCTGCCTGACCTGCTGCACTTTTCCAGCAACACATTTTCAGTTCAGTAAGGTATTTGACAAGGTTCCCATGGGAGACTGATTAGCAAGGTTAGATCTCATGGAATACAGGGAGAACTAGCCATTTGGATACAGAACTGGCTCAAAGGTAGAAGACAGAGGGTGGTGGTGGAGGGTTGTTTTTCAGACTGGAGGCCTGGGACCAGTGGAGTGCCACAAGGATCGGTGTTGGGTCCTCTACTTTTTGTCATTTGCATAAATGATTTGATGTAAGCAGAAGAGGTACAATTAGTTAGTTTGCAGATGACACCAAAATTAGAGGTGTAGTGGACAGCAAAGAGATTTACTTCAGATTACAGTAGGATCTTGACCAGATGGGCCAACGGGCTGAGAAGTGGCAGATGGAGTTTAATTCAGATAAATGCGAGGTGTTGCTTTTTGGGAAAGCAAATCTTAGCTGGACTTATACACTTAATGGTAAGGACCTAGGGAATGTTGCTAAACAAAGAGACCTTGGAGTGCAGGTTCATAGCTCCTTGAAATTGGAGTCGCAGGTAGATAGGATAGTGAAGAAGACGTTTGGTATGCTTTCTTTTATTGGTCAGAGTATTGAGTAAAGGAGTTGAGAGGTCATGTTGCGACTGTAGAGGAGACTGGTTAGGCCACTGTTGGAATATTGCGTGCAATTCTGGTCCCCTTCTTATCGGAAAGATGTTGTGAAACTTGAAAGGGTTCAGTAAAGATTAACAAGGATGTTGCCAGGGTTGGGAGATTTAAGCTATAGGGAGAGGCTGAACAGGCTGGGGCTGTTTTCCCTGGAGCGTCGGAGGCTGAGGGTGACCTTATAGAGGTTTACAAAATTATGAGGGGTGTGGATTGGGTAAATAGGCAAAGTCTTTTCCCTGGGGTCGCGGAGTCCAGAACGAGAGGGCATAGGTTTAGGATGCGAAGGGAAAGATATAAAAGAGACCTACGGGGCAACTTTTTCACACAGAAGGTGGTACGTGTATGGAAAGAGCTGCCAGAGGAAGTGGTGGATGCTGATAAAATTGCAACATTGAAGAGGCATTTGGATGGGCATTTGAATAGGAAGGGTTTGGAGGGATATGGGCCTGGTGCTGGCAAGGTGGGACTAGATTGGGTTGGGATATCTGGTTAGCATGGGCGGGTTGGACCGAAGGGTCTCTTTCCCTGCTGTACATCTCTAAGACTCTGTGACTATGACTCTATGACTTAACAAACATAAGGTTAAATCAATTATATTGAGACAATTACTCTCAACAGTTAAATTAGATTAAAATTTAATTAAACATTTGTTTTGCTCACATGATATTAGAAGCATTTGAGTAAACAATCCATTGAGACCTTTGTAAATTGACTTTTCAGTTGATCATGATGGTCTGACCCTCAGTCCCACTGGGTGAAGCTTTGTGTGGCAAGATTTCATATAAATTTACTTCCTAAAATAAATTATTCTATAGTCTAATCAATGCCCTGGGATTAGCAGTGTTAAGACAACATTTTTGATTTTGCTCAAATTGCTTAAGCAGCCAGGGCTAAAGTTTAACATTCAGATGTTCCACCTCACTCGCCCCACCTCCAACTGGCTTGAGGTACAAGTTGCTGATCGTGGGACTGTGGAGTTCTTATTTAAGAGCCCATTCTCCTTCCCTCAATTCCTTCCCTACCGACTCTTACAGGGGTCTGAACAACATGGGCTACGGTCAGATTTGTGGTAAGATTGGACAAAGAGTCCATTGAGTACCGGGAGCATCTCCGCTTTTGCAGAGTGGTGAGGCAAGTTTCTTGTTAAGCAGCGGCAAGTTGTCAAATAAGAGGATTACCGTTTGTTTAACACCTTATTAATGGCCGAAAGCACTTGATTAACATTTCAACCAAGCTAACTGTGAAGAATCTTCGACATGGCGGCCAGAGGGTGCCCAATGACTTGAAGAAGCCCAGGCTTTAGTCAGGGAGCTGGGCACATTCCATCCACAACTGTCTGGTTAGGCCACTAAAAGGGATGGGCCACAGTCAGTCCATCAGGTCCATCCGTAGAAACTAAGTGGAAAAGAGAATGGGGGCAACAACAGAAACTGTGGCCATGGGAGGAACCTATTCTTTGGGAAAGAGGAATGACAGTTGTGAATGGAGTGCGACAGTTTTTGTAAGGGAGGGTTTGGTAAAGGGTGGGTGGAAAGAGAGTTAACCAGTGGATGCGTTCATCCATTGGCACACTTACCCCGTATGTCACGGTCCAGAGGGCAAAAGTCAGCATGTGCAGGCCCCTGTAGACAGATAGGCCCACTGAGGTGTGAAGCCTATGGGGGATTGATGGGAAGCGCTATCCGGAAGATCTGAATCTTTGGTGCCTCACTGACCTGAAGAGGTGGAGACTGGAAGCCACTGGCCGAAGAGCACTCACTGTCACCTTTCATCACACTGGAATTTTAAACACACTAGAAAATAAAATGGCTGTGACCACACCCAGAGTGGGTGGGGTAAGTGTCTCGACCTGTGAGTGAGGGGTCTACAGAACACACCAAAGTGGGGCCCTTTAAGAGGAAAACAGCACTGAAGTGACTATGCACGTACAGGGCATACACCTGCAGGTTCCCTCGTCACTTGCCAACCTAATGCAATGGCTCCCTGGGTGCACATCCCTCCTTACACATTGTTGGACACCCCAGTCATATCAATACTTTGGGAATAGATCAGCGAAAGAATAGGAATGTTATAGGAGGAGGTGCAACAGCATCATCAGGATCCAATGTCCTGTATCCACTTGGTACATCTTGCTGCCACGTGCTACACAGCAGGCTATCAACACAGACAGTGATGAATGGTACATCCTGTGCAGACATGAAGTTAGACATCATGATGGCACTGTTTCACTTGAGGAATACAGCGACTCAAACAGGCGGACGTACAGACAAACATAAGAATTCATGTGCAGTGCATTATCATGCCAAAGTGCTCTCAATAGATTCTCGTCTTTCTCTCCCTCTCACTTAGTCCTGTTGTTCTGCAGCTGGAGTGGAGGAAGTCTATAGTGGAATTGTTGGCCCTGAAAGTTGGACATCACTGTGGGAATTTATATCTGGAAGAGCCTGACATTCTGAAAGGATTCTTCATTAGGTGTGATCCCTCCTTAGTTTCAACTTCTAAAGATTGGAAAGAGGCAGACAGGATGGAGGTGGAGGACCCAGCCATCTTCAAGGTGTCCTGATAGGAGACCTCTCAGGGGACAGTATGTGGTCCTCTTCCAGCTGGCTTCCTTCCAGCTGCTTTAGCTCCTTGGGAGAAAGAGGTTCTTGGAGTGCTTGCCAAGCTCCCCATCCCCATGTCACAAACCTTTAATCTTAAGGGCCGACAGCAGGAGTGATGCAGTGGGAATGTGTGCATCTCTCCAGCAGAAACTGAGGAGCATTGTCCTGGCTCTCCATTGCAGCTGCCAACCTGTCCCTGGATACAGACAGCTAATTCACTTCAAGGCAATGAAGCCCTTGTGTCCGAAATGTCTGAGGGCATTGTTGGTGACACAAAGATAGGTGGAGGGACAGGTAGTACTGAGGAGGCAAAAAGGCTTGGGTAAAGAAATGGAGACTGAATGCAATGTGAGAAGTTATGAGTTATGCACTTCGGTAGAAAGAATAGAGGCTTACACGATCTTCTAAATTGGAAAAGGCTTCAGAAATCTGAAGCACAAAAGGATTCGGAGTCCTGGTTCAGCATTCTATTAAGGTTAACTTGGCAGTTCACTTGACACTAGGAGGGCAAATGTAATGTTAACATTCATTTTGAGGGGGCTAGAATACAAGAAGCGGATGTGTTGTTGAGGCTGTATCAGGTTCTGGTTTGATTACTGCAAGCAGTTTTCAGCACATATCTAAGGAAGGATGTGATGGCCTTGGAGGGGTCCAGGGAAGGTTTACTTCCTGCGGGTGATCCCAGGGATGAAGGGCTTGTCATATAAAGAGCAGTTAAAGATTCCAGGTCAGCGCTTGATGTAGTTTAGACAAATGAGAAGTGATCTCACTGAAACTTACTGAATACTGAGAAGCCTGGATAGAGTGGATGTGAAGAAGATGTTTCCACAAGCAAAAGAGACTAGGACCCAAGGGCATAGCCTCAGAGTGAGGGGGAGACCCTTTTGAACTGAGATGAGGAGGAATTTCCTCAGCCAAAAGGTGTTGAATCTGTGGAAGTCATTGCTGCAGAAGGATGGGAAGGCCAAGTCACTGAATGTATTTAAGACAGGTTTAGATAGGTTCTTGGCTAGTGAGGGGATCAGAGGTTATGTGGAGGAGGCAGAAGAATGGGATTGAGAAACATATCAGCCATGATCAAATAGCAGAGAAGACTTGATGTGCTGAATGGCCTAATCCTGCTTCTATACCTGATGGTCTTCTGGTCTGCTGTTCCTGCTCCTCCCTGAGCAATGCCCAATCTCTGCCAGTCCTCCAAGTGCCAACAGAATGGGACAATTCTTCCTCAGCCAACAGTGGAGCTTTCACGGTGAGGTGCTCACCAGCTTGTGCTATCATCATTTCTAAGGCTAACCACCGAGATGTCAGCCTGGAATGTGTGCGGGACACATCCTTGCTGCTGCGTCTCTGAAGCCTCAGTACTCTCATCCTCAAAGATCAAGGAGGTGGGCTCTGGTGGTACCTGCCATTTCTCTGAGGAGGTCATGGACATCCTGTCTGCAGCTGCAAGACAAAAGAGAGAGAAGGCATTGCAGCCACTGGATAGAAATGGTATGCAATGAATGACATTGATAGCGAGAGTTGCTGTGGAATAAAGATCATAAAAGCATAAGACATGGGATTGGAATAAGGCCATTCATCCCATCAAGTTCACTCAGCCATTTAATCATGGCTGATGGGCATTTCAACTCCACTTACCCGCACTCTCCCATAGCCCTTAATTTCTTGCAATATCAAGAATTTATCAATCTCTGCCTTGAAAACATATGACATCCTGTCCTCCAGTGCACTATATGGCAATGAATTCCACAAGCCCACCACTCTCTGGCTGAAGAAATGTCTCTTTATTTCCATTCTAAATTGACCCCCGCTAATTCTAAGGCTGTGCCCACAGTTTCTATTCTCCCCACCTAATAGAAATAACTTCCCAGAGTTCACCCTTTGTAAGCTATTCACTATCTTTTAAGTTTCTATTAGATCTCCCCTCAACCTTTTAAACTCTAATGAATACAATCCCAGAATCCTCAGCCATTCAGCCTGAGGCCCACCATTCCAGGGATTATCCATGTGAATCTCCGCCTACACGCTCCAGTGCCAGTATGTCCTTCCTGAGGTGTGGGGCCCAAAACTGGACATAGTATTCCAAATGGGGCCTATCTAGAGCTTTATAAAGTCTCAGAAGCACATCACTGCTTTTATCTTCTAGCCCTCTTGAGATAAATGAGAACATTACATTTGCTTTCTTAATCACGGACTCAACCTGCAAGTCAACCTTTCGAGAATCCTGGACTAGCACTCCCAGATCCCTCTGTACTTTGGCTTTATGAATTTTCTCACCATTTAGAAAATAGTCCATGCCTGTATTCTTATTTCCAAAGTGCAAGATCTCGCATTTGCTCATGTTGAATTTCATCAGCCGTTTCCTGGACCACTCTCATAAACTGTCTAAATCTTTCTGCAGCCTCTCCACCTCCTCAGTACTACCTGCCAGTCCACCTAACTTCGTATCATCGGGGAACTTCGCCAAAATCCCCTCAGTCTCTTCATCCAGGTCATTAATATATACAGTGAACAGCTGAGAGCCCAACACTAAACCTTGCGGGACGCCACTTGTCACTGGCTGCCATTCCGAAAAAGAACCTTTTATCCCAACTCTATGCCTTCTGTCAGTCAGCCAATCCTCAATCCATGCCAGTAGCTCACTTTGAACACCATGGGCCCTCACCTTACTCAGCAGCCTCCCTTTTGGAGGTCTAGATAGATAACATTCATTGGGTTTCCTTGTCTAACCTACTTGTTACCTCTTCAAAGAATTCTAACAGGTTTGTCAGGCACAACATCTCCTTACTAATCCATGCTGACTTGTTCTAATTCAACCCTTAACTTTCAAGAATTTAGAAATCTCATCCTTCATGATGGATTCTAGAA
The DNA here is from genome assembly GCF_020745735.1 of Hemiscyllium ocellatum. NCBI lineage: Eukaryota > Metazoa > Chordata > Chondrichthyes > Orectolobiformes > Hemiscylliidae > Hemiscyllium > Hemiscyllium ocellatum. The sequence continues at coordinate 18,004,934 of NC_083405.1, read as the reverse complement.
TTTTACCAACAGCTGAGGTTAGGCTAATCAGGCTAAAATTTTCCATCTTTTGTCTTGATCCTTTCTTGAACAAGGGGGTTACAATGGCGATTTTCTAATCATCTGGGACTTTCCCTGATTCCAAGTGACTTTTGAAAGATCACAAACACCACCTCCGCTATTTCCTCAGCCACCTCCTTCAGAACTCTAGGATCTAGCCCATCTGGACCAGGAGATTTATCAGCTTTTAAACCTTTCAGCTTTCTCATCACTTTCTCTTTTGTAATGGCTACCATATTCAACTCTGCCCTCTGACTCTCCTTAATTGTTGGGATATTATTCCTGTCTTACACTTTGAAGACTGATGCAAAGTATTTATTAAGTTCTTCAGCTATTTACTTATCTCCCATCACCAGCCTTCTGCTCCAGTTTGGGGTGGCTCATTGTCTACTTTTGCCTCTTGTTTGTTTCTTATGTATTGGCAGAAACCTTTACTATGATTTCTAATATACTGGCCAGCCTTCCTTCATATTTGATCCTCCTGTTCATTATTTCTGTCTTTGTTATCCTCTGTTTGCTTTTGTAGTCTTCCCAATCCATTGATTTCCCAGTGTTCTTGGCCACTTTATAGGCTCTCTCCTTTTCTTTGATACATTTCCTGACTTCCTTTATCAGCCATGACTGTGTAATCCCCCCTCGGATAAGCTTTCTTAGGGATGAACCTCTGTACTGTGTCCTCAGAACCTCCTGCCATTGTTGCTCTACTGTCTTTCCCACTAGGCTCTGCTTCCAGTCGATTTTCGTCAGTTCCTTTCTCATGCCCCTGTAATTACCTTTATTTAACTGTAACAACATTACATCCAATTTTATCTTCTCTCTTTCAAACTGCAGACTGAATTCTACTGTATTACGATTGTTGCCTCCTAAGTGTTCCCTTACTTTAAGATATTTTATAAAGTCTGGCTCATTACATAGCACTAAATTCAGAATAGCTTGCTCCCTTGTGAGCTCCATCACAAGCTGTTCCAAAAGCCATCCTGTAGGTATTCCATGAATTTTCTTTTTTTGGATCCATCAGCAACATTATTCACCCAGTCCATTTGCATGTCCCACGTAATCACCATGACCTTGCCTTTCTGACATGCCCTATTTCCTAATACATCTTGTCCTCTTGTTCCTGACCACTGTTAGAAGGTCTCTACATAATTCCCATTAGGCATTTTTTTCCCTTTGTGGTTCCTCAACTCCACCCACACAGACCATATGACCATATGACATCATCTGACCATATGTCATTCAGTGCCATAAAGTTAAATTCATTCCTAACTAACAATGCAACCCCACCCTTTCTGCCCACCTCCCTGTCTTTTCAATGAGTTGTAAATCCTTGGATATTTAACTGCCAGTCCTAAACCCCCTCCAACCATGTCTCTGTGATGCCTACCACGTCATAATCATTCATGATGATTTGTGATACTTACTCAGTTGGCAGGACATGGTTGCCCATAGAAGAAGTCACGTCTCCTATGAGGTGCAGATTTTTTCATTGTGGAGTTTGAGGAGTCTAATTGCAAGTACCCCCCATCTATCTGGGCCCTTTCTGCCCTTTTGTGGCCAGTTTTCGCCTGTAATGAAGAAAAGGGAGGAATTGAGCATGTTGCATGCGTGTCATGCAGTTGTTAGTGCTGATGCACATAATCAAAAGATGTTGAGGTGTCCCAGATGAATAAACGGACAGAGTAGAGGGCATGCAGGTTTAGTAGTGTGGGTGGTTAGGAGGGTGTGAGAGTGCAGGAGGGAGGATCATGCATACAATAATGCGAGTGGCAGAGTATAAGTCTTGGTAGGTCTCATGGATACAGGCAGAGATAGAGTGAGTGTGAGGTAGCAGAAAGAGAAGTGTGGCAGGTAGCATGGTCGAGAAAAGCCATTGATCTTCTTACAGCACTGCTGACCATTCCTCCTTACCATCAGAATGACTTTGACCCATTCAGTGAGCTCAGAAAAGGGCAGCTTTGTAATGTCAGTTCTCATCCAGGTGCACATTGGCTTTTTAAATATGGTACAAGTGTTGGGCATACAATGATTTGTTCTGGGAACAAAGATAATACAGTTGGGATCAAAATGGATGGGAGGGAGAGGTGTGCCATAGGGGCGGGGTAGACATTATGAGGTGTTTTTAGTTAGGTAAGGGAAGATATCTGCATAGGCCTCCCAGTGGAAGTGCCTTGCACATAGCCAAACAAATGTAAGGATCAGTCCTCATGAATGTCAGGTCCCTGGCCACAGTAGCTTGAGATAGCAGGGTAAGAGCAACAGCACAGCGCTGATGAAGAAGCATCCGCACCTAATATGACGCTCATAGGCACCAACTCAGTCAATAACACTGCATGACCTTGTGAAGATAGTACATAGTCAGGATTAACACCGAGTTAGTCCCCAGGCACAATGTGGCTGCAGCCAGCTCAAAGGGTGAGGAAAGCAGTGTGCAATTCACCAGGAAACAAGGTTGCACAAAGTTCTGCTCAGATATACTTGGATGTGATCTTTGGTAGGGCAGTGTATAGGCAAATGTGATAAACATGCACATAAGGTATGTGGCTCAACAACAGGCCTGCTAGAGGGCCTCATATCACTGTCAAAGAGAATCTTTCTCCAACAGGGAAAATCACATTGTGTATTACTTGGAGATCATCCTTCCACTGTGGAATGATTCTCCCACTGCCTGTCCAACTGCAAGGTAGCATTTGCAATTCCAGTTATGTAGCAACATCTGGTGATCTCTGTCGCAGCCACAATAACAGAAGAGACAGAAACCATCCAATGTTTCAGTGTTGCAGTAGTATGTCAGGACGAGGGCATGAGATCGATATATTCTGATCTGTTGGCTCAGGCTACTGCTACCATAGCTGTGGATCTCAGAGTGCAGACAGGCATGCACATTTCCACAGCAGTCTGACTTTTATCAGATGACTAGATGATGTGCCACCTCCAGGATGTGGCAGTGACTCTGTCATGCAATAATCTGTTGCTCTGTCTAACGATGGCAGCTTTTGTGGATTGGCCATTGCCTTTCTGCCAGCACTGGCTATCCAGAGTGTCATCACCAAAATCAAAGTCCAAAACCAGGCCTCAAGATTCAGGTGCCTTGTGGCTGTCTGCAATCTCCCCAATTGAAAGCCAACAGTCATTCACTAGCCATGCATTAGCCACCATCGTGGGATTGTATAAATACAATAGACTCAGCAAACCTACTTCCAATGAATTATACAAGAGTAATTATTTTATTATTGTTGCATAAAGATATTCTGGAAATGTTTTTGTTAGTGGCTTTTATTGCAATGTTTTTAGCCAAGAAGATGCTGTAATGGACAGTATATAGGGATAGGAATGTGTGAATGAATGGAGTAATGATGGCGAAGATATAACATTCTAAGGAAACCAAAGTCTGAGAGGGTCGTCCTGGACTCTTTCAAGAGGGAGGTGATTTTGAATACCTCTTCACTTCACTTACTTCTCTTTTTTTCCTCATCTTCACCCACTACCTCTTTTTCCTCACAAGGAGTCAACCAGGTGCCTGGTGGCAATGCTGGGCCTTCTGATGAACAAGCACATGGAGAACACAGCAAACATGAAGATTCACTCTGGAGACTATTCTAATGTCTGCTCAAAGCAGTCCAGGCAAATGGCACCATTGCTTAAAAATGCCATTGGTCTGTTCCACTATGTTTTGGTGGCAATATGACTCTCACTGTACACCCATCGTCTTCCCATGGCCAGGTAGTCACATGGATGATTGTATCTGCACCACCTCGTGCTCCCATGAAGATGTTGAACAGTTCATCACCTTTACCAACACCTTCCACCCCAACCTTAAATTCACCTGAACCATCTCAGATTCCTCCCTCCCCTTCCTGAACCTTTTCATTACCATTTCTGGTGACTGACTAACCACAGACATCTACTACAAGCCCATCGACTCCCACAGATACCTAGACTGCGCCTCCTCCCACCTTACCTCCTGTAAAAATGCCATCCCTTAATCCCAATTCTTCTGCCTCCACCGTATCTGTTCCCAGGATGACCAATACCACCTCAGAAAGTCCTGGATGGCCTCCTTCTTCCAAGATCACGTGTTAACTAAATTCCCTGGTATGTTTTGGTCTTTTTCTATCTCAGCTGATCTTTGGCTATGCAAGAAGAACTGACATCAAATATTGAGAAAAATGACGTTGGCTATTAAGTTATATTTCTACACACAATGGAGTTAAATGCAAATGCAAATTAGTGTAGATTATCATAATTATCTTACTGCACATTAATGTTGTCATTTATGACTGACAGTAATAGCTTATTATTCAGCCAACAAGAACCATAAACTACTGTGATTTTAATCCTCCAAATGTATGAACACTAACAACAATATATATTTACATGGTGCACTTAACATTGTAAAATGTGAGCAAAGTATTTCACAGCCAGATATGAACTGTGAACATTTATTATGTGTTACACGAGTACAGTTATGTACTCAGAGAGAGATGTTAGAACTGAGTAAAAGCTTAGTCAAAGAGGTAAATTTTAAGATGTGTCTTAAAGCAAGAGGAAGGTAAAGATTCTGGAGCTTTAGGGACAAACTTCTAGAGGTTCAGGCTTAGGCTGCTGAACGCATTAGCCACCAATGGTTGTACAATTAAAATCAGAGATTTAAACAACACTGGAGAGAGAGTCTGGTGAGCTGAAGCTGGAAATGGTATGGTCCACGACATACTTAAGGCAAGGTACCCCTCCCTGTCTTCCCAACCCTCCTCTATTTTTTGTTGTTACGTTGCCGTGGCAACTAGTGCTTTTTAGTTGTTAATTTTCTAAATCGATGTGGTGGTGGGTTATCAGCAACCAAAAAAAAGGGACAAGTTTACATCAAGTGCAAAGTTAGTCCAAATATTTGAATTGCCAGCTATAGCTGCTCGTATTCTAAAGCTGTCATCATATGGCACCAACTATTTCATTCAGTCCTACCATCTTTTCTCACCTCATTTCCAGTAAATGTATAACTAGCAATAAAATGTTCAAAGGAAAAAAACAAGTATTTTTAATACTTCGATGATTTTTCTTCTATGTTGTACAGCTCACAGTTCAAGATTAATCTTTAAGTCTCGAAGACTCCAGGCCAATCCTGGAGGATTATCAACCCTATCATATGTCAATATGTCAACGGTAAAGAAAATGTTTCAAAAAAAGTCCTATTTCTGCTATCAATAAAATTACTGTTTCTTTTGGCAGCTTGATCCACACATGGAACAATGAAACCCGAACTCTGAATTATAGAATAAAAAGAAAAAGGGAGAAGTTAATCCACAGAGGTGAATCTAAGTTAGTCACACATTTGTTTCCTGTTCATACCTGACACTGATATCTGTTCCCATGGCTGAACCAGACAAGAAAATCTAACTTGTTATCAGACTTTCAGATAATGGGTAGCCAAAAGCTCGCACTCCTACTAAGCCAGCGGAAGTGCAACAGAGAGTGACCTCTCCTCCTGACCCCACTTCAGTATTCAAAATAATGACTATGTGACCAGTAGCTAATACTTTGGTGGAGGGGATTTACCTTAACAGCTAATTTAATGTGTGTTATACTCTATTGTATCGGTTCTCATATTCTGTGGAAAATGCTCTTATGTTAAGTACCCCCCTGGTGCTTTGAATTGGCTAAATTGCCTGTAGTGTTAGGTGAAGGGGTAAATGTAGGTGGGTTGCTCTTCAAAGGGTCAGTGTGGACTTGCTGGGCCGAAGGGTCAGATTTCTCCTGGTGTTGCCTCCCGCCAGAGCCCTGAACTCATACTGTTCTCAAGATTCTCTTTCTTTATCCCTTCAAGTTTTCTCTTAGTTTATGTTATTAATTTGACCCAACCTCCTCTCTCTACATGATTGTTCTGTTCCTTTATTAACTGACATTTTCATGTTGCTAAGAGTTCCCTCTCCTCATCTTTTATCCCATCTCTTTTGCTCAGCCATTAACACCACTCCCTTCATTTAGAATCACATCATACCCACCTGTTTCTTGCAAATTCTGCTTCTCCAAGGCCCCTAAGCGTTTTTTGATCCATTTGTGACTCGACAGCATAAATGTCAAGGCCTGTCTTTATTGTCCATCCCTAATTACTCTGAAGAAGGTGATAGTAAAGTACCTTCTTGAACTTTTGCGATCCTTACAGTATAGAATGTATGGCTGGAGAGTTGATATAGGAGGAAGGACTTTAGATTTCTGGGGCATCGGTGCCATTTCTGGAGGAGATAGGATCTGTGATATTGGGGAAGGTTGAAGCTAACTTCACAGGTCAGTGGAAAACCAGAAGATGCCACCTAAATGGAAATCCAAGCGCAAAGAAAATTAGGAGAGCTATTACACGAGAGTAGGGAATAGATTAGATTAGATTACTTACAGTGTGGAAACAGGCCCTTCGGCCCAACAAGTCCACACTGACCCTCTGAAGAGCAACCCACCTACACCTTCACCTAACATTACAGGCAATTTAGACAATTCACCTAACCTGCACATCTTTGGTCTGTGGATGGAAATGGAGCACCTGGAGGAAACCCATGCAGACACAAGGAGAATGTGCAAACTCCACACAGACAGTTGCCCGAGGTGGGAATTGAACACGCGTCCCTGGCGCTGTGAGACTGCAGTGCTAAACACTGTGCCTCTGTGCCACCCCTGAATAATAAGGTATTAGGTAGCATTAGAATAAGGAGAAATATACATGGTCTAAATTAGACTTACTCTGAACATATTTGAATGTGCAAAATGTAATAAATAATTGAGAGCAAAAAATTGCAGTGAGATTAGTCAAAATTCTTCAATTCTCCTTAAATGCAGGGATAACGCCAGAGGACTAGAGAATTGCAAATGTTATACCCTGTTCAAAAGGGTGTAAAATATAAGCTCAGCAACTCCAGGTCAATCATTGTGAATTCAGTAGTGGGGAAACTCATTAAAATTATAAATTGAGATGAAACAGTCACTTGAAAAAACATGGATTATTTAAGGCAAGCCAACACAAATTGTGATAAGTAAATTGTGCTTGACTAAATGGTTTGAGCTTTTTGATGGGTGACTGAAAACAATTTTGAGGTAATGTGGTTGATGTGGCATCCATGGACTTACAAAAAGTATTTAGTGAAGTGTCACATAACAAACAGTAAGCTCATTTAGAGCTCAAATAAAGTGGACCATAGCATTATAGGGTATGAAATCGGTTGAGAGACAGAAAACAGAGATAATGGCAAACATTTTTTTTTAAAAATGGGCTACACAGTGGATTCCTGGTAGGATCCCTGTTTTTCTTGTTATTATTAATAAATTATACTTGGATGAGCAGGGGGCAATTTCAAACTTTGTGAATGACACATGATTTGAAAGTATTGTGAGCTGTGCAGAAGGTAGTATTAAACTTCAAAAATAAACAGATTAACTATTGTGATGGGTGGACAAGTAGTAGATGACATTTTTTTTGCAAATAGTAAACATATTCTAAGTATTAATCTAGTGAACCTCCACTGAACCACGCTCAATGCATTTACATCCCTCCGTGCAAAAGCAGACCAAAATTACACATTGTATTTGAGATGTGGTTTCACCAACGTCCTGCAAAACTGAAGCATAATATCCTATTTTTCAAGCACGATTCTCTCATAATAAAGATTAGTATTCCATTAGCCTTCTAATTGCTAGCTATTCTTGCATATTAACTTTTGGTAACTCATGTACAAGAACACGTAGATCTCTCTGCACCTCAGAATTCTGCAGTTTTCCCCTTTTAAGTAATATTCAGCCTTTTTTATTTTTCCTACCACAGTGAACAACTTCACACTTTCCCACATTATATGCCATCTGTCAGACTGTTGACCACTCACTCAACCTATCTACCTATATACACATCTACAATGTCAATCTGTCCTCTTTATGGCATACTCTCAAACCTATTTTTGTGCCATCTGCAAATTTAGCTATCATTGACCTTCACAGAGTTATAGAGTCATAGAGTAATACAGCATGGAAACAGGCCCTTCAGCCCAAACTGGTCCATGCTGACCATTGTGCCCACTCGGCTAGTTTCAATTGCCCGAATTTGGTCCATATCTCTCGAAACCCTTTCCATCCATGTACCTGTCCAAATGATTTTTTAAATGTTGCTATTCTGACTGCCTCAAACATTTTCTCTGGCAGCCCATTCTACATGCACACCACTGTCTGTGTGAAGACGTTGCTCCCCAGGTCCTTCTTATATTTTTCCCCTCTTACCTTAAACCTATGCCCTCTACGTTTCAATTCACCATTCCTGGGAAAAAGACTATATGCATTTATCCTATCCATGCCCCTCATGATTTTATACACCTCAATAAGGTCACCCCTCATTCTCCTATATTCCAAGGAATAAGCTTCTATTCTAGCCAACCTCTCCCTGTAACTCAGGCTTGCTAGTCCTGGCAACACCCTCATGAATCTTCTTTGCACTCTTTTCCGATTAGCTATGTCTTTCCTGCAACAGGGTGACCAAAATTGTCACAATACTTCAAATGCGGCCTCACTTCACCTGTCTCATCATCACTCCTCTGAGATGGTGGCTTTTATTTTCTTTTTCTCCTTCTTTTGCAATTTAGGAAAAAACTTACCTTGTGGAGAGAATGGCAGTCACCGGATCAGAGTGTTGCAGCAGCTGAGGGCCTGGAGCAGGACGGTCAGCAGTTGCAGGGCCGGAGCAAATCGGGACGGCCAACGGTTGGCGGCGTGCCAGGACGAAGCAGGCTCGCCAGTGGTTGGTGGGCCCGGAGTGGATCAGGACGGCCAGTAGTCAGTGGGCCTGTAGTGGAGTGGGATGGCTGGAGGGCTAGGGGCCTAGGGTGGTGTGGTTGACAGTTGGTAGGCTGGAAGCGGCCTGCTGCGGTCAACCTGTCACAGACGGTAGTCACTAGCTTGTGACCCCAACTGGGGTCAGCCCAGCTTGGTGGAAAGGCCCCAGCATGGAGCGACTGCAGGCTATAGAAGGAATGGAATCTTTTACCTTTTGTTCTTTATTTTCCTAATTCGTCTTATGAAGAACTATAATGTAGAAATTGTAATGTTTTTTTCTTTATTTCTCTATTTTCATCCCTACTCTATTTTAGTACTTAAGATTTGTAACTTGGTACTTTGTACATAGGATTGAGCCTTGTGTGGCAACGTTGTACACTTTTCACTGTACTTTTGTACTTGATTACATGTGACAATAAAACTTAATGCTAATTTTAATTCTACATTATTGACATTAACCACAGAAAGCTGAGGTCCAAGCACAGACCCCCTACAGTGCTTCTCTAGTCACAACCTGTCAATAACTGCTTAATCTCTATATACTGCCAAACAGCAATTCTTCTATTTATGCTAAGACATTGTCCAGTATGCCATGAGCTTCTACTCTGTGTATTCAATATATGTTACTTAGAACTTTGGCAAATGCCTTCTGGAAGTCTGAGTAAAGTACATTTACATTCCCCCCCTTATCCACAGCACACGATACTCCTTCACAGTACTCTAATACATTGGTCAAGTGTGATTTCATTTTCTCAAAACCATGCTTACTCTTCCTGATTACCTTGAGTTTGTCTAGGTACTTAGTTAAGTGGTCCTTAAAGATTTATTATAACACCTTCCTTATTAAAGATGACAAGCTAGTTGTGTGATAGTTTCCTGTTTTCTGCACCTTTCTTCTTGAATAGATGTGTTATATTTACTATGTCTTGGCCAATGAAACCTCACCTGAATCTAGTGAATTCTAGGATGAACTCCATTAGAACCTGGAGAAAAATAGCTCACTATTTGTTCAGGATGACCTTCCTAGCGATTGTCATTTCACTAAATTCCTCTTTCCTTAGTCATCCTGCCTGCAGCTATTACTAGATTTTTTAAAAAATTCTATAGTGAAAACTGAATTAAGATATTTATTGTTTCAGCTACCATTTTCATATAGTAACTCCTCGTAGTGAGCCCATGGCTCACTGTTTGTTCAGGATTACTTCCCTCGCAATTGGCATTTCACCAAATTCCTCTTTCCTTACTCGTCATGCCTTGCAGCTAAAACTGGAATTTAAAAATAAAATTCTTTAGTGAAGAATGAATTAAAATATTTGTTTGTTTCAGCCACCATTTTCGTATGTTAACTCCCTATTCTCACTCTCTGGAGAACTGATGCTCAATTTATTTACCCTTTTATTTTACGAGTACTTGCGGAAACTCTTGCTGCCTGTCCTTACATTTCTAGTTAGCATCCTCTCATATCCTTGATTATTCTTTTAGCCATATTCTGCAGTTCTTTATATTCTCTTCAATTATCTGAACAGCCACTCACCATTGCACAATTATGTTACTTTATACCCTCACACAGTGCTTTCCAAGGAAGTTATTGTCATGTCTTCATAAGGATTTGTGATTTATATAATATCATCCAATTGTACAAGACACAACCAAAGTTTTAAAGTTACACTGGAAGCAGAATTCTGCCAGTGAGTCACAATTATACCATTCCCCGCCCCTCCATAAAAAAGGGCTCCCTTCCACATCACAGACCATGTCCTTGAAGATTTATTAGCGGATCAGTGAATTGTCTTCCAGTGAGGGCTATGGAATGCATTTGTGAAATGAAACTCCAGCTCTGCTTTTACATTCCTCATTGCCATGGCCACCTCAATGAAAGAAAAGAATTAGTGATGCCCCGATTGGTTGTGGCCAAGATTCGGAGCATGCTTACAAAGTTGAAATTGAAGCCAAATAAGTACATTATTGAATCAGCAGAGGCGTGCTTACTGCAATTGCCACTGGCAACAATTGTCATTCAAAGCATTATGCTCCACCCTAAAGAGAAAATCAGTCACCACTCTGCCCCCTTTGCAAGCAATGTCAGCCATTTTGTGCAGTTATTCTGCAATTGACTTTTGATACAGCGTGGTAAAAACAATGACTGCAGATGCTGGAAACCAGATTCTGGAGCAGTGGTGCTGGAAGAGCACAGCAGTTCAGGCAGCATCCAACGAGCAGCAAAATCGTTTTTTCAGGCAAAAGCCCTTCTTCAGGAATAAAGGCAGTGAGCCTGAAGCGTGGAGAGATAAGCTAGACGAGGGTGGGGGTGGGGAGAAAGTAGCATAGAGTACAATAGGTGAGTGGGGGAGGGGATGAAGGTGATAGGCCAGGGAGGAGAGGGTGGAGTGGATAGGTGGAAAAGGAGCTAGGCAGCTTTTGCCCGAAACGTCGATTTCGCTGCACTTTGGATGCTGCCTGAACTGCTGTGCTCTTCCAGCACCACTGACCCAGAATTTTGATACAGTGTGGCAAGGTTTCAACTTTATGTTCTTATGAGTGAGTTTCTGGCGGCACGGTGGCACAGTGGTTAGCACTGCTGCCTCACAGCGCCAGGGACCTGGGTTCAATTCCCGCCTCAGGCGACTGACTGTGTGGAGTTTGCACATTCTCCCCGTGTCTGCGTGGGTTTCCCCCGGGTGCTCCGGTTTCCTCCCACAGTCCAAAGATGTGCAGGTCAGGTGAATTGGCCATGCTAAATTGCCCGTAGTGTTAGGTAAGGGGTATATGTAGGGGTATCGGTGGGTTGCGCTTCGGTGGGTCGGTGTGGACTTGTTGGGCCGAAGGGCCTGTTTCCACACTGTAAGTAATCTAATCTAATCTTTCTGGCTTCAGTTGGAATGCAAGGATTTCCCCAATCCTTCATGTTCCCATTTCTATTGCTGTCTCTGTAGCCACTATAATCTTTCACCTTCCCTCCTGTTTCTATTGAGCTGCTTCATGTTAAATCTAACATAACTCCAGAGTCTATGCCTTTAGAAATTCCCATGACTTTGATGGCTCTAAACTATACATGTAGAGGACAGAGTGACCATGACCTCTGAGAAGCCACCAGCCCCCTGCCCCCCTCCCACCTCCCAGCTCCCACCTCAGAGTTCCCAGTCCTCTCTTTTTCTTTATGAGGTCCCAATCCTCTACCAGAGTTTTAGATTAGATTAGACTTACAGTGTGGAAACAGGCCCTTCGGCCCAACAAGTCCACACCGACCCGCCGAAGCGCAACCCACCCATACCCCTACATATTACCCCTTACCTAACACTACGGGCAATTTAGCATGCCCCCCTCACAGTGACCATTCCCTCAGTGCATTAAAATCCATCCCCACTTTCTCCTGTACGCTAGGAACTGCTCCTAATTAGATTAGATTAAATTACTTACAGTGTGGAAACAGGCCCTTCGGCCCAACAAGTCCACACCGACCCGCCGAAGCAACAACCCACCCAGACTCATTCTCCTACATTTACCCCTTCACCTAACACTACAGGCAATTTAGCATGGCCAATTCACCTAACCTGCACATTTTTGGACTGTGGGAGGAAACTGGAGCACCCGGAGGAAACCCACGCAGACACGGGGAGAATGTGCAAACTCCACACAGTCAGTCGCCTGAGGCAGGAATTGAACCCAGGTCTCTGGCGCTATGAGCCAGCAGTGCTAACCACTGTGCCACCGTGCCACCCACTAATGCACCTACTAAGCATTAGTGAACAAACACCCAAGATTCAGTAGGGCCCAACCAGACTGATTTGACGGGACAGCCTCAACTGAGAATGGCCCAGCCCCAGGATGATGTGTCCATGGATCCCAAGTGACCTACCTGGAGATCCTAGGTTGGCTGTATTTGACCTACAGACTGACCATGTCCCAATCCCACAGTGCAAGGACATGGATCCCTCGAAGGATCAATCATTAGAAAGACTTTGGCTAACTCCCTGGACTGGAATCAAGCAAGCCCCTTGACTGACAGTGGCAATACCACCTGACTAACCAGTTTCCTTTGACACAGCAAAGGACAACTCCCCCTTGACTTGCAGTCATGGCATTTGTTTGAAGAATATGCAGTGTGTTTGCCATGTAAGGTGGTGGCGCATGGCGCTGCAGGTGTGACATTGATGTGACGTGGCACTATTTATTACCATCCCTCGTCTGCCCACCACTCCCCACTGTGACAAGACGCTTGGCTGCACTAAACAATAATGCAAACCACAGAGACTGACAGCTTGTAACTGAGCACTGAAAACTTTGCACAATAATAAACCTGATCCACACAGAGTCTGGAAACTTTGTAAGTTAGTGCTGAAGTCAGGAAATGTGTACAGAGAAAGCAATGTCAATTAGGTAGAGACAGGCAGCCTCCATTTAGGCACAAAGCTAGGGAACATTAACAAAACAAGCTATGTGCCATAGTATGCATTCTGTGCAGATGTGTGTGTTCCCACCGTGCAAAGCAATCTGGCAGAAACATGCAGGTCCTTGGTGTTTCTGAGGTTCAAAGTAAATGCTGTGAGGCAGGAGTAGTGCTTGAGTTGGATCCAGAACAGGTATGAAGATGTGATGATGCACATGGTTTGCTGACTTGCTTGGGCAAGATGGATGGTAGCCATGGAGCATGCAGGGACTGCTTTTGTGCAGAAGCAATTGAATGATGACCAGGAGAAGCATTCAATGAGTTGCCGCTGCCAGTTACCTGCTCTCAATAACATGTCAGGAATTAGCAATATCTAGTTTCTGAGGGACAGAGAGGAGAATCAAAACTGGCGTATCAATAAGATGAGCTGGAGTGTTGATGAGCTGCGGGTGCATGAATATAAGTTAGTAGCACTCAACGGAAAGATTCTGAAGTCACCATTTAGGACTTGAGGGGAAAATCATGGAATGTTTTGTGACACCAAGGTATGATTTTTCATTTTTTCTGTTTTGTTCCCAAATTTATTGCCATTACTCATACCTCACCATGGCGGGGAAGATTATGCCCGATGTTCTGAGTTTTGCAAGCTGGTTGAATACAATCAATACTCTGCCTGTTGCAAACAGCAGAAAGGTCATGCTGTTTGAAAAGATCCAGTAGTCATTTGGACGTGCCGTTATATACCTAGCATTGAAATTCAAATACCATTTTATTAACTTGTGCATTGGGCTGAATAGCCTTTGGGCTTCATAGCCTCGTCTTGTTAATGAAGAATACCACTTAGTAATAATATAAAGTTGTTGGCTTCACCTGTTGCTCAGTTTTTGGCACAGCCTGTCCTCCAAGGGGAGCTGGAAGTAGAATGGGCACTTTTCAGGATGGAAAGTGTGGGAGAAATGCAGCCCAATGAATCAGAGACCACAAACAAGGATCGCGGTGAAATTGACAAGCGGTTTATGAAACAACGCAATATCGTGGAAGAGAAATTGACCAGGCTGACACAGAACTGATTCCCTGCACAGATGGCCAGAGTGCTCTTCCTTCCTGCCATCTGACCAATGCACATTAGCAGGATACGCCATCTGCACCCCCTTCACCACCTTCCAATCAGCTGTATTACCAGACGGGACGTCTGCACGGGCTGCAGAGCTCTTCACTCTCACCAGGGCCTGCATCCTGGTGAAGTGTAGCACAGTTAACATCTACCCAGATTCCAGGTATGCCTTTGGAGTCGTTCACAACTTTGGCACAAAATGGAATCAGAGGAGGTTCATCATCTCGGCAGGGAGACCGCTCCAACATGCTGTACTCATCGCCAACCTCCTTGAAGCAGTCCTGCTACTCTCCGCTGTTATAAATTATAAAATGTGCTGCCCACACCTCTTCCACTGATCCTGTCACCCAAGAAAATGCCTCAGCTAATACAGCAGCCTGGAAAGCTGCACTACACCCGGCCACTCGTGTCTTGCAGACCCCCCCAGTGTGGCAAAACCTCCAGAGTCTCCTGACCCTCTCGATGCAGTCCGAGCAGCTCAGCAAGCTGCCCCACCAGAAGACAGGGCTGCATGGGCCTGCACTGGGGCCGGTCAGTCACCCTCCCTACAGGTCCTTATCCACCCTCATGGCTGCATCATCTGCCCGAAAGCCCACCTCCACGTACTGGCCCTGGCGGCACACACAGAATCAGACATACAGGCAAGAGAGGCATGACACATGGTGTCAGCCAATTCCAGGTACGAACCGGGATTCACTGCAGCTGCCCAATCCCTGTTCTCACAGTGCCTCAACCATCTATAGAGCAATGCAGAGAAGCCTGGGGCCAAATATGACCACTTAACACTTCCTGAGAGGCCATTCACCCACCTCCAGATTGAGTTTGCCCACATGCCTCAGAAACAGGGATACAACTATGTCCCAGTTATTATAGACATAGAACATAGAACATAGTACAGCGCAGAACATGCCCTTTGGCCCTCAATGTTACGCCAACATGTGAACTAATCTAAGCCCACCCCCCCCCCACACTATCCCATCATCATCCATGTGCTTATCCAAGGATTGTTTAAAAATCCCTAATGTGGCTGAGTTAACCACATTGGCAGGTAGTTTGGTTTTCAAAATGGGTAGAGGCATTCCCCACCAAAAAAGCATCACTGGATAGTGGTGAAGTGTGTCCTGCGGGATGTTATTCTGAGATTTGGGGTCCCAGGGAACATAGAAACCGATAGGGGGACCCATTTCACCGTGAAGCTCGTTACTGCGGTCAGTGAAGCCCCAGGGATACCGTGGAAACACCATGTCCCCTACCAGTCAGCAGGAATGGTGGAAAAAATGAAAAGCACTCTCAAAACCACCCTCACTAAAATCACTCAGGACACAGGACTGACATGGCCAGATGCCCTATCATTAGCACTGTACACAATAAGAGGACAGGGAAACCGAAAAACGGGACTTACGCCTTTGAGGCACTAATGGGAAAGTCAATGCCCACAGGCAGCAGACCCCCCCAACCCCACTCACTGACACAGCGCTGCTCCTCACACAGGAGGCTCTCTTAGATTACGATCAAACCCTGAGTAAAAGGATCAGTTTAAACCATGATTTGGTAAAAGCTGCGCTGCCCACTCCACAGCAGGAACCACTTCACCCATTTAAACCTAGGGACTATGTAATGACAGAGTCATTGCTGAAGGATTCTCTCTCCCCTAGATGGAACGGGCCATGTCTTGCTCTAGACCAGGACAGCTGTCAGGTTCCAAGGAAGACCAGAATGGACACACGCGACCGAGTGCAACAGGGCTCCACCCCCACAGAAGGATGACCAGGCAGGACAACTGCAGCCATCGGGACCATCACCCTGGGTCTGACCTGAACATCGCCACAGATTAGTAACAGGGCACACTGAACGGGACACCTAATTGACCGCGACCTATGGTCAAACACCTTCCTTCGCATGACCCACAGATATGCCCAGAGGGTGAACCAGACCAGCTGTAGGGTTTGTGCCCGCGTCCCTGCCCATTCCCACAGGAGCATCCCCCTAGCAGCAGTCCCTTTTAACAGCATAGAGATGGCAGAATGGTGGCTGGATCCAGACAGGGTCCCCTGGGGTCACAATGCTCAGCCCGCCAACCAGACTGGCTATGAACGGAACTAATAGACCAGATCACTGGCAATCTGCAGGGTACAAATTCACAGGATGGTTCTTTCTGGCCTATAACCTCTCACACAAACCCCCAGCCTTGACCATCACTGACACCAGCGGATGGGAACTGTCCATAGGAACTATCTGCCTGACAATAAGCCAGCCGTCTGGATGGGAGGTTGGCTGGAGCTGATGCATCAACTCTCTGCTCCTGACGCCCACAGCGCACTGGTCCCCAGCAGGGGGCAGCATCCACAATTTATTTGCCCCCAACAAGTCGGCGTACAATTACACTTTCACTACCATCTGGACGGGAACCCAAACCCACCACCTGAAAACATACAACGGCACTTATTTTGTCTGAGGTCATGAGACATACCCCTGGCTGCCATTGTCATGGACTGGGAGCTGTTTCATCAGGTACATGGGGCTACTCATTTACCACTCCCAGCCCTCTCCATTCCAGAAGCTTACCACTCACAGCAAACGCACCCTCACTGCCGTGGACGAGGTACTCTCCCTATTAGTGCTCACTTATGCAACCCTGCGCCTGGACATAGAGGCACGTTAGTACACTAGAGGAGCTAGCGAAGGCCACGGCTGAACCGCTTGCCCAGCTGAATGCAGAGGCTGTCACCATTTGCACTGTCGCCCTACAAAATAGAATGGCCCTGGACTACTTGTGCCTCATTGGCGCAGACTGCTACATCTGCATCCCTGACCCCAGTGAAAATATAACAGATCTGATGCACCACATCTGACAGGCTGCTGCTGTCCTACATGGACGAGGGCCCCACTGAGATTTGTGGAGCTGGGCAACCTCCTGGCTCAGCTCATGGTCCTGACCCTCCGTATGTGCTGCTCCTACTTGTGGATGGCACATCACCCAGCTAATACGAGTCCACTGGAGTGACATCCCCACCCCTGACACAGCCCCCGCTCTGTCAGATTCAGACACCAAGTACTACTTCTCTGACACCGAACCCCCACCACCTGACAACACCCTCCCCCGCACTACCCCACCCCCCGGATCTGGCTACATTGCCCCCTATTTCAACCCTCTTTTAAAGAAAGGAGGGGATTATGGGAAAAAGATCTGCCACCCTGCCCACTCACATCATAACCACAAAAACAAACACAGAAGCAAGTCTGCGAAACACAAAAGTCAAGCATGCCAACACATACAGAACACACCAACGACGCCTCGGTCCTGGCCAAACTGGCTAACATAGGAACCAGACGTGGCCAAGATACTCCCAGACCAGAGAATACACTTTCCAAACAGCCTTCACTGTAAGGCTCCCAGCCCTGACTAGCACTGCAGTCCTCATACCCTTAGGGCAGACTGACTTCCCATTGAAACCAATACTGCACAAACAAAGAGGCAGACCAGGAGACCCCGGAAGACTTCGCTCGCAGGAGGAACACAATGGACAGATCTGGATGCCAGGAGAATAGACATTTACACATATCCACGCGGATGGGAAATACAATGAAGAATCCTCTAAAAGACATTCTCACCCACTCATGGAGATGGCTGGAATCTCCTGCATCAATTACAAAGGAATTGCTCCTGCCGGACACTTGATTAACTTCCATTCAGTTATTCTTGTTTTAATCGCTTTACAATTTTCAACGTTGTACTATAACATCTTTCCAATTATCATCTTTGTGTTGTACCCTTATAAAGCCTGCCTTCACCTTCCATTCAGGGAAGAGCACTCTGACCATCTGTTCAGAGAATCAGTTCTGCGTCGGCCTGGTCAATTTCCCTTCCACCATATCGCTTTGTTTTAATAAAATGCTTGTCAATTTCACCGCGATCCTCATTTGTGGCCTCTGATTCATCGGGCTGAATTTCTCCAACGGAAAGTTAATATCTTAGGCCAATTTATGACTTCACATGATGTAACAGTGAGCAATTATCTGATCAGAATCGGCATTATCCCGCAGAAAAGCAATGACATGCCCTCTCATGGCAGCAAGATTGTACCCTGAGCAAATAACATGAGATTTCCATTAAGGTCACTCTCACAGCACATGGAGCTATAGGAATCCTAGCATGTATTGATGTGTGAATGGTGGCTTGCTGTACACAGCAGTAGGGAACCCTTTAGCAGATGTCTCAAGTAGCTCCACGCATTTATTGTATGGTAAATAAATGAGCGTATGCAATTTTTAGCTAAAACTAATGAGTTAAAGCACTAATAATAAATACATCTATATTGGAAACAGATAACAACATTCATGTTCTTGAATGTATTTTTTGTACATATTCAAGCAGTTTCTAATTATTTAGTCATTTTTTTTCTTGGTTATTAACATACAAAATGATGGAAACGTTTGACAGTCAGCTTGCTTTAATAATATGCTTTCATTTTTACTTTTACAACGTATGCTTGCATTGGGTAATTCAATATTTTATGATTTTTAAACAATAAGTTCTAGCTGTGCTGTTTTGTGGATTTTTTCCCCCCCTTTTTCATTTCACTGACTCAGGTCTGACCTGAGTTAATAATTCAGCTTTAGTTACTGTGCCACCCCCAACAGAGCAATCCTGTTAAGAGTTTCTCATGATTAACTTTTACTAAGTTCTTACCAGCTCTTAACAAGCAATTGTTTTGTGTGGACTACCTTTCATAATCAGATTCTGGCATAGCAGCAAGACTCTGAATAGCACGAAACTTTCAGAAAGGGCTGTTAGCACTTTCCATCAGTCTTCTGGCTCCTTAGTTTGCTGATATTTACATTTGTGTTCAGCTTCCCTCAGAGAGGAAAATGTTATCCATATGTTATTTCACTGACTTGACCATGAATCATTTAACTTGTCCCACAAATACAGTAGAGAAGTGTTGAACAGAAAGAAAGACTTGCATTTATATCATGACCTTCATGACTTCAGGACCTCCCAAAGCACTTTACACCAATGAAGTACCAAAGGTATTGTACTGTACACATTTTGTTAGGAGCAAATTAATGAATGTTATGCATTAAAAGCATAAAATTACAGTAATCACCATATTAAATATGTTGTGTGCTACCAGAAATATAGTAATAAACTGCTTTACAAAATTGTAAGCACACATTTCAATCACTAGCACTCATCTTTCTGCTCTCCTTCTATTTTATGCTCCATCACCTTGTTTTAATCAGTAAGCTGTCAATAATGTCTTGATTTCCCTTCATTGGTCCAAATCTTCTGATCTGTGTTGGAATTTCTACTTCTGATCCAGACCTGACAAGAACTTAAGTTCCCAGAAATTTTCCTACCAAGTCTCATGCCCAATCCATCACAACCAATGTAATCCAGCAAATCACACTGGCAGCATTGAAATGGATCATCAGAGAAACCGTGCCCATCTTTCTACAACATTAGCTGCCATTCTCCAGTAAGTCTAATCGTTAAAAGTCCCAGAGCAAATTTGACAGTTCTTGAGAGAAGGTAAAGTATGAAGGTTAATTTGGAGAGGGATGTGATATCGGGTTGGTGACATATTGGGTGCCAAGTGAGTGTGTGAAGGAGAAGGGTAGCAGATGGGTGAGGGGTAGAGGTGGCAGTTAACTGATGGGGTAAGGAGCAGATGAGTGGATGGAGGGCTAGGTTACTAGGTGGTTGAGGAACAGTGTTTCTTTATGTTCTGTTGTGAATTCTTCAGACATTGATTCAAGCCGACCCAGACTTTCCATTGAATTGAATTGAGTGGAATTTCATATATTGTCACGTGTGAAAATAGGCACAGTGAAAAGCTTTGTCTTGTGAGCAATACAGGCAGATCACAAAGTTAGGTAACATGGATAAGTAGTAATAGGTAAACAGCGGCAAAAACAAAAACACAGGTACAGGTGAATGTTAAGAGGTTGTGAGTCCATTCAGTGTTCTAACAACAGTAGGGTAGAAACTGCTACAAAACTGGCTGGTGTGTGTGTTCAGGCTTCTGTACCTTCTCCCCGATGGTAGAGGTTGTAGAAAAATATTGCCAGGTTTGGATGGATCTTTGAGAATGCTGGCAGTTTTTACTTGCCAGCGGGCCCAGTAGATGGATTCTACAGATGGGAGATTGGCCTTTGTGATTGTCTGGGCTGAGTCCACCGCTCTCTGTAACTGTCTCCGATCTTGAATGGTACAGTTGCCATACCAGGTAGTGATACATCCAGACAGAATGCTCTTGATGCTGCACCTATAAATGTTTGTTGTTACACGTACATGATTGTAAAGCTTCAAAGCAAGTCCTCTCCCAAGCACATTTCCAGTTTCCAGCCACCTCCTTAAACTGATTAGTTCAAGCATTTGTGACAAGGCATTCCCTTTAAGAATGAAGACATTTTTGACACCTTCATGTGTCCCCAGAGGCTGTTTTGTTTTCACAATTTCGGGTATTGTGGACATCTTACAGTTCTTACAGCTGTTTTCTATTCACTGTGCCCATGCTCCTCATAATTGCATATACCTCCCTGGAAATTTGTCCACTTTTAAATCCCAAAAAATCTCCAATATCTCCTGAGTTCTTGTAACAATCACCTCAAAAACTTCACATTCCTGAAGAAGGGCTTATGCCCGAAACGTCGAATCTCCTGTTCCTTGGATGCTGCCTGACCTGCTACACTTTCCAGCAACACATTTTCAGCTCTGATCTCCAGCATCTGCAGACCTCACTTTCTCCTCAAGAACTTCATAGCCTGCCTTCTTGAATTCTGTACATTTATCCCCCTTCTCCTGTGTTAAGACAGTATGAAATATTCATTCAACATTTCACCAATGCCCTCTGGCTTCACACACAGATTGCCCTTTTGACACCAAGTGGGCCCTACTCTTTCTCCTCCTTAAAACATACAGTGCTTGGTCATTATTACTAAAATGCTCTCCTACTATCACCTTGAACATCTCTCCAGTTTCATTCTATTCCTTTGACCTGATTAAGAGGAAGTGAGGCCTGCAGATGCTGCAGATCAGAGACGAGGGTGTGGTGCTGAAAAAGCACAGCAGGTCAGGCAGCATCTGAGGAGCTGGAGAATCGACATTTTGGGCATAAGTCCTTCATTCCTGATAAAGGGCTTATGCCTGATGGAATGGGACTATTTGGTGCCGCCCTTTTGGCGCCGATCATTTGGCCCCACCATTTTGGCTTTAAATGGTTTTGGCGCTCATTACTTGGCGCTGAGCCATTTTGGCTCCAATACATATAGATAACCATCGTGTGAAAATTTTGGTTTGTCTCTCTTGCTTAGGATGTTTTCAGCCATTTCTGGTATGGGCTCTACAAGAAAATAGAAAGAAAATTGTATTACAGCTTTCCAATGTGAAGACAGAAGGGCTTAAGTATCATCAAGGCAGTGGATGACTATTAACAATTGTTAAATAAGAAAATGATTACAAAACGAGATTGGAATCTACAGCGGGTCATTACAGCTTTGACTATCAACTCTTGCTAGCTAAGAAAATTACATCGGGTTGTTAGTCATCCTCTCTTCTTTAACCAAACAAGACTTTTTAAAATTTCTGAATTGGCGCCAAAACAGCTCAGCGCCAAAGTAATGAGCGGCAAAACAGTTTAGACCCAAAAGGGCGGCGCCAAAATGTACCCGACCCATGCCTGAAATGTCGATTCTCCTGCTCCTCAGATGCTGCCTGACCTGCTGTGCTTTTCCAGCACCAAACTCTCAACTTTAACCTAATTAGGCCCAGCACTGCACTGTCCTTGGATGACTACTTACATGTTGAAATAAAAAAACTCTCCTGTATGCATTTGAAGAAATTTGCTCCCTACAAACCCACTTTACTATGATTATTCCAATTAGCATTTCAATAGCTAAAACTGCCACATATAATTACCCTATTATTATTTTGACACGCCTTGGTGAAATGACTACATATCTGATCTCCACTTGTCTGCTGACTGCGCAGGAGCTTATAATACACTCCTAATAGTGTGAATTATCCCTTCGTATTTCTATGTTCTACCCACAAAGCCTCATTTGATGACCTTTCCAAGATATAGATTCGTAGATTCATGCAGAGCAGATAAAGCCCTTCAGCCCATCAAGTTTTCACCAACATAACTACCACTAAAGGCACATTAATCCCAATTTCCAGCAGCTGCCCCTCCTTACTGCATTAACTGGCTCCCTAACTAAGAATGCAACACCGCCTCCACATTTGCACTTTCTCATGTCCTGCCTGAAAATCGTATATTTCAGAACGTTAAATTGCCAATCTTGTCCCTCCCTCACCATACCTCTGGGATGGCAACAATACTGCAGATCCATGTGCCAACCTACATCTTGAACTCATCTATCTTCTCTTTAATACACCCAGCATTAGAGTAGAGGCCATTCAGTCTCACCCTATATGCTTCAGGCACCTGTAAATCTGCCTTGCATCCTTTTCTTAGTGTTGCTATTGAACTAACGCACTGTGACCCCTATTTCTGCTGAACTAGTTTAAATTCCTCCCAATGATTTTAGCACATCTTGCTGCAAGGATGTTGACTCCCATTTTGTTTCAGGTTCAGACCATCCCACTTGTGAAGGTCTCACCATGTCAGAAACAATCCCAGTGATCCAGGAATCTAAAATCTCCCTCCTACACCAACTCTTGAGCCAAGCATTCATTTGCCCTTATCTCCGAAATGTGTGCCCACTAGCACACATCCATAATCCATAAGGATTAATCCTGAGATTCCAACTTCTTGGTTGTGCTTATTAATCGACTACCTAACTCCCTAAGAATCTTCATCCACTTTTGTGGGACTGGTTAGGGCTCCGTCTCGAAACATTGATTTTCCTGCTCCTAGGATGTTGCCTGACCTGCTGTGCTTTTCCAGTACCCGGCTCTCAACCATTATCTCTTTCATGACATTTCCTAGTGAAGCAAACCTTACAATGGAAGACAATCGAATCATGAGGAGTACCACCAAAGAAGAGCTGAGTGTTATAGCCATTTGCTTGCAATAACAGGACAATATCTTAAGATTCATGCACATAGTTTCGATTCTAGGATGAAGGGATGAGTGGTAGTTTGTTAGGTGTGTCCAGAACAGTTTTTTTTAAACAATATGTAAATAATCCAACTGAGAACGGGGGCCACTCTAGACCTTGAATTGTGCGATGAGCCCGGACAAGTTGTTGAAGTTTCAATGGAGGAGCATTTTGACAATAGTGACCATAATTCTGAAAATTTTGTTACTTATGGATAAGGATAAGAGTAGTGCTGGGGTAAAAGTACTAAACTGGGGAAGGCTAGCTACCACAACATCAGGCAGGAATTGGGGAATGTAGATTGAGTGGGGCTATCTGAGTGTAACTCCACATTTGCCATGTGGGAATCTTTGAAAGGCCAATTGATTAGAGTTCAGGAACACTGTGAAAATGAATGATAAGGATGACAGGATTCGAGCGCCTTGGATGACAAGAGAAATTGAAAGCTTAGTTGAAAATAAAAAGGAGGTTTAGGAAAGTGAAGACAGACAGAGCCTTCAAAGAACACAGAAGATAACAGGAAAGAACTCAAATAAGGAATTAAGAGGGTTAAAAGGGACCATGAAATGTCTTTGGCAAACAGGTTCAAGGAATTTGCCAAGTTGTTTTATGCATAAGGAGCAAGAGGGTAGCTAGGGAAAAGGTAGGTCCACTCTCAAAGACAAAGGATGCAATTTATGCAAGGATCTGACAGAAGTGTGTAGGATCCTTAACAAATACTTTGTATTGGTAGTCTCAAAAGAGAACAACCTAGTGGATGGTGAGTCTTGGGAGGGACATGTTGATATTCTTGGGCATGTCAGCGTTAAAAAAAAGAGGAAATGTTGGGTATTTTGAAAAGCATTAAGGTAGACAAGATCCCAAGACCTGATGGAAACTATCCCAGAATGCTGAGGGCAGCAGGCAAAGAAATTGCTAGGGCCTTGTACAGAATCTTGATATCCTGTTTCATCACAGGAGAAGTCCCTGAGGACTGGAGAACAGCCCATTTGTTTAAGAAGGGCAAGGGGGATGATCTGGGAGATTAAAGGCTGGTGAGCCTTATGTCAGTGGTAAGAAAATTATCAAAGAAGTTTCTTGGAGATAGGATTTACTCACATTTAGCAAAATATGGACCTGCTAGTAATAGGCAACAGGGCTTGTTCATTGTAACTCATAAACTTGATTGAGTTCTTTGAGGAAGTGACAAAGATGATTGATGCGGGCAGAATGGTAGATATTGTCCATATTGACTTCATCAAGGGCTTGTACGAGGTCCTTTATGGCCATCTGATATGAAAGGTGAAGTCACTTGAGATCTGCAGTGAGTTGGTAAGATGACAGAACAAACTTTGTCATAAAAAACAGAGAGTAGTATTGGAAGGGTATTTTTCTGACTGGAGCTCTGTGATAAGAGGTCTTCTGCAAGGATCACAGCTGAGACCTCTCTTGGTTGTCATATATACAGATGATTTAGAGGAAGGTGTAGGCGATCTGATTAGTAAGTTTCCCCAAAGATTACAGAAGCTGAAGATAGTGAGTAGGATTGCCAAAGGATACAGCAGGATATGGTTAGGCTAGAGACTTGGATAGAGAAATAACAGATAGAGTTTATTAGATTAGATTACTTACAGTGTGGAAACAGGCCCTTCAGCCCAACAAGTCCACACCGACCCGCCGAAGCGTAACCCACCCATACCCCTACATTTACCCCTTACCTAACACTACGGGCAATTTATCATGGCCAATTCACCTGACCCGCACATCTTTGGATTGTGGGAGGAAACCGGAGCACCCGAGGAAACCCACGCAGACACGGGGAGAACGTGCAAACTCCACATAGTCAGTCGCCTGAGTCGGGAATTGAACCCAGGTCTCAGGCGCTGTGAGGCAGCAATGCTAATCACTGTGCCACAGTGCCGCCCAGTTTAATTGACAAATGTAAGGTAATACATTTTGAGGGATTGAATGCAGGAGGGAAGTATACAGTAAATGGCAGAACTCTTAGTAGCATCCAACATACAGAGGGATCCAGGCATTCAGATCCACAGTTCCCTGGAAGTGGCAACACAATGGATAAGGTGGTCATGAAGGTTTATGACACATTTAAATACATCTGTCAGGGCATAAAGTACAAAAATTGGCAAATCATGTTGCAGCTGTAGAGAATATTAGTTAAACCACATTTGCAATGGAGTGTACAGTCTGGTCACCTACTACCAGAAGCACGCGGAGGCTTTGGTGTGGGCAGAGATAATGTTTACCAGGGTGTTGCCGATGTTAGAGGCTTTTAGTTATTCATAGAATCTCTACAGTGTGGAAAAAGGTCACTTGGCCCAAGAAGTCCACATCAACTCTCTGAAGAGTAACCCTGGCGTAAGCACCTAACCTACACACCCCTGAAGGCTATGGGCAATGTAGCATGGCCAATTCACCTAACCTGCACATCTTTGGACTGTGGGAGGAAACCGGAGCACCCCAATGAAGCTCATGCAGACACACAGAGAACACACATGTTCCACACAGAGAGTGACCCAAGGCTGGAATTGAACCCAGGTCCCTGGCACTGTGAGGCAGCAGTGCTCACCACTGAGCTACCATGCCACCCACTGAGGGACAACTGAACACAACTTGATTTGTTTTTACTTGAACATCGAAGAATGAGGTGTGACCTTATAGAAGTTTACAAAATAATGAGAAACGTGAATAGTCGGAGTCGTTTTTCCAAGGTAGAAATGTCAATTACAAAGGTTTAAGGTAAAAGGGGATGAGTTGAAAGGATGTGTGAGAGACAAGGTTTTTACACAGAGGGTAAAAAGTGCCTGGAATGAGCCAACAGAGGAGGTGGTGGAGGTGGATACAATAGCAATGTTTTAGAGTCATCTTGACAGGTATATGATTGGGCAGGGAATCGAGAGATAAGAATTGTGTAGAAGAGGCAAATTGTTTTTATTTTAGAAAGGCATCATGTGTTGGCGCAGTCTTGGTAGGATGAAGGCCCTGTTCCTGTACCATGAAGGCTCATGCCCGAAACATCGAAACCCCTGCTTCTTGGATGCTGCCTGACCTGCTGTGCTTTTCCAGCACCACACTGAGCTCTTTTCTTGTTCATTGAACACTAAGACTTCTATATAAGGTCAGACACTCAGGATCTAACCTGTAATTTTGGCAGAAAAATTTACTAACGTTGCAGCCAAAGAACTTTTCTTTACATCAAGAGGATGAGTTTGCCGCTTGCATTGTGAAAGGTGGAAAAGCTGCCAGTCTATCTAGGAAGAATGAGGTAAAGCATTCACTTTGGCTGGATCATGCAAGAAAATCCTCCAGAAAGTTGGAACAACCATTTTGGTTCTTAACAAGGTGGAAAACCCCAAAAGCAGTACAGATATACAGTCCAGTATTTGAAATTTAGAAGAAATAACACAATGTAGTATTAGTAATTAACAAGATTTCAGGCTGTTTTCCCTGGAACATTGGAGGCTGAGGGGTGACATCATAGAGATCTATAAAATCATGAGGGGCATGGGTAGGATAAATAGACAATGTCTTTTCCCTGGGGTGGGGGAGTCAATAACTAGAGGGTATAGGTTTAGGGTGAGAGGGGAAAGATATAAAAGAGACCTAAAGGGGCAACGTTTTCATGCAGAGGGTGGTACGTGTATGGAATGAGCTGCCAGAGGAAGTGGTGGAGGCTGGTACAGTTACAGCATTTAAAAGGCACCTGGATGGGTATATGAATAGGAGGAGTTTGGAGGGATATGGGTCGGGTGCTGGCAGGTGGGACTAGATTAGGCCGGGATATCTGGTCGACATGGACGGGTTGGACCAAAGGGTCTGTTTCCATGTTGTACATCTGTATGACTCTATGACCTCTAATTTCATAAAGTATTGCTACATTACAGACTTTCAATACACATTATAGCAACAGAATTTAAAGCAGTATTCATTCAAGGCAAGAAACAAACTTGAAGATGGCAGATTCGAAAAGGCATAGAGATGCTACAGATTTTAAATTGTTTTAAAGTAATAAGAAGAAATAAACATATTAAGAAGAAGTGAAAGGAGAAATGATCATTCTAAAAAAGTTCCAGAAGTGTCATTATTGGAATGTTTGATGAGACTTTGCTGTTACAGTTTAAGGAAGATTTAACTTTAGAGAAAGGTTTTAAATTATGCTGGAAGAGAAACAGAAAGACTCACAGACAAATCCTGTGAGATGAAGAATAAACATAAGAAGAGCTGTAGAAACTATTTACTTTATAAGGCGTGGGCAACTAAAGTGCATGAAATGCCAATGCAGCAAGCAAACTGAGACTAAGAGTCAATGTCAGTGTGCTGGCATAATAAAGCTTTATTGGCACACACAATGGCCAGGCATGAAACAATGTTACAGCCACTTCCAGAAAATATGCAGGAGCAGGGTACAGTTTCAGAATAGCAAAACGCCACATGCTTACTCTTATAAAGAGCTAATATGGTTGCAAAACCCTCCATCAGAAAAGACACCCAAGTTAGATGAAATACCTCCATTAAAAAAGACACCCGAGACATTCTCAGGGCAAATTATTGTTTTAAACAAAAGTATTATTTAAACCAGCTGAACCCTCAATATTGATTCAATGAAGAATGAGGGAGGACATGGCAGGACTGTGCACGCCCAGAAATGACAGAAAACTTATGAAATTATAAAACAATTCTACTTCTAGAAGTTGATTAGCTCAGATAGCTGTACACCTTTTTTTTAATGTAAGTTAATCCAACAGTACAGGTTTAATTCCCACATTAGTTGAGGTTATGATAAAAGTATCTTCTCAACCTCACGCCTTGTTTGAGGCATAGTGATCCTCAAGTAAAATTCATTATTTCACTCTAATAAGAGAATCATCCTTTGGATGATGGAAACTTAACTTTACCTTTTATTTGCATGCCAAACAGCATAAAGCAGAGAGTGATAGACTTAGCAACTCCACAACCAATGGGTCAGATCTAGGCATGGTCATCCAGCCACATTAGTTGTGAGCGTTAGTGGATTTAAATAACTCACTGGAGGAGGAGGCTCCATCAAAATTCCCATCCTCATTGATGGGACAGTCCGACGCATCAGTGTAAAAGATGAGGCTGCGGCATTTGCAGCAATCTTCACCCAGAAATGCCAAGCGGATGATTCAACTTGGCCTCCTCTTGAGGTCCATCGGAGATGCCAGTCTTCAACCAATTGGATTCATTCCACTTGATTTCAAAAATGATTGGAGTCACAGGATACTGAAAAAGCTGTGGTCCTGACAACATTTCAGCAACAACACTGAAGATGTGTGCTCCAAAACAATGCTGCACCACTAGTCGAGCCATTCCAGTACACACAGTGGCCCTTGGCTGCATGCACAGCAGGATGCCCAGCTGCACACATGGCAAGTACAACATAAAGCTAGCCTGTAATTCTCAAAGACATCCTGCCTGTCTTCAAGGGGAGGCAGACACAGACTACTGTAACTAGAGAACAGCACCTTAAAGAGGACTAGGATTGGAGCAGCAGAGTATATAAATGGTGCCATGTTTTCAAAGTCAGTATTGGAGCAGGCCTTACTAATTGAGGTCAAAAGGAGAGGAGAGGTTACCTTTTCACAGGGAAGCAGGAGATCTTTAGAGTGTATCCGGCAAACAGGTAACCAAGGGCCGATTCTCTCCCTCAGAATTTGGTAACAATGTCAAAAAAAGGCTCGGGACAGTAATGAATGCAACTTTCAGAGATGTCTTTTACCACCGTACCGCCACCCACCCATCAGAAATCAAGATTTATGATTAACTTTCTTCAACTCCAGCTCACCATCATTCCCTAGCCAATGCTGTTAGGCCCACAACACCTTGTGCAGCTTCCATGTAACACAACTCTTTGACGGGAACTGACACATCACCCAAACACATTGCAAACCATTCAAATTCATCCTGCCTTCTCTCTTGCAGGACAAAGTCACATGGAATTGCATTGAATGATAGAAAGATGGAAGGTATGCATGTATTGCCTGAACCCTTTTAAGGAAATGGTTCTCTACATAATAGAATAGAGGATTACTGAGAATGTTAGGTTCAGTGGGCCTAATGTGTATCTCTCTGTGAGCTGTGATTTCTCTGATGCAGCATTGAATAGTGAAGTGTGAAATATTAGGAGGCTCTACTGGGGACTCATGTTTCTGGACTTGAGAATTGGACACAGGCAATAAAGAGAAGTTGTAATAGAGAGGAGAAGGTGGTGAGGTTTTTGAATTAAGGCCCAACCTTCAAAGGGTCTTCAGAAAGCATTTGCCCTACATCAGCTAGAAACATGTCTTTTGTGTCTATGTTTCACCAAGAAGATGTTAAATAAACTGTGTGACCTTTTGCATTTTCACAGCAGACTATAAATGGCATTGCCAGGTGGCTATGGAAGGTAGACATCTGCCAGTAGAGCTTCCCAATATTTTACACTTCACTGTTCATTGCTGCATGGGATATGGGGGTTACTGGCAGGACATTTATTGCCCAACACTTGAGCCAGCTTCTCAAACTGCTGCAAGTCATGTGGCACATGTACATCGACTGTTAGAATGGGGGGCTTCCATGATTTTGACCTAGTGATGATGGAAGGAAAGTAAAAAATCCAAGTCAGGATGTTATGTAACTTAGAAGGGAATTTGTGGATGGCAGTGATCCCATGCACTTGCTATTCTAGTTGGGGGAGTTTACAGATATGGAAGTTGCTGTCAAAGAACCTTTGATGAGTTGTGTGGTAGTGCCAATCTCCTGCCTTTTCCCAGTAACTCTATACATTGCTTTCATTTAAATAATCATCTAACTCCCTCTGAATATCTTAATTGCCTTCTTCACACTTCCAGGCAGTACTTTCTAGACCCTAACATCTAGTTGTGTGAAAGAATTTTTCCCTCTTCACATTTGCTTCTTTCACAAAATACTTTAAAACTGTACTATCTGTTCTCAACCCTTTTACGAATGGAAACTGCTTCTTCCTACCCATTTTGTTCAGATTCTTCATGATATTGAAAGTGTCAGTCAAATTTCCCCTCAGCCTTCTCCCCTCATGCAAGCTTCTGCACTCTCTCAATTGCATTCCCAGCCTGACAGAAACGTGGTGTCAGAATGTACACACTACTCCAGTTGTGTTATAACCAGTGTCCTTTGTAAGATTGTTAAACTGAGGGTTAAGGAGAATCCATAATGTAAAAATACGTTAAGGACAAAAAGATAAACACGGGAGAGAATAGGGCCACTCAAAGATCAGTAAGGCAGCTTATGTGTGGAGCCGCAGGAGATGGGGAAGATACTAAAAGAGTATGCTGCTTCAGTGTTTACTATGGAGAAGGACATGGAAGATTTAGAATATAGGGAAATAGAGGAGGAGGTGCTGGATGCCTTGAAACTCATAAAAGTGGATAAATCCCTAAGACTTAAACCAGTTGTATGCTAGAGCTCTGTGGAAAGCGAGGGAAGTGATTGCTGGGCCCCTACTGAGATATTTGTATCACCGAAAGTCACAGGTGAGATGCGGATCAACTAGAGATTGGTTAATGTGGTGTCACTATTTCAGAAAGGTGGTAAGGAAAAGCCATAGACCGATGAGCCTGACATCGGTGGCGGGCAAGTTGTTGGAGGGAATCCTGAGGGATGGGATTTACTTGTATTTGGAAAGGCAAGGACTGATTAGGGATAGTCAGCATGGCTTTGTGTGTGCGAATCATGTCTCACAAACTTGATTGAGTTTTTTGAAGAAGTAACAGAGAGGATTGATGAGCGCAAAGCGATAGACGCGATCTATATGAACTTCGACAAGCTCCCTCATGGGAGATTGGTGAGCAAGGTTCTCTCGGAATACTAGGAGAACTAGCCATTTGGATACAGAACTAGCTGAAAGGTAGAAGACAGAAGGTTATTTTTCAGACTGGAGGCCTGTGACCAGTGGAGTGCCACAAGTATCGATGCTGGGTCCTCTACTTTTCATCATTTATGTAATTGACTTGGATGTGAACATAGGAGGTATAGTTAATAAGTTTGCAGATGACACCAAAATTGGAGGTGTTGTGGACAGTGAAAAGGGTTACCTCAGAGTACAATGGGATCTTGATCAGCTGGGCCAATGGGCTGTGGAGTGACAGATGGAGTTTAATTTAGATATATGTGAGTTCCTACAAATCTTAACAGGATTTATACACTTAATGGTAAGGTCCTGGGGAGTGTCGCTGAACAAAGAGACCTTGGAGTATAGATTCATTGTTCCATGAAAGTAGAGTCACAGGTAGATAGGATAGTGAAGAAGGCATTTGGTATGCTTTCCTTTATTGGTCAGAGTATTGAGTACAGGAGTTAGGAGATCATGTTGCGGCTGTACAGGACATTGGTTAGGCCGTTATTTGAATAGTGCATGCAATTCTGTTCTCCTTCCTATAAGAAGGATGTTGTGAAACTTGAAAGGGTTCAAAAAAGATTTACAAGGATGTTGCCAGGGTTGGAGGATTTGAGCTATAGGGAGAGTTTGAATAGGCTGGGGCTGTTTTCTCTGAAGCCCTGGAGACTTATAGAGGTTTGTAAAATGATGAGGGGCATGGATAGGATAAATAGACAAGGTCATTTCCCTGGGGTTAAGGAGTCCAGAACTAGAGGGCATAGGTTTAGGATGAGAAGGGAAAGATATAAAAGGAACCTAAGAGGCAACTTTTTCACACAGAGGGTAGAATGTGTATGGAATAAGCTGCCAGAGGAAGTGGTGAAGCATTTAAAAGACATTTGGGTGGATATATGAATAAGAAGGGTTTAGAGGGATGTGGGACAAATGGGACTAGATTAGGTTAGGATATCTGGTCAGCATGGACGAGTTGGACAAAAGAGTCTGTTTCTGTGCTGTACATCTCTATGACTCAAAGAGCTCTTGTACTCTATGCCCTTATTACCGAAACCTAAAACCCTGTAGGCTTTGTAAACTTCTCTCTCTGCCTTTCCTGCCAGCTCGGATGCGTACGCACATCTACACCCAGGACTCTTTGATCCTTTGCAACTTTTAGAATAGTACATTTTTTAATACTATCTTTCTGTTTTCTTTGTTCCAAAATGTATCACCTCGCAATTATCCAGATTGAATTTCATCTGTCACGAAGCCCCAACTCCACAAACTTATCAATGCCGTCTTGAAGATAAACATTATCCTCCTCACAGTTTTGCTCACAGTTCTCTACAGTTTTGTCTCATCTGCAAACTTCTAAATTGTCCCCTGCACATATCCTTCCATATCAAGTAACGAAAGGGTCCTATTAAAGACACCTGGGAAAATATACAGTTGGCTTCCCTCCAGCCCCCAAAAAAATCCGTTATTACTGTCTGTTTCCTATCCCTCAGCCAACTTTGTATCCATATAGTTACTGTCCTTATTATTCCACGATCTGTAATTTTCCTCACAGGTCTATTGTGTCGCACTATAGTGAACACCTTTCAGATGTCCATGTACACCAAATCAATAACCTTGCCTTTATCAATCCTTTCTGTTAACTTTTCAAAAATACCCAGCAAGTTAGTTTGGCACAATTTTCCCTTAACAAATCGATGCTCAGTCTTCTGAATTAATCCATGTGACTATTATTAATCCTGAACAAATGTTTCTAAACCTTTCTCCACCACCAAAGAGCTCTCTAATTACTGTGTCTAAATTTTCAACTTTTTCTGAGCAGGGCCCACTGTTTGCAACTTTCCAGGATTCCAGCATTAGTCCCGAATCCAGGAAATATTGAAGGATATTTGCCAATCTCTCTGCAATTTCCATTCTCCCTTCCTTCAGTACCCTTGGATGCATTTCACCCAGTCCCAGGGTCCTATTTACTTTAAGTACTGATAGCCAATCCAAGACCTATCCGTGACTATTTTAAACTCTTTTACTGACTCAGTTTCCCACTCGGCCCCGTGGTCTGAGCAGTATCTTCCTCGTGGATAAAGTTTTAATTTCATGACTCTTGTTTCTTCATTCCCGAACCTGCTCTGCTCCTCCTTTTACCACATTTTTATTGTTGATGAGCTTGTAGACAGTTTTGAGGTTTCCTGTATATTAATTATCATTATTTGTTTGTGCTATTGCTATTAATATTCCCTCTTTGCTGCTCTCATGTGCTTTTTCACCAATGTGCTAAACTTTCTGAATTCAGGTTGGTTCTCAATTGTATTCACCACCTGGCACCTGTCATAAGCACACTTGGTCTTCTTAACTTATTTTCTATCTCCTTTATCATCTTAGGGATTCTCAGTTTGTTTATCGTACCTTTTCTTTTTGAGAGAATATATATTGACTGTATCCAAACTATTTCCATCATAGCCCAGCACGCTTTTCCTGCGTAGCTTTGGTTCAGTGTATCAGCCCAGCTCTGTTCATGCCCCACTAAGGTCAACCATCTGTCAATTGATTATTCTTGTTACGCTGGTTTGACCAACATACTTTCCTAACATCATCTTCGCGCTTGATTGCCAATGATCACAGTCTTCCAAATGTTCTCCCAATGTCAGTTTGATTACTTGGCTCACCTCATTTAACATTGCATTAACAGATCAATGGCATTTCACCCAGTGAGATGAAGTTCACTTTGAAAGATTAGTACAATAAAGATACATGTTACAAAATTTCAAACAAACACATGCTTCATTCCCTTCAAATATCTGGCAGGACATATGATTTCAAAATTCTCTAACATAGTCTAAGATGGAGAGTATCTCTCACTTTTCCCATTTAATCAATTCAGTCTTTGAGTAATGTTCACTGACAGCTGTATTCTACCTGACAAGGTGTCCACCAATAAGGTCTCTCTCCCTTGGCCCACAGTGGTGCTAATGGGTTGGCTTTTCAGGATATCCTTCCAACTGACCTATCAATATCACCAGGTCTATGGCTTGGTTCTCTGGTACAAATTCTCAGCTCTTTAGCATACCTGAGTACTCTTCTAGGATTTATTTCCTTTTAAGCTTGGCTTTACATCATTTTCCTGACATCTTCTGAAGTTTTATTTTCATCTCTACTGATTGCAGAAAACTCATTATTTTCATAGAAGTAGCTTCTTTTTGTATGAATTCTATACATTCAGTAAATGTGTCTGTAAAACAGGGCTGAAGCGCACCACCCCAGTTATCTTTAATCAGCCTTTTTGTTTTTCGCTTTCATCATCCCAGCAACCTCAGTGAGGAGCTGCCAGCAAGTGGTTGGGAGAGTGAGTTTGGGGTCAACAGTTAGGCAGGGGTCAATAGTTAGTGAGGGGTCAGTTTTATAGTTACCCAGCAGTTGGAGTATGGTTTAACTGCTAATTTTTCTGTGGTGCCTCTTCAGGAATGTAAATCAGGACCTTTGAAATCCTTGACGTGCTCCGAGTCAGAACCTTTTTTGGAGGACACAAGGTAATAGTTTTTTCAGGAATTAAGACTCCCGGATAATTCCCAGGTAATCAGTTGGTTGAGATTTTTGAGTGGCCCCTTAGTGCATCTATCAGGTGCACTGCTGCAACACTAGCTTCCAATCAAAGGATCTGGTCTTTCATACCTCTTATTGTGTCTCAATGTCAAAATACATTTGATAGCTAACTTGAGAAGTACATTGGGATGACTAAGATATATATACAAATTGTTGTTAATATTAAATAAAGCTATTCAAAACTGGTATTTAAACCAAAGATAAAACATCATTTGTAGTCAACAATAAAGTCACCTTCAAGATTTTAAAGCTTGCATAAACAAGTTACCTATTTTCAGTATTGCATTTCCATTCCATTTTCAGCATGATGCCTGTTTTCAAATTTTAACCAAATTACAGGGATGTGAGTTACCTAGCCAGTGAAATGCACAAATTATTGTAAGAAAAGGGAAGAGATTTAATGAGAAAATTGTTTTAAGCAACAGTCATTAGCCCATCTGTCAAAAGCATATTTTTCAATATTTAAAACATTAGTCAGGTCAGGTAGCTTTTAATCAAAGGTTTATGTGTTTGATCCTCAGTCAGCCATTCATTGTAAAAGGTTATACACATCAAAAGCCCTTTATATATATTTCATAATGATTTCCCTTTCAAATAACACAGAATTAAATGAACTACCAAATGGTTTCCCAAATCTGTCTCTCACAGCACACACTGGAGACTCGGTATTATTATCTGCAGATCTGCACAAAATAGAGTTGTTCTTTAAAGGAATTATGATTAACATTATGATATTCAGTGAAGATTTGGGACAATGTTTCATCATCACCAACACTCAACACTGGAGCTCCCCAGGGATGCGTACTCAGCCCCTCACTGTACTCACTGTATACCCATGACTGCGTCACCCAATACCAGACTAATGCCATTTACAAGTTCACTGATGCCACCACTAGAGTCGGTCGAATCTCAGATGGCGACAAAACAGACTACAGATGGGAGGTGGAGGACCTGGAAAAATGGTGCACTGAGAACAACCTAGGTCTCAATGCCAGTAAAACCAATGAACTCATTATTGAATTTTGGCGAGATGTTACTTATGTCCCCCTACTCATTAACAGCACAGAGGTGGAACGAGTGGAGAGTGTCAAGCTCCTGGGAGTGGTCATCAACAACAAGCTTTCTTGGACTCTTCATGTGGACGCACTGGTTACAAAGGCCCAACAATGTCTCTTCGTCCTCAGGCAGCTGAGAAAATTTGGCATGATGGCGAATACCTTGCCAACTTTTATAGGTGCCCCATCAATAGGTGCTTTTCACTGTGTCTCGGTACATGTGACAATAAATTCAATTCAATTCAATTTTGTTTTACATCAGTGTCTTGTCATTATGAGTACACCTTTACTGGGCAATTTAATAACATTTTATTCCAGGTTCCCAAGAAGGGTTTCATTTCTACGGCACGGTGGCACAGTGGTTAGCACTGCTGCCTCACAGCGCCAGAGACCTGGGTTCAATTCTCGACTCAGGCGACTGACTGTGTGGAGTTTGCACATTCTCCCCGTGTCTGAGTGGGTTTCCTCCGGGTGCTCCGGTTTCCTCCCACAGTCCAAACATGTGCAGGTCAGGAGAATTGGCCACGCTAAATTGCCCGTAGTGTTAGGTGGAGGTGGTAAAGGTAAGTGTATGGGTGGGTTGCAAGTGATGATAACCTTTTCTGGGTCTTAGATCTCATCGTCCTCAGACATAGAGTTGTCACTAGCTCTAGATATGGCCAATAATCCTGATTTTGATAAACAGTACCGGAGAACTCAAAGAAAATCATTAAAGTCTAACACCTGCTGTGAACACATCATATTCTCACTGTGTGCCTGTGTCAATTGGACTTATTCTCACAATGATATCTGGCCAGTTCATCCTTGTCATCGGTAATGACAATGGTTGCCCTATTCTACAGTGATCTCCTTCACCTCTTTCTCAGCTGGGTTCAGAATATTTCCATGTGACACACAAATCTTGGGGTTTCTCTGCCTTACATTATGAGTTTGCTTCTCCCAAATGACAGAGTAGAGATATAGTCAATTGGAACTTAACCAAAAATACAAACCTCCAACCTCCCACCCTGTCTGCATGCAACACATGATACCTACTGACCCCGTGTCTTCTAAATTATACTAAGTCAATTTCTTAAGCAGTCTCAATGAAAAACTATGCATGTCTATATATGGGTGAAATTCATTATAACAAGAAAGAAAATGAATTCATTTTCATAACATTGACAGTGATTAAAAGTTCCTGAAAACAAATTATTAAAGAAACAGCAAATAACATGAAATAGAAGTCATAATTGGGCTGAACTTTGCACATAAAAAAGGCTTGGCATATCGGCAGGGTAGTAAAATCAGGTGAAATGTCACAACCATACTCCTGGTACCTCTTCCACCCTGCCCTGACAGAATGTTATGTGCAGTGGGGGGAGGCACCCATCCATCCATGAATTATTTTAAGCTTCCTCTTCTCACCCTGCTGCAACTTCCCCACAGTTAGCAAGACCAGCATCAAGTGGGATGCTTCACAGCTTTCACTGTTCATACTGATGTTAGGCAGGTCATCTCCTGAGTTAATTGGCAGGTCCCCTCATGGTTTTCCAGCCCCAGTTCCTTTTTTCCCAGCTTGTTCACCCAGACTACAATCCCACTTCCCTTTCTTTCCAGGCCATTTGGCTCGAGCATTCATGTTCAAATTGTTATTATGACTGATATATGTTCATCAAAATCACTTGAAAACAATCAAAATGCGATTAAAATTACATTTTTAAATCCTTCCAAGTGATAAAAATAAAGCATTGCCCAAATTATCCTGTATGTGTCCAGCTTTGCACACACAATCTCTCAGTAGTTTGCAAAATACTTGCATCACAATATTTGTTAATCTGTTCAAATACAAAAGAGATGCTGCAAACCAGCTGAGATGTGTTGATTTACAGAATACACTGGAACAGCTCCACTTCTGATAACTCTAAGCTCTTATAAGTAACCAAGAATACATGTGGGTATATTTAAATAAAGCACTGAATTCACAAGGTAGCGATACATGGAGGTTAGGTCTAATGGCAGATACTAATAGCAGAGAGCCCTTTCCATTTCTCAAATTCATTTTAAATTAATAAGAATGTTTCATTCTGTTTTTCATCCTCAAAGAGGTCCTTTGCATATTCATTTAATGTTATATTGATGGATTAAATTATCCAGAGCTCAAAATCAATCCAGCGTATATTTATTAGACTAGACTAATCCCCTAGTGGGGATAAAGCACAGAAAATGCATTTAGAGGCGCTGATAAGGCAAGTCCCATTATATGTCATTTTAAACAAAGAGCAAAAAAAGCCTTTGGAGACTCTCTATCAGCTATTAAACAGAGACATTTCATGTGCAAGGAGATTGATGATTAGCATTTCCGATCTTGGGAAATGGTTCTTCCCTCACTGATGATAACCACTAAATGCCGGTTCATTTCTCAGACACAATTATTTCTGCTGTTTCACTGGCAGACAGATGCCTAGGCCTGGTCTATATCCTTTTGTCTCTTAGTCAGTGCCATTAGTTATAAATGGGTAATGCTACATCAAAGGATACTGAGGAAGCAGTGTATTGGTTCAGCTTGTTAAATAGAGAGGCATAATCCAGCAAATGTGTACAGCCACATCAGCCTCCTGAAGAATTCTACCATCAGGCAACACGTTTGGTGACAAATCACATTTCGTATTACTTAACAAGAAGAGCTTTACTTGCAATAAGTCAGTAAGTGAAACAGATTGGTATCACTACTGTGGCTCAGCTGATAGAACTCTTCCTTCTGAGTTTGAAGATTGTAGATTCAAGTCTTGCTCCAGAAGTTTAAATCTAGGCTGATTAAAAAAACTACCTAGGCTGAGACTCAGGGAGTTGAACACTGTGAGGTAAGATGTTCCTTGCGTAATGTACAATAACCCATGGCACTTCTTCAAGAGATTGGGAGGAGTATACAGAAGGCCAACAACATTGTGACGCAGGCTAGGAGAGTAGACTTGAATAGAAGGGCAACAGGAGATAAAAACTGGTACAGGAAAGCCCGTCAACTCTTGAACTGTCAGAGTCAAAGTGCAACATCACAGGAAAACAGGTAGGTCTCAGTGATTGGTGGGTACTTTTTTTTGTCTCTTTTGATTGGCCAAATGGTATAATTCAGGAGGTGTTATTACAACTAGAAAATTACGGAAAGGAAATTCACTTTGAAAATATTTAACATCTAAATTAATTAATTAAATTCAATAAGACATGATTGGACAGACAAATTTATTGCAGCTGTACCATATTGGAACTAGTGGAGAACAGTGTGCTCTGTTCGGTTTGCACCAAATGTTGACTGTTCAAGAAGCATCAGCTCAGAGTTACCTGGACTCTGTGCTTCAGGAGACAGTTGCACTGTTTAGATTAATTACACCGAGTGTGGCTTATGGTCAGGGACAAGAAGGAATGCCTGCAAGTGAAACAGGTATTGGGATCCAGAATTTAGCTTTGAAGGAGCCTCAGCCAGTGCCCTGGTCCAATCGGTACTGAGGTTCTTGCTCCCTGGAAGCGATGATGGATGAGAGCAAACTGACTAAAGCATCATGGTTCTGGATCAGTGGTGCTGGAAGAGCACAGCAGTTCAGGCAGCATCCAACGAGCAGCGAAATTGACTTTCGGGCAAAAGCCCTTCATCAGGAATAAAGGCAGCGAGCCTGAAAGCATTGAGAGATAAGCTAGAGGAGGGTAGGGATGGGATTACATCTCTTCCCACCCTATCTCTTGCAAAAATGCCATCTGGTATTCCCAATTCCTCCGCCTCCACCGTATCTGCTCCCAGGAGGACCAGTTCCACCACAGAACACACCAGATGGCCTCCTTCTTTAGAGACCGCAATTTCCCTTCCCACGTGGTTAAAGATGCCCTCCAATGCATCTCGTACACATTCTGCACCTCCACCCTCAGACCCCACCCCTCCAACTGTAACAAGGACTGAACACCCCTGATACTTACCTTCCATCCTACAAACCTTTGGATAAACCTTTGGTGGGCGGCACGGTGGCACAGTGGTTAGCACTGCTGTCTCACAGCGCCTGAGACCCGGGTTCAATTCCCGACTCAGGCGACTGACTGTGTGGAGTTTGCACGTTCTCCCCGTGTCTGCGTGGGTTTCCTCCGGGTGCTCCGGTTTCCTCCCACAGTCCAAAGATGTGCGGGTCAGGTGAATTGGCCATGCTAAATTGCCCATAGTGTTACGTAAGGGGTAAATATAGGGGTATGGGTGGGTTGCGCTTCGGCGGGTCGGTGTGGACTTGTTGGGCCGAAGGGCCTGTTTCCACACTGTAAATAATCTAATCTAATCTAATCTAAACCAAATCATCCGCTGACATTTCCATCACCGCCAAAAAGACCCCACCATCAGGGGTATATTTCCCTCCCCACCCCTTTCCGCCTTCCGTAAAGACCGTTTCCTCCGTGACTACCTGGTCAGGTCCACGGCCCCTACGCCCCACCCTCCCATCCTGGCACTTTCCCCGGCCACCGCAGGAACTGTAAAACCTGTGCCCACACCTCCTCCCTCACCGCTATCCAAGGCCCTAAAGGAGCCTTCCACATCCATCAAAGTTTTACCTGCACATCCACTAATATCATTTATTGTATCCGTTGCTCCTGATGCGGTCTCCTCTACACTGGGGAGACTCTGCGCCTCCTAGCAGAGCACTTTAGGGAACATCTCCGAGACACCAGCACCAATCAACCACACCGCCCTGTGGCCCAACATTTCAACACTCCCTCCCACTCTGCCGAGGACATGGAGGTCCTGGGCCCCCTTCACCACCACTCCCTCACCACCAGACGCCTGGAGGAAGAACGCCTCATCTTCCGCCTTGGAACACTTCAACCCCAGGGCATCAATGTGGACTTCAACAGCTTCCTCATTTCCCCTTCCCCTACCTCATCCTAGTTTCAAACTTCCAGCTCAGCACTGTCCCCATGACTTGTCCGGACTTGTCTGACCTGCCTAGCTCCTTTTCCATCTATCCACTCCACCCTTTTCTCCCTGACCTATCACCTTCATCTCCTCCCCCACTCACCCATTGTACTCTATGCTGCTCTCTCCCCACTCCCACCTCCCTCTAGCTTATCTCTCCATGCTTCCGGCTCACTGCCTTTATTCCTGATGAAGAGGTTTTGCCCGAAACGTCGATTTCGCTGCTCATCGGATGCTGCCTGAACTGCTGTGCTCTTCCAGCACCACTGATCCAGAATCTGATTTCCAGCATCTGCAGTCATTGTTTTTACCTCGTTGATTAAAGCATCATAGTACCTAGTACCATTCAAACCAAGGAGAAAAAATAAATATAGTAGTAATAGGCGATCGCACAGTCAGGGATAATGGATAACCATCTCTACAACAAGGACAATAAGATCCGAAAACTGTGTTGCTTAAATGGTGCCAAGGTTCATGACATCTCTTTTGGGCTGGAGTTAAACTTGGAATGGGAGGGGAAGGCTCCAGCTCTCAAGGCCCACATGGAGACCTATCACATAGTCATGACTAAGAAGGAGATTCTGCTAAAGGTTTACAAACAGTTTGGGGCAAATTAAAAAGCATAACCACAAAGGTATTAAGCTCAGGATTGATATAACATAAATAAGATTAGAGATTATTTATTGGTAAAAGATTGGTAAGGGAGAAATAGGTTCTGATTCATGGAACTCTGAC
The DNA here is from genome assembly GCF_020745735.1 of Hemiscyllium ocellatum. Classification (NCBI taxonomy): domain Eukaryota; kingdom Metazoa; phylum Chordata; class Chondrichthyes; order Orectolobiformes; family Hemiscylliidae; genus Hemiscyllium; species Hemiscyllium ocellatum. The sequence goes on along the minus strand of NC_083405.1, from coordinate 17,963,357 downwards.
ACCAGCACTGGGGAAAGAGAGATCAGTTCCATTGAGAAAGGTTTCATTTGAACCAAACTGGAACCAATGTCCTGCAAACTCATATAACTAGGATTGCACATAGGACTTTAAAATACTTAGGGGTTGCGGGGAGAGTTCCATTGGAAGCAAGTTTAAAAAATAAAAAAAAAAGGAACTGAGAGAGGAGAGACACAGGGTAATGAAAAAGTGAATGATAAACTGTGACAGGAAGAGGCATTCTCTGGCACTGAGCCTGATACTGTGGCCCAGCAGGGAAGGGGACAGAATAGAAAAGCACTAGAGATAAGAGACTCGATTATTAGGAGAATTGACAGAAGATTTTGTGATCAGGATCAGGATTCCTGGAAGGTATGTTGCCTCTCTGGTGCCAGGGTCCGGGACGTCTCTGATCGGGTGTATAAGATTCTGAAAGGGGAGGGCGAACAGCCAGAAATCGTGTTACATATTGGCACCGATGATATAGCCAGGAAAAAGATTGAGGATATAAAAAGTGATTTCAGGGAGTCAGGGTGGAAGCTGCAGAGCAGGACGAACAGAGTAGTGTTCTCGGGTTTACTACCGGTGCCACGAGATAGCGAGGTGAGGAACAGGGAGCAGGCGCAGCTTAACACGTGGCTGCGCAGCTGGTATAGGAGGGAGGGCTTCAGATATGTAGATAATTGGGATGCCTTCTGGGGAAGGTGGGACCTGTACATGAAGCACCTGAACTGGAAGGGGACCAATGTCCTGGGTGGAAGGTTTGCTTGAGTGGTTCAGGAGGGTTTAAACTAGTATGGCAGGGGGGTGGGAACCTGAGCTGTATACCGGTGGTGAGAGTTGATGGAGATGAGGCAATAGCAAGAGGTAGCGCAGCCAGTGGGAAGGAATTTTCTGGGAAAGAACCAAAGGATTGGTTAAAGTGTGTTTGCTTTAATGCAAGGAGTATCAGGAATAAAAGTGATGAGCTTAGAGCATGGATCAGTACCTGGTGCTATGATGTTGTGGCCATAACAGAGACATGGGTTTCTCAGGGGCAGGAATGGTTCCTGGATGTTCCAGGGTTTAGAATATAAAAAAAATATAGGGAGGGGGGAAAAGAGGAGGGGGTGTAGCACTGTTAATCAGAGAGGGTATCACAGCTACAGAAGTTACCATTGTTGAGGAGGGTCTGCCTACCAAGTCAGTTTGGGTGGAAATTAGGAACAGTAGGGGAGCAGTCACCTCATTAGAGGTTTACTGCAGGCAGCCCAATAGCAGCAGGGAGATTGAAGAAAGCATAGGTCGGCAGATTTTGGAAAAGTGTGAATGTAGTAGGGTTGTTGTAATGGATGACTTTAACTTTCCCAATATTGATTGGAACCTCCTTCGAGCAGATGGTTTGGAAGGAGCTATTTTTGTAAGGTGTGTTCAGGAAGGTTTCCTAACTCAGTACATTGACAGGCCGATGAGGGGAGACGCCATTTTGGATTTGGTGCACGGCAATGAGCCAGGGCAGGTGTCAGATCTTGTGGTGGGAGAGCATTTTGGTGATAGTGACCACAACTGCCTCACATTCTACATAGCTATGGAGAAGGAGAGAAGCAGGCACAATGGGAGGATATTTAATTGGGGAAAAGGAAACTATGATGCTATCAGACGTGAGTTGGGAAGCATGGACTGGGAGCAATTGTTCCATGGAAAGGGCACTATAAACATGTGGAGACTGTTTAAGGAACAGTTGTTGCGAATGATGCATAAATGTGTTCCTCTGAGACAGGAAAGAAGGGGTAAGATAAAGGAACCTTGGATGATGAGAGCAGAGGAGCTTCTCGTCAAAAGAAAGAAGGCAGTTTACATAAGATGGAGGAAGCAAGGGTCTTGCTCAGCTCGAGATGAATACAGGCAGGTGAGGAAGGAGCTCAAAAATGGTCTGTGGAGAGCCAGGAAGAGGCATGAACAAGGCTTGGCAGGAAGGATTAGGGCAAATCCAAAGGTATTTTACACGTATATGAGGAATAAGAGAATGATCAAAGAAAGAGTATGGCCGATCAGGGATAGCATAGGGAACTTGTGTATGAAACTATTGAAGAGCAGGTAAGCATGCTGGAACAGATAGAAGTAGAGGAAGTTGATGTGCTGAAAATTTTGACAAACATTAAGTTCACCAGGGCCAGATCTGATTTGTCCTCGGCTGCTTTGGGAAGTGAGAAATATGATTGCTTCGCCGCTTGCGAAGATCCTTGCATCCTCGCTCTCCACCGGAGTCGTATCTGAGGACTTGAGGGAAGCAAATGTAATTCTTCTCTTCGACAAAGGAAATAGGGAAATCCCCGGCAATTAGAGACCAGTCAGTCTCACGTCTGTCATCTGCAAGGTGTTAGAAAGGATTCCGAGGGATAGGATTTATGACCATCTGGAAGAGCATAGCTTGATTAAAGGCAGTCAGCACCGCTTTGTGAGGGGCAGGTCATGCCTCACAAACCTTATTGAGTTCTTTGAGGATGTTACTAACATGTTGATGAGGGTCGAGCGGTGGATGTGTTGTATTTGGACTTCAGCAAGGCATTTGATAAGGTTCCCCATGGTGGCTCATTCAGAAGGTCAGGAGGAATGGGATACAGGGAAATTTAGCTGTGTGGATACAGAATTGGCTGGTTGACAGAAAACAGCGAGTGGAGGTGGAAGGAAAGTATTCTGCCAGGAAGTCAGTGGTGAGTGGTGTTCCACAGGACTCTGTTCTTGGGTATCTACTCTTTGTCATTTTTATTAATGACTTGGATGAGGGGATTGAAGGATGATTTAGCAAGTTTGCAGATGACACAAAGGTTGGATGTGTCGTTGATAGTATACAGGGCTGTTGTAGGCTGCAGCGGGACATTGACAGGATGTAGAGATGGGCTGAGAGGTGGCAGATGAAGTTCAACCTGGATAAATGCGAAGTGATGCATTTTGGAAGGTTGAACTTGAAAGTTGAGTTCAGGATTAAAGACAGGATTATTAGCAGTGTGGGGGAACAGAGGGATCTTGGTGTGCTGGTACATAGATCCCTTAAAATGACCAGCCAAGTGGACAGGGTTGTTAAGAAAGCATATGGTGTTTTGGCTTTCATTACCAGGGGGATTGAGTTTAAGAATCGTGAGATCTTGCTGCAGATCTATAAAACTTTGGTTAGACCCCACTTGGAATACTGTGTCCAGTTCTGGTCGCCCTATTATAGGAAAGATGTGGATGCTTTGGAGAGGGTTCAGAGGAGGTTTACCAGGATGCTGCCTGGAATGGAGGGCTTATCTTACGAAAAGAGGTTGACTGAGCTCGGATACTTTTCATTGGAAAAAAGAAGGAACCTAATTGAGGTGTACAAGATAATGAGAGGCATAGATAGAGTTGATAGCCAGAGACTTTTTCCCAGGGCAGAAATTGTTAACATGAGGAGTCATAGTTTTAAGCTGTTTGGTGGAAAGTATAGAGGGGATGTCAGAGGTGGGTTCTTTACGCAGAGAGTTGTCAGAGCATGGAATGCGTTGCCAGCAGCAGTTGTGGAAGCGAGGTCATTGGGGACATTTAAGAGACTCCTGGGCATGCATATGGTCACAGAAATTTGAGGGTTCATACATTAGGTTTACCTTATATGAGGATCAGTGGTCGGCACAACATCATGGGCTGAATGGCCTGTTCTGTGCTGTACTGTTCTATGTTCTAAAATGTAAGCAGAACTGTGCAGCAGAAATTAGAACCAGAATTTAAAAAAATAATAATTAACAAGAAAACAAAGCTTACTGCTACTTAACTAAATGCATGCATTTTTACCAAGACAGATAAATTGATAGCACAAATAGAAATAAATAAATATGACTTGATAGCTATTGCAAAGATGTAGTTGCAGTGTGACCAGGTCATTACTCAAGGGTGTTTGATATTCTGGAAGTATAAGCTTAAAGGAAAAGGAGATGGGGTGGATTTGTTAATAAGAGGGTAAAGTGTGCTGGTGAGAAATCATAAAGGTGCAATAGATCATTTTATGGAATCTGTTTAGATAGAATTAAGGAATAGCAAGGGAAATAAGTCAGGGGTGGAAGTCATCTATCGGCCCTTTGTCACTATAGGACAAAGCATAAATCAGGAAATAATTGAACATAAGGGCACTGCACTTGTCATGCGTGTGATCTACATTTGTATATTGATTAGACACATCAGGTGGGTAAGGGTGGCATGAAAGAAAAATATATGGAGTGCTTCAGGAATTGCTTTGCCAAGAAGTACATTGCATAACCTACCCAGGAATAGGCAACTTTAAATCTTATAATATAGAATGAGGTAGCATTAATAAGTGATCATGCAGTTAAGGGTCGTCTTGGGGTAAATGATCATAACACTTCAGTCTAAAGGAGAGCAACTCAAGTCTCGAACCAATATCCTCATCATAAATTAGAGCAACGACAGAATGAAGAAAGAGAGGACTAAAGTTGGCTGGGAAAATGGGCCAAGGGGAAGATCGATACTTGAGCAATGGCAGATATTTAAACATTTCATTTCATTTCATTCGGACATTTCATAATAAGCAAACATAGTCAAAAAGAAGTGCAGTACTCGATGAGAAGGATGAACCATATTTGCATTAAAAAGATGGTCATGGAGAATATCCAATCAAGAACTACAACAAAATGGCAAAGTGGGGAAAACAAGTGGTAGACCACTAGATCAAGAGTATTTTAGGGACCAGCAGCAGATACCTAAAATTCTAATAAATGGAGAAGATTGATTATGAAAGTGAATTGGCAAGAAATATAAAAGAAACAAGAGTATCTAAGGCTGTATAAAAAGAATGAGAATAACGTTAATGTGATTGGAGGATGCAACTGGAGAGCTGACAATGGGGAATAGGCAAATGGTAGATAATTCAAATCAATATTTAGCAGCACTGTAAATGTCCCAAAGATATCAGAAAAGCAAGATGCTAATGGAAGGAGCGATCTTGTAACAATCTCTGTCACGAGGGACAAAGTATTCAATAAATAGTAAGAAAGAAATAACAGAACATTTAGAAAAATGTAATACAGTCAAACTGAGTCAGATGGTTTTAGAAAAGGCAAATCATGAGTGACAACGTTTCTAGTGTTCTTTGAGGATATAATAAGCAATGTTGATAAAGAGAAACCAGTAGATGCAGTGTATTTGGCTTTCCAGCAGACATTCGGTAAGGTGCTCCTATCTTGAACAGTTATTGCACAAGATAGGAGCTCATGGTATTGGTGATAACGTGTTGACATGGTTTAAGGATTGGTGAATACACAGAAGATAGAGAGACAGGATTAGCAGGTCTTCACTGGGTTGGAAAGACATAACTAGTGGAATGCCACAAGGATCGATCCTGGGGCCTCAATTATTTACTACATATATTAATGAGTTGGAGGAAGAGGCAGAGTGTAATGTATAGAAATTTGCTGATGATACAAAATTCGGTGGGAGGGCAGAGGAATCTGAAAAAGGATATAGATAGGATGAATGAGTGGGCAAAAACTTGGCAAATGAAGTTTAATGGAGGAATATGTGAGTGTATGCATTTTGATAGGAAGAGGTGGACAAGGAGTCCAAAAAACTGTTCCTGTGTATTGTTTCTGGGCGGCATGGTGGCTCAGTGGTTAGCACTGCTGCCTCACAGTGCCAAGGACCAGTGTTTGATTTCAGCCTCTGGCAACCGTTTGTATGGAATTTGCACATTCTCCCCGTGTCTGCATGGATTTTCTCTGGGTGCTCTGGTTTCTTCCCACAATCCAAAGATGTTCAGGTTAGTTGGATTGGTCATGTTAAATTGTCCATAGTATTCAGGGATGTATAAGTTAAGTGCATTAGTCAGGGGTAAATGTACAGTAATAGGGTAGGGGGAATGGGTCTGGGTGGCTTACTCTGTGGAGGGTTGGTGTGGACTTATTGGGTCAAATGGCCTGTTTCCACACTGTAAGGATTCTATAATTCTATGATGATTCTGCAAAGAGTTAGCATGCAAGTGCAACAAGTAATTAAGAAAGCAAATGAAATTTTGGCCTTCATTACTCGGCAGCTGGAGTCTAAAAATTTAGAAGCCGTGATACATGTATAGTTTTTGTGGGGCTGCACCTGAACAATTGTGTATAGTTTTGGCACCCGTATTTAAGAAAGGATATAACGGCATTAGAGGAAGTTCACAAGAAATTCGGATGGCTGATTCCTGGGGAAAAAAGGGATTAACTTAATGATAATAGCTGTAAACAGGCAAGGCTTTTATTCATTAGAGTTGAGAAGAATGAGGGATGATCTTATTGAAACATACAATATTCTGAGGGAGATCGACAGGGACGATGTTGAGAAGATGTTTTTGTGTATTGATAACCAACTTACCAACACTCACCGTTAGGGTGCAGAGATGATTAATGGCCCACTATCAAAAGAACAACAATCCAACAAGGATTTTATGAAGAGAAAGAAATCTTCACTAAAGTTTTTTTGAAAAAGCTTTATAGATCCTGCACCACTATTGGTTAGAATAACAGATACAATCATGAGATGTCATTGTCAGGTATGTGAGTTGATTTTGTCATGTGACATTGAGTTAGAGTATCATACAGCCATAATGACACAAAAAGAAGATGTCTGGTCCATTGAGTCCATGGTACTTCTCCATGGAGCTATCCAGTCAGTCCATTCTATCCTACTAGCCCATTGAGATAGTTTCCCTCAAACGCCAATGCAATTTTCTTTTAAAATCATTAATTATCACTGCTTCCACCATCCTTATTGGCAGTAAGTTCCAAATTATTACCACTGAATAGTAAAGTTCTTCCTCACATCTCCTCTGCACCTCTTACACTGAATCTTAAATCTTTATCTCCTAACCCTTATGCCATTAGGTTATAGGAATAACTTTGCATTTGTTACCTCATCTAAATTTGTCATAATTTTTTGCACCTCTAATAAACCTCCCCTCAAACTCCTTTGGTCCAAGGAGAACAACCCCAGTTTCTCCAGAGAAATCTTCTACAACGTTTTATATATTATCAAGTCAGGATGGTGAGTGGCATGAGGGGGGTTCTGCAAGGGGTGGTTTTTCCACATATCAGCTGCTTTTGTTCTTCGAGGTTGAAGTGACAGTGGGTTTAGAACATGCTGCCAAAGGATTTTTAGTGAATTTCTCCAGGAAACACTGCTGCTAATGCTGCTATTGGTTGGTGGGAGGGCGAATGGCTGCTTATGAATATGTTGCCAATCAAGTCAGCTATTTTATCTTCCATGGTTCTTGAGTGATGTTGGAACTGCACTCATCCAGGTAAGTGGGAGTATTCCATCACACTCCTGACTTGTGCCTTGTAAATGGTGGACAGGCTTTGGGAAATCAGGAGTGAGGTACGCAATGCAGTTTTCCTAGCCTCTAATATAACCATGTTTATGTGGTGGACCCAGTTGAGTTTCTGGTCAATGGTAATCCCTCAGATTGCTGGTAGTGAGTGATTCAGTGATGGTAATACCATTGAATATCAAAGGCAGTGGTTAGATTGTCTCTAATAAGAGATGTTCATTCATTAGCATTTTTGTGGTGTGAATGCTACTTACCACTTGTCAGCCCAAGCCTGGATATTGTTGCATTTGAACATGGACTATTTCAGTATCTGCAGAGCTGTGAGTGGTGAATAGCTTGGCCAATAAGTGGCAGATAAGCATAAAGTGCAAAAAGAGGAGGAAACTATTAATGAACATACATTATCACTTGATCTCACACTTCGGGGTGGCACGGTGGCTCGGTGGTTAACACTGCTGTCTCACAGCACTAGGGACCCAGTTTCAATTCCAGCCTTGGGCGATTGAGTGTGTGGAGTTTGCACATTCTCCCTGTGTTTGTGTGGGTTTCATCCAGGTGTTCCGGTTTCCTCCCACGATCCAAAGAAGTACAGGTCAGGTGAATTGGCCATGCTAAATTGCCCATAGTGTTCAGGGATGTGTAGGTTAGTGCATTAGTCAGAGGTAAATATAGAGCTGGGGAATGGGTCTGGGTAGGTTACTCTTCGAAGGGTCATGTGGACTTGTTGGGCTGAAGGGCCTGTTTCCACACTGTAGGGATTCTATGAGTTAAAGCTACCAACTAGATACAGGTTCTATGCAAATATGAGGGAGGGGCCTAGGTGTGGTATATAGAAATGGTAAATCATTATTGTACCTGTTGCCTGCATACAGGGCAGGGGCAAAGTGTAATGCAAAAATATAACAAGTTTGATTATAGAGGGCTCAGATAAGGTCTCTTAAAGGAAGGAAAAGTAAAGTTCTGATATGCACATGTACAGAAATGCTTCATGTTGGCAGGTCTGTCAGAAAGCATATTATCACTGTCAAGGAGCATTGTCCAACATTCATTTGCCACAGACTTGAACACAGAACTTGAAAGTACATTGTTTTTCAGCCTGGAAGCAGTGTTCATCTCCATGACAACACTTGCTGGCACACAATGCCACAGGGTCTGATGGCTGATGTGTCAGCTTCCACCACAGCATAAGCAGAAGCCACCTATTGTCAGCCTGCTCCAGTGGGTACTCAGTTTGGGATCAAGAAATCAGATTGTTGTAAATGCAGCTTACTGTCAAAAAGGATTAAATTACTGTCACCCCAGCTGCAGGTACCAATGCTCAATGGTGTTTGCAGAATCTCATGGCACCTAGCTATCTGTCCTCCAGCATATTTCTCGGATTGTGAAACCCTGACCTTTCTCAAGGTGATAGCATTTGTCCTCTTCCCGTCCACCTGTACCCCTGCCTTTGTATGCCAGTCAGTCAACGATGTGTCAAAGTGTCATGCCAAAGTCTGATGTCAGCCTTCGGGACCCAGAGATGCTCAAGATGGCTTGCAAGGCCATCTGCCATCTCCCTCCTTGAAAGACCTTCTGTCAGCTATGCCATTGACATAGTACTGCATGGGAGCAGCAGGACTGGCAAAGGTACATGGAAGACTGCTAAGTGAATAAACAAGAGAACTAACTGGCTTTTATATGGAATATTGGATGCTAATGATCAATGAAGTTTTCTTTTTCATAATGGTTACCTCATGGTGGGTTTTATTCCAGTATTGTGGCCAAGATGTTTGGTGACAGAGAGATGTTGAGATGGAGTATGGATTTTGGGTTGTGTTCAACAGAACAAAAGATAGCTGAATCAATCATGGACAGAAAGGTGCTGTGTTAATTGCCTTTTTCCCTAATTTCTACCTTCCTTCTATTTTTACTTTTTTTTCCTGTTCTTCAGCTTGCTCTAGAGCTGCTCATTGTACACCTGCTGGTGCAGATCAAACAGTCATGATGGTGAGAGTCTGAATCATTGCACACACTCTGACAAGCCTCCTCCAAAATGACAGCAGAACACCCCCAAACGCATGCTGCCCATATAAGGTTGTATTGCACAGCAGACTTAAGAAGAAGATTTAACATGAGACTCAATATCTGAGGGGAAAGGGGACTCATGTAGAATAAATGCAGGACAACTGCCCGCCAGTTTGTGACCATTCACCTGCTTGGTATTTTGAGCATGATCCGAACTGATTGCACATTCAGTGGGCTGAGCCCTTTGAATATGTGGTAAATCTAACCACTTATGTACAGTTCCTGCAAAGCCACATCTGTACAGTCAATCACCATGACGGGTACCATGATTCTGACCAAGTAACAAGTATGTGCCGTCTACCTGTCCATGGTCAGAGAGAAAGCAATGAACTTCCCTCTCCTGACAAACCAAGCATCAGCCATTCTCTTATGCAGCACTGGATGCCAGAATGGGAGATTATACAGATGGTGGAAGAATTGCAATGTAATCTGGGCACCTTCACAGTCACTGGCTGTAACATTGTTGCCATACAGACTACTGCTGACTGGGTCCAGGTAAGAAAATCTCCAGTGCCTCTTGCTGATAGACCTTCTTCTTTATCCATCTCCCCAGATCTTCTGTGTGTCTCTTTTCCTTCCTGTGCTGTATCTGGCTTCCTCTCCTCTTCTGCAGGCCAAGGGAATTGGTAATACAGAAACCATGCAATCTGACCTGAACTCTTGAAGTCAGAACACTCACTTTCTCCATGTTCAGCACCACATCTCGTTCACTTCACCACCTAAAAACAGTACCACAAACTATCAAGCTCTTCTACAAGTTCAGAGTATTTGTTGCTGCTAGTTGCTGCTGTCTTTAAAGAGTGCTGGTTTGACTTATTTCCTGCAGTTAATCACATGTTCAGTTGTGCATCTTGAAAAGAGAGGACTAGTCCAGTGAGGCCAAAAGTGACAATGCATGTTGCATGTTGATTGATTACATGTCCTGTCAGCTCTACATACCACTGTCACATGTTCCTAACTCCATTTGTCTGAGTTCCCCAAAATGGTATCAGGTCTGGGCCATCGTGCTAATGCAATATTGCAAATCCATATGGATGGTCAGAGACTAGTATATGATCCAAACCTAAAATACTTAGGAATGACTATCGTTAGGACTTAGTCCTTCTGGGAACATTTAGAGAATAGCAACAAATGTTGAAAATGAGAAACAACTTACAAACCAAACTTGCTGGGCCATAAAACTCCAGACCTCAGCACTTCTCTCCACAGCAGAGTTAACCTGCCTGACAAAGGCCATCGTAGACCCATCTTGCTGATGCTCACCTGAATGCAACAATGCAACGACCAGCAATGGCTGACCCAGGGGCAGGCAAAGCAATGGTCAGGACAACAAGGACACCAGCAGAGCAACGGGACACACAGGATGCTGCCAACCTGGAGTCAATGTAATGCCAAGCAATGTTGCATTACTGAATATGTCTCAAGCATAGTAACTGCCTGAAAATGACAGAGAAGCAATGATAGGGACAGTTAGGGATGGTCCAGCAGTCAGTCACTGATCTCTATTAATTCCTGCTGGAAGGCCTAGGTTCCTATTGAATGGAAAGCAATCTATTGCCATTTGACTTAAAAATAATTTACACTTTGAAATTCTACAGCTGCATAAGAGAGCTGTCCAATACTATGTTGAAAAGGGCCTATGATTTTGTGTAATTCACTACAAGATTCACTGCTGCTTCATTGTGTATGGCCATCCATTCCCCATCCAAGTGGATGTCCCTGTTCCATGGTTCACTTCCTGTTCCATGGACTTTTGCTGCAGCAAGATTCAAACCAATAGCCATTCCAATAGATCATCAAATGAAGCATTACTGCTGTCAATGATTTGTTTCAGCTGGTGCAATCCCATGCTTTCCTGTAAATGAAATGAAGTAAATTTACTGAGAAACGTGCAAGTGAAGAAATTACCAAAGTGGATTTAACTTTAAATGACTTTTACTTCAGCATGAATCAGACACAATGTAATTTAAATCTAAATTAATGGGTAGATAATTTGAGTTCTGCAAGCGCCACTCAGCTCCGAGCTTCATTTTAGCCTTGGTCCAAACGTGAACAAAAGAGCTGATCCCCAAAGATAGGAGATGAGGGCGACTGTCTGTGACATCAAGGTAACGTTTGACTGAGAATAGAATCAAGGAGCCCTGAGTAAAACTGGAGTTATTAGGAATAAAGGGATAACTCTCTACTGGATGTCAGGCTGCTTGGCACAAAGGAAGATGTTTGCGATTGTTGGGACTCAGTCATCCCAGCCACTGTACATCACTGCAGGAGTTCCTCAGGGTAATGTTGTGTACTCAATCATCCTCAGTTTAAGTGATAAGTTTAGAAGTGGGTATGTTCATTCAGGATTGCAAAATATTCAACATCATTTGAGATTCCTCAGATTGTAGAGCATCAAGTCCATATGCAGCGAGACCTGGACAACATTCAGGCTTCATAAGTAACAAGTGGCAAGTAACATTCATGCCACCCAAGTGCCAGGTAATGACCATCTCCAACAAGAGAGAATCTAGCCATTATTCATTGTGTCATGTTCAATGCAATCATTATTGCTGAATCCCCTGTTATCAGCTTCCTATGCATTAGCAATTATAAGAACTGTCTCATATAAATATTATGGCTACAGGAACCAGTCACTGGCTAGGATTTCTGCAGCAAATAATTCACCTCTCATTAGCTGTCCACCATCCAGAGTGTGATAGAATACTCTCCATTTGCCTGGCTGAGTGTAATTCCAACAACACTCAAAAAAACTCAACAACATCCAGGTCAAATTAGCCTGCTTAATTGATTCCCTATTCATCACCTTCAAAATATATTTCCTCCACCAGTGACATAGAGTGGCAACCTTGTGTACCACTTATAAGATGCACTGAATCAAATCACCTAGATTCCTTTGACAGAACCTTCCAAACCAATCTCATCTAGCTCCTCGAAGGACAACTGCAGCAGGCAATAGGAACACCACCACCTGAAAAGTCTCCTTCAAGCCACGTGCCATCCTGTATTGCTATCCCTGGCCTACTGCTGGGTCAAAATTTTGAAACTCCCTTGCTAACAGTACTGTGAGCGCATCTACAGAATATGGACTGTAATGATTCAGAAAAGCACTTCCCCACCATCTTCTCAAGGGCAATTAGGAATGTGAAATGAAAACTGACTACGCCAGTAATGCCTACATTCTGTGAATAAATAAAAGAAATTCAAGTAGGTATGCACCATAAGTTAATCAGGGAATGAAAGATACAACAAAGATAGATCATTTCAGCAGTCCATTTCACCTGTGCGGCACCTACTCCAGCCATTCCATCCTTCCTTGTGCAGAATTCCACTACCATTCCTTCAAGAACTGAATCAATTTTCCTCAGGCAGCAACTTCTATGTAAACAAGGGTGCCACCTGTGTACGCTTCTACACAGTAGCATTTCTTTCAAGATACTTCTCGGCTTCCATCAGTCATATTGGTTGGCTCCACCTGATCCAATTTACTTTCAGTTTTGGATATTCAATCATTCATAAGTGAAAGCAACTGCAGCACTAATTGTCCTAAGTACTGCTCTGGAAGCCAGCCCTTTAACTTTGTTTTCAGACTGTCTCTTCTCTCCATCTTTACTCATTCCTTTTTATCTACCATGTGGTTTTATTTTAACGTTCCTCCTGTTGGTACTGCTTGTTGGCTAAGGATTGCCAGGTCTCATGGACCAGTAGTTCTTATTATCCAAAGAAAATAAAATTCATCCATTGGCAAGTGATGCAAACTCTTAAAAGTCTCTTTTGAGCACTTTTTAAAAATAATTGCAGATTCCCTAAATATTAATTTAAATGTTCCTATTTTCCTTACCATTACTGCTTATGCTTGGAAGATCATCACACTATCTCCTTTGCAATATCTGATAAAGAAAAGCATTGAGAGAGAACAAGGAAAACCCAAGAGAATGGGACTAAGTGCAAAAGCTCTCTCAGAGAGCTAACACAGAGACAAATAGTTTGATAGGGTTCCTCTTTTATTTAAAATTGTATGATTATATTGTAAAAGTCTATGAATAGTGTAATTGTTTGAAATATATCAGATTTGAGCAGTACACAGTTAAAGGAAGTTTTATTAACTACTTCTTTTGAATCAACCAATTCTTCAGGTGTTACAACATCCAAAGCATCAAATTTGTCTCACTGAGACTTTAAGATGGAGCACACCAAGCTGATCATAGTCAATATAGCAGAAAAACTTATGGCTTCAACTGAATTTTATTTTCACTTTAATGCATCTTAACTTAGTTTAAACATCTGTAAGCACTTTAAGGTTTTCATAGTGAGACATTACTGTGCATAGTCAGTGTGGAATAATAAACATATTGCTCCATTTATGAGTACTTTGATGTCCTGCAGATGTTGTATGTACTATACACAGATGTGTACACTTAATGATGTAGGAGGCCCAGCACTGCTGCACCAAGTCAATTATGATACGAGCTGTTTTGATGTACACTGAAAACATAACTAAATGGTGAATAGTGTTGTAACCCATTAATATAAATTACACAGCATAATGGTGGGAATTATATTGATAATTATCTAGTCCTTGTATGAGTAGATATATATCCCACCAACCTCTTTGTATATTTCCCTCTGGAAGTGAGCACATTACATCTAAATCTTCATTTACGTATTTGTAATCACCAGGCTTGCCAACTGGCATTGCTCCCCTGGCTGGCTGAACATTTTCCACTATCCATAAATGTCAACTCATCCAAAACTCTGCTACTTTTGTCCTATACTGAATCAAGTTGCATTTACTCATAATCCTTAATTCTGGATCAGTGGTGCTGGAAGAGCACAGCAGTTCAGGCAGCATCCAACGAGCAGCGACATCGACGTTTCGGGCAAAAGCCCTTCTAACCTCATTACAGCCTGGCCCTTATAGTGTTTAATTCTGGTCTCATGTGCATGTCTTCCCTTTTTATCCCATCATTAGTAATTTGGCTGTCTTGACCTCATTAATCCTTTCTTGGACCTCTCCACATTTTTACCTTATCTTTCTGCTTCTTTGATCCCCTTGAACCCCCTCCATTTAATCAAACATTTGATCACCCTTTCTAATATCTGCATCTGTGCTTTAGTACCCACATTTCTCCTTTTGATTCTATGAAACGTCTTTAAATCTTCAAAGTTTGGGAGAAGATTTGTAGCTCAGGTGCTCGTTGTTGTGGTTCTGTTCGCCGAGTTGGGAATTTGTGTTGCAAACGTTTCGTCCCCTTTCTAGGTGACATCCTCAGTGCTTGTGAGCCTCCTGTGAAGCGCTTCTGTGATGTTTCCTCCGGATTTATAGTGGTTTGTCTCTGCCGCTTCCGGTTGTCAGTTCCAGCTGTCCGCTGCAGTGGCCGGTATATTGGGTCCAGGTCGATGTGTTTGTTGATTGAATCTGTGGATGAATGCCATGCCTCTAGGAATTCCCTGGCTGTTCTCTGTTTGGCTTGTCCTATAATAATAGTAGCCCTTTAAATCATTTTTGTTCTGCATTAAAAACATTACAGATATACAGGTAGTTGCTGTTATTGTTGGATGTACCAATCTGGAGCTTACAGAACACTAAAACAACAGTTATAATGAGTAATTTAGCATGCAAGTGGATTGGTTTCAGTTTATTAATTAAAAAATAACAGTTTTTTCACAAATAATGCAATCAGCATATCTGAACACTTTGCCACTTTGCCACCCTCATATTCAGAGTATGAGCATGCCTCATTTAAGTGTGGTTCCACCAACTGGAAGTGCAGAATTTCAGCAGTAACTCTCTGGTTTTCTGCAATACAATTATTGTAGACACCAAACTCAAGACGGCAAAGCAAGAGAGAGCACTGAAGAAAACCGAGCATTATCTGTGAAAAGAGCAACAGGGATAATGTTTCAAGTTCAAAATGACTACTCTTTAGAACTGAACCGATGTAAAGATATGTTGGATTTTATGTTGAGAACAAGAAGGGAAAATTATAAGAAAAAAAATGTCAGAACAAGACTGGGAGACTGAAGTCAAAGAGCAAAAAGCAAGGAGAATGGTAGTGGTTGTAGAAAAATGCTGCAAATGTGTTGCTGGTCAAAGCACAGCAGGTTAGGCAGCATCTCAGGAATAGAGAATTCGACGTTTCGAGCATAAGCCCTTCATCAGCCCCTCATTCCTGATGAAGGGCTTATGCTCGAAACGTCGAATTCTCTATTCCTGAGATGCTGCCTAACCTGCTGTGCTTTGACCAGCAACACATTTGCAGCTGTGATCTCCAGCATCTGCAGACCTCATTTTTTACTTGTTGTAGAAAAATGACAAAGCATTGGTTGGTAGGTAGGTGCTAATAGTAGGGCAAAGGTTAGCTTTATACAGGCAAAACCATGAAAAAAAAGATGCAAACAACAAAGTAGAAATTTCAAAATGGAAGGCAGAGTTCATGGTCTGAAATTGTCAAACTTAATGCAGAGTCCAGAAGGCTGTGAAGTGATGAATGATCTAACAGCACGTGTTTTCATGGACAGCTTTTATGTCATTCAATTCCACTGTCAAACCAATCCTCAGAGTTTCACCACCAGCAATATGATCATATGCATCAACAAGTCCTTATACATTCAGAAATGCAGTAGCTTTCCATATTGTGAAAATCACAGTAATTGTCAAGAAGGTGTACTTACAGTTGTTTACATGTTACTGACTAAATATACTCAAGGATGTGTCAGTTAGGCGCATTATTAAGGGGTAAATATTGTGGAATGGGTTTATGTGGGATACTCTTTGGAGGATTGGCGTGGACTTGTTGGGCTGAAGGGCCTGTTTCTACACTGTAGGGATTCTATGATTGTGATAATACATTGTTATATACTTTACAGCAGCTCATATGAGTAACACGAAGGAAGTATGCAAAATGGATGCCAGAAGGACTGCAAGATGCATTGAACATGGAAATGGAACTGAGCAGGCAGACTGACTGTTTTAAAAATTGAAGAACCATGTTTCTAATGACAAAAAGTTCTTCAATTTTAAAACAACCAGACTCTTCCTTCAGATAGATGTAAATAAAGTTTTTGTTGTTTAAAACCTACTGCAAAGAGCAATCTTTCGATCACCAGCTCTAATTTCTGCTTATGTTGTATGGTATTTGATGACCCACAAAGTACCTTGGAACATTTCACCTACCTTACTTTGTATACAAATATAAGGTTTTGTTGTTGTTGTCTAGATGTGATTGTGTATGTTCTCAGGATATTCTTTCCTTGCATTATCATAATTGAGACTGAGATAGCCCTTCTCCAATTAACTCCCAAGTGGACTTTGCATTTGCAATTCAACATTGGTGATGACAAACTTACTGATCACAGGACTGCTAAGACCAATTGTAATACATTTTCCTTCACTTGTCATTAATGTGACTTCGACAGCCACAGTTGTAGTACGGATTGTTATGGTTTTTTAGCATTAGCTGTTGGTTCTCATTCAGGTCATGGCCTCATTTTTCATTTATACTCTATGTAAAGGCTACTGAGTGATTGAGCTAATTATAACCTCCATGCCTGCTTTTGTGGCTGGACCCAAACTTTAAAAAGGAAAGTAGAACAGAAAGGGTAAAATGTACTAAATGTTGTATCATTATGTTGTCAGTCCTACTTTAGATAGCATTTACAATGTTGGCACTAATAGATCTTTAGCAAAAAAACAAAATGACAGCTGCCATAACCTATTGCAGTCTTCACTCACACACAGTTATCATCCTTTAAATTTTTCAATTGAATAAACTACCACGGGATTGTCAGACTCATCCCTTTGTAGGTTACAAAGTTAGATGCTGACACTTTGAATACATCCTCATGTACGACTGTGATCAGTGATGTGTTCAGGATAGTAAGTCTGGCAGAGTTGTGGGTACGTGCAGAATTAAGAGGGGGCTAAAGATAAATAATCTTGCCTTTTTTGCATGAAAAAACATAATGGGGGCAAAATTCAACTTTAACAGTACTTTAAAGCAGGCAGCAGTGGATTGGCTACTAGTTATACATCTGTCTAATTTTTCATTCTATGTATTTCAATATTAAGGAAAGTCAGCAGGATGGATTGTTCAGTTGGATTTTGATCTTCATATTAATCTGATTGTAATCTTACTATAAGTACATTGATACAGTTTTCAGTAAATAATGAACAGGAAGATGCACTGATATTATAAGTCTTAACCAAAAATAACACTTTTGACATAAGGCACAGACAGGCTGCATTATGGCTCACTCCCATCAGGAGTTTTGGGCACCTATCATAAGAACTTTTATTGTCTGGTATCCCGGGCTTCAATAATATGTGATAAGAAATGGTTAAAGTTGCTTGCTTTAGTTGTAAATTTCAAGATGAATTGAAAAAGATGCCCAGAAGAAACATTTGCTGTGGAAAATCTTTCAAACATCAGTTAACACTGTGAGAACCACCATGAAGGTTGTGACTAAGAAGCCAAGTCAGATGACCTACCCAATAGTTAAAGCAAATGTAACACACTGGAGATGTGGGAATCCAAAACTTAAAAACTGCTGGAAATGCTCAGCAGGTTAGACAGCCTTAGAAGAAACAGAATAGTGTTAATGTTTCGGATCAATGGATCATCAGAACTAGAAGATAGCTATTAAATAATAAGAGAGCGAGTGGAAGTTGGTCAAGAAGAAAGAAAAACAAAATCTATGACATGATGGAAGGCAGAAAGGATTAAAATCCAAAAATGGATGTTTGATTTGCATTGGTTCTTCCCATTGTAGGGAAATTGCATTGTGAGCAGCATATATGCTTTATTAACTTGAATAAAAAGTAAGTTGCTCTGTTACTCAGAAAAGTGTTTGAAGTGTGGAGCAGTAGAAAGAAATATATGAAAAGGCAGTTGCCGCATCCTTTGCACTTGCAGAGAAGGTGCTGGGTGAAAGGACGTAGAGGTTGGAGGTGACAGAAGAGTGATTCAGGGCAGCCAGAATACACTGTTCCAGCAGAGTGCTGAGGGAGATCCAGGAGAGGATTGTTTTGAATTGTGCTATTGCATTGGAGGTGGCCGGAATGATTGAATTGACTGGTGAAACATGAAGCTATGAGCTGGTGTCAGAAGTGCAGGAAAGAGAACAGACACATTCACCAGGGAATCAAAGATTGATTGAATTATGGATTCAGTTATCAAGAAAGGCCGTTAAAGGGGACCACACCAATGGGTTCATGGACAATTCAATCCATTTCTAAAGAGAAGAGTGATTGTCATGTGAGGCAAGTAGGTGGGTCAATTTCCAAAACACCATCAAATTTTCAGGCCATTTCTCGGCATTACACATTCTCTTGCTCTCCATTGGATAATATCCTAAAACTCCATGTCACACAATCATAGAGTCATGCAGTCATCCAACATAGAAAGAGGCCCGTTAGCCAACCAACAAACACCAAACAACACTGATCCCATTTATTTAGACTTGGTCCATAGCCAATTATGTCCTGGCATTTGAAGAGTTCATCCAGATGCTTTTTAAATGTTGAGAGAGTACTTCCCTCCATACCCTCCACATTCCACATTTTCTACCACCGTCTGGGTGAGAACACTTTTTCTCAGATCTCCTCTAAACCACTTATTCGCTCCTTAAAGTTGTGCTCTCTGGTTTTAGGCACATCTGCTATGGGAAAAGATTATCACAATCTACTCCATCTATGCCTCTCATAATTCATTTAAATCTCAATCAGATCCATCCTCAGCCTCTACTGCACTCAGGGAAACAGACCTAGTCAATGCAGTCTCTCCTCATAACTGAGACTTCTCATCCCAGGCAACATCCTGGTGAATCTCCTCTGCACTCTCTCCCACACAATCATTTCCCTCTGATTGTGTGGCGATCAGAACTGAGCACAGTATTCCACCTTTAGCCTAACCAAACATGTTATAAAGTTGTAACAAGGCTTCATCCTATAATCTATGCCCTGGCTAATGAAGGTAAGCATCTTGTATGCCTTCTGCACCACCCTAACTGTGCTGACACCTTCAAGAATCTATGGACTTTTGTTCCTCAGAACTCCTATGGACCTCCCATTCATTGTGTCTAATCTTCCTGTATTGGGCATCCTAAAATTCAACACCTTGCACTCGCCAGAATTAAATTT